>NW_023416289.1:36188219-36850947 GCF_014176215.1 Rousettus aegyptiacus | reverse complement strand
TTCCCATTCAGAAGGCTTTTACTGTGAGCGTACGACTCCATTCAACATTTGTTCTCAGAAGACAGGCTCTAGAGTGTGGGTTTATGCAACTCTTTCAGTTTATATTGGGGAGAGTCAGAAGAAATGCAGTAGGCTATTTTCTCAAAACTATATTCTGATGTAGGGGTACATATTTGAACTACAAACCAGGGTCAGCACAATGGTTCAAAATTAGAAATACAGCCAGGAGACAAAGTCCTAAGACTCAAGATAAGACTCACTTCCATAAAGACAGGCTTTCTCTGTGGGTGAAGTTCTCCATCTACAAGTTTCATAGAGGGCAGGCTTAGTGCCTTGGGTCAAAGCATCCTTTCTAATGTTTGTCAGGAAAAAAAACAGGCTTTGTTTCTTGGTCCCATGTCACTAATTTACACCCTCACAAGGGAAGATAATCCTTTACAGTGATGAGTGCATATCACTTGAGAAAATTCACATAAACAGTGAAAAATCATTAGTACTGTGGAACATAAGATGAATGAGATGGATTCTGAACTGACATTCAATCAAAGATCACATCCATATTACAAATCTTACTTGAGGTCAAGGGTATGTGGAAGCAGTCAATGATATTTAACTCACCTCTAGTTTTTTCTTTTAGTCAGAAAACTGCCTTATGGCCATGGAGGTGTTAGTCACAAATTGGCAGCATCGATAAATGAAGTTGAGTGTGCTGTGAGGAAGCGACTGGATAGGGGTGGAAACATAGCTGCTAATTTGCTGTACTGTAGAGAAAATACCGAGTCTTTGTGAGGTTACTTCCTCATGGCAGAAAGAATTGCTGCCTCTGAATTTCTCTTTAGCAAACCTAAGACTGAAAATTTTAAGAGGGACTGGCTTAACCATCATAGCAAAAAATTTGAGGTATTGGTATTGAGGCTGTTCCTACAACGTGTCCTGAAAAGGCTTGTTTTAACCTAGCAGAGGAAAGTGAGTTGGAAGCCACCTGAATATCTTATAAGAAGAATTAGGGAATCTTGCGATGTTCATGAGTTTTCCCGTGGCATACACATGTCTATGGAGAGACAGGACTGAGGGCATCAGGAGATCGAGTGACATGTGGGTGATGGCATGGCTCTCAGTTCTTAGTTACTCTTCTACCTTCTCTGGTAAAATTGTAAGCACTGCAAAAATGAGAGTACTTGTGTAATATAGCCCTCAGCAAAAAGACTAGTCTCCTGGTAGACACCAGATTACTGTGCACTCTTCCATTCTCCCCATGTTTATCGTGCCAGTGTTCCGTTGACCTCTGCTTGAGTCCCTAGTGATTGCTACTTGATATTCAGGTGATTTCTACTTTATTCCTCTTCTTAAATTCTCAACTAAGTGTAATCAAAATATATCTCATAAGCTCTTATTTTCAGTTTTTCAGCATTGATATATTGGCCATCAAGCAATTCCATCTGAAGTCATTTAAGGTGCGACCACCACACCAATGCCTTCAAGTACATTAGCTGACCACAAAAAAAAAAAACCTCAGGGTAGTTAAATAATGATACGTGAGGTAGCCTATATGCTCAAGCAAGTCTCGTAATGAAGTCATGAAATTTCGATTGAAAGGGTGTTCTGTAACTATGTTATTCAGGCTCAATTTTGGTTGTAAATAATTAAAAAGAGGATCATCTGGAGATTTGCACATTGCCGTCCATTCTTCTATTTACTAGGCGATGACTACTTGGTTCTGTAAGCGAAGGTATCCAGAAGAGTTTCTGGTAAGAGGGTCCAGGCTGGTTGAGTGGGTCTAGGTCTTCAGACTGGACTTTGTTACCTATTGGATGGTCTTGACATTGTGGACCTGAGGTAGTAATCTAGTTCAGTTTAGGTGTTTCAGGCTTGGTGCATTTTCCCACTATCTGTTCTAGTTTTTCTTCCATAAAGAAGGTAATGCTATGAGCCTTAATACTCCAGGCAACTTTTCTTCACAGAGAACAGGCTTGGATCTGTGAGCTTACACCACCCTTCAGTCTTTGTCAGGGAAAGTCAAGAGAAATGCTGTGACCTAATTACTAAGCTCTACTTGCTAGAAATAAGAAAAGGGATTGGAACTGCAAACCAATATCAGAACACTGGGTCTTAATTAGTAGTGCAGGCAGGAAGGAGAAAAGGACCTAGGCCTCAAGATACAACTCTCTTACATGAGGACAAGCTTGCCCTTTGTGTTAAGTTCTCCTATCTACTTGTTTTCAAATGTGATAAACTTAGTGTTTGCATACCAGTTTTCTCTCTATTTTCTGTAATGAAAAAATAGACTTTGTGCCTTGGGCCCATGCCAACAATCCACATCCTCACAAGAGAAGAGAGTGTTGATGGTGCAAACGCTGGCCTTTACTATTCTTTTGTTCCTTGATGCAAAGATTGTTTATAGGTCATGAACTCCTCATGACCTGCTGTGAATGGGAGATATCTTTGGTGTAGTTTAATCGTTACTTAGTCAGGTCTCTTCTAAATTGGATGTTCTTCATCTTTGGTGCCTGAGACTGTACTCTAATTTCTGTGAGGAGAGGCCGGATTTGATGTCACATGACTAAGTCTTTATCTACTTTCCCTTGCATAAAAACAGGCTTGCTGCTGTGGGCCTAGTCAACCACTCGATTTTGCATCAAGGAAGACAGGCTTAGAACAGTGGACTCATGCAATCAATTCAGTCTCTCTTTGGAAAAGACAGAAGAAAACTGAGACTCGAGGACTCAGCTCAACCTCCTGCAATACATGAAGAATTGGACCAGCAAGCCAAGTCATCAGTCTCTCTCCTAACAGAATGTCCAGGAACTGGAACCAAAAATCTACATCGTCAAAAAAGATATTATTACCAGAGGGGAGTCTGGCCTTGTGGTTTAACATCTCCAATATTCTAATTTTCAATGAGCACATGCTTTTGTCTTTAGACTAGGGCTTCGTTGTATTGGTGTTAGAAGAGAACTGGTTTGTATCATTAGACCGGGTCTCCGTTCACCATCATTTGAATGGAGGACAGTACTGTCAAATGAAGAGAGGTCTCCATTATTTTTTGTACTAGTTGACAGCTTTGATGTTTGGGCCATGCACTGCACATAGTTTATGTCACAAGGTCTAGGATGTTGGTAGTATTAGTAGGTCCTTAGCCTAGTTCTTCAAAAATTAGACAGTGTTAACTTTGGAAGTATAGGCCAGAGGTAATCATGACAGAATCACATGATTGGCTCTAGAAAAGAAATGCCCGTCCAAAACCAGAACTGTATGAAACTCAGGGAGATTGGGATGATCTAGTGCTCCCTTTGTAATGAAGAGTGCATATCTCTTGAGAAAATTCACATTATCACTGAGAAAACATTTGAATGTGTAAAATCAAAGGTATCTGAGTCATCCTTCTTACTGACCTCCTATTCAATGCTGTGTCCACATTACAAACCTTAGTTTAGGTCAACGGTATATTTGCAATGTCGGTGAAACTGAATTTATTTCAGTTTTTGTCTGTTTTTCAGGAAAACTGCTTTATGGCAGTGGAGGTGAGGTTTACACATAGGTCATGTTGGTAAATTGAGGTTGAAGCACTATGAGGAAGCTAATGGATAGCCATGGAAACATTAGCCGCCATTTTGCTATATTGCATGAAAATGCTGAGTTATTGAAAGAAAACCTTTTGATGGTGAAAAGAACAGCTGACTCAGAATTCCTCTATCACAAACCACAGATTACAATTTCTAAGAGGGACTGGCTTAACCACCGTGGCAAGAAAACTGAGGTATTGATATTTAGCGTGTTCTTTCAACATGTTCGGTAAAGGCTTGTTTTAGCCTAGCAGAGAAAAGCGAATTGGAAGTCACCTGGAAATCTCGAAACAAGCATTAAAGAATCTCACAATATTCACAATATTCACAGCCCTGAGGATATCACAAGGAGATCACTTGACATTGGGGTGATGATATGGCTCTCAGTTTTTACTTAACCTTCTACTTTCTTTATAAATTCACATAAGCTCTGCCAAAATGAGAGTACCTGTGTAAAGTAGTCACCAAATATTGTTTGAATCGAAATGTTGTGACTTCATTACAAGACTTGCTTGAGCGCAGCAGCAAACACTACCATACTTCTCATTATTTAACTACCCTGAGGTTTCTTCTGTGGTCAGCTAACGTGCTTGAAGACATTGGTGCAGTGCTCATACCTTAACCGTGTTAAAAATTGTAGCCTAGGTCTCAAAGACAAAGCTACTTTAGAGCGGTGAAAACTGCTGTAGCCATTTTTCCGTACTGTAGCAAAAAATGCTGATCATGGTGAGCATAACTCTTATCGGCTTCAGGTGGGACTTCCACACTATTATTGAATTCAGACCTAAGGCCACTGCTGCAGAGACGGAATTGCTTAATGGCCAATGCATTAATGCTAAAAAACTGAAAATAAGAACCTATGAGACATGTTTTGATTATTCTTGTTTGAGAATATAGGAAGAGGAATAAGGTGGCAGTCACATGAAAATCAAGTAGTAATCACTAGGGACTCAAGCAGAGGTCAAGGGAACACCTGGCATGATTCACATGGGGATTAAGGAAGGCCTCACAGGAGTCTTGTTTTTGAGGATGTTACTTTTTAGTTTATTTATTTTTTTTAATAAAACAGACTTCAGAGTGTGAAACAGTTTTATTGGAGTTTACTTTTTAAATGAGACTAGCATTGTGTGTGTTTTCCAACATCCACCCAAATTATTCTAGTTTGACCAAAGGTCTGGATGTAGGGCCATGGAGTTTTATAAACGTTTTAATTTTTATACCAAGAAGGTCTTGTTACTGTACCCCACGTAAGAATTTTTTCAGTTCTGTTAGGCTGGATTTTGTGGGCCAGAGTCTCTACTCTACCTCCTGGAAATTAGAGCAATGCGTGACTGTGCATCCAAGCTCCCCAATCGAATTCCTTATAAAACAGTTCAGACTTTGTGCTCAGTTTTTTAGTGCCCAGACTACCTTCTCTTACCAGGTGAAAGGCTTGGTGCTGTACACATGGTCGCCTTTCCAAAATCTTCAAAAAAATAAAATAAAATAACCAGCGAACCAGGATAAGTTTGTATTGAATTTACCATTAAGATGACACAGGGTTGGTGTCATCGACCCCATTTCTTTTGTAAATGCTTTCAGGGTAAACATCTGGTCGATCCAACTGGGGATCAAGGAGGACCCCGAATATGTCTGTTGTCTCCCAGGTGACTAGTCTTATAGTTGTGGCCATACGTTTTCCCCTTACCTCTTAGATTGAATCAAGTTTCAGTCTGTGAAATGCTTTGAACTAGAGTGTACCTTGTAAATGAGACTGGCATTGTGTTCTGTTTTTCAAACACCACACAATTTACCATCGATCCAGAAGTGGACTGGGTCATGGGCCATGGAATTCCATTGACTTTTTCTTCCTACCAAATAGGTCTTGTTACTGTGTGACAACTCCTTTACCTAAATATCTGTTAAGTAAAGTTAGGCTATATTCAGTTGGCCAAAGCCTCCACTCTACATCCTGGAAATAGGAGCAATGCATAGCTGTGCTTGCAAGCTTCACAATCGAGTTCCATAAAGAAAAGTCCAGACTTTGCACCAGGTTTCTTAGTGTCCACAGTACCTTCTCTTAACTTGGGATGAGTATGGTGCTGTAAGTTATGGTCACCTGTTAATAATTGTCAATAAGGAAAATTGGTGACATAAGACCAGGTCGGACTGAATTTACTGTTGAGATACACAGGTTTGGTATCATCAGTCCACTTTCTATCGTAATTGCTTTAAAAAGAGGACCACCTGGAGCTGTGCACCTAGTCGTCCATTCTTCCACCTCCTAGGAAATGACAGTTTGGTTCTATAAGCCCAGGTATCCACAAGAGTTTCTGGTAGCAGGAGCCAGGCTGGGTGAGTGGGTCTAGGACTTCAGACTGCACTTTATTACCAATTGGATGATCTTGATGTTGTGGGCCTGGGGCTGTCAAGTAGTTCAATTTAGCTTTATCGGACTTGGTGCATTTTTTTCTTCCATCAAAACAGTATTGCTGTGAGCCTAAAATTTTAGTGAACATTTGTTCACAGAGAACAGGCTTGAATCTTTGAGCTTATGCCATTCCTTCAGTCTATGTCAGGAAAGTCAGGAAAAATGCTGTGGTAATTACTTTGCTCTTCTTGCTAGAAATAAGAAAAGAAGTTGGAACTGCAAAGCAATGTCAGAACACTTGTTCCTAATTAGTAATGCAGGCAGGAGACAAGGGCCTAGGTCTCAAGATACTACTGTCTTACACGAGGACAAGGCTTACCCTTTGGGTCAAGTTCTCCTATTCACTTGTTTTCAGAGACATCAAGCTTAGTTCTTTGCATCCCAGATCCATTTCTACTTTTTGTTACGAAAAGACAGGCTTTGTACCTTGGGTCCGTGCCTCCAATCCTCATACTCGCAAGAGAAGAGAGTGTTGGTGATGCAAACAAGACCTTTATGATTCTGTAATTCTGTGATGCAAGGTATGTTTGTGGGTAGTGTATTTCTCAAGAATTCCTATGAACAGTGGATACCTGTGGTGTAGTTTAAGTTGTTATTTAGTCTAGTCTCTTCTAAATTGAATGGTCTTACATTTGGTGCTCGGGCCTATATTCTAATTCCTATGAGAAGAGGCCAGGCTTGATGTCAAAGGACTAGTTTCCCTTGCTTAAATACGGGCTTGTTGCTGTTGGCTTAGTCAACCACTCAATTTTCCTTTAGAAGACATGCTTAGAACAGTGGTCCAAGGTAATCAATTCAATCTCTCTTTGGAAAAGACAGAAGAAAACTGAGACTCATGATCTCAGTAAGACATCCTGCAATATATGAAGAATTGGACCAGCAAGCCAAGTCATCGCTCTCGCTCCTAACAGAGTATCCAGGCCTGGAGCCAAAAATCTACTTCTTTAAAAAGATATTTTACCAGAGGAAAGTTGGGCCTTGTGGTTTAATATCTTCAATATTCTAATTTTCAATGAACACATGCTTTGTCTTTAGACTAGGGCTCCATTGCATTGGTGTTAGAAATAAACCAACTTTGTATCATTAGGCCAGGTCTTCATTCACTATCACCTGAATGGAGGACAGTACTGTCAAATGAAGAGAGGTCTTCATAATTTTGGGGACTGGTTGACAGCTTTGATATTTGGGACATGCTCTGCATATAGTTTCTGTCACAAGGTCTAGGGTTTTGGTAGTGTTAGTAGGTTCTTAGCCCATTCTGTCCCAAATTATACAGTGTTAACTTTGGTAGTTGTGCCAAGGGGAGTCACGACAGAATCACTTTACTGGCCATGGAAAACAAATGCTCATCCAAGTACTGAACTGTATGAAGCTCAGGGAGATGGGGATGATCTAATGCTCCCTTTGCAATGAAGAATGCATTCTCTTGAGAAAATTCACATTATCACTGAGAAAACATTTAAATGTGTAAAATCAAAGGTAGCTGAGTTATCCTTCTTCCCGAGCTCCTATTGAACATCGAGTCCACAGTTCAAATCTTAGTTCAGGTCAATGGTACATGTGTAAAGTCAATGAAACCGAATTCATTTCAACTTTTGTCAGGAAAACTGCTTTATAGCATTCAGGTTGATAATTTGAGGTTGCGTGTACTATCAGGAAGTGAATGGATAACCATGGAAAGATTAGCCACCATTTCTCTGTATTGTAGGAAAATGCTGATCATTGTGAAAAAAATCTTTTGATGGCAGAAAGAACAGCGGCATCAGAATTGCTCTACAGCTAACCTCAGACTACAAATTTTAAGACAACTGGTTAACCACCATGGAAAGAAGATTGAGATATTGGCATTGAGGCTGTTTCTAAAACATGTACTAAAAATGCTTGTTTTTGCCTAGCAGAGAAAAATGAGGTGAAAGTCACCTTGAAATCTTGTAAAAGAAAATTATGGAATCTTGCAATATTCATGACACTTTTTCTCGGGATTCATGTGACCAGCAAGAAACGGGCCTGATAATCACTGGTATAACATCTGAAACTTAATTAATGGTGTGCCGCTCAGTTATTAGTTACCCTTCTACATTTCTTGGTCAAATTCACAAAAGCACTGTAAAAATGAGAGTACCTGTGTAACATAGCCATTGAACATTTTTTAATCGCAATTTCCTGACTCATTGCAAGACTTGCTTAGTGCAGCTGCTAGACTACCACACTTGTCATTATTTAACTACCCTGAGGTTTCTTCCGTGGTCAGCTAACCTGCTTGAAGGCATTGATGCGGTGGTTGCACCTTAACTGTGTTAAAAATTGTAGGCTGAGTCTCAATGATAAAGCTACCTTAAGCGGTGAAAACTGTTGGCACAATTTTTCTGTATTGTAGCAAAACTGCTAAGTCATTGTAAGCAAAACTAAATGGTTTCAGGTGGATCTCCCACACTATTATTGAATGCAGACCTGAGGCCACCACTGTCAAGAGGGAATTGCTTAATGGCCAATGCATCAACACTGAGAAACTGAAAACAAGAGCTTAGGAGATGTGTTTTGATTATACTTGGTTGAGCATATAGGACGAATAGGGTTGAAATCTCCTGAAAATCAAGTAGCAATCACTCAAGTGGAGATCAAGTGAACACCTGGTGCAATTCACAGGGAAGTCAAGGAAGACCAAGGGAAAACGCATTAATATTGTGAGATTCACTAATTCTTCTTACAAGATTTTCAGGTGGCTCCGCCTCACTTTTTTCTACTAAGTTAAAACAAGCCTTTTCAAAACATACCATCATCCCAAAATTTCGAGGAGATACCACCTTATTTTCTTTGGCTAATCTAAAAGAAGCATTTTCAGTGCAAGGTCAATGTCAAAATCTCAGCTTTATTTCCATGATGGTGAAGCCAGTCCCTCTCAGAATTTGTAGTCTGAGGTTTACTATAGAGAAATTCTGAGGTTGTCATTCTCTCTGCAATCAAGAAAATCCTCACAATGACTCAGCATTTCTATTACAATATAGAAAAATGGCGTCTACATTTTCCTCCGCTCTAAAGTACATACCTCAAGGAAAGTGGCTCCAAATTTTAATGCAGTTAATGTTTGACACCAGTCCCATTGCATTCCAACAGATTACCTTATCACCAACAAAACCTAAGGCCAGTTAACTAACTATAAATGTCTGTTAGCCTACGCCCCTGTCCTCAAAGGAATCTTCTCATGCAGACATGACCTTTAGATTCATAGGCGGATATGTGACTATGTTACACAAGTGCTCTCATTTTTGCAGTGCTTATGCGAATTTTACCAAAGAATGTAGAAGGGAAACTAAAAACTAAGAACCATACCATCACCCCAAGGTCACGTGATCACCCTCTGATGAACTGAGGCCTATCTCTTGAGGGTCACCTGTCTCCCAAGGAAAAATTATGAAGATTGCAAGATTCCCTAATTCCTGTTATGAGATTTCCAGGGCTCCTACCTCACTTTTCTCTGCTAGGCTAAAATACAACTTTTCAGAACACATCGAAGGAAAAGCCTCAATATCAAGACTTTAGTTTATTTGCAGTGGTGGTTAAGCCAGTCCATCTTAGAATTTTTAGTCTTAGGTTTGCTAGAGAAAAATTCTGAGGCAGCCATGAAGACTTAACCTCAAAATGACTCAACATTTTCCCTACAACACAGAAAAATGGTGGCTAATGTTTGCACCACTAACTAGTCGCTTCCTCACAGCACACTCAGGCTCAATTAAAAATGCTGCCAGTGTGTGACTAACACTTCTGCAACCAAAAGGCAGTTTCATGACTAAGAGACAAAACTAGAGGTGAGTTAAATATCATCGACCGCCTCCACATACCCTTACCTCAAGTTAGATTTGTAATATGGGCATGATATTTCATTGTATGTCTGTTTGAAATCCATCTTGGCCACTATCAGTTCCACACATGTTAATGATTTTTCACAGTTTATGTGTATTTTCTCAAGTGATATGCACTCTTCACTACAGAAGAATAACTACATTTTCTTCCCTTGTGAGGGTGTGGTTAGGAGCCACTGGCCCAAAAAACAAAGCCTTTTTTTTTCCTGACAAAAATTAAAAAGAGTTGGGACCCAAGGAACTAAAAATTTCCTCTAAGAAAACTAGTAGGTGGAGAACTTAACCCACAGACCCAGCCTGTCCTCATAGAAGAGAGTCTTATCTCAAGACCTAGGACCTTGTCTTTTGGTTGCATTTCTAATTTATAACAAGTGTGCTGACCTTGGTTTATAATTCAAATTTCTACCCCTATTTTCAGGATGTAGATCTGAGAAAATAGCCCACTGCATTTCCTCTGACTCTCCCCAATACAAACTGAAAGTGTGGCATCGGCCCACAGTTCCAAGCTTGTCCTCTGAGAACGAATGTTGACTAGAGTCCTAGACCCTAGACTCACAGCAAATGCCTTCCTAATGGAAAAAATTAGAATGCAGACTGTAAAAATATGCACACAGCCTGGACATCCTACAAAGAACTGTATGAGCCACAAGCTCACAATGCCAAGACCATTCAATTTGTAACAAAGTCCAATCTGAAGACCTAGGCCTACAAACACCCAGCTTGGCCCCTGCTACCAGAAAAACCATTGGACCCTTTGGCATACGAAACCAAGCTGTCATCTCCGAAGAGGAGGATGAATGTAGGATTCAATGCTTGGCTTTAAGACTTTCCACTTTGTAAGCATTTATGTTACAAATTGGACCCATGACACCAACCCTGTGCCATCTTAACAGTACATTCAATACAGCCTTGTCCCAGGACACTGATATTCTTTTTCAAAAATTTTTGAAAGGGGACCATGTGTTAAAGCACCAAGTCTTTCCCCTGGTAAGAGAAGGTACTGTGGCCACTAAGAAACAGAGCACAAAACCTAAACTGTTATACATGGAATTCGATTGGGGAGCTCAGAAGCATAGTCAAGCATTGCTCCTATTTCCAACAAGCATAGTGGAGACCCTGGCCCACAGAATCTATCCTAACATCACTGAACAGATCTTTACGTGCAGGATTTGGCACGCAGTAACAAGACCTTCTTGATAAAAATAAAAATAAAAATAAAAAACTCTAACAAAGTCCATGGACCTACAACCAGGCCTTTACTCAAAATAAAGTAAGTTGGGTGATGTTGGAAAACACAACACGATGCTCGTCACATTTAAAATGTATACTCTACTGCAAACCATTACACACTCTGAAGCCTGATTTATTCTAAGAAATAAAGCAAAAACCTACACCCTCAGCAATAAGACTAGTCACCTTGTGACACCAGATTCTTGCGCAGTCCTCCTTAAACCCCATGTGAATTGTGCCAGGTGTCCACTTGACCTCTGCTTGAGTCGCTAGTGATTGCTATGTGATTTTCAGGTGAATTCCAACTTTCCCCTCTTCTTATATTCTCTACAGAATGTAATCTAAACATGTCTAATAAGCTCTTATTTTCAGTTTTTCAGCATTGAGGCATTGTCCATTAAGCAATTCCCTCTCGGCAGGAGTGGCCTCATGTCTACATTCAATAATAGTGTGGAAGTCAGACCTGAAGCTGTTAAGAGTTATGCTTACAATGACTCAGCATTTCCTACAATTCATAAATATGACACCCACAGTTTTCACCTCTCTAAAGTAGCTTTGTCACTGAGGCTCAGCCTACAACTTTTAACGCAGTTAAGGTGTGCCCACCATGCCAATGCTTTCAGGTACGTTAGCTGTCTTCAGAAGAAAGCTCAGGATAGGTGAAAAATGACAAGCCTATGCTGCTGCACTCAAGGAAGTCTCATAATAAAGTCATGAAATTTTGATTGAAGGGATGTTTGGTGGCTATGTTACACAGGTACTCTAATTTTTGCAATGCTTTTATGAATTTGACCAAGAAACGTAGAAGGGTAACTTGAAACTGATCAGCACACCATCAACCCAATGTCAGGCGTTATACCAGTGATCATCAGGCTCATTACGTGCTGAACACATGAATACCTAGGGAAAGCCTGAGGAATATCTCGAGATCCCCTCATTCTTTTTACAAAATTTCCAGATGACTGCCATTTCATTTTCCTTTGTTATGCAAAAACAAGCATTTTCAGTACATGTTTTAGGGAATGCCTCAATGTCAATATCTCAGATTTCTTTTAATGTTTTTTTGTCCCCATCCCTCTCAGAATTTTTAGTCTGAGGTTTGCTGTAGTGAAATTCTGAGGCAGCTGTTTTTTTGGCATATAAAGGTTTTCTCACAAGATTCAGCATTTTCCTACAATATAGTGAAATGGCAGCTAATATTTCTAGGACTTTTTATTTGCTCCTTAATAGTACACTCAACCTCAAATTATCAACATGACCAATGTGCAAATGCCACCTTTACTGCCATAAAGCAGTTTTCCTGACAAACAGACAAAACCTGAAATGAAGCCAGATTCATTAACCACGTGCATATACCATGACCTCAACTAAGATTTCTGATGTGGACACGACATTCGATACGAGGTCATTAAGGAAGATGACTCAGCTCCTTCCATTTCATGCATTCAAATGTTTTCTCAGTAATAATGCAGTTTCTCAAGTGATATACACTCTTCATTCAAAGGGAGCACTACATCTTCCCGATCTCCCTGAGTTTCATACAGTTCAGTATCTGGATGGGCATTTGTTTTCCATGGCTGGACACTTGCTTCTCTCTTGACTCCTTCCGGCCCACTATACCAAAGTTGACACTAATTTTGGATAGACTAGGATAAATACCTACTAAGACTACCAACATACTAGAACCTGTGACAAAATATATATATGCAATGCATGGCCCAAAGATCAAAGCTGTCAACTAGTACCAAATATAATGGAGACCTCTCTTCAGTTGAGAGTACTGTCCTCCATTTAAACTATGGTGACCGAAGAACCAACTGAGTGACACAAAGTCAATTTCTTACTAACACCTATACAACAAAACCCTGGTCTAAAGAAAAAAGCATGTCCTCATTGAAAATTAGAATATTGAAGATGTTAAACCACTAGGCCAGACTCTTATCTGGGAAGAATATCTTTTTTAAAGAAGTAGATCTTTGGTTGTAGGCTTGGACATTCTGTTAGAAGCACGAATGAAGACTTGGCTTGCTGGTCCAACTTTCACCTATACCAGGAGGTCGAACTGAGATTTTGAGTTACAGCATTTCTTCTGTCTCTTCCTAAAAGGGACTAGATTAATTTCCTGAGCCCATGGTTCTTAGCCTGTCTTCCCTGAACAAAAATTGAGTGGTATACTAGACCCACAGCAACAAGCCTGTATTTATGCAAGAAAAACTAGAACAAAATAACGACTTAAATTTCACCGAAAGTATCCGCTGTTAACAGCAAGTAATGAGGAGTGCATGACCCACAAACAAAAATTGCACACAGAAAAAAATAATAATAAAGCCTTCCTTTCTCAGCTGAATCGCTCTCTTCTCTTGTGAAGATGTTAATTGAAGGCATGGGCCCAAGGCAAAAAGCCTGTCTCTTTGTAACAAAAAGTAAGAAGGAAACTGGGATGCAAAGCACTAAGCCCGACATCTCTGAAAACAAGTAGATAGAAGAACTTGACGCAAAAGGAAGCCTGTCCTCATGTAAGATGATAGTATCTCAAAACCTAGGTCCTTGACTCCTGCCTGCATTACTAATTAGGAACCAGTGTTCTGACAATTCTTTGCGGTTCTAATATCTTATTTTATTTCTATGAGACAGAGCTGAAAAATTAACCCACAGCATTTCTCCTTTCTTTCCCCGACATAGACTGAAGGGATGGTGTAAGTTCACAGATTCAAGCCTGTTCTCTGTGAACAAATGTTGTATGGAGTCCTTGGCTCACAGGAATACCTTCTTTATGGAAGGAAAAATAGAACAGATAGTACACAAATGCACCAGGCCTGATACAGCTAAATTGAAGTAGTTGACAGCCCCAGGCCCACAATGTCAAGACCATCCAATTGGTAACAAAGTCCAGTCTGAAGTCCTAGACCCACTCACCCAGTCCTGCCCCTGCTACCAGAAACTCTTGTGGATACCTTGGCTTACAGAACCAAGCTGTCATCTCCTAGGAGGTGGAAGAATGGACAACTAGGCGCACAGCCCCAGACGATCCTCTATTTTAAGCATTTATAATAGAAACTGGGCTGATGACATCCACCCTGTGTATTTTAACAGTACAATCAGCCAGACATGGTCTCACATCAACAATTTATTTTTATTGATAATTATTAACAGGTGACCATAACTTACAGCACCATACCTTTCCTAAGGAAAGAGAAGGTACTGTGGACACTAAGAAACCTAGCACAAAGTCTGAACTTTTCTTTATGGAACTCGATTGGGAAGCATGGAAGCATAGCCATGCATTGCCTTTATTTCTGGTATGTAGAGTGGATACCTTGGCCTACACAATCTAGCCTAACTTTACTTAACGGATACTTAGGTAGAGGAGTCGTCACACAGTAACAAGACCTACATGGTAGGGGAAAAAGTCAATGGAATTTCATGACCCAGGACACAGTTTACTGCTGCATCTATGGTAAGTTGAGTGGTGTTTGAAAAATACAACACAATACCAGTCTCATTTAAAATACATTTTAGTGCGAAATTTTCATAGACTGAAATCTCATTCAATTTAAGACGTAAAGGTAAATCTTACGGCCACAAGAGTTAGACTAGTCACCTGGTAGACTAGTCACAGACTTTTGCGGGGTCTTCTTTGATGTACAAGGGAAATGCACCAAGTGTTTACTTGACATCTGCATGATTCCTTGGTGAATACTACCTGACTTTCAGGTGATTTCCCCGTATGTTTTCAAAATGTGTATCAAAAAATCTTATTTTCAGTTTTTGAACAGTAAGGCATTGGACTTTAAGCAATTCCCGATTGAGAGTATAGGCAAAGTTCCATGTATAAAAATAGTGCCAGTGACCCCCTGAAGCCGTTAAGACAGACTCACAATGACTCGGCATTTTTGCTACTATGCAGCAAAATGGTGCCAACAGTTTCCCCCATTGTAAAGTAGCTTCATAATGAGACTCAGCCTCCATATTTCAACATAGTCTTTATATGATCACTAAACGTATTACATTCAAGCAGGATATCTGACCAGAGACAAAACCTCAGGGTAATGAACTACATACAAGCGTGTTAGCCTACATCGCTGTCTTCAAGCAAGTCTTGTAATGCACAGGGGACATTTCAATTGACGGGTGGGTAAATGGCTATGTTACACAGGTACTGTCATTTTTGCAGTGCTTATGTGAATTTGACAAAGGAAAGTAGAAGGGTAACTAAAAACTGAGCACCATACCATCACCCCAATGTCAGTAGATCTCCCTGTGATGCATGAGTCAAGCTCATGCTGGTAATGCGAATCCTGAGGGGAAGCCTCATGAATATCTTGAGATTTCCAAATTGTTGTTAGATTTCCAGGACATAACCACATCATTTTCTTTGGCTAGTCTAAAAGAAATATTTTCAGTACAAGGTGAAGGGACTGATTGAATATCAAAATCTCAGCTTACTTTTCATGGTGCTTAAGCCAGTCCCTCTCAGAATTTGTAGTGTGTGGTTTGCTATAGAGGAATTCTTTGTCAGTTGTTCTTGTCGCCATCAAAAGGTTTTCTCCCAATAACAGCATTTTCCTACAATACAGCAAAGTGTTGGCTAAGGCTTTCATGTCTATCCATTTGCTTCCTCATAGTGCACTCAACCTCAAATTATCAACGTGACCAATGTGCGCACCCCACATTCACTGCCATAAAGCACTTTTCCTGACAAGAAGACAAAAGCTACAATGAATTCAGTTTCATTGACTTTGTGCATATATCTTTGACCTGAACTAAAATTTGTAATGTGAACATGACATTCAATAGGAGGTCAGTAAGAAAGATGACTCAGCTACTTTTGATTTTGTACATTCAATTTTTTTCTCAGTGATAATGTGAATTTCCTTAAGAGATATGCACTCTTCATTACAAAGGGAGCACTAGATCATCCTTATCTACCTGAATTTTATACAGTTCAGGATCTGGATGGGCACTTGTTTTTCTCAGCCAGTTATGTGATTCTGTCATGACTCCCTCTGGTCCATACTCCCAAAGTTAACATTGACTAAGTTTTCACAGACTAGCCTAAGGATCTACTAACACAACCAACATCTTAGACCCTGTGACAGAAACTATGTGCAGCACATTGCCCAAAGATCAAAGCTGTCAACCAGCACCAAAAATAATGGAGACCTCTCTTCAGTTAACAGTACTGTCTTCCATTCAAGCGATGGTGAATGGAGACCTGGTCTAATGATACAAAGCTGGTTCCCTTCTAACACCAAGACAATGGAGCCCTAATCTAAAGGCAAAAGTATGTCCTTATTGAAAATTAGAATATTGGAGACATTAAATCACAAGGCTGGCATCTCCACTGGTAATACCTTTTTTGATGACATAAATTTCTGGTTCCAGTTCCTGGACACTTTGTTAGGAGAGAGACTGATGACTTAGCTTGCTGGTCCAATTCTTCACATATTGCAGGAGGTCGAGCTGCATCCTCGAGTCTCAGCACATCTTCTGTCTTTTCCAAAGAGAGACTGAATTGATTACATGGGCCCATTGTTCTAAACCTGTATTCCTTGATGCAAAATTGAGTGGTGTACTAGGTCCACAGCAACAAGCCCATTTTTATGCAAGGGAAACTAGAATAAAACTTAGTCCTGTAACATCAAGCCTGGCCTCCCCTCCCAGGAATTAGAGTACAGTCCCACGTGCCAAAGTTAAAGACCATTCAGTTTAGAAGAGACTAGACTAAATAACAACTTAAACTACACCAAAGGTATCCACTGTTCACAGCAGGTCATGAGGAGTACAGGACCCACAAACAAACCTGGCATCACAGAACAAAAGAATAGTAAAGGCCAGTGTTCGCACCACCAACACTCTCTTCTCTTGTGAGGATGTGGATTGGTGGCACAGGCACAAGGCACAAAGTCTGTCTTTTCATCACAGAAAGTAGAAAGTAAACTGGGATGCAAAGCACTAAGCCTGTTGTCTCTGAAAAAAAAGTAAATAGGAGAACTTAACACAAAGGGCAAGCCTGTCTTCATGTAAGTATGTTGAGACCTAGGTTTTTGACTCTTGCCTGTATTACTCATTAAGAACCAGTGTTCTGACATTGCTTTGCGGTTCCAATCCCCTATCTTATTTCTACGAATTAGAGCTGAGAAATTAGGACATAGCATTTCTCCACTTTCCCTGACAAAGAATTAAGGTGTGGCATAACATCCCAGATCCAACCCTGTTGTCTGTGAACTAATATTGGCCAGCATCCTAGGCTCACACCAGTACCTACTTTATGGCTGAAAAAATAGAACAGATAGTGGAAAAATGCACCAAGCCTGAAACACCTCAATTGAACTAGTTTACTTCCCCACGTCCACAATATCAAGACCATCCAATTGGTAACAAAGTCCAGTCTGAAGACCTAGACCCCACTCACCCAGCCTAAACCTTGTTACCAGAAACTCTTGTGGACACCTTAGCTTACAGAACTAAGCTGTCATCTAGAAATTGGAAGAATGGATGACAAGGTGCAAAGCTCCAGACTGTCCTCTTTTTTAAGCATTTAAGATAGAAATTGGGCCAATGACACCACTCTGTGTCATCTAGTAGTAAGTTCAATACAGCTTTTTCCAGGTCGCTGATTTTTTTTCCAAAAATTTTTACAAGATGCATCATCAATCCAATATTGGGTGATATACCAGTAATAAGCAGGCCAGTTTTTTTGCTGTTCTTGGGAATCCCAAGGGATTATATCCTCATGAATATCACAAGATTCCCTAATTCTTTCTATGAGATTTCCAGGAGTCTTTCATGTCATTTTCCTCTGCTAGGCAAAAACTAGCATTTTCAGTACACGTTTTAGGGACTACCTCAATGTCAATATCTCAGCTTTCTTTCCATGGTGGTTAAACTATCTATCCATCTCAGAATTCATAGTCTGAAGTTTTCTGTAGAAAAATTATTAGGCAGCCATTTCTTCTGTCATCAAAAGGTTTTGTCTCAGCATTTTCCTACAATACAGTGAAATGGCAGCGAATGTGTCCATGGCTATCCATTCGCTTCCTCATAGTGCACTCAACTTCAAATTACCAGTGCCGCTATGTGCGAACATCACCTCCACTTCCATAAAGTACTTTGCCTCACAAACAGACAAAACTTGAAATGAATTAAGATTCATTGACCGCACACATGTATAGTTGACCTCAACTAAGATTTGTAATGTGGACATGACATTCAATAGGTCAGTAAGGAGGATGACTCAGTCATCTTCTATTTCATGCATTAAAATGTTTTCTCAGTGATAATGTGAATTTTCTGAAGTTATATGCACTCTTCAATACAAAAGGAGCACTAGACCATCAACATCTACTTGAGTTTCATACCATAGATCCATAAGTGGTCTGGGTCTTGGGCCATGCAATTCCATCAACATTTTTTTTCCTACCAAGTAGGTCTTGTTATTGTGTGACAACTTCTCTACCTAAGTACTCTTAAGTAAAGTTAAGGGCTAAATTCTGTTAGCCAAGTTCTCCCTCTATATCTGGAAATACGAGTAATACAATGCCATGTTTCCAAGCTTCCCAATTGAGTTCCATTAAAAAAAAACTAGACTTTTTGCTGTTTTTAGTGTCCTTAATATCTTCTCATGATTTAGGAAAGGCATGGTGCTGTAGTTATGGTCACCTTTTAATAATAGTCAATAAAGAAATTTGGTGACATGAGACCAGGTCGGGTGAACGTACTGTTAAGATAGTCAGGGTCGGTATCATTGGCCCAATTTCTATTGTAAATGCTTAAAAAAAAATAGGACTATCTGGAGCTATGCACCTAGTCGTCCATTCTTCCACCTCCTAGGAGTTGACAGCTTGGTTCTGTAATCCAAGGAGTTCACATGAGCTTCTAGTAGCAGGGGCTGGGCTGGATGAATGGGTCTAGGTCTTCAGACTGAACTTTTTTACCAATTGGATGGTTTTGATGTTGTGGACCTGGAGCTGTCAACTACTTCAATTGAGGTGTTTCAGGCTTGGTGCATTTTTCCACTATCTGTTCTATTTTTTTTTTCATAAAGAAGGTATTGTGATCCTAGAATCCAGGGAACATTTGTTCATAGAGATCAGGCTTGGATCTGTGAGCTTACACCACCACTTCAGTCTATGTTGGAGAAAGTCAGGAGAAATGCTGTAGCCTAATTTCTCAGCTCTAATTATTAAAAATAGGATATGGGATTGGAACCGCAAAGCAGTGTCAGAACACTGGTTCCTAGTTAGAAATGCAAGTAGGGGTTTATCTGTCTTGAGATTCTATTCTCTTACATGAGGACAGGCTTGCCCTTTATGTTAAGTTCTCCTATCTATTTGTTTTCAGAGATGACAGACTTAGTGCTTTGCATCCCAGTTTACCTTCTACTTTTTTTATGAATAGACAGGCATTGTGCCTTAAACCAATGCCTCCAATCCACATCTTTACAAGATAAGAGAGTGTTGCTGTTGCTAACAGAGGTATTTATTATTCTTTTGTTCTGTGATGTCAGGTTTGTTTGTGGGCCAAGTACTCCTCATGACTTGCTGTTAACAGTAGATACTTTCAGTGTAGTTTGAGTCGTTACTTCGTCTACTCTCTTCCAAATTAGATGGTCTTTAACTTGGTGCCTGAACCTCTACTCTAATTTCTGTGAAAAGAGGCCAGGCTTGATGTCACAGAACTAAATCATTATTCTAGTTTCCCTTGCATGAATACAAGCTTGTTACTGTGTGCTTAATGCATCACTCAAATTACCTTCAGGGAAGACAGACTTAGAACAGTGGGCCAAGGTATTCAGTTCGATCTCTGTGAGGAAAAGACAAAAGAAATGATTTGACTCAAGGTCTCAGTTCGACCTCCTGTAATAGGTGAAGTTTTGGCCAGCAAGCCAAGTCATCACTCTCGCTCCTAACAGAATGTTGAGGCCTGGAAACAAAGATCTACTTTTTCAAAAAAAAGATATTCTTACCAGATGTTAAAGCCTTGTGGTTTAATGTCTCCAATGTTCTAATTTTAAATGAGGACAAGTTTTTGTCTTTAGAACAGGGCTCCTTTGTATTGGTGTTAGAAAGAAATCAGCTTTGTGTCATTCAGCCTGGTCTCCTGTCACTGTCATTTCAATGTAAGTCAGTACTGTCAACTGAAGAGAGGTATCCATTATTTTTGGTACTAGTTGACAGCTTTGATCTTTGCGCCACGTAATGCACAGAGTTTCTGTCACAGGGTCTAGGACGTTGGTGGTGTTTGTAGGTCCTTAACCTAGTATGTACAAAATTAGACTGTTAACTTGGGGAATTTTGGCCAATGGAGTCATGATAGAATCACATGATAGGAAACAAATTCCCATCCAGATAATAAACTGTTTGAAACTCAGGGCAATGAGGATAATCTAGTGTTCCCTTTGTAATGAAGAGTGCATATCACTTGAGAAAATTCATGTTATCACTGAGAAAACATTGGAATGCATGAAATTAGAAGGTGGTTGAGTCATCCTCCTTACTGACCTCCTATCGAGTGTCATGTCTGTATTACAAACCTAGTTCAGGGCAATGTTATATGCGCCCAGTCAATGAATCTAAATTCCTTTCAGGTTTTGTCTGTCTGTCAGGAAAACTGCGTGGAGGCGACAATTGCACATTTGTAGTGATGATAATTTGAGGTTGAGTGAACTATGAGGAAGTGAATGGATAGCCATGGAACCATTAGCCTCCATTTTGCTGTATAGTAGGCAAATGCTGAGTCATTGTAAGAAAAACTTTTCATGGCAGAATGAATGGCAGCCTAAGAATTTCTTTACGCCAAACCTCAGATCACAAATTCTGAGAGGGACTGTGTTAACCACCATGGAAAGAAAACTGAGATATTGACATTGAGGCGGTCTCTAAAATGTGTACTGAACATGCTCGATTTTGCCTAGCAGAGGAAAATGAGGTGGCAGTCACCTGAAAATCTCAGGAAAAAAGAATTAGGGAATCTGGTGATAATCATGAGGCTTTCCCTCAGTATTCACGTGACCAACAAAAAACGGGCCTGATTATTTCTTCTATGTCACCTGTAATTGGTTTGATAATGTCCCACACAGTTTTTAGTTATCTTTCTACATTTCTTTGTCAAATTCACATCAGCTGTCATGTGATTATGTCGTGACTCCTTCTGGCCCTAACTCCCAAATTGAATACTATCTAATTTTGGACAGACTAGGCTAGGGACCTACAAACACTACCAACATCCTAGACCTTGTGACAGAAACTGTATGCAGTGCATGGCCCAAAGATCAAAGCTGCCAACCAGTACCAGTTTACAGTTCTGTCCTCCATTCAAATGATGGTGCCTGGAGACCCGGCCTAAAGACACAAAGCCAGTTTCTTTCTAACACCAATAAAATGGAACCCTGGTCTGAAGACAAAAGCTTGTCCTTGTTGAAAATTGGAATATTGGAGATGTGAAACCACAAGACCAAACTCTCCACTGGTAACAATATCTTTTTTGAAAAAGTAGATCTTTGTTTACAGGCCTGGACATTCTGTTAGGAGTGAGAGTGATGACTTGGCTTGCTGGTCCAATTCTTCACCTTTTGCAGAAGGTCAGGCTGAGACCTTGAGTCGCAGCATTTCTTCTGTCTTTTCCCAACAGCGACTGAATTGATTACCTTGGCCCACTGTTCTAAGTCTGTCCTCCCTGAACGAAAATTGAGTGTTGTACAAGGCCCACAGCAACAAGTCTGTATTTATGCAAGGGAAACTAGAATAAAGACTTAGTTCTATGACATCAAGCCTGGCTTCTCCTCATAGGAATTAGAGTGCAGTCCCAGTAGCCAAACTCAAAAGCCATCCAATTCCTAAGAGCCTAGACAAATAGCATCTTAAATTACAATGAAAGTATCCACTGTTAACAGCAAGTCATGAGGATTACATGACCCACAAACAACCTGGCATCACAGAACAAAAGAATAATAAAGGTCTCCGTTTTCACCAGCAATACTCTCTTCTCTTGTGAGGATGTGGATTGGTGGCATGGGCCCAAGGCACAAAGCCAGTAGAAAAGAAACTGGGAAGCAAAGCACTAAGCATGTCGTCTTTGAAAACAAGTAGATAGAATAAAACCCAAAGAGCAAGCCTGTCCTGATATAAGAGAGTAGTGTCTCAAGATCTAGGTATTTTTCCCCTGCCTGCATTATGAATTAGGAACATGTGTTCTAAAATTAGTTGCAGTTACAATCCCTTATCTTATTTCTAGGAAGTAGAGCTGAGAAATTAGGCCACAGCATTTCTTCTGACTTTCCTGATATAGACTGAAGAGGTGGCATAAACTCATAGATCCAAGCACGTTCTCTGTGAACAAATGTTGGCTGAAGTCCTAGGCTCACAGTAATACCTTCTTGTTGAAGAACAAAGAGAACTGATAGTGGAAAAACACACCAAGCCTGAAACATCTAAATTGAACTAGTTGAAAGCCCAAGACCCACAACGTCAACACCATCTAATTGGTAACAAAGTCCAATCTGAAGACCTAGACCCACTCACATAGCCGGGCCCCTACTACCAGAAACTCTTGTGGATGCTTTGGCTTACAGAACCGAGCTGTCCTCTCCTAGAAGGTGAAAGAATAAATGACTAAGTGCACATCTCAAGAAGATCCTCTTCTTTAAGTATTTATGATAGTAATTGGGCCAATGACATCCACCCTGTGTAGTAAATTAAGCTCGACCTGGTCTCACATCACCAATTTTCCTTATTGACAATTATTAAAAGGTAACCATAACTTACAGCACCATGCTTTTCCCAAGTTAAGAGAAGGAAATGTACACACTAAGAATTCTAGCACAAAGCCTGGACTTTTTTTTTTTTATAAAAATTGATTGGGGAGCCTGGAAGCATGGAAATGCATTGCTCCTATTTCCAGGATGTAGTGTAGAAACCTTGGACAGCTGAATCTAGCCTAACTTTACTTAACAGATACTTATGTAGAGGAGTTGTCAAACAGTAACAAGACCTACTTGGTAGGAAAAAAAATAGTCAATGGAATACCATGGCGCAGGACCCAGTCACTTCTGGTTCGATGGTAAGTTAGGTGGTGTTTGAAAAACACAGCACAATGCCAGTCTTGTTTACAAGGTGCCTTCTAGTGCAAAACTTTTCACAGACCTAAAACTGATTCAATCTAAGAGGTAATGGGAAAACCAATAAGATTAGTCACCTGGTAGGCAAGAGACTTTTGCCAGGTCATCCATGATCCCCATGTTAATCCAGCCAGGTGTTTACTTGATGTCCGTGTGATTCCCTGGAGATTACTATGTAACTTTCAAGTGATTTCCACCTTATTCCTCTTCCCCTATTCTAAAACAAATGACTTTAGAACATGTCTCATAAGCTTTTATTTTCAATTTTTCAACACTGAGGCATTTGCTTTTAAGCAATTCCCTATCAAGAATATAGGCAAAAGTTTCATGTATATAAATAGCGCTGGTGACCCCCTGAAGCCTTAAGATTTATGCTTACAAAGACTCAGCATTTTTGCTAATATTCAGCAGAATGACACCTACAGATTACAACTTTCTAACGTAGCTTCATAATGAGACTCAGCCTCTAAATTTCAACGCAGTTTATGTGTGACAACCACACCAATTACATTCAAGTATGATATCTGACCACAAATTAAACCTCAATGTATGTAACTAAATACAACAGTGCCACTGTCTTCAAGAAAGTTTTGTAATGTACAGGTGACATTTCGATTGAAAGGCTGGTAAATGGCTATGTTACATAGGTACTGTCATTTTCACATTGTTTATAAAAGAAAGTAAATGAGTAACAAAAAACTGAGCAGCATAATATCACCCCAATGTCAGATGATCTCCCTGTGATACACAAGCCAGGCCTTTTCTGGTCATGTGAATCCCCAGGGAAAGCCTCATGAATATTGCCAGATTCCCAAATTCTTGTTACAACATTTCTAGGAGATGGCCACTTCATTTTCTTTAACTAGTCTGGAAGAAACATGTTCAGTACAAGTTGAAGGAACTGCCTCAATGTCAAAATCTCAGCTTACTTTCCATGGAGGTTAAGCCAGTCCCTCAAAGAATTTGTAGCCTGAGGTTTTCTATAGTGAATTTTGAGGCAGCCATTCTTTCCTCAATTAAAAAGTATCCTTACAATGATTCAAAATATTGCTATTATAGGACAAATAGCATCCACACTTTCCTCCACTCTAAAATACCTTTGTCAAGCAGACATGCTCCATATTTTAACGTGGTTATTGTTCGACACTGCTCCCATTGCGTTCAAACAGGTTCCTTATCACCAATGAAACCTAAGGCCAGTTAACTAACCACAATTGTCTATTAGCCTACACCACATTCCTCAAAAGAATCTTCTCATGCAGACATGACCTTTCGTTCGAAAGGCGGTAGGTGGCTATGTTACACAGATACTCTCATTTTCACAGTGCTCATGTGAATTTTACCAAAAAGGTAGAAAGGTACTAAAAACTTGCCTTACCATCATCCCAATGTCACATGATCTCCCTATGATACCCTCAAGCTTGTCTCTTGAGGTTCATGTATATCCTGAGGGAAAACTCGTGAATATCGTGAGATTCCCTAATTCTTTTTACGAGATTTCCAGGTAGCTGCTGCCTTACTTTTCTCTGCTATACTAAAACAAACTTTTTCAAACATATTAATGGAACCTCACTATCACTACTTCAGTTTATTTGCCATGGTGGTTAAGCCAGTTCCTCTTAAAATTTGTAGTCTGAGGTTTCCTGTAGAGAAATTATGAGGCAACCGTTCTTTCTGCCATGAGAAAGTAACCTCACAATGACTCACCATTTCCCTTGCAACATAGCAGAATGGTGGCTGTCTCCACCCCTATCCAGTCGCTTCGTCACAGTACACTCAGCATCAATTATCAATGCCGACAATATGCGACAAACATTTCAATGGCCATGAGGCAGTTTCCTGACTGACAGAAAAAACTAGACGCGAGTTAAATATCATTGAGTGCCTCCACATACTCTTGAACTCAAGTCAGATTTGGAATGTGGACATTATATTTGCTTAGTATGCTGTTCCATGCATACTAATGATTTTTCACTGTTTATGTGAATTTTCTCAAGTGATATGCACTCGTCACTACAGAGGAATGACTACATTATCTTCCCTTGTGAGGATGTAAATTGGTGAAATGGGCCCAAGGAATAAAGCTTATTTTTCCTGTTAAAAATTTGAAAGGAGAATGGGACCCAAGGCACTAAGTCTGTCCTCTATGAAAGTGCAGATAGAGAATTTAACCCACAGAGCAAGTCTGTCCTCATGGAACAGAGTCTTATCTCGAGACCTTGAACCTTGTATCCTAGGTGCATTTTTAATTTGGAACCAGTGTGTTCACCTTGGTCTGTAGTGCAAATCACTACAACAATTTTCAGGAATTAAATCTGAAGTTATAGTCCTTTTCATTTTTTCTGACTTTCCCCAATATAAACTGAAAGGGTCACGTAAGCCCACAGTCCCAAGCCTGTTCTATGATAACGAATGTTGCCTGGAGTTCTAGGTCACAGCAACAGCCTTCTTAATGGGAAAGAATTTAGAAGGCAGATGGGAAAAATCTGCACCAAGTCTGGATGTCCTGAATAGAACAATTTAAAGCTACAGGCTCACAATGTCAAGACCATTCAATTGGTAATAAAGTCCAGGCTGAAGAAGTATATCTACAAATAGCCAGCCTGTCCCCTGCTATCAGAAAAACTTATGGACCTTTTGACCTACAGAACCAAGCTATCATATCCTAGGAGGAAGAATGGGGAACTCAGTGCTCGGCTCCAAGACTTTCCACCTTGAAAGCATTTACGATAGAAATTGGGCCGATGACGCCAACCCTATTTCATATTAATAGTAAAGTCAATACAACTTTGTTCCAGGCCAATGATATCCCTTTTTGAAATTTTTGAGAGATAGCTATATGTTACAGTACCAAGCCTTTCCGCTGGTAAGAGAAGGTAGTATGTGCACTGAGAAACTGAGGACGAAGCCTGAACTGTTTTGTAAGAAATTTGATTTGGGAGCTTCGATTCATGGCCAAGCATTGCTCCTATTTCCAGAAAGTAGAGTGGAGACCCTGGCCCACAGAATCTAGCCATACTTAACTGAACAGATCCTTATGCAGGGGACTTAGCATACAGTAATTAGACTGTATGCTTAGTTAAAAAAATAAAAAGTCTATCAAATTTTATGGTTCTATAACCATACCTTTGCTTGAACTAGAGTAACCTGTATGGATGTTGGAAAACACAACACGATGCTAGTCTCATTTAAAATGTAAACTATACTGCAAACCATTTCATACTCTGAAGCCTGTTTGATTCTAAGAAATAAAGTAAAAACCTATGCCTTCAGTGACAAGACTAATTACCTGGTAGACACCAGATTACTGCACGGTCTTCCTTGATCCCCATGTGAATCATGCCAGGTGTTCACTAGACCTCCACTTGGGTCCCTAGTGATTGCCACTTGAATTTCAGGTGACTTCCACCTCACTCCTCTTCCTATATTCTCAAATATGTGTAATCAAAATATGTCTCATAAGCTCTCATTTTAAGTTTTTCAGCATTGATGCACTGGCCATTAAGCAATTCCCTCTCGGCAAGAGTGGCCTCAGGTCCGCATTCAATAGTAGTGTGGAAGTCCCACCTGAAGCCATTAAGAGTTATGCTCACAATGACTCAGCATTCTTGCTACAATACAGAAAACGATGCCCATTTTTTCACCGCTCTAAAGTAGCTTTGTCATGGAAACTCAGCCTACAATTTTTAACCCGGTTAAGGTGCCTTCAAGCACATTAGCTGACCACAAAAGACACCTCAGGCTATTTAAATAATGACAAGTGTGATAGCCTATTCTGCTGCACTCAAGCAAGTCTTGTATCGAAGTCATGAAATTTCAATTGAAAAGATGTTCGTTGACTACGTTACACAGGTACTCTCATTTTCACAGTGCATATGTGAATTTACCAAAGAAGGTGGAAGGGTAAATAAAAATTGAGAGCCACACCATCACCCCAATGTCACGTGATCTCCCTGGTGCACTCGGACCTATCTCTTGAGGGTCACATATATCACAAGGGAAAACTCGTGAATATCATGAGATTTCCTAATTCATGTTATGAGATTTCTGGGTGCTTTCGCCTCACTTTTCTCTGCTAGGCTAAAACAAGCCTTTTCTGAACATGTTAAAGGAATAGCCTCAATATCAATACCTCAGTTTACTTTCCGTGGTGTTTACACTGGTCCCTTTTAGAATTTGTAGTCTGAGGTTTGTTATAGAGAACCAAGGCAGCCATTCTTTCTGCCATAAAGAAGTAACCTCACAATAACTCAGCATTTTCCTTACAATACAGCAAAATGGCAGCTATCGTTTCCCCTCCTACCTAGTTGCTTCCTCAAGGCACACTCAGCCTCAATTATCAATGCCACCAATGTGCAACTAACCTTTACATGGCCATAAGTTAGTTTCCTGACTAACAGACAAAACTAGAGATGAGTTAAACATCATTGACTGCCTCCACATACCCTTGACCTCAACTAAGATTTCTTATGTGGACATGATATTTGATTGTATGTCAGTTCAGAATCTGTCTCCGACACCTTCAGTCCCAAACATACTAACGATTTTTCACTGTTTATGTGAATTTTCTCAAGTTCTATGCACTCGTTACTACTAAGGAATAACTACATTATCTTCTCTTGTGAGGATGTGGATTGGTGACATAGGCCAAAGAAACAAAGCCTATTTTTTCCTGACAAAAATTAGAAAGGAGACTGCAATCCAAGGCACTAGCCTGTGCTCCCTGAAAACTACTAGATGGAGAAATTCACTCACAGAGCCATCCTGTCCTCATGGAAGAGTGTGATCTTGAGACCTAGGCTATTGTCTCTTGGTTGCATTTCTAATTGGGAACCAGTGTGCTGACCTTGGTTTATAGTTCAAATCTCCACCCCTATTTTCAGGATGTAGATTTGAGAAGATAGCCCACTGCATTGCTTCTGACTCTCGCCAATATAAATTGAAAGAGTTGCATAGTCCCACAGTCCCAAACCTTTCCTCTGAGAAGAAATATTGCCTGGAGTCCTAGACTCACAGCAAAAGCCTTCTTAATGGAGAAAAAAATAGAATGCAGACTGTGGAAATCTTCACCAAGACTGGACATCCTTCCTATAAGGAACTAATTAAAGCCACAGGCTCACAATGTCAAGACATTCTAAATGGTAACAATGTCCAGTCTGAAGACATAGATCCACAAACATGCAACTAGTCAGCTGCTTCAGGAAAACTCGTGGACCCTTTTGCTTACAGAACCAAGCCGTCATCTCCTAGGAGGAGAAAGAATGGAGGGTTCAGTGCTCGGCTCCAAGACTTTTCACCTTGAAAGTATTTGCGATAGAAATACTTGGGCTGATGACACCAACCCTGTTTCATCTTAACAGTAAATTCAATACAACCTTGTCCCAGGTCACTGATTTTCCTTTTTGAAAATTTTTGAAAGGTGTCCATGTGTTACAGCACCACACCTTTCCACTGGTGAGAGAAGATAGTGTGAGCATTACGAAACCGAGGACGAAGCCTGAACTGTTTTGTAAGCAATTTGATTGGGGAGCTTTGATTCATGGTCAAGCATTGCTCCTATTTCCAGAAAGTAAAGTAGAGACTGTGGCCCACAAAATGTAGCCTAACTGAACATAACAAATCCTTATGTGGGGGATTTGGCATACAGTAACAAGACCTTCTTGGTAAAAAGATTTAAAACTCTATGGCCCTAGAACCAGGTCTTTGCTCAAACTAGAGTAGGTTTCGGTGGATGATGGAAAACAGAACATGCTGCTAGTCTCATTTAAAATGTAAACTCTACAGCATACCGTTTCATGCTCTGAAGCCTGTTTTATTCTAAGAAATAAAGTAAAATCCTATGCCATGAGTAACAAGACTAGTCTTCTGGTAGACACTAGATTATTTCATGGTGTTCCTTGATCCTTATGTGAATCATGCCAGGTGTTCACTGGACCTCCGCTTGAGTCCCTAGTGCTTGATACTTGATTTTCAGGTGACTTCCACCTTTTTCCTCTTCCTATATTCTCAACCAAATGTAATCAAAACATGTCTCAGAAACTCTTATTTTCAGTTTTTCAGCATTGATACATAGGCCATTCAGCAATTCCTTCTCAGCATTATGCCTTCGGGTCCGCATTCAATAATAGTGTGGAAGTTCCACCTGAAGCCATTAAGAGTTATGCTTCGAATGACTTAGCATTTTGGCTACAATAGAGAAAATTTGCACCAACAGCTTTCACCGCCCTAAAGTAGCTTTCTAATTGAGACTCAACCTAAAATTTTTAACTCGGTAAAGGTATGACTATTGCACCAATGAGTTTAAGCACGATAGCTGACCACAAAAGAAACCTCAGGGCATTTAAATAGTGACAAGTGTGGTAGCCTATTTTGATGCTTTCAAACCATGTCTTATAATGAAGTCCTGAAATTTTTATTGAAAGGATGTTCGGTGGCTAGGTTACACAGGTGCTCTCATTTTCACAGTGCTTATGTGAATTTTACAAAAGAAGATAGAGGATAACTAAAACCTGAGAGCTATACCATCACTCCTATGTCATGTGATCTCCCTCTGATACCCCCAGGCCTGTCTCTTGAGGATTATGTGAATCTCGAGGGAAAACTCATAAATATCATGAGATTCACTAATTCTTGTTATGAGATTTCCAGGAGATAATCATCTCATTTTTTTTTGGCTAGTCTAAAAGAACCGTTTTCAGTACAAGTTGAAGGACCTGCCCCAATGTCAATATCTCAGCTTTCTTTTCATGGTGGTTAACCCAGTCCCTCTTAGAATATGTAGTCTGAGGTTTGCTGTAGAGAAATTCTGAGGCAGCCGTTCTCTCTGCCATCAAAAGGTTTTCACACAATTACTAGGCATTTTCCTACAATACAGCAAAATGGCAGCTAAAGTTTTCATAGGTATCTATTCACTTCCTCATAGTACAATCAACATCAAATGATCAACACGACCAATGTGCAAACACCACCTCCACTGCCAAAAAGGAGATTTTTTGACAAACAGACAAAACTTGAAATGAATTCAGATCTATTGACTGCACACATATACCACGGACCTCAATTAAGATTTGTAATGTGGAAACTAAATATGATAGGAGGTCAGTAAGGAGGATTACTCAGCCATCTTCTATTTCACTCATTCAAATGTTTTCCAGTGATAATGTGAATTTTCTCAAGTGATATGCACTCTCCATTACAAAGGGTACCCTAGATCATTCCCTGCTCCCTTAATTTCATACAGTTCAGTATCTGGATTGGCATTTTTTCCCATGGCCAGTCACATGATTATGTCAGGACTCCCTCTGGCTCATACTCCCAAAGATAACTTTCTCTAATTTTTGACAGACTAGGCTAAGGAACTACTAACACTCCAACATTCTAGACTCTGTGACAGAAACTACGTGCAGTGCATGGCCCAAAGTACAAAGCTGTCAACACGTTCCAAATAATGTTGAGACCTCTATTCAGTTGACAGATCTGTTTTCCATTCAAATGATAGTGCTGGAGATGGAGTTAAAGACACAAATCCAGTTTCTTTTTGACACCAAAAAAACGAAGCTCAGGTCTAAAGGCAAAAGCATGTCTTCATTGAAAATTAGAATATTGGAGACGTTAAACCACAAGGCAAGACTCTCCTCTGGTAAGAATATCTTTTGTGAGAAGCAGATCTTTGGTTCCAGGCCTGGAAATTCCTTTAGGAGTGAGAGTGATGACTTGGCTTGCTGGTCCAATTCTTCAACTGATGTGGGAGGTCAGGTTGAGACCTCGAGTCACAGCATTCCTTCTGTCTTTTCCTAAAAGAGACTGAATTGATTACCTGGGCCCACTGTTCTAAACCTGTTTTCCCTGAATGAAAATTGAGTGGTGTACTAAGCCCAGAGCAATAAGCCCGTAGTTATGCAAGGGAGACTAGAATAAAAACTTAGTCCTATGACCTCAAGCTGGGTCTCTCCTCACAGGAATTAGAATACAGACTCAGGCGCCAAAGTTGCAGGCCATCCAACTTAGAAGAGACTAGACAAAAGAACGACTTCAAATACATCGAAGGTATCCGCTATTAACAGAAAGTCATGAGGAGAATATGACCCACAAAAAAATCTAGCATCACAGAACAAAAGAATAATAAAGGCCTCAGTTCGCACTAGCAATACTCTTCTCTTGTGAGAATGTGGATTGGGGGCAATGGCCCAAGGTACAAAGCCTGTCTTTTCTTAACAAAAAGAAGAAAGGAAACTGGGATATAAGGCACTAAGCCTATCATCTCTGAAAACAGGTAGGAGAACTTAACTCAAAGGGCCAGCCTGTCCTTATGTAAGACTAGTATCTCGAGTCCTGGATCCTTGTCTCCTGCCTGCATTACTAATTAGGATCCAATGTTCTGACATTGGTTTGCAGCTCCAATCCCATATCTTATATCTAGGAAGTAGAGCTAAGAAATTAGGCCACAGCATTTCTCTTGATTTTCTCCAACATAGACTGAAGCAGTGACACACCTGACCCATCTACACCTGTTCTCTGTGAACAAATGTTGGCTGGAGTCCTAGGTTCACAGCAATACTTTCTTTATTGAATAAAAATAGAACAGATAGTGGGAAAATGCACCAAGCCTGAAACAACTAAATTGAAGTAGTTGACAGCCCAAGGCCCACAATGTCAACACCATCCAATTGATAACAAAGTCCTAGACCCACTCATCCAGCCCAGCTCCTACTAAAAGAAACTCTTGTGGACAGCTTGGCTTACAGAACCAAGTTGTCATCTCCTAGAAGGTGGAAGAATGAACAACTAGGTGCACAATTCCAGACGGTCCTCTTTTTAAGTATTTACAATAGAAATTGGGCTGATGAGATCCACCTTGTGTATCTTAATAGTACATTCAGCCTGACCTGGTCTCACATCACCAATTTTCCTTATTGACAATTATTAAAAGGTGACCATGACTTACAGCACCATGGCTTTCCCAGGTTAAGAGAAGGTACTGCGGACACTACATGAGCTAGCAAAAAGCCTGGACTTTTCTTTATGAAACTTCATTGGGGAGCTAGAAAGCATGGCCATGCATTGCTCCTATTTCCAGGATGTAGAGTGGAGTCCTTCACCAACAGAATCTAGCCTAATTTTACTTATCAGACACTTAGGTAGAGAGCTGTCACACAGTAATAAGACACTTTTGATAGGAAAGCAAAAGTCAATGGAATTCCATGGCCCTGGATCCATTCTACTTCTGAATCTTGATATTACACTCAGGGATATGGAGATGATCTAGTACTCCCTTTGTCATGTAAAGTCACTATCACTTAAGAAAATTTACATTATCACAGAGACAACTTTTGAATGCATGAAATTGAAGGTGGCTGGGTCATCCTCCTTACTGATCTCCTATCGAATGTTGTGCCAACATTACAAATCTTATTGAGATCAACGGTATATGCATGCAATAAATGAATTTTAATTCATTCCAGATTGTGTCTGTTTGTCAGGAAAACTGCTTTATGGCAGTGGACGTGGCGTTTGCACATTGGATGCATTGATAATTTGAGGTTCAGTATACTATGAGGAAGCTAATGGATAGCCAGGGAAAGATTAGCTGCCATTTCGCTATATTGTGGGAAAATTCTGGGTCATTGTGAGAAAACCTTTGATGGCAGAAGAAAACGGCTGCCTCAGAATTTCTCTACAGCAAACCTCAGACTACAAATTCCAAAAAGGACTGGGTAACCACCATGGAAAGAAAACTGAGATACTGACATAGAGCTGTTCCTAAAATGTGTATTGAAAATGCTTGTTTTTGCCTAGCAGAGGAAAATGAGGTGGAATTAACCTGGAAATCTCATAAAAAGAATTAAGGAATCTCACACTATTCATGAGGCTTTCTCTCAGGATTCACGTGACCAGCAAGAAACAGTCCTGATCATCAGTAGTATATCACCTGAGATTGGGTTAATGGTGTGCTGCTCACATTTAGTTACCCTCTTACATTTCTTGGTCAAATTCACATCAGCACTGCAAAAATGAGAGTACCTGTGTAACATAGCCACTGCTCATGCTTTCAATCGAAATTTCATGACTTCATTACAAGACTTTTTTGAGTGCAACAGCATAGGCTACCACACTTGTCATTATTTAACTATGCTGAGGTGTCTTCTGTGGTCAGTTAATGTGCTTGTAGGTATCGGTGTGGTGGTCGCACCTTAACCGGGTTAAAGATTGTAGGCTGAGTCTCAATGACAAAGCTACTTTAGAGTGGTGAAAATTGTTGGTTTCACTTTTCTGTATTGTATCGAAAATGCTGTCATTGTGAGCATTACTCTTAACAGCTTTAGGTTAGGTTTCCACACGATTATTGAATGAGGACTCGAGGCCACTACTGCCAAGAGGGAATAGCTTCATAATCACTGCATCTTGCTGAAAATTTAAAATGAGAGCTTATGAGACATGTTTTCATTACCCTTGGTTGAGAATATAGGAAGAGGAATAAGGCAGAAGTCGCCTTATTCACTAGGGACTCAAGTGGAGGTCTAGTGAACACCTGGCATGATTCACATGGGGATCAAGGAAGACCGTGCAGTAATCTGGTGTCTACCAGATGATTAGTCATGTTGCTGAGGGTGTAGGTTTTTACTTTATTTCTTAGAATAAAACAGGCTTCAGCATCTGAAAGAGTTTGCAGTAGAGTTTACATTTTAAATGAGACTAGCAGCATGTTCTGTTTTCCATCATCCACCCAAACCTACTCTAGTTTGAGCAAAGATCTGGTCTAGGGCCATAGACTTTGATAGAATTTGTTATTTTTTTTTACCAAGGAGGTCTTGTTTCCCTGTGCGAAGCCACCTACATGACAATGCTTTAAGTTCAATTAGGCTAGATTTCTGTGGGCCAGGGTCTCCACTCTACTCTCTGGAAATAGTAGCAATCCTTTACCATGGTTCTAAGCTCCCCAATTAAATTCCTAACAAAAGAATTTAGGATTTGTCCTCAATTTCTTAGTGCCCATACTACCTTCTCTTACCAGTGGATAGGCTTGATGAAGTAATATATGGTTAACTTTCAAAAATTTTCGAAAAGGGAAATCATCGGCCTTGGACCAGGTTGTATTAAATTTACCGTGAAGATGACACAAGGTTGGTCTCATTGGCTCAATTCTATCGTAAATGCTTTCAAGGTGGAAAGTCTTGGAACTGAGCACCGAGTCCTCCATTCTTACTCTTACTAAATGACAGTTTGGTTCTGTAGGTCAAAGGGTCCACACGTTTTTCTGGTAGCAGGAGGCAGGCTGGGTGTTTGTGGGCCTACATCTTCAGACAGAACTTTGTTATCAATTGGATAGTCTTGACGTTGTGAGCCCGGGGCTTCAGTGAGGTCTTTTTAGAATGTCCAAGCTTGGTGCAGATTTCCATTGTCTGAATTCTAAATTTTTCCATTAAGAAGGCTTTTTTAGCCTAGTTCTCCAGGCAACATTTGTTCTCAGAGGAAAGTTTTGGGATTATGGGCTTATGCCACCCTTTCAGTTGATATCGAGGCGAGTCAGAAGAAATGCATTGGACTATTTTCTCAGATTTACATCCTGAAAATAGGGGTGGATATTTGAACTACAAGCCAAGGTCAGCACACTGGTTCAGAATTAGAAATGCAGCCTGGAGACAAGGTCCTAGATCTCGAGATAAGATACTTTTCCATGACGTCAGGCTGGCTCTGTGGGTTAAGTGCTCCATATACTTATTTTCATAGAGGATAGGCTTAGTGCCTTGGGTGTTAGTCTCCTTTCTAATTTTGGTCAGGAAAAAAAACAGGCTTCTTTCCATGGGCCAGTGTAAATAATTCAATGCTCAGAAGGGAAGATAATGTAGTAATTATTTGTAGTGACGAGTGCATATCACTTTTGAATATTCACATAAGCAGTAAAAAATCATTAGAATGCATGGAACAGGAGGTGACCAAGACTGATCCTTAACTGACAAGCAAACAAATATGATGTCCACATTACAAATTTTAATTGAGCTTAAGTGTATATGGAGACAATCAATGATATTTAACTTCCTTCTATTTTTGTCTGATAATAAGGTTAGTCCCTCATGGCTCAGCAAGTGCTACTCGTACATTAGCATTGTTGATAACTGAAACTGAGTATGATGTGGAAGAACAACTGGTAAAGGGAGGAAACAATACCTGCAATACTAGTATATTACAGGAAAAACACTTGAGTCACTGTGAGGTTAATTGTTCACATTGGAAAGAACAGCTGCCTCAAAATATCTCTATAGCAAACCTTAGGCCACACACAGAATGGAATCGCATTTTTGAATGCCTGATTCCGTCCTCCAAAAGAGATGTCGGCGAGTTGGTGCTACCATTGGTGTGTGCGTAAAAGGTCCGGGATGGAATTGCACGTTCGGACTGTAAATCTCCGCAGACCTTTCTGATTTGAGCAGGTGCTTGGGCGCATGGTTTGCGATCGACGGATGTGCGGTCTGAGTCTGACAGAAAGAGTTCTGTTTGGACGAGTCCTTTGTTCAGAGCAAAGTATCTTGTAAGAACCTCTTCGCATTGCAAGTGCTGAGGTTTTTGCCTGCTCCGAAGGCACGAGCAGGTCGTCATAGAGTGACAACTGTTGTGTAGTTTGTAGGAGCGGCACAATGACCGCTTTCCTCTCTTCCTTTCCTTGGCCGAGGAACCCTGAAAGGCACTCTTTTGGACGTGTTGTGTCGATGGGGAATTGGACGCGATACACCTCCTCTGAGGTGCGCGTGGAACCTTGGTTTTCAGAAGCGCCTTTGTGCACACGGATCCCAAATGTTCTGTACTGCACGGAGATGGGAAACGTTTCCCGAAGAAGTTTGGAGGGCGGCTGAACGCCGTTGGAGCATTTATGCTGCGATGCAAACATGCTTCCTCCCTTCGTTAGCTTAGGCCAACAAACGCCGCTCAAGGCCGAGGCTTGGAAAAGAGCCGCTTTCCGCTTTGTACGTTGATGTTTAGAATCGCTTCCCCATACACTTTCTTTACGCTCGGTGACATACAGCTATTTGGAGCGCGCTGCGCTATGGTTCTCATACTGACCTGAGAACCACTGTATCGGAAGCATGATTGCAACCTCACAAGAAGAACGAGGTGTGAAATGAAAACGGACACCTTGCCGTTCTCATGGTGGAATTCGCAGGAAGCGGGTTCGCCCATTGGTTTTGGAAAGGCGAGCGTATATGCAGCAAAGGTATTAGACTGCAGAGCTTAACAGTATCATTCAGGGCTGCCATCCTGCGTTTCACTTGCTCCCATTAAGGAAAGGCAGAACCCTTTCCATTTCGAGAAGGTATGCCGCACAGGCACAGCCAAATCTTTATTGAACACCTTACTTCTCTGATCCTGAAGAGCTTTCAGCGAGATGGTGCCACCATTGGTGTGTGCTGTGAAGTGACTCTCCAACCTAATAGTGCACACAAGGGAACTGCACGTCCTGACTTTCAAGCGGTAATACAAGTTTGATAAGAGCTGGTTCTGAGGCGCAATGCTTTTGCCTTGAGGGATGTTCAGCCTCAGCCGGATAGGCCTTTCGATCTGTTTGGACATGTCCTGTGTTCGGCACCAACGAGCTGGTACTGCAAACTGTCCTGACATCCACGCTCTTGAGGCTGCCTTCTCCGACATGCACCAAGAAGTAGGACGAGAGTTGCAGCTCCTTTGTAGTTTGTCGTAGTGGCACAAGAGCCACTTTCCTGTGTAGACTCTCTCTGCCAAGGGAAGCAGAAAGCCAGTGTGTGTGGCATGAAGTGTTCAAGTGTAAACGGTAGAGAAATCCCTGTGGTGCCACTGGGCTCACTGTAAGCTCGTGTTCAAAAAAGGTCCGCCATACTCTGCCTGTACGCTAGGTGACATACAGGCCTTTTGAACGTGCTGCGCTGTGGTTCTCGGAAGGGACCTGAGAAGCACAGTTGCTGAAGGGTCGTTGAAATCTCACAGCAACTGCAAAGTGTGTCCATAACAATGGAAACCTTGCGGACTACCTAGTGGAATTTCGTACATAGCGGGTTCGGTCATTCGTCCATGAAAGGTGAGCGCATGCACAGGAAAGGTACCTGACTGCAGAATTTAATAATGTCATGTTGTGTTCAATCTTTCGGTTCACATGTTTCCAGTAAGTGCAGATAGAACCATTGCAACTTAGAGCACTTTCTTACATGTGAAGCAAGAACTCAATGTCTCCTTTTTCCTCAGTCTTTTAAGGGATGCTTGTTGGGTACCAAGGGACTGTCCAATTACAACAGCCATAATCCTGGCTTGTCTTCTTTCTTTATTCTCTTCCCTTTTGCCCTCTTCAAGAACTCAAGTATTACGGACCATGAAGGCCATATATAGTATTTGGTTAGTCTGTGGCCCCATTGGCAGCTTTTGAAACTTGTTTCTAATATCTGGTGTTGACTGGCTAATAAAATACTGGCCTAACAAAGCTAACTCTGCAGGGGAAGTGGTGTCTACATTTGTATACTTCTAAATGGTTCTTCTAGTTGGCTTAAAAGTTGGTCGAGCTCTCATCTTTTCCTTGAGTATGGTTCTAAGCTTCTCATAGTCTACGGCTTTTGTATTCCCTCCTGAGTATTGTAATTCCAATCAGGATAAGCTAAAGATACTACCTCTATTCCAGGGGCATGGCGATGGGGATTCCTAGCAAAGGCCTCATCTGCCTCCTGATGGGTTGCTGTTAGAATGTGGTCCTTTTAAAAGATTGTTACACTACAGAGGCACAGATGAGCCCAATTGTACTCCGTAGCCTTTAGGGGACCTTAAGGGTGCCCAGCCATGGAGCCACAAATTTGTACCTGACTGAGTCAAGCCTAACAGGCCACCCATTCACTCACTCATTTATACACCAGGTTAAAACTTTGCCCCCCCCCATTTTTGAAGGCTCTGATTTCTTCCCCCACTGGGAAACCCTAATGTCTTTCCCACTTGGAAGACCTTGATGTCTTCCCCCCATGGGAAGACTCTGATGTCTTCCCCCACTGTGAAGACCCTGATGTCTCCCCTCACTTGGAAGACCTTTATGTCTTCCATGCTAGAGAGACACTGATATCTTCCCCCGCCCCCCAACGAGAAGACCATAATGTCCACTGGAAAGACCTTGGCATCTCTCTCACTGTAGAGACACCGATATCTCCCCCCCGGGAAGACCCTGATGGCTCCACTGCCAGAGCGACACTGATGTCTCCCCAGCACCTTGGGAAGACCCTGATGTATTTCCCCATTGGGAAGACCCTGACCTGTGTCTTCTAACTAAAGACTAGGAGATGGTCAAGCTCCTCTTCCATTTGAAGACAGGACATGACTAGGGGACTGAGCCCCCGGACCTTACCTTATCTTATGGCCATTCCTGGTGAGTTGTTCTGTCCTTCCATGAGTCCAGTTGGAAGCTCAGCAGCCCTGGGAGTCAAGGCACCAGTCCAAAAGACAGCCCAGAATACCATGAGGTAGCATGCCTCATTGTTCATCTAGGAGCCCCTCCACCCAAGCCTAACTGAACCACCGATCCAGCAGATCAAAGGGCTGGCATGGTTGGAATCTCGCTGGGGCCTCCAAAATGTTTCTGCACAGTCACTAGGGAATCACACAGCAGTCACACGAACACCTCACAGGATTCATGTGGGGGTCAAGGAACATCCCGTGGGAATCTGGTATCTACAAGATGACTAATCTTGTTGCTGTGGGCATAGGGTTTCACTTTACTTCTTAGACTGAACTAGCCTTCCCTGTATGAAACATTTTCTACTCGAGTTTACCTTGTAAATGAGATAAGCATGGTGTTGTGTTTTCAAAAGTCTACTCTACTTACTCTAGTCTGGGCAGAAGATGTGTCATGGGCCATGGACTTCTATCAACTATTTTTTTTCTATCAAGAAAGTCTGGTTACTGTGTGCCAAGTTATCCAACTTGGGTCCCAGTCTCCCTTGTACTTTTTGCTAAGGTAATGTTAAATAAAGTTAGACTAGAATCTGTGAGCCAAGGTCTCCACTCTGCTTCCGGGAAATTGGAACAATTCTTGGCCATCTTTCCAAGCTCACCAATCTAGTTACTAAAAGCATAATCCAGGCTTTGTGCCAGGTTTCTTAGTGATGACACTACCTTCTCTTACTAGTGGAAAGGCTTGGTGCTGTCAGTTATGGCCACTTGTTAATAATTGTCAAGAGGGAAAATTGGTGATGAGGATCCAGGTTGTGCTGAATGTACTGTTAATATGACAAAAGTTTGGTGCCATCAGCCCCAATTTCTATTGTAAATACTCTAAAGGGAGAAAAGTCTTGTAGTCATGAACTGAATCCTCTGTTCTTCCTCTTCAAAGGAGATGGTAGCTTGGTTTTATGGCCAAGGTCTTCACAAGAGTTTCTGGCAGCAAGGGCCAAGCTGGGTGTTATGTGTCTAGGTCTTCAGTCTAGAATTTGTTACCAATTGAATGGTGTTGACATTGTAGGCCTAGGGCTGCCAACTAGTTCCTTGTAGGACATTCAGGCTTGGTGCAGATTTCCACCATCTTTGTTCTAGTTTCTCTTCCATAAAGAAGGCTTTTGCTGTGAACGTTGAACTCCGGGTGACATTTGTTCACAGAGGACAGGCTTAGAACTGTATTCTTATGCCACCCAGTCAATCTCTGTTGGGGAAATGCAGAAGAAATGCTGTGGACCAATTTTTCAGCTCTACTTCCTGGAAATAGAGGAATGGATTGGAACTGCAAACCAAGGTCAGCACTCTTGCTCCTGATTAGAAATCCAGGCAAGAGACAAGGTCCTAGGTCTCAAGATAAGATTCTCTAAACTGAGGACATGGTTGCCCTGTGGATTAAGTTCTCCTATCTGCTAGTTTTCATAGAGGACAGATTAGTGCCTTGGGTCCCAGTCTCCCTTGTACTTTTTGGTAAGAAAAGACAGGAATTGTGCCTCAGGCTGTGTTACCATTCCATATTTCTCAACGGAAGACAGTGTTGTTGGTATGAAAGTCAGCTTCCATTCTTCTTTTGTTGTGAGAAGACAACTTTGTTTGTGGGCCATACACTCCACATGAGTTTCTGTTCACAGGAGATACCTTGGATGTAGTGTGAGTAGTTGTTTCATCTAGTCTGTTTTAAATTGGATAGTCTTGAACTTGGAAGCCTGGGCCTACACTCTAATTCCTGTTTGGAGTGTTCCAGCTTGGTGTCACAGGCCTAAGTCTCCATTCTAGTTTCTCTTGCAAAAAAAAAATGGGCTTGTTGCTGTGGGCTTAGGGCACCACTCAACATTCATTCAGGGAGGACAGGCTTAGAACTGTAGGCCCAGGCAACTACTTCAGTCTCTGATAAGAAAAAACAGAAAAAATGCTGTGACCCGGGATCTCAGCCCAACATCCTGGAATATGTGAAGAGATTGGAAGTGCAAGCCAAAGTCACCATTCTTGCTCCTAACAGAATGTCCAGGCCTGAGTAAAGGTTTTAGTTTACCAAGTAGGTTATTCTTACCAGAGGAAAGCCTGGCCTTGTGGTTTAATGCACTAATTTTTAAAGATGACCAGGTTCCTAGCTTTAGACCAGGGCTTTGTTGTATTAGTGTTAGGAAGAGATTGGCTTTTTTCATGGGCCCGGTCTACATCATGTGAAGGGAGTACAGTGCTATTACCATGAATGGAAGTATCTTTTTTTCCTGAAAAATAGGTAGCTTTGATCTCTGAGCCATGCACTGCACATTTGTTTCCATCACAGTGTCTAAGATATTGGTAGTGTGAGTACATCTTTTGCCTAGTCTGTTCAAAATTAAACAGTGTTGACCTCTAGAGCATGGCCCCATGGAACTCACAACAGGATCAAGTGACCGCGTGTAAGAATCACATGCCCATCAATAGACTGGCCTGTATGAAACACAGGGAGATCATTTGACAGATGGGGATGATCTAGTGCTCCCCTTGGAATGATGAGTGCATATCTCTTGATAAAATTCACATAAAAACTTAGAAAACATTAGTCTGTGTATAGTAGATGGTGGTGAGACAGCCTCCTAACTGACCTGCAATCTAATGTGCCCACATTACAAAACTTACTTGAGGTCAACGGTATATGCAGCCAGACAATAATCGTTAATTAATCTCAGGTATTGTTTGTTGTCAAGAAGTGTGCTTTATGGCAGTGGAAGTGGTGGTCACATTTTGGTCACGTTGAAAATTTGAGACTGAGTGTGCTTTGATGAAATGACAGGATAGCAGTGGAAACAACAGCTGGCATTTTGCTGTATTTTTGGGAAAATGCTGAGTCATTGTGAGGATACTTCTTCATGGTGGAAAGAACGGCTGCCTCAGAGTTCCTCCATAGCAATTCTAAGATGAAAATTCTGACAGAGACTGGCTTAATGACCATGGAAAGAAAGCTGAGGTATTGACATTGAGGCAGTTCCTTCAATGAGTTCTGAAAACCCTTGGTTTAGGACATCAGAGGAAAATGAGGTGGAAGTTACCTGAAAATCTCGTAGCAAGAACAACGGAATCTTGTGGTATTCACATGACTTTCACATGGGATTCACGTGACCATCAAAAGACTGGCCTGAGGGCATCACATTGAGATCACATGACATTGGGGTGATGCTGTGGCACTCACTTTTGAATTATCCTTCTACATTTCTTGGTTATATTCACATACACACTGAAAAAAGGAGAGTCCTTGCGTAACAGAGCCACTAACTGCCCTTCAATTGAAAGTTCATGATTGCATGAGAATCTTGCAATTGGCAGAAAGAAAAATTGGTGATGTAAGCCATATTATGTTGAATGGACTGTTAGCATGACAGAAAGCTGGTGCCAATAGCCTAAACTTATATTGTTAATGCTTTAAATGGGGTACTTTTTTGGGGTTGTAAACCGTAAACGGAACCCTCTGTTCTTCCATCTACTAGGTGAGGCCAGCTTGGTTCTGTTGGGCAAGGTTTCTCCAAGTGTTTCTGGTAGCAGGGACCAGACTGGGTGTTGTAGGCCTCAGTCTTCAGTCTAGACTTTGTTACCAAATGGATGATCTTGACCTTGTTGCTCTAGGGCTGCCAACTAGTTCCTTTTAGGTGGTCCAGGCTTGGTGCCAATTTCCACAATCTCCGTTCTAGTTTCTCTTCCATAAAGAAGGCTTATTGCTTTGTGTCAAGGATCGAGGGTGACATTTGTTCACATAGGACAGGCTTAGAATTGTGAGCCCAGGCCACCCTTTCAGTCTCTGTTAGGGAAAGTCAGAAGAAATGGTGTAGACCATTTTCTCAGCTACACTTTCTGGAATAAGGGGAAAGCATCGTACCTGCAAACCAAGGTCAGCACTCTGGCTCCTGATTAGAAATCCAGGCAGGAGACAAGGTCCTAGGTCTCAAGTTAAGATTCTCTTACCTGAGCATAGGCTTTCCCTGTGGCTTAAGTTCTTCTATCTATGAGTTATCAGAGAGGACAGGCTTAGTGCCTTGGGTCCCAGTATACCTTGTACTTTTTGATAGGAAAAGACAGACATTGTGCCTTGGGCCTGTGTCAGTACTCCACATCCTTTCAAGGGAAGACAGTGATGCTGGTATTAACAGAGGCCTCCATTCTTCCTTATGTTCAGAGAAGACAGCTTTGTTTGTGGGCCATATACTCCACATGAGTTTCTGTTCACAGGGGATACCTTGGATGTAGTGTGAGTAGTTATTTAAACTAGCCTGTTATAAATTGGATGGTCTGGAACTTGGGAGTCTGGGCCTGCATTATAATTCCTGTTAGAAGAGTTCAGAGCTGGTGTCACAGGCCTAAATCTCCATACCAGTATCCTTTCCATAAAAACAGGCTTGTTGCCTTGTGCCTAGAACACTACTCAACATTCATTCAGAGATAGGCTTAGAACTGTGAACCTAGGCCACCACTTCAGTCTCTGTTAGGAAAAGACAGAAGAAATGCCATGGCCAAGGTTTTAGCTTGACCTCCAGGAATAGGTGAAGGGATTAGAATGCAAGCCAAAGTCACCACTCTCACACCTAATTGAAAGTCCGGGCCTGAAGCCAAGGTTCTAGTTCTTCTATAATGATATACTTAGCAGAGGAAAGGTTGGTTTTGCAGTTTATGGTCTCCAATATACTAATTTTTGACAAGGACCAGATTGGTGGCTTTACGCCAGAGCTCCATTGTATTAGTGTTAGGAAGAGACTGGCTTTGTGTCATTGGCCCTGGTCTCCAGTCCACATCATTTACCATGAACAGAGGTCTCCTTTCTTTTCTGTAATGCTACCATGAACAGAGGTCTCCTTTCTTTTCTGTAAGTGTAGACAGCTTTGATCTGTGGGCCATGCATTGCACATTAGTTTCTGTAACAGGGTCTACATTGTTGGTAGTGTGAGTAGGTCTTTAGCCTATTCTGTTCAAATTTAGACAGTGTTAACCTCAGGATCATGACCCCTCAGAGTCATACAGCATCACATAATGCACCATGGGAATCATGTGCCCATCAAGGGTCTGGCTTGTATGAAACGCAAGGAGATCATGTGATAGTTGGGGATGAGGAGTGCATATCACTTGTTAAAATTTACATACACCCTGAGAAAACATTTGTCTGTATATAACAGAAGGTGACCAGAACAGCATCCTAATTGACCTCCAATCAGGTTTTGTCTATTGTCAGGAAACCTGCTTTATGACAGTGCAGGCAGCGGTCACACAATGGCCACATTTATAATAGGAAGTTAGTGTGCTGTGAGAAAGCAATGGGATAGTGATTAAAACAATAGCCACATTTTTGCTGTATTGTAGGAAAACAGCTGAGTCATTGTGAGGATAACTCTTCATGGCAGAAAAAATGGCTGCCTCAGAGTTCCTCTATAGCAAACCACAAACTAAAAATTCTGAGAGGGACTGGCTTACAACCATGGAAAGAAAGCTGAGATACTGACATTGAGGCAGTTTCTTCAACCTTCTTTCTTGAAACCTCTTGTTTTTGCCAGCAGAAGAAAAGAAAATGGAAGTCACCTGAAAATCTTGTAGAAAGAAGAAGGGGATCTAGCGGTATTCACATGGCTGCCCCACAGGAATCACGTGACCCTCAAGAGACTGGCCTGAAGGCATCACAGGGAGATCAAGCGACATTACGGTGATGGTGTGGCACACATTTTTGAGTTACCCTCTACTTACTTGGTAAAATTCAAATAAACACTGAGAAAAGGAGAATCCATTTATAACACAGCATGACCGAGACAACCATCTCGCTGCCCATTAAGCAAAAGGTAATGAGGTAATGTGCACATCTGAAGACTTGCTTGAGGACAGCAGTGTAGGCTACCAGACAATGATCATTAGATAACTTGCTTGAGGTTTTGTCTGTGGTAAGACAACCTGCTTGAAGGTAATGGGAGCGGCTGTCTACATTAACCATGTTGAAATTTGTAGACTGAGTTTGTCTGAGGATGCTATTTAAGAGAGGTAGAATCAACAGTTGCCATTTTGCTGTATTATAACAAAAATGGTGAGTCATTGTGAGCATAACTCTTAACGACTTCAGGCGGGACTCCCATACTATTCATGTATGCAGACCTGAGGCCACTACTGTCATGAGGGAATTGCTTAACAGCCAATGCATCACTGCTGAAATATTGAAAATAAAATTTTTGAGATATGTTTTGAAAACACTTGGTTGAGGATAAGGGAAGAAGAGTAAGGTGAAAGTCACCTGAAAATCACTTAGAAAATACTAGGGAATCATGAAGAGGTAATATAAACACCTCCTGGGATTCACGTGGGGGTCATTTAAGACCCCGTGGAAATCTTGTGTCCACTAGGTGACTAGTCTTGTTGCTGCAGGCATAGACTCGTACTCTACTTTTTAGAATGAACCAGGCTTGAGTGTGTGTAAAATGTTTTCCACTTGACTTTCCTTGAATATAAGACTGGCATAGTGTCTTTTATTCAAACATCCACTCTCCTTCCTCTATCTGGCCACTGGAATGGGTCCTGGGCCATGAACTTCTGTCAACCTTTTTTCCTACCAAGATGGTCTCGTTACTTACTATGTACCAAGTCCCCCACCTAGGGTTCCTTTAAGAAAAGTTAGGCTAGATTCTGTGGGTCTTGGTTTCAACTCCATTTCCTGGAAATAAGAACAATGATAGGCCATGATTCAAAGCTCCCCAATCAATTTTCTGAAAAAACAATTCGGGCTCTGTGCAAGGTTTCTAGGTTCCCACACTACCTTTTGTTACAGGGGAAAGACTTTGTGTTGTAAGTTACAGTCACCTATCAATAATTGTCTAAAGGGAAAAATGGTCACGTGGGACCAGGTTGTGCTGAATGTAATGTTAACATGACACAAAGTTGGTGCCATCGACCCAAATTTCTATTGTAAATGCTTTAAAGTTAGGACAGATTTGGAGCTGTGAACCGAGTCGTCCCTTCTTTTTCCTCCTAGGAGATGACAGCTTGGTTCTGTGGGTGAAGTTCTCCCCAAGAGTTTCTGATAGCAGGGGCCAGGCTGGGTGTTGTGGGCCTACTTCTTTAATCTGGACTTTGTAACCACTTGGATGGTCTTGACATTGTGTGCCTGGGGCTCCCAACTAGTTCCTTTTAGGACGTCTAGGCTTAATGCCAATTTCCACTGACTCCATTCTATTTTCTCTTCCAAAAACCAGGCTTGTAGCTCTGTGCCTAGGATAAAAAAGTGACATTCATTCACAGGTAACAGGCTCAGAACCATTTACCCAGGCTCCCCCTTCAGTCTCTGTTATAGAAAAACAGAAGAAATGCTGTGGGCCAATATCTCAGCTCAATTTCCTGGAAATAAGGGAAGGAATTGGAACTACAAACTAAGGTCAGCACACTTGTTCCTGATTAAAATCCAGGCAGTAGACAAGGTTCTAGGTCTCGAATTAAGATTCCTTTACCTGAGAACAATCTTTCCCTGCAGATTAAGTTTTCCTATCCACTAGTTTTCTGAGAAAACAGGCTAAGTGCCTTGGGCTTCAGTCTCTCTTGTACTTATTGTTAGGAAAAGACAGGGTTGTGCCTTCAGCCTTTGTAACCATGCCACATCCTTTCAAGGGAAGATAGTGCTGCTGGTACGAACAGAGGCTGCCAACCTGCCTTGTGTTCAGGGAAGACAATTCTTTTTGTGGACAATATTATACACATGAGTTTCTGTTCACAGGGGATACCTTCATATAGTGTAAGTAGTTGTTTCATCTACCTGCTATAAATTAGAAGGTCTTGACCTTTGGAGCCTGGGCCTGCACTCTAATTCCTGTGAGGAGAGTCTAGGCTTGGTGTCACAAGCCTAAGTCACCAATCAGCTTTCTTTGCATAACAACAGATGTGTTGCTTGAACCTAGGACAACACTTGACATTCAGGGAGGACAGGCTTAGAACTGTGGGCCCAGGACACCTCTTCAATCTCTGTTAGCAAAAGACAGAAGAAATGTTGTGAATCATGCTCCTCAGCTCCACCTCCTGGAATAGGTGAAGATATTGGAACTGCAAGCCACAGTCACCACTCTAATTCCTAATGCAAAGTCCAAGCCTGCAACTAAGGTTCTAGTTCTCAAAGAAAGATATTCTTACCAGGGGAAAGGCCGGTCTTGCAGTTAAATTTATTCCATCTTTCAGGTTTCTATGAGGACAGAATTGGTGTCTTTAGACTAGGGCTTTATTGTGTTAGTGTGAGGAAGAGACTGGCTTTCTGTCAATGGCCTGGGTCTCCGGTCTAAATAATTTGAAGAGAGGAGAGTACTTATAACATGAACAAAGGGCTTCTTTCTTTTCTGTAAGAGTAGTCTCTTTGATTTGTGGGCCATTTACTACACATTAGTTTCTCCTCACAGGGTCTATGATGTTGGTACTGTGCGCAGTTCCGTAGCCTGGTCTTTTCAAAATTAGACAGTCTCAACCTTGGGCACATGGACCTGAGGAAGTCATGAAAGTATCACGTAATCACTAGTGGGAATTGAGTTCCCGTCAAGAGACTGGACTACATGGTACACAGGGCGATGGTGTAACAGATAGGGATGGCATATGCTCCCTTTGGAATGAGTGCATATCGCTTGATAAAATTCAAGTAAAGACTGAAAACATTAGTCTGTGTGGAACAAAAGGTGGCTGAGACAGCCTCCTAACTGACCTCCAATCGAATGTCATGTCCACATTACAAAACTTACTTGAGGTCAACAGTACATCTGGCCAGTTAATGATAGTTAATTTGTCTCAGGTTTTGTCTGTTGTCAGGAAACCTGCCTTATGGCAGTGGAGGCAGTTTCACACATTGTTAATAATTGGGGGCTGAGTGTGCTGTGAATGGCGGTGGAACAACAGCCGCCATTTTGCTGTATTGTAGGAAAAAAAACTGAGTCATTGTGAGGATGCCTCTTGATGGGGACAAGTTTAATGACCATGGAAAGAAAGCAAAGGCATTGACATTGAGGCAATTCCTTCAAAGTGTTCTGAAAACACTTGGTTTTGACCAGCAGAGGATAGTGAGGTAGAAATCACCTGTAAATCTCATAGCAAGAAGAAGGAATTTTCACAATATTCACATCTTTCCTGAGGAATTCACTTGACCATCCAGAGAGTGGCCTGAGGGCATCACGAGAAGACCACATGATATTAGGGTGATGATGTGGCATTCTCTTTTGAGTTACCTCTCTACATCCTTCATAAAATTCACATAAACATTGAGAAAATGAGATATCATGTGTCACAGAGCCACCTAACAGCCCTTCAATCGCAAGTTCAACTCTGCGTGAAAAGACTTGAGGACAGCTATGTAGGCTACTAGTTAATTCTTGTCAGTTAATTAGCCCAAGGTTTAGTCTGTGGTCAGGCAACCTGGTTATATGCAATGGAAACAGCTATCGTACATTAATGGCGCTGGAGTTTGGAGGCTGTCTGCTTGAGGAAGCTATTTAGAGTGGTAGAAACAGCAGTCTCCATTTTGCTGTGTTGTAGCAAAAATGCTGACTCATTGTGAACATAACTCTTAATGTCTTCAGGTGGGACTGCCATACTATTCTTGGATGCGGACCTTAGTTTCCAGGTCTCTAGGTAAGATGCTCTTACCTGAGAATAGGCTTGCCCTGGGAGTTAGTTCAACTATCTATTAGTTTTCAGAGAGGATAGGCTTAGTTCCTTGAGTCCCAGTCTCCTTGTACTTTTGTTAAGAAAAAAAACAGGCATTGTGACCTGGGACTGTATCACCACTCCGCATCATATCAAGGGAAGCCTGTGTTGCTGGTATGAACAAATTCCTCCATTCTTCTTTTGTTTAGAGAAGACAGCTTTGTTTGTGGGCCTTACACACCAGATGAGTTTCTGTTCACAGGGAATACCTTGGGGGTAGTGTGAGTAGTCGTTTCGTCTAGACTGTTATAAATTAGATGGTCTTGAATTTGGGAACCTGGGCCCACACTCTAATTCCTGTGAGGAGAGTCTAGGCTTGGTGTCACAGGCCTAAGTCTCTTAAGTTTCCCTTGCCTAATGACAGGCTTTTTGACATGGGCCTAGGACATCATTCAACATTTGTTCAGGAAAGACAGATTTAGAACTGAGGGTCCAGGCCACCACTTCATCCTCTGAAGGAAAAGAAAGAAAAAAATATTGTGGCCAGTGGTCTCAGCTCTACCTCTTGGAATATGTAAAGAGATTGGAACTGCAAACCAAAATCACTGCTCTGGTTCCAATTAGAAATTCCAGGTCTGGAGCCTGGGTTCTATTTCTCGAAGAAATATATTTTTACCAGAGGAAAGGCTGGCTTTGCAGTTTAAGATCTCCAATCTACTAATTTTCAATGAGAACATCCTTTGTGGCTTTAGATAAGGGCTCTGTTGTATTAGAGTTAGGAAGAAACTGGCTTTGTGTCATGGGCCTGGGTCTCCAGTGTACATCATTCGAAAGAAGGTCAGTACTATTACCATGAATGGAGGTCTCTTATCTTTTCTGAAAGAGTAGACAGCTTTTATCTGTGGTCCGTCCACTGCACATTAGTTTCTCTCACAGGGTCTAGTATATTGTTAGTGTGAGTAGGACTTTAGCCTAGTTTGATCAAAATTAGACAGTGTTACCCTTAGGAGCATGGCCCGAAGGGAGTCACAACAGGATCAAGGGACCACCTGTGGGAATCAGGTGCCCATCAAGAGCCTGGACTCTATGAAACACAGGGAGATCATGTGACAGGTGGGGATGATGTAGTGCTCCCTTTGGAATGACAACTGAATATCATCTGAGAAAATTCACATAAAGACCAAGAAAACATTAGCCTGCGTGGAACAGTAGCTGGCCAAGACAGTCTCCTAAATAACTTCCAATCGAATGTCATGTCCACATTATAAAATTTACTTGCGGTCAACAGTCTATACAGACAGTCAATGATCATTAATTCACCTCGAATTTAGTTTGTTGTCAAGAAATGGAGGCAGCGATCGCACGGTGGAAGCTATGTGTGCTATGAGGAAGCAACTGGATAGCGGTAGAAACAACAGTTGCCCATTTGCTGTATTGTAAGAAAAGTGTCGAGTCATTGTGAGGATACTTCTTTATGGCAGAAAGAACAGCTGCCTCAGAATTTCTCTATAGCAAACCTCAGACTACAAATTCTGAGAGGGACTGGTTTAATCACCATGGAAGGAAGATTGAGATATTGACATTGAGGCAGTTCCTTCAACGTGTTCTGAAAGCCCTTGTTTTAGGCTAGCAGAAGAAATATGAGGTGGAAGTCACTTGAAAATGTCGTAACAGGAATTAGGGAATATCGTGATATTCACGAGGCTTTCCTGTGTGACCTCAAGAACTGGCCTGAGGGCATGACAGGGAGACCACTTGACATTGAGTTGATGGTGTGGTGCTCACTTTTGTGTTACCCTTCTACATTCCTTGATTAAATTCACAGAAACACTGAGAAAAGAAAAGTCTGTGTGTAACAGAGCCACCTAACTGCCCTTCGATTGAAAAGTCATGTCTGCATGAGAAGACTTCTCTGAGGACAGTGGTGTAGGCTACCAGACAACTGTTTTAGTTAACTCTCCTGAGGTTTTGTCTGTGGTCAGGGAACCTGCCTGAAGGCAATGGGAGCGGTTGTCGCCCATTAACCGCATTGTAATCTGGAGGATGAATCTGCTTCACAAAGCTACTTTAGACCGGTGAACAGTAGGCACCATTTTGCCGCATTGTAGGAAAATGTTGAGTCATTGTGAGCATACCTCTTAACTAACAGCTTTAGGTGGGACTCCCACACTATTCTTGTATGTGTATCTTAGGCCACTAATATCGAGAGGGAATTGTTTAACGGCCAAAGCGTCAATGCTGAAATATTGCAAATGCAGAGTTTATAGATATGTCTAGAGACGTGTTTGAAAACACTTGGTTGAGGATAGGGGAAGAGGAACAAAGTGGAATTTACCTGAAAATCACATAGTAATCAGTAGGTAATTACGAGGAAGTCAAGTGAACACCTTGAGGATTCACGTGGGAAGACCCCGTAGGAATCTGTTGTCTACCAGGTGACTATTCTTTTTGCTGTAGGCATAGGATTACACTCTACTTCTTTATGTGAACCAAGCTTTAGTGTGTGAAACGTTTTCCACTCAAGATTACCTTGTAAATGAAACTGGCATGATGTTGTGTTTTAAACATCCACTCTACTTACCCTAGTCTGGGCAGAGGACTGGGTCCAGAGCCGTGGATTATGTCAACTTTTTTTTTCTAGTAAGATCTTGTTACCATGTGAAAAGTCCATGATCTAAGGTTCCGTTAAGTAATGTTAGGCTAGATTCTGAGGGCCACCATCTTTACTCTACTTCCTGGAAATAGGAGCACTGCTTGCAGTGCTTCCAAGCACTACAACTGAGTTCCAGAAAGAACAGTCCAGGCTTTGTGCCTGGTTTCTAAGTTCCCACACTACTTTCTGTTACCAGGGGAAAGGCTTAGTGCTGTAAGTTATGCTCACCTTTCAATAATTGTCAAAAGGGAAAATTGATGATGTAGGACTACGTTGTGCTGAATGTACTGATAACATGAATAAGCTTGGTGCCATCAGCTCAGATTTCTATGGTAAATACTTAAAAAGGAGGACAGTCTTGGAGCCATGCACTGAGTCCTCCATTCTTTCTCCTCCTAGGAGATGACAGCTTGGTTCTGTGGGCCTAGGTCTCCTCAAGTATTTCTGGTAGCAGGGCCATGCTGGATGTTGTGGGTCTAGGTCTTCAACAGAACTTTGTTACCAATGGGATGGTCTTGACATTGTGGGCCTGGGGCTGCCAACTAGTTCCTTTTAGGAGGTCCAGGCTTGGTGCAGATTTCCATAGTCTTCGTTCTAGTTTCTCCTCCATAAAAAAGGTTTTTGCTGTGAGCCTAGGAATCTGGCGAATTTGGTTCACAGAGGACAGACTTAAAATACAAGCCTAGGCTATATCTTTAATCTCTGTTAGGGAAAGACAGAAGAAATGCTGTTGTTTGAGGTCTCGGCTCGACCTCTTGGAATAGATGAAGTGATTAGAACTGCAAGCCAAAGTCACCACTCTAGCTCCTAATGCAAAGTCCAGGCCTGGAGCCAAGATTCTTGTTCTCCAAGAAAGAAATTTATACCAGAGGAAAGGCTGGCCTTATGATTAAATCTGTCCCAACTACCAGGTTTCAATGAAGACAGGGTTGGTGGCTTTAGACCAGAGTTTCATTGTATTAGTGTTTGGAAGAGACTGGCTTTGTGTCATGGGTTGAGTCTCCAGTCTATATAGTTTGAAGGGAGGACATTACTGTTACCATGAACGGAGGTCTCCTTTCATTTCTGTAAGAGTAAACAGCTTTGATCTAGAGCCATGCATGGCACATTAGATTCTCTCAAAGGGCCTAGGTTATTGGTAGTATGCAAAGGTCTTTAGCCTAGTCTGTTCAAAATTAGACAGTGTTATCTGCAGAAGCATGGCCACGTGGAAGTCACAACTGGATCATGTGACCACCCCTTGGGAATCACGTGCCCATTAGGAGACTCGACTATATGAAATGCAGGGAGATCATGTGACAGATGAGGATGACATAGTGCTCTCCTTGGAATGACAAATGCATATCACTTGTTAAAAATTATATAAATACTGAGAAAACATTAGTCTGTGTGTAGCAGAAGTGGGAGACACAACCTCTTAACTGACCTCCAATCTAATGTCATGTCCACATTACAAAACTCTGCACATTGCGGCACATTGGCCATGCTGAAAATTGGAGGCTGAGTGTGCTATGAGGAAGGGACTGGATAGCAGTGGAAACAACGGCTGCCATTTTGCTGTATTTTGGGGAAAATGCTGAGTCATTGTGAGGATACCTCTTCATGACAGAAAGAACAGCTGCATCAGAATTTCTCTATAGCAAAATTCAAACTGAGAGGGACTGGTTTAACTATCATGGAAGGAAAGCTGAGATATAGACATTGAGGCAGTTTCTTCAATGTGTTCTGAAATCCCTTATTTTGGCTAGCAGAAAAAAAATGAGGTGGAACTTACCTGAAAATCTCATAGCAAGAACTAGGGAATCTGGCAGTATTCACGCTGCTTTCCCACAAGATTCACGTGACCATCAAAAGCCTGGCCTGAGGGCATCACAGGGAGATCACACAACATTGGTGTAATGGTGTGGCGGTCATTTTTGAGTTATATCTTTGGCAAAATTTACATAAACACTGAGAAAAGGAGAATTTGTGTGTCGCAGAGGCACCTAACGGCCCTTCAATTGAAAGGTCATGTCTGCATGCTAAGACTTCCTTGAGGACAGTGGTGTAGGCTACCAGATAATTTTTATTAGTTAACTGGTCTGAGCTTTTCTCTGTGGTCAGGCAACCAGCTTAAGGCAATCAGAATGGTTGCCGCACATTAACCACATTGAGATTTGGAGGATGAGTCTGCTTGAGGAAGCTACTTTACAGCAGCCACCATTTTGCTGTAATGTAGCAAAAATGCTGAGTCATTGTGAACATAACTCTTAATGGCTTTAGCTGGGACTCTCTCACTATTCTTGCATGGGGATCTTAGGCTACTACTGTCGAGAAGAAATTGCTTAGAGGCCAATGAATCAATGCTGAAATATTGAAAATGAAGAGTTTATGAAACATGTTTCAAAAATATTTGGATAGGGGAGAGAAATAAGGTGAAGTCACCCGAATATCACATAGCAATCACTAAAGATTCACGTGGCGGACAAGTGAACACCTCGTGGGTTCACGTGAATGTCAAGGAACACTACAGGAATCATGTGTTTCCCAGGTGACTAATCTTGTTGCTGTGGGTGTAGGTTTTCACTTTACTTTTTAGAATGATCCATGCTTGAACATCTGAAACATTTTTCACTTGAGTTTACCTGAAAATGAGACTGGCATGATGTCATGTTTTTAAACATCCACTCTACTTCCCCTGATCCAGGCAGAGGACTGGACTTCTTTCGACTTTTTTTTCTACCAAGAAGGTCTTATTACCCTGTGCCAAGTCCTCCACCTAAGGTCCCATTAAGAAAATTTAGGCTAGATTCTGTAGGGCAAGGTCTCTGCTCTGAAATCTCATTCTATTTTAATTCTACACACAATCATAAACTTAATCCTAAGACTAACAGCAACCCTAACCCAGCACTTATTCTAGATTTAAATCTAATCCTAACCCAAATTTAAATACGAGCCTAACTTCCAAGCTTACTACCATCCTATTCATGAACAGTTGTAACTCAAAGGATAAAGTTAAACCAAATGATTGTCCTGAAACTAACACTAACCCAGCCCTTACATTTCACATGAACAAAAATCCTAACCCTGATTTAGACCGAAACCCTAACCTCAAAGCTAACTTTAATCATAACACCAACCCTTACCATTCTCACATGCTCTACTAGAATTCTAAAACAACAAATTCTTAAAACCTAACTTTAATTTTGAAGATGATACTGAACCTCACCCTAAACCAAAGTCTAATACTAAAGTTACCCTTGAGAAAGGGAAAGAACATGGTGGAGTGAGACACATCCTCAGATCTCTCCCCTTGAAACAACAATAATACGAACATCTAAAACTTAACAAAAAACATCCAAACTACACACCAGCAAGTCTGAGTGTAAGATATGCTCATAAGAACTACCACAGGTCAGAATCCCGGGTATCAGGCAGTAGATTGGGAGAAATAAAGAAGCTGCCTCTTGAAGCCTCCAAGGTTCTTTGCAAGAGGAGGAGGAGGGGTGAAGGTTAGGCGACTTCCCTGCCTGGAAGTGCTGTGACTTCTACACAACCAGCAGCAGGGCCCAGTCATCTGGGCAGAAAGCAGAGAAGCAGGATGGGACTGCAGAGAAACGACAGTTAATTTTTGCCAGGCCCTGGTTGCAAAACTGAGGCTGAGCTGCAGCCTCCAACTCCCAACCCAGAATATTTTGGCCCCTCCAAAATAGAATACTGTGGAACCCCAGGGGAATCTGAGCAAACGCTACTGAAACTGTTGCTAAAACTGACAGTGACTGAAACTGAGAGTAGCAGTGTAATTACATGTCTACAAAAAAAATTTTTTTTTAACATTTAGGCTATATTTAAAGTAGAGATCCAAGAAGCTTAGACATCACCTACTGGAACCCAAAAGAAAAGTGCCTTCTTGGCAGCAGGTGAAAGAGACTTTTATATAATAAATCTTTCTGGAAAAACAATAGAATACATTTCCATTAATGCCTAGGGGGATAAATAGCCCATTAAACACCATGAACAACCAAGGTGACAAGGCATCTCAGAAAGGAAGAGAAAAATCTCCAGAAAATAAGCTTACAAGCATAGAAATATGAGATGAGCAGAGCAAGAAGATTGAAACCCTCAAGAAGAATGGAATAGATATTCTGGAGATAAAAAACACACACAAGCAACTGTAGGAAAATTAAATAGCAAGCTTGGGAAATAGAGTCAACCAAATGGAGAAAAGGATCAGTGATATCAAAAACAAAAATTAAAAATAAATCAGAAAGAAGAAGAGAGAAAACAAATAATGAAAAATAATAAAAGAGAAATACAAGAAGTAGCTGATACTATCAAGAGAAGAAACATAGGAATAATGGGTATTATCCAAGACGAGGAAAAGGATGGACTAGAAAGCATTTTCAGGCACATAGTGGATGAGAATTTCCCAAATCTAAAGAATGAGCTAGAGCTTGGAATTCAAGAAGTCAGCAGAACACCCAGTTATCTCAACCCAAAAAGGCCTTCACCAAGACACATCATATTAAAGTTATCAAAAATCAATGACAAAGATAGAATTCTCAGGGCAGCCAGGGAAAAGAAAATGGTAACTTATAAAGGAAAACCCACTAGATTATCATCAGATTTCTCAGCAGAAACCTTACAAGCCAGAAAGAGATGGAAACAAATATTTAAACTATTAAGTGAAAGGAACTACCAACCTAGAATAATGTATCCAGTGAAGTTCTCCCTTAGCTATGAAGGAGAAAAAAAGACCTTTTCAGACATACAAAAATTGAGGGAATTCTCCACTACAAGGCCTGCACTACAGGAAATACTGAAAGAAGTCACCTCACCTAAAACAAAATGACAAAATAAAAATAACTAAGAGTAAAGTGACTATCAGGCAAATAGAAACAGAGGAGTGCAACCCTTACTAAGAACAGGGCATCATAAGCTTAAATAAGAAGAAAATTGCTATAGCAGATAAAAGTTCAGAATCCATAGGAACAAACTGAGACAACAATGACAGAAAAGGAGAGGATTCAAACATCTAGACTCACAAAAGAGAATGGAGACAAGGCACACACAGAAGAAATTGGATGAATGTATGTGTATAACTATCCCTTTCAGATTTGTAATGGTAACAACAAAGATTCAGAACTGAAGTATATAACATAAAACAAGAAGGACTAGAGGGAAAACTCAAAAAAGCCAGCCATAATAAACAAACAAACAAACAGACACACAGGAACAGAGAAGCAATGAAAACACTGAGCTACCAGAAAGCAAAAGATAAAATGACTATAAGAAGACCTCATATTTCAATACTCATCATAAATGTAAATGGACTGAACTCACCAATAAAAAGGCACAAAGCTGCAGAATGGATCAAAAACCAAAACCCAACCATATGCTGCCTCCAAGAGACATAACTCAGCTCCAAAGACAAATATAGACTCAAAGTGAAAGGGTGGAAAATGATATTTCAAGCAAATGGGTTTCAGAGAAAAGCAGGAGTAGTGGTTCTAATATTGAATCAAATAGACTTCAAAATAAAAAAGGTAAAGAAAGATACTGAGGGACTCTTCAAAAGAATTATGCACCAAGAAGGCATGACACTTGTTAATATTTATGCTCCCAATCAGGGAACCCCAAAACATGTAAAGCAATTACTAATAGAACTAAAAGGAGAAACAGACCAAAACACTATCGTAGTAGGGGACCTAAGTACCCCACTGTCAAATGTGGGCAGATCACCCAAACAGAAAATCAATAAGGAAATAACATCCTTACATGGCACATTAGACCAACTGGACATAATTGACATTTACAGAGCTTTTCATTCCCAAACCTCTGCTTATACATTCTTCTCTGCTGCACATGGAACATTCTCAAGAATCAACCATATACTGGAACACAGAAATAGCCTCAACAAACATGAGGGTTGAAATCACACCAATCATATTCTCTGATCATAATGCTTTGAAACTAGAGATCGACTGCAGAAAGAAAAGAGGAAGAACCAAAATACATGGAGATTAAACAACATGCTACTGAAGAATAACTGGGTCAAGGAAAAAGTAAAAAGAGAGGTCAAAAGATACATAGAAACAAATAATGATAGTACAATATATCAAAACTTTTTGAGACAGTCATAATAGAAAAGTTCCTATCTTTAGAGGCCTATCTCCAAAAACAAGAGGAAGCCCAAATGAACAACCTAATGTTTCATCTTAAAAAACTAGAAAAGGCCACTATGGAAAACAGTATGGAGGTACCTCAAAAAACTAAGAATTGATCTGCCACATACTCCAGCAATCCCTCTACTGGGTATTTACCCCAAAGACTTAAAAAATCATACACATAAAGATATATGCACACCAATGTTCATAGCAGCATTATTCACAGTGGTCACAACAGGGAAGCAATTGAAGTGTCCTACAATAGATGATTGGCTAAAGAAGCTGTGGTATATAAATACAATGGAATATTACTCAGCCTTAAAAAGAGATGAAATACTGCCATTTGCAACAACATGGTTAGAATTCGAGATAATCATGCTCAGCGAAATAAGGCAGACATAAAAAGTTGAAAATCACACGATATCACTTCCATGTGGGATATGAACCTAAAAGCAACAAAGGAATAGGACAAACAGAGACTCATGGACATGGACTATAGAGAGTGGTTACCAGAGGGCATGGGATGGGGGAGGATGGGAGAGGTAAATAGGGTAAATGGGGTCAAATATAGGGGACTTGGGGTGGGTGGGTGTAGGGGATCAAATATATGGTAGCTGAAGAAAACTGGACTTTGGGTGGTAAACACACAATATAATGTACAGATGTCAAGATACACCTGAAAATTATATAATTGTATTAACCAATGTTACCCCCAATAAACTTAATATTTTTAAGTAAAAAAAAAAAGAATAAAGCTACCCTTAATTTTAGCCATAACTTTAAGCCTAATCCTAACTGTAACTTTAAGCCAAAACCTAAACTTAACCCTGATGCTAATGAAAACCCAAACATTAACATCAAACCTAACTATAAGCTATCACTACCCCTAAGCATAAACTTATATCTAAACCTAACCTTAACTCTAACCCTAATACTAACCTTAACTCCAAACCTAAACCTAAACTTAACTAGAAACCAAATTCTAACTTTAACCGTTTCCATAACACTCACCCTAAACTTCACCCATATTTACATCTATAGCCTAAACTCAAAGTGAACTGTAACCCTTTACATTTTAACCCTAAAAACAAACTTAATCTTAACAGTAACTCTAACCCTAATTCTAAATGTTAACTTAACACTAATTTGAGCTCACTGCTGGACCCAACCCTAAACCTTAACTTACCCTAAGGCAAGCCCTTACCTTTGTCTATACCCTAACCTTAATCTTAATTACAAACTCACCCTTAACCCTAAACCTAACCTGAAATCTAACTATAACTATAGCCAGTTACCTTAAAGGTCAACCTAATATATATTCAACTCAAAGTTCAATGATGACCCTAAGCCTGACTCATACCCTAACACATTCATAAAACCTAAACCTGAACTTAAACCGAATTCTAAGTCTTACTTTAAACATACACAATTCCCTAACCCTGCCCTAACCCTAACTATAATCCTATCCTAAATACTAGGCATAATGAAAGACACATCCAATCCTAATTCTAAGCTTCATCCTACACCTAGCCCTTATTTGATTTCTACCCCTAAAGTAAACATTACTTTAAACACAAACCCTAAACTCAAAGCTAACCATAATACTAACTCTTATTTTAAACCAAATCATAACCTCAACTCAAAACCTAAAGCTAACATTATCCTTAACCCTACCTGGGACCTAATACAGCTTTAGGCCTTTAACCCTAACCTTAAGCACACAGCATTTTAAACACCAAATCAAGTATATCCTCAAAGCTGATCCTAACTCTTGCCCTAATCATAAACTCAACCCAAACACTCACCTTAATCTTCTATCTAAACAAATGTAACCATAACTCTTACCCTAATACTAACCTTAACACAAAAATTAACCTTAACCCAAACCCTAATCCTAGATCTAGCCCTTATTGTAATCTCTACCTTAACTGTAATGCTAAAACTAACATAAAGTCTCACCTTACAGATACTATGAACCTCAACCTAAGTCTCATGAAGACACTAACCCAAACCTCAAAGATGAACAAATTCTATCCCTAAAACTTACTCTTATGATAAACTAAACCCTACACTTAAACCTGAACAAGACTAACTCTAGTGAGAAGGTGTAACCCTTATTCAGACAAAAACATAAAATCGAAGCTAACTATATACCTAATTCTAAGTCGAATCCTAAGCATGAACTCAAGCCTAAACTTAAGCGATATCCTAGTCCAGGGCTGAAGAAAACGTTTGCTATGAAGGGGCTTTGCTGTGGCATCTCAGATGGATTCTGAAGAGAATAGAAACTTTTATTGTCTATAGCATTTTCTCGTGCTTCTTCTTTCCATACCTTAAACAATAAATTATGAAATTTTCTCAATGGTGAAAAAATGAATGTCTGATTTTATGTGTATTTCTAGTGGACAGCTTTATAAGAGCCTACAAGAGTCTGGGTGTGATCGAATGTCTGATTGATGATATGAAAGTACTGTGTGTCTGCTTACGCTGATTGTAAATCGGTATGTGAATATCAGGTGTGTGCTATGTGTATCAATGTCTACATGAGTAAATGAGTGTTTCACATGATTTTCCCAGCACAAATCTAAAAATAGTCTGTTGGGGGGAGTAAGTAAAATGAGTTTGCCCAAAGAAAGATGATTTCTAGATTTACTGTGGTACACATAGCAAGGTACATCAATGTCAAATAACTGTGCTGTCCATTAAAAATTATGATACGGTATGCTTGGGTACAAAAACTATGTGATATTAAAAATAAAATATGAATTAAATAAATGAAATGAGTGAGAAAGAAAAAACTCCAAAGTACACTAGATAGTAAGTGCATAGGCTGCACTGGCATAGCCATCAAGGGGTGCACTGCCTGTAATGTCTGGAGAGCTAGGAACATATGCTTTCTGGTCTATACAGGTAAGGGCAGGATCCACATAAAAACAAGAGCTTCCTGTCCTTAGGAAAGGGAACTTTTCTCAGTCTTTGAAGCTAGTTGCCAAAGCTTGATTTAGGGCCCCTGAGGAGGGGCCCAGGCTGTGGCTTCCCTCAAACGTTTTTTCTAAATAGGATGGCAACTTTTATTTTCTCAATGGTTACCTTGTGCTTCATTCTTTACTTTTTTGAAAAATTCATTCAAGGATTTATAGTGATTGTGAGAAAATCTTGTCTGAGATGACATGCATTTAATTGCCTGGCCTTAGAATTCAAGAACTGTAAGCAGTGGACAGGAAGTCCTTGCCACAGCCAACACCATACAATGAATCCCTTCACCCCAGTCACCCCTCCCCACTCCTTCTCATCTAATATTTGAAAAGTTGCACAATGGTCCGTTAAGGGGGAGGGGAAGATCATCGTCAAATTTAAAGTATCCTGTATTGTTTCATGTGGATTATGGAGTGTTTCTAGAGAGAAATCTCAGCAGAGCTTCAGAGACAAAAATGTTGATGGGGCAGCACTTAATATCAAAAAGTGAGGATAGTTTTAGAGTTTGGGTTAGGATTAGGTTTGAGCTTATGCTTGCTTCTTTTAGTGTTATATTTAGCATTAGTTTTGGTTTAGGGTTTGGTTTCAATTAAGGTTAGACTTATAATTAAGGTAAGAGGTAGGGTTAGTATTAGGTTAAAAATTACATTTAGTTTTAGAGGTAAGTTTTGATTCAGGTTAAGGTTAGGAGTTGTGTTCAGTTTAGAGTTTGTGATTAGGGTTAGATTTATGTTTAGAGTTATATTTTGAGATGTGATCATGGTTACAGTTTGCAGAAGGTTAGGGTTTGGTTGAGGTTGTTTTAAGGGTTACAAGTACAGTTAGGCTTAGGGATAGTTTGGAGATTTTGTTTTAATTTTAAACTGTGTCAGGTTCAGTTTCAAGGACAGCTTAGGGCTAGGGTTCAGTGTTACAGTTGACATTAGTGTTTGGTGAAGGTTAGGTTTAGGCTCAAGTTTACCATTAGAATTATGCTTTGATTTACCTTGGATTATAGGTTTGGTTTTAAATATGGGTTAAGTTTAGTTGTAGTGTTAAGGTCAAAGCTAGGGTCAGGTAGAGGTGCAATGTTAGTTTTAGGATTAGGCTTAGATATTTGAGTTAGAGCTAGAGTTCAGGTTAGGTTTAGGGTTAGGCTTATGATTAGAAATAGGTTTCAGGTTAGGATTTGTATTTCAATTAGTGTTAGATTTAAGAGTAGATCTAGGGTAAGGTCAAAGTTAGGTTTGCGTTTAGGGTTCTGTTTAGGTTTTGATTTAGGGTTAGGATCAGAATGAAAAATTCTAAGGGCCAGGCTCAGGTTTAGGATTAAGATGCCTTGGCAGTACCTCCTGGAAAAGAAATCTGGTGTATTTTGTGAACTCTCCTATCAGGCAATATTAAAAACTTTAGCTGAGGGCTTCCCATATCCACATAATGACCTTCACCCATTGAAATAAGAGATTAATGTCACCGTACATTCCTATAGTCCCTATTACCTGGATTTATATAAGCTATTTACCATTTTGGTGTAGTCCAGAGAGCCTTAACACTGGATGCAATTTGCAGAATATCCCGATCCTGAAACTACTCTAGGAGCCTTCCTTAATGATCTGGCCTTAGCTTTGTAGGTGGCCAACCACATTGCTGAATAGCTGGGGTACTCCATTTTCTGAGCTGTTCCCAAACCCTTAGATTGTTCTCAAATGTAAGAATGTAAAAGACTTCAGAAAAATTCCACTTATTATGATGAAACCCAGCTCTGCACCATCTTTTGGAAAAAATCCTGACTCATCTATTAATGCTGTGCTGAGACAAATCGGCCTTAAATTCCTAATGGAGTCAACAGATAACTGTCTGCTCTAAAAGAACTGAAACAGACCACCAAGTTCTTCCCACTGTTCAGCGTGCAGCCCACGCTGATCACCTACCCCAAACTTTCAAAGAAGCTAGAGAAAAAAAGCAAATCCTATTATAAATCTACAGCTCCAATTATTGGAGAAAAGGGCCAATTGTAAAAATAATTCCAAACCTGAAACAATTTGCTAATGCTGTTAAAAATACCTGGCCATTCCAAAAGGGAGTTTTTAAAATTCAAAAATTCTAAATTGCCAGTTCTCTTCTGCAATCACCCATTTCTGGAATAAAAACTGATGGATGGGCCAGCCACAGGGCTTAAGAGTGCAGTTTGTAGAATTAGGGCAAATTGAAAGAATGCAGATACAGCCAGAACTTGGGTGATTGAAGAAGTCAATGTGTTTCAAGTGAGGCTGAGCTCCCAGCAGGCTGTCAGCTAAGGGCCAACCCTCTGGCAGAGGCCAGAGCAGACTTCCTGAGCCTTGGTTCTCATGGAGCCTCCACAAACCCTGGGAGCAAGACTACCCTACCCATCTGTTCTGGCCTGAACTGAGGCTGGGGAAGAGGTGGATCAACACATTAGTGGGGTCTCCAGGAGGCATCTGCTATTAATGGAGTCCCAGCTGGAGTCCTGAGAAATCATTCCAAGTACAAGGCACAAAAATTTCATATTTGCTATTGAATAAAGCCCTCTTCCTGTGGCCTTCTGCAGGCTGTTATCGTGATACTCCCACTGCCAAAGCCAGCAGTGTTGAAGAGAGGCAGTCTCAAAGAAGGCCCAGGACAGCAGCTCTCTGTGTTCAGTCCAGCTCTCTTGGGGCCAAGCCTGGAAATGGCCAAAAATAGGGATATTTTGGATTATCACCCTGCCCTCTTTTGAAAAATCAGCACATGAGCAGACTCTGGGAGACCTGCAGTACAGCTGGCCATTGGGGTTTCATGTCCCCCCATGCCCTGATATCCAGGTCACTGATATTTCTGCTTTAGTTTTTCATCTGTTGGCTGACAAAGAAGTGACTACCAACCACTCTTTCGGCTTGCCACCTTCCCCCTTGGAGCTTTCACACTCCCTGGTTCTTCCTAGATTTCCTCTTCTGCCAACTGGAACCAACCAGGCTGAGAGCATGTGGCAGCTCCAGAGAGGAGCTCTGTGAAGGCAGCTGCATTTTTACATGGATTCAGCCCCGCTGAACCCTTTGATTGACACAGGTAATTTGCCCAATAAAAAACTTTGTTGAGGGCAGACTGACTGTCAATTAATCTCAGCTGTTTTCTATGATATCAATGCTGGCCTGTCAGTAATCTCTCCTAAAATAAGGCCGGTCAGAAAGCTGAAGAGACCTAGCAGCAAGACCCAGGCCTGCAGGATGCTGAAGGCAATGGCATTGAGTGGCTCAAGGGCCTGGCTAAGATGTTTGTTTGACTTGGGATTTTTAAGTTTCTGTGTCAGGAAGAGTCACCCATGGCCTACTGAGTTGGCCAGTCCTGCTGCAGGTGTTGCATACCTGTTCCACATCCCTATGTGTCTGGGAAACAGAGCCTGGCTGGATGTTTACTCTGCCCTTTTTGTGGGTGTGTCTGTGAGGGGGTTAGGGAGCCATGCTCAGCCAGGCGTATGTCAGTGTATGAATGTCTGTTCCTGTGTGTCTGTGTGATCACTTCAGTGTCTGGGTGTTTTTCATGGTGTTCTTGATGATGTGGGGGTTTTATTGTATGACTGCAAAATGTCTTTTGCATGTATCAATGTCTAGATGAGTGTATTAGTGTTTCATCTCTTTTTCCCACAGAGATGTAGAAAGTATGTAATTGGGCATGGATGTGAGGGACAAAGGAAAAAGGTAAGGGGAATCCTGTCAGTAATATTGTGATAATTTGTTGGGTGACAGATGATCACTGGACTCAGAGTGGCAAGCACTTTGGAAGGTTCGTAACTGTTGGATCAGTAAATTATGTACTTGAAACTCATATCACCTTAGATATGATCTCTGCCTAAATCAAGGATATAAATGTACAAAAGTTTCAAGAAATGGACTCAAGGGACTCTGCCCCAAAGGACCACTTTTTCCCACACCAGCCCCAAATCAAGAAGGTTAAGATTCCTGTACTGCATCCTCACAGCCAGAGAGGGTGCACAGCCTTCAAGCTGGCAAGTTTGATATCCTACATGCTGGCCTGAACAGGTTAGGGCAGAATTTACCTCAGGACTAAAGCATCCTCCAAAGCAAGGAGTCCCACCCAGCCTCTGGGATTAATAAGGCCACTTATCTTTGAGGCCAAAGCCTTTTGGGGGACCTGATAGCTGAGGATGGGGCCTGGATGTAGCATCTGTCAGATTATTTTCTAAATAGTGAGTAGAGAACCTTCCATTTCCTTCAATGTAAACTTGTATTTTATTTGTCACTTTCTTGCTCCATGGATTCATGAAATTCTGGTCCTTGTGGAAAAATGGGTGTCTGAGATGACATTCTTTTCAAGTGGCCAGTCTTAGATTTGAAGATATGTCAGCGGTGTGCCGGAACCTATTATTGCACCCATAAAACTTCAATAGATCTACTGAGGCCCCTTTTGCCCTTTGCTACCCTCCTTCTCTCCTAAAATTTGAAGAGTGCTTGCTTGGTTTTCAGCATGCAATTCATAGCATCCTGTGTGGTTTTGTATACATTTTGGATTGGGACTTGAACTTGGAACTTGGAACTTGGGAAAAATTCCAACAGTTTCAGACAGAGGCAAACACCTCGACAGGGCAGAAATGACTATCAAAAACATGGTACGTGCCCATGTACTGTTGTCATGCAGGAGCCCCAGGCCTGGAACTTACACCTTGGTTTGGACATTCCAGAATAACCTCCAGGTGGACCAGGCAAATGGTGTGAAATGCTATTTATTACTCAGATGGTAGGGAAACTTCAGCAGCAGCCCGTTGAAATTTTAGGGAGAAAGCTGTTGACCAAGAGCAAGTTTACTTTTATGCACACAAGTAGAGGGAGGGTTATCTCATCAAAGCAGTAGCAGCCTTCTCATATAGATGGAAGCAAGATATGTTGCTTGGTACAGGAAGAGATAATGTCCATGGAAGCAGTATAAAATGTCCTTGAGAGTAGGCATTGCTGAAAGCTTTTTGTGTACTGCCTTCCTTGCTGGCTGGCTGGGAAGCTATCAGTCTATTGAGTATGTAGAGGGGCAATGTTCTGAGCTAACCCCATACTCTACCATGACATAGCTCCTCCACCTCACATTCTTTATTTTAGTTCTTCTGAACAGGGAGTCCTTGGATGGTTAGAGCATTTGCACTCATATATCAAATACAATAATGACTATATCTTAACCTTAACAGTACACATAAGCCAATCAGTCCTGTTACCAGGTAATGGCCCCAAGAGCCCAGGGAAAGCCACCAAGTGATTAAGGGGTTTGTTCCAAGTGCTGCAACATGTGAGGATACAATTTCTGTTACAACTTAGCCCAGTCTTTTAAATATTCCTGAACTTTTAAAAAAGAGAGATCATGACTGATCCAGAAGCTGTCAGCTATAAAAGGGTGGAGTTCTAGGGTTAGAGGAATAAAACTGTCTGACGTTCAATCAAACATATTGTTAGTATTTGGCTTACTATGAATACAAAGTAAGCTTCTTCATGATTCTATTTGAGTCTTGGCTTTCCAGAGGTATAACCGTATTGATTATATTAGCCATTATTACAAGACTCCTATGTCTATGAAAATGAGAGAAGAAAAAAGTTAATAATCAGAGTAAAATATAAATTAACTTCTCAGTTTATAAGACTGTCAGTAAAGATTTCTAAATATAAGGCTGGAAGCATCTGAAACTTGAAATTTCCCTAATGATGTCCTCAGATGCCAGGGCAAACCCTTTGCATGGCCTGCATAGCGCCAATCACTGAGATTGTTCAAATGTGAGCTGTTATGGCAGTCTCTCAAATTTTATACCAAGTCACCCATCTTTAGCTTTCATGGCTTAGAAAGAGCAGTTATGGTTTTCAGGAATTCTTAATTGAAAGATAGGAGAAAAATTACAAATCAAAAACATGTTCAAAGAGCCACAGACAGATGTCAGAGGAAACTAAAAGAATTCAAGACCCAATCCAATTTCTCAGTAGAAAATATATTAAAACATAAAAGACAATGAATAGAATAAGAATCTAATATTTACATAGGTATATTTTAATTTTTATCGAAACATGTTTTTTTCTTTATTCTCCAACAACCCCTATTTTTACCAAAGATAGCCTAATTAAGGCTCATTCATTTGTGAACTAACTCATGTCAATAAACTTGGCTTAGTCATTTGCATAAGCCCAACAAGAATATTTAGTCACTTTAATTCTGCTTTGCTGGACTTTTACAAAAAATCTTCAGATTGAACTTAAAGACATCTCAGTGCCAGGAAAGTCAAGGTAAGGACTTGCCTTCAGAGGATGCCTGCAGTAGCTATAGGTTTCAGGTGAATTTTGCTTTTCTTTAGGTCTCCAAGATATTTTGAAGTTCCTGCACCTGCCAAGAAGCAACATTTTTTACACACATGGTAAGACTGTTGGGAAGCATGAGAGCAAGGTACCAGGCCATTAATTCCAAAAGCTTTTTATGGCTTCTGGAAGTCCATCTTAATTCCTTAAAGTTGTTTAGACATATTCAAGTCTGTACATTCCTCTCAAATATGACATTCCAGTCAAAGGCTTGGTAATCAAAACTAGTTTACAATCATGTACTATTACAAAGAGAAGAGATTCTCATTGAATTCATGCAAATAATCTCATTGCCATGAGAGTAAGAATACGTACTCATTAAAAGGGTTTATGTTCCAGAGGGTAAGTAGGAAAGAAAAGAGACACTACAATTCTGCATAATTATTAGAAAAACTTAGTTCTTACTATTGTGGAGATATAATTTCCTTAAATAGCAAAGGGCCTGATTAAGACAATATAAAACATGGGAAATTATTTTGATGAAACATGTAATCATTGTTTTCTTCAGGCAGAAACCTTCCCCATAATATTAGGAGCAGACCAAGAGTCCCAGAAACTCTATCTTATTTAGCAGGGGGAGAAAACACAACTCCAATTTTGTATTAGCCTGCTCGTGACATTTAAATTTATTTCCAGTCTTGTTTAGCTTAACCATATATAAAATTTCCTATTTCAAGATTTTTCTTCATAGACCTGAAACTTTTTCATCCCTTCAGTTTGCCTCTTGTTATTCATTTAGAAATAAGCAACTTTAGGACAAACTACTTTCCTTTAATCTCCTTTAAAATAAATCTCTATAACTTATAACTTCTGCTACTAAACACATTTCCCTTTCAATCATAATACGAATCCTTAACTCTTGAAACTTTAATCTCTAGTGGTAGTTAGAAAATAAGCAATTAATATCATTTAGATAGCAAATTTATAAGTATATTTTGTAACTTCTAGAAGTATTTTATTTGTCCTTAATTGTTTTATAGATGCTGGAAAAAGGCATAAGCAGGGTATGACTTGCTGTAAGTCTTAAAGAGAGGCACAAGTTAGCATGACATCATCAATATAATGGTACAATTGTATGGTGGAGGGTTTATTCTCACCAATCAAATTCTTAGCCACAAAACTTGGGCTAATAGTGGGCCTATAGAGATACCCCATTGGTAGAACAGTGAAGGTATATTGTTGTCCCCAGATAAAGGCAAATTGATCTTGACTGTCTCAGTGAATATTTTGGATGTGTCCTGGTCCCACAAAATTCATGCAGGCAAGGAGCTGAGGGTGCTGAGGGTCCAGAGTGTCCTTCATTTCAGTCCATTTCAGGATGCAAACAGCCACCCATCTGTCAAGAAGGGGTTGGAATTTCTGCCCTTATCTAAGCTGCTGCCACAGGGTGGCTGGTACTTCTTTGGATTGCTTATCAGTCTTTTTTGGGTTGACTCTGGTCCTTATCCAATCCATCCATAGTTGCCTTCTGGTCACCTTTACTGGACCATCCTTACTTTCCACCTATACACCGAGAATTGACCCTCTTTCTCCTGGACCTGTCATACCCATTGTTTCTGTCTGGCCAGTTTAATTTCTCTCAAATGGGCAACAACCTGTGTTGCCACCTGAATTTTTCTCCCCACTAGGGTGAACAGGATGGGCACCAAAGTACCATAATAGGCAAGCAGGGCCAGTTGGATGATGTGGTCCCCCATACCTATTGTAAATAGCACTGTGTCAAGGCCCTCAAATGGTTCAATGTAAATAGAATGCCACATTCCCATAAAAAATACCTGTAGTTCTGACATAGACAATTAGCACATATGGACCATTGGCAAATCACCTTTTGGCCAAGCCACACAGCAGCTTGTAGTGAGCTAATTCAGTAGTGATGCATTTTCTGTGTATAGGATTGCCTTATGTATGCACTGGCACAAAGAAGGGTGGGTGGTTATGGAGGCCATCCAGGTCAGTCAGTATAAGCCATCAACACCAGTGTCCCAGAGGCAAAGTAGTCAAGTCATGATGGATTCTGATCCTTTCTGGCACCAATCTATATGGCCAAGCAGAGGTATATAGATTTGTAAGGGGATTAGATAGGTCCTTGAATCTTGCCCCTCAGGTCATTCTTGTTGAGTCTCTAGGTTTTGAACAATTACCTGGCAGGCCAGAGACATGTATGTGATTTCCTCTGGGTGGGACACCTCTATTTCTTCATTTCACTCAAATTCATTTTTTGCTGTGGAGTTCCAATTACCGGGGTTCCAGTAAGACTGTGCAATTACTGTCCATTTGAGAGCTCTCATTAGCTTCTGCCCCCAAATTTTTGCATGGCGGCAGGCTGTCCTCCAGTTGTTCAGTATTCTTTTCTAACTGTTGTCACAGAACATTCTTGCTGTAGGCCTGTGTGACTTGCAGGTCTCTTTCTAGCCTTAGTCCCTCTTACACTTTTTCACCCTTTCTTCAGTCTGCAACCATTTAGCTGTAGCCTCACTCATCACCAGCAAGATGGGCCTGCAGCGCCTTTGTTTTAAAGAACACAATTCTCCAATTTTCAGAAAATACTCTGTAAGAGGCCCAAAGGTATGTTGGAGGCAACCCCCCATTCCCATGGTGGGCCCCTAAGAATCCAAAAGTCTTGCCACCTCAAACAAATGGACCCAGATTCCTATACTGCGATTCCATCCAGCAGACCCTTACCAGGCTTGCTTGCTCCCCTCATTTGAGGTTGACTAAACTGGGGTACTTTGTGAAATACTCTGCCTTTAACTTGCACCTAGGTTTGTATATTCTGGAAGAACCATCAGAAGGACCAGAGGGATGAAAAATGCTGTTTATTACTCACAAGGCAGGGGAGCTTCAGCAGCAGCTGCTTGGAGCTGCAGAAAAAAAGCTGCTGACCAAGAGCAAGCAGAGTCTGTTTGCCTTTTTATTCACACAAGCAGAGGGAGGGGTTATATCATTGGGGAAGAGGAAGCCTTCTCAGGCATATGGGAGCAAGATGTGCTACTTGGTTACAGGAGCAGATAACATCCATGTGAGCAGTAGAAATTGATTTTGGGAGTAGAAATTGCTGAAATATCTTTGGTTACCTCCTTCCTTCGCTGCTGGCCATGCAGGTATTAGTCATGTGAGTATGTAGTGGGGCTATGTTCTGAGTTAACCCTACACCCGTGGATCCCCATTTGAGGCTGAAGAGAAACAGCATGCACCCCACCCAGCTGTACTCTGTTTATTTTTCTACAAAGTGTAATTCCTTGAAAAAAATTGGAAAATGGAGAAATGCCGATTCATAGATTTCTTGTCATTTCCATATTTCATTCAACCTAATCCCACATCACACTGTTGCCCTTCCAGCTCTCAAGAAGCTGACATCTATAAGGGTGGAACTTGCCCTTTATGAATGCACCAGATTTTCAATTTAGAGCATGAATGTGTTTGACATGTTCTCGTGAAACAGTGATACAGTCACCCTGCCAGTCACTTCAGGGTGACTCTGGGATGATGCAAATGTTTGAATGCTAAACATCTCTGTGAATGGATTAAAAACTCTCATCAAGTCCAAAAAAATGTTGCAGTTTGCCTCAGAATCTATAGTAACTCAAATGCCTGACTCCTGTTTGACAAATCAAAGCCTGCTACTGTGTTTTCTTTTTACCAAGTGAGAGCTATCAGAAGATGCACTGCTTAGTAACCTCAGGGAAATGTTAGGTGTGCTATCTAATCATCCAACCATGTATACTCCAGGGCATTCTCAGCACCTGCTGCATCACCCGAAAGCTGACGCCCTTCCCACAAAGCTGATGCTCTTTCCACATGTCATTTCCTCCACTGCCTTCATGCTCTGGTCACCACCAAAGTGTTTTCTGGGCCTCTGAATTTTTGTCGCTTGGTTTGTTTCTGGGGCTCTTGCTCTCTCTTCCAAGAACACATTGCTGTGTAAAAATATGTCCTGTTTATTTCAGTTTGACATATTGTTCTTACCTCGGTGGGGTGGACACTTGGTTGAAAGAGCCAGTGTCATATTGGAATTAGGTAAGGTTTCTAACTAGGAAGTGGCATAAGCTGGATGGAATTCCTATCTCGATGCAGCCCTGAAATCACCAGGGCTGTCTGGTGACCATCGTCTCCCAACTACGGACTGGTTGCTGGACCACCTAGTGGGCTGAAGTGAGTAGCCAGCAGCATCCATGAAATTGAGAAAATGCCGATGCATCCACAACTTGGGTGATCAAAGAGGGCAATGTGTGGCAAGTGATGTTGGGCTCCCAGTAGGCCTGTGTCTAATGGCCTGACTTCTGGTATAAGCCAGAGTAGGCCTCCTGAGCCTTGTTTCACATGAGGTTTCCAGGTAACCTGGAATCAGTAAAGACAAATTATCCTGCCCATCTGTTCTGGTCTGAGCTGACACTGGGGAAGAGATGATATGATATACTAGTAGGGTCCCTAGGAGAAGGCTGCTATTTATGGAGTCACAGCTAGACACTGGGATCCTGAGAAATCATTCCAGATATAGGACTCAAAAATCCAATATTTGTTGTTGAATGAAACCCTCTCTGCCTGTGGTCCCCTACAGGCTGTTATCATGACACTTCTGCAACCAATACCAGCAGTGTTGAAGAAAGGCAGTCTGAAATAGGGTCCAGGACAACAGCTGGCTGGGTTCTGTCCAGGTTGCTCAAGGGAAGACATGAAACAGACCAGGAATTGGAAGGTCTCGAAGCCACCACCCTGCCCTCTCCTGGAGTAGCAGCACCTGGCCAGATCCCAGGGGACCTATAGGGTAGCTGGCCTTGTGTGGTCCCATTTTCTACCCTTCCCTGACTGTCCATGTCACTGAAATTCCTGCTTTAGATCCAAGTCTGTTGACTGACCAAAAAGTGACCACCAGCCACTCTTCCAGTCCACCCCCTTTCCCCTGAAGCTTTCACCCTCCTTGGTTCTGTTCTCTGTTTCCTCTTCTGCCAACAGAACCAGTCAGGCCCAGGACTAGTGGCAGCTCCAGAGGGTAGTTCTGGGAGGGCAGAGGTGAGTTGAGGCAAATTCAACCCCTCCAGTCCCCTTGCTGGCACAGGTGAGTAATCCAGTCAAGACTTCTTTGAAGGAGAACGAGCTGTCAATTAATCACAGCTGTTTTTCATGCAGTTGATGCTGGCCACTCAGAGAACTCTCCCCTTTCCCAGGTCTCCACTGTCTTCTACTATCATTCTGAAGCCCCATTCTTTTCCCTGATGTCTCCTTTCCTTTTGCCTTTTACTCTAAGCTTCCACCTCATCTCTTTTGTCTCTTCCGGCTCCTGCTTCCTCTATTCAGTTCATCCTTCTCCTCCTCCAGGTTTCCTTATCCCCTGCAGAAAATTCTTTCTCCCTCCCTCTTCTCTCTCTCCCATCTTCAACTCCCCTGTCCCTCTACCTCTGGTCCTCACCACAGCTCATTTACCAAATTCCAGCCCATTCTCCCTGTCACCCATCCTACTTCTAAAGAATCTTTTCCTCCACAGTAGGGCTCTGGGTCCCAAATAGGCACCCCAGCTCCTGGGAACTCGGCTTCTGTCAACTCCCTTCCTGGCCAGGCAGGGGCAGCTGAGGACAGTGCTCTTGGGATGTGTGGGTTTGTAATTTGTTTTTAAGCCTGGCATGTGGCTCAGGAAGAGCAATCCTGCAACACCTCCCCAATTCAGGCTGTCACGCATACAGCTATTCCTCCTGAGGCAAGGCCAGCCAGAGGGCTGAGGCGACTGAGCAGAAAGGCCCAGTCCTGCAGGGTAAAAAAAAAAAAAAAAAGGAGATCAGGGAGATCAGGTGGCTCAAGGCCCTAGATGGGATGCTTGCTTGACTGAGTGTTTTTTTATGTGTCTGCGTCACTCAGGTCAGACTCGGCCCACCTAATTGGCTCATTCATCTGTGGGTGTTTTGTGTTTTGTAGCATACCACATTTCTAAGTGGGATCCAATGTCTCTTTTGCCCTGTCAGGGTCAGCGATATTCCTACTTCAGATCAAAATCTGTTGGCTGAACAAGAAGTGATCACCAGCCACTATTTCAGCCTATCCCCTTTTCCCATGGAGCTTTTAGTCTTTCTGGCTCTGTTATCAGTTTCCTCTTCTGCCACCCATAACCCACCAGGCCCTGGGCAGACAGAAGCCTCAGAGGGGAGCTCTGTGAGGGCAAGAGCAAATTGATATAAATGCACAGGTGAATTACCCAATCAAGACTCCTTGGAGGGAGGACTAGCTGTCATTAAATCACAACTGTTGCCTATGCACTTGATTTTGGCCAGGGAGTGAGCTCTCCCTTCTCCCAGGCCTCCACTGTATCCTCCCATCTCTCTGTAGCCTATTCTCTCCCCTGACACCCCTGTCCATATGCCTTATACTCTAAGCTTCAACCTCCACTCCCCTGTGTCTTCCAACTCCTATAAGTTCCAAACAGCCCATCTCCTTTCTTCTCCAGTTTTTCTTACACCATTGCCACCCATTCTTTTTCCCTTTTCACTCCCTCTCTCCCATTTCATCAACCCCATTTCCCACCCTGGTTTTCACCCCAACTATTCCACCCACTTCTGGCCCATTCTACCCTCCCTCATCCACTTCCTGGATACTCTTTTCCTCCACAGCAGGGTTCTGGATCCCAACCAAGCACCCTAGTTCCTGGAACCTTCGTTCCTGTCAAGTCCACTGCTGGCCAGGCCAGGGCAGCCAGGAACAGTGCTCTAGGAACATATGGATCAGTGATTTGTTTTGAAACCTGTCCTCTGACTTCATGTCCCAACTCCCAGTTAGGCTGCCAGGCATATGTCCATTCCTCCTGAGGCAAGGCCAGCCAGAGGGCTGAGGAGACTGAGCAGCAATACCCAGGAATGGATGGCGAGGGAAAAAACATATTGGGTGGCTCAGGGGCCTGGCTGGGGTGCTTGCTTGCCTTTGGAGGTTTTTCTGTGTCTGTGTCTGTTAGGATCTGCCATGGCTCGCCTCATTGGCTTGTTCATCTGCAGATGTTGTCTAGCTGAACCACATCCCTAAATGTCTGGACACTGAGTCAGAGGAGTTCCTGGGCTGGGTGTTTTCACAGCCTCTTTGGGTAGGTTGGTGTTTGTGTGGGGAATAAGAGAATGTGCCTGTGCTGGCATTGTCAATGCATGAATGTCTGCCTATGTGTGTCTGTGTGAACATTTCTATGAGTGTTGGGGTGTGTTTTCATGTGTTTTTTAGTATGTAAGGGTATTGTGTGTATTAAGTATGAGTGCAAATCAGCATGTCTGCATCAAGTGTCATTTGCATGGATCATCATCTAGATGAGTGTGTGATTGTTTCATCTCTATTTCCCTATAGACGTGTGGAAATACTTGTTTTGGCATGGTTCTGAGGGATAAGTGAAAAAAGTGAAAACAATCCTGTCAGTAATATTGTGATAGTTTACTGGGTGACAGATGATTACTAGACTCTGAGTGGCCAATAATTTGGAAGGTGTGTCACTGCCAGATTCAATGCATCGTGCACCTGACAATACTAAAATCTCCTTGGATACTGTCTCTGCCTAAATCGAGGATATAATTTTTTTTTTAAGTGGTGGAAATGTCATCAAAGGAACCCTTGGGAAGAAACTGCTCCCCCAACACCAACCCCAAATCATAGTTGAAGCTTCATGCGCTGCATCCACGTGGCCAGCAGGGGGTGCAATGCCTTCCATGTCTAACCAGTTAGAGCTCCTGCTTGCTGGCCTGCAAGGGACAGGGCAGAATCCACCTCAGGACTAGAGCTTCCTGTTTTCTAGAGTGGAGATCACTGCTCAACCTCTGGGGAGGCTCTGTTTACCTGAGGACAAAGCTTAGTCTGGAGCCCTGGTGGCTGAGGAGGGGGATGCCTCTGGCTTCTGTCAAATAATTTTCTACATAGTAAGTAACCTTTTCTTTGCTCCAAGGTGACTTAATACTTCTTTTTTAACTTTCTTGCCTAATGGACTCATGAATTTCTGATGCTTGTGGGAAAATGGGTATCTGAGATGACATGCATTCCAAGTGGCCATTCTTAGGATTCTACACATGTAAGCAAAGGGCAGGGAGTCTCTGTAGCACCCATTCCCATCCAGTGAATCCCCAAAGGCCCCTTTGGCCTGTCCCTAACCCCCATCTCACATAATATTTGAACAAACGTTGCACAATGACCAGTTTAGAAAGGTTTTTGGTATCCAATTCAAAGCATCTTGTGTGGTTCTGTATGAATTCCAGAGTGCTTCCTGGGAGAAATCCCAACTGAGTTTCAGGCAAACACCTCCACAGGGCAAAAATTAACAACAAAAAGTTGAGATGTTCCAGTGTCCCTTGGATCCCCATTTTAACCAAAGACCAAGGAGACGGTGTACACCAATCCAATTTGCACTTGATGAGACCATTTATTTTTTCCACAAAGTATAACTTCTTGAAAAATATTGAGAAATAGAGAGTGGATTCCATTTCACAGCCTTCTTGTCATATCCATATTTCTTTCAATCCCATCCTGAATGGACCACGCTGTCCCTCTTCCAGCTCTCCAAAAGCAAACTTATCAACAAGTGGAAGATGTCCTTTGTGAGTGCATCTCATTTTCAACTCAGTGGATTAACGGGTTTGACACAATCTCATGAAACAACCATCTGTCCTGCCAGCCATTTCTTTTTTTTCTTTCTTTCTTTCTTTCTCTTTCTTTTTTTCTTTCTTTATTTCCTTCCTTCCTTCCTTCCTTCCTTCCTTCCTTCCTTCCTTCTTTCCTTCTTCTTTCTTTCTTCCTTTTTCTTTCTTTTCTTTCGAGGCAACCTTAGGTTGACCTCACAGATTGCAAGGACCTTGTCAGCTTACAATCACTTATTTTTTATTTTTTATGCCTACAGTACCTGGTCTTCCTAGGTGGTCTCCTATTCAAGTACTAACCAGGCCCGACCCTGCTTAGCTTCTGAAATCAGAGGGGAATGGGCTCGTTCAGGGTGGCATGGCCATAGACCCTGCCAGGCATTTCAAAGTGACTCTGGGATTCCTCAAGTGTTCTTTGCCAGCCATTTCAGTGAATGGATTAAAAAAAAAATTCCATCAAATCCAAAATTCATTCCAGAGTGTTCGGAAATCTGGAGTAACTGCAATGCTCAACTAGAGTTTGACAGACCAAACCTTGCTGTTGTGTGTCCTTTTGACCAAGTGAAGTCTGTCAGTGATACATTATTAAAAACCTCTGAAAAATTTCAGGGTTTCTCCCTTGTCATCCAAAACCTGTATGCTGCACTGCATGCTTGGCACCTGTGGTCTGGGATTTTACCTTCACTGTAGAGCTGATGCCCTCTCCACATGTCATTTCCCCTCTACTGCCCTCATGATCCAGTCACCATCACTGTATTGTCTGAGCCTCAGAATTTGCTGTTGGTCATTTTGCTTCTAGGGGACTTTCTCTCTGTTCCAACAGAACATGGAAGTAAAACCATAAGGGACCTGTCCCTTTCTGTCTGACATAGTGCTCTTCCCTTGGTGGGGTGGGAGAATGGTTGAAAGGGCCAACAACACAGAAATGTGTAAAGTTTCCAGCTAGGAAGTTGCAAAGGCTGGAGTTCCTGGCTGAAAGCAGCCCTGAAATTGCCAGTGTTGTCTGATGACCGCCCATCTCTAGAGTAAGGACTTGTGGCTGGAACAGCCACTAGACTGAAGAAGACAGCTTGTGGCATTTGGGCAAATTGAGAGAATGCAGATGTATCCATGACTTGGGTGGTTAAAAAGGTCCATGCTGGGCAGATGAGACTGGGCTCCCGGTAGGCCAGTGGCTAATGGCTGGCCCTCTGGGAGAGGCCAGAGCAGGCTTCCTGCTCTTTAGTTCTCATGGGATCTCCAGGAATATGGGGCTAGTGGTGCATGAACACCCTGCCTGTTTTGTCTGGCCTGAACTGAGACTGAGAAGGAGGCGGTGTGACCCATTAGTGGGGCCTCCAGGAGACATCTGCTATTAACAGAGTCCCAGCTGGACACAGGAGTCCTGAGAAGTCATTCCAAGTACAGGGCACAGAAATCCAATGTTTGCTGTTGAATAAAGCCCACTGCCTGTGGCCCGGTCCATCTGCTATCACCAGGCTCCCATGACCATGGTCAGCATAAATAAAGACATCAAAGCTGAGAGAAAGCCCAGGACAAGAGCTGGCCAAATCCTGTCCAGTTCACTGGGGTCAAGAGTTAGTAACCTGAAACTGAGAGGTCGAAAATCACCATCTTGCCCCCTCCTGGAGAGTCAGCACCTAGCCAGACCTCAAGCGGCCAGCAGGGCAGCTTGCCATGTGCTGTTTAATGTCCCTTTTGCCCTGGTTATCGAGGTCAGTGATATTTCTGCTTTAGATCCAAGTCTTTTGGCTGACCAAGAGGTAATCACCAGCCACAATTTCAGCCTGCCCCTTTTTCCCTTGATGCTTTTCTCTTTCTGGCTTTGTCTTTGGTTTCCTCTTCTGCCACCTGGTACCAACCAGGCCCAGGGCAGGCAGAATCCCCAGAGGGGAGGTCATTGAAGGCAGAGACAAATTGATCCATATTCAGCCCTGCTGTGACCCTGGACTGGGATAGGTGTGTTGCCCAATCAAGGTTCCTTGGAGCAAAAAGCAGCTGTCAATAAACCACAGCTGTTGCCTATGCAGTTGATCCTGGCTAGGGAGAGAGCTCTTCCTTCCCCCAGGCCTCTGACATGTCCTTCTTTCAACCTATAGCCCATTCTCTCCCCTGAGGATCCCTGTCCATGTATCTTCTACTCTAAGGTTTCATCTCCACTCCCTGTCACTTCCAAATCTTGTGAGCCCCAACCAACACATCCTCCTTCTCCTTCAAGTTTCCATACACTCTGCTGCCAATTTTTTCTCCCTCCCCTTTTCCTCTCTTTTATTTTATCGATCCCCATTACTTCCTCTTGTCCTCACTTCACCTGTTCCACCAACTTCCAGCCCATTCTCTTCTCCCCATTTTCTTCCTGGACACTTATTTTATACACAGCAAGGCTCTGATATCCAACCAAGGCACAGAGGTGGAGAATGGATCAAAAAACAAAACCTAACCATATGCTGCCTCTAAGAGACACATCTCAGCTCCAAATACAGACTCAAAGTAAAAGAGTGATTTGCTTGATATTTCAAGCAAATGGCATTTAGAGAAAAGTGGGAGTAGTGGTACTAATATCGAATGAAATAGACTTCAAAATAAAAAAGGTAAAGAATGATACTGAAGGACACTTCATTCTATTAAAGGGAATTATACACCAAGAACACATAACAATTATTAATATCAATGCTCCCAATCAGGGAGCCCCAAAATATATAAAGCAATTACTAACAGAACTAAAGGGAGAAACAGACCAAAACATTATTGTAGTAAGGAATCTAAACATCCCACTGTTGGACATGGACAGATCATCCAAACAGAAAATCAATAAGAAAATAACATCCTTAAATGACACATTAGACCAGCTGAAAGTAATAGACATTTACAGAGTCTTTCATCCCAAAACAGCTGCTTATACATTCTCTTCTTGTGCACATGGAACATTCACAAGGATTGAACATATACTGGGACACAGAGATAGCCTCAACAAATATAAGAGGGTTGAAATCATACCAACCATATTTTCTGATCATAATGCTTTGAAACTAGAGATCAACTGCAAAAAGAAATCAGGAAGAACTACAAATACATGGAGATTAAACAACATGCTACTGAAGAATAATTGGGTCAAAGAAGAAATAAAAAGAGAGATCAATAGATACATGAAAATGAATGATAAGGATAGTACGACATATCAAAACTTTTGGGACATGGCAAAAGTGGTCCTGAGAGGGAAGTTCGTATCATTACAGGCCTATCTCCAAAAACAAGAATGAGACCAAATAAACAACCTAACACTTCATCTTAAAAAGAAAACTAGAAAAGAAAGAACAAATGAAGCCTAAAGTCAACAAAAAAAGAAATAATCAAAATTAGAGCAGAAATAAATGAAATTGAAAAAAAAACAATTAAAAAAAGTAAATGCAACGAAGAGCTTGTTCTTTGAGAAGGTCAATAAAATTAACAAACCCCTGGCTAGACTCGCTAAAGAAAAAAGAGAAAGGACACAAAAAAACAACATAGGGACAAAAGGGGGGAAATTATGACAGATATCACAGAAAAAAAAAGATCATATGAGAATACTATGAAGTATATAACACCAAATTTAATAACCTAGAAGAAATGGGCCAGTACTTGGAAAACTACAACCTTCTTAGAATGAATCAAGAAGAAATGGAAAATCTAAAAAGACCAAACAGCAGTATGAAAATTGAAACAATCATCAGGAACCTACCAAAAAGTAAAAGTCCAGGACTAGATGGCTTCATCAGTGAACTCTCCCAAACATTCAAAGAAAACTTAATACCTATTCTCCTCAAACTTTTCCAAAAACTCCAAGAGGAGGCAATACTTCCCAACTCATTTTATGAGGCCAATATTACCCTGCTACCAAAAGCTGGTAAAGATAACAGGGAAAAAGAAAACTGCAGATTGGTATCTCTGATGAACACAGATGCAAAAATTTCAAATAAGAAACTGGCGAATTGAATACAGAAACATATAAAATGATTATAGACCATGATCAAGTGGGCTTCACCAAGAGGCATAGGGATGGTTTAACATATGCAAGTTGATTAATGTAAACAAATTTAAAAAATATGAATCGTATGATCATATCAATAGATGCAGAAAAAGCCTTCGACAAGATACAGGATCCATTTACGATCAAAACACTTAACAAAATCGGTATAGAAGAAAAATATCTTAACATAATAAAAGCCATATATGACAAACCCTCAGCCAACATAATACTTAATGGTGAAAAACTAATATCCTTCCCTCTAAGATCCAGAAAAAACAATGCTGTCCACTATCGCCACCGTTATTTAATATAATATTGGAGGTCTCATCAGGTGCAATCAGGCAAGAGAAAGATATAAAAGGCATCCAAACAGTAAACAAAGAAGCCAAACTGTCACTATTTGCAGATGACATGATTCTCTATATAGAAAACCCTAAAGACTCCACAAGAACATTACTAGAAACAATAAGCAAATACAGTTAAGTTTCTAGATACAAAATCAATGTTCAAAAATCCATAGTGTTCCTATACTCTAATAATGAATTGTCAAAACAAAACAAAACAAATTGTTGGAAAAAGAAGCAGAAAAAATAATTCCTTTTGCAATTGCAACAAAAAGAATAAAATACCTAGGAACAAATCTGATGAATTATGTGAAGGAACTATATAAAGAAAACTATAAGACCCTATTAAATGAAATCAAAGAAGATACAAAGAAATGAGAAGATATTCCATGTTCTTGGACTGGAAGAGCAACATAGTTCAAATGGCCTTATTACCTAAAGCATTATACAGATTTAATGCAATCCCCATCAAAATCCCATCGGCATTTTTTAAAGAAATAGAACAAAAAATCATCAGATTTCTATGGAAGCACAAAAGACCCTGAATTTCCAAAGCTATCCTGAGAAAAAAAGGAGGCTGGATGCATCACTCTGCTCGACTTCAAATTATACTACAAAGCGACAGTAATCAAAACAGCATAGTGTTGGCAGAAAAACAGAAACATGGGCCAGTGGAACAGAATCAAGAGTCCAGAAATAAACCCATATTTATATGGGCAAATAATTTTCGACCAAAAAGCCAAAAACAGTCAGTTGCAAAAGGAAAGCCTCATCAATAAATGGTGCTGTGAAAACTGGAAAGCCACCTGCAAAAGAATGAAACTAGACCGTCGTCTATCACCATACACCAGAATTTACTCAAAAAGGATTAAGGACCTGAATATAAGACCTGAAACAATAAAATACATAGAAACAATAAAATACATAGGAACTAAACTCAAGGACCTTGGACTTAAAGATGATTTTATGAATTTCACCTCAAAGGCAAGGAAACTAAAAGCAAAAAATAAAAATGAATGAGACTACATCAAACTAAAAAACTTCTGCTCAGCAAAAGAAACCATCAACAAGGTAAAGAGACAACCATCCGAATGGGAAAATATATTTGCAAGCAACACATTTGATAAGGGCCTAATATCCAAAATATACAAAAAACTCATACAACTCAATAACAACAAAAAACCAATGATCCAATCAAAAAATGGTCAGAGGACCTGAAAGTCACTTCTCTCTAGAGGACATACAAATGGCCAACAAATATAAGAAAAGATGCTCAACATTGCTAGCTATTGGGGAAATGCAAATCAAAACCACAATGAGATACTATCTCACACCCCTTAGAATAGCTATAATCAACAAGACAAGTAATAATAAATGTTGGAGATGTTGTGGAGAAAAAGAAACCCTCATACACTGCTGGTGGGACTGCAAATTTATACAGCCACTGTGGAAAACAGTATGGAGTTTCTTCAAAAACTAAGAATTGATGTAACATATTCTCCAGCAATCCCTCTACTGGGTATATACTCCAAAGACTTGAAAACCCATATCCATAAAAATATTTGCACACCAATGTTCGTAGCAGCATTATTCAGTGGCCAGGATATGGAAGCAACCAAAGTGTCCTACAATAGATGATTGGCTAAAGAAGCTGTGGTACATATACATAATGGAATATTGCTCAGCTATAAGAAGAGATGAAATACTACCATTTGTGACAACATGGATGGACCTCAAGATAATTATGCTGAGATAAGCCAGACATAAAAAAGTTGGAATCACATGGTATCACTTATGTGGGATATAAACCTAAAAGCAACAAATGAACCAGGACAAAGAGACTCATGGCCGTAGACAATAGATTAGTGGTTACCAGAAGGTAGGGTGGAGGGAGGGAGGTAAACAGGGTAAAGAGGGTCAAATATGTAGTACTAGAAAGGAATATAACTATGGGAGGTGAACACAGTGTAAACATATATGTGTCCTGCTGTTAAAGTGTACAGCTGAAACTTATTGGATAGTCTTCTTGTCATTTCCACGTATGTGTGTGTGTGTGTGTGTGTGTGTGTGTGTGTGTATTTTTTTTACCCAATACTGAATGGATCACACTGTTGCTCTTCCCACTCTGGAAAATCTGACTTAACAATACAAGTAGAACATGCCCATTATGAGGTTTATACATCAGGTTTTCAATTCAGAGAATGAATGATACTGACACTTTCTCATAGAAGAGAGATGCACCTGTCCTGCCAGTCATCCCAAAGCAACTCCAGGATGACTCAAATTTTCTTTGCTAGCCATCTCTGTGAAAGGATTATAAACAGTCTTATTGAATTCAAAAATGTTCATTTGTCTAGGAATCTGTAGTAACCAAATAGCCTGACTCTGATTTGACAGACCAAAGCCTGCTGCTCTATTTTTTGAACCAAGTAGCATTTATTGGGAATGCATTGCTTAATAACTTTAGAAAATTTTCAGATACTCTATCTTATTATCCATCACCCAAACACTCCACAGTGCGAAGAACATGTCTTGCCTTAGTTTGAACTGTCACCATAGAATTGATGCCCTTTCCACATATTGTTCCCTCTTTACTTCACTAATGCTCTGATACCACCAAGGTGTTCTCTGAGTCTCTGAATTTGCTGTTGCTCGTTTTGCTTCTGGAGGTCTTGCTTCATGTTCCAAGAACATGTGGGCATGAAATAATAAGGGTCCTGGTTTTTTTTTCATTCTGACATATTGACTTTACCTTGGTGGGGTAAAGACCTGGTTGAAAGAGCCAGAGATTCAGAGGAATCGGGTGAGGTTTCCACTGGGGAGTGGCAGAGTCCTGGCTGAGAGCTGCTTTAAAATGCCAGTGTTTTTTGGTGACTGTTCATCTCTGGACTAAAGACTGGTAGCTGTACCTGCCAGTACGCTGAAGGAGGCAGCTTGTTGGATTCAGGATATCAAGAGAATGCTGGTGTAGCCATGACTTTTGCGGTGAAAGAGGTCAATGCATGGCAGATGAGGCTGGGCTCCCAGTAGACTGGCAGCTAATTGGCCCTCTGGCAGAGGCCAGAGCAGGCTTCCTGAGTCTTGTTTCTCATAGGGTCTCCAAGAACCCTGGGACCAGTGGAAAATGAACACCCTGTCCATCAGGTCTAGCCTGAGCAGGGACTAGGGAGGAGGTGGTGTGACATACAAGTGGGGTCTTCAGGAGACTGCTGTTCATGGAGTCTGAATGCAGTCCTAAGAAATCATTCCAAGTAAAAGACACACAAATCCAATGTTTGCTCTTGAAGGAAGCCTTCTGCCCATTGCTCAGTCCAGGCTGTTATCACTAACCTGCCGTGACCAACACCAACAGTGTTAAAGAAAGGCTGTCTTAGAGAAGGCCCAAAACAACTGTTAACTGGATTCTGTCTGGCTACCTCAAGGCGAGGCCTAGATATGCCCAGAAATTGGGAGTTCTGGGAGTGACAGCCCTGCTGCCTGCTAGAGAATCAGCACCTGGCCAGACTCTAGGGGGAAGCCTTCAGGGCAGGTTGACATGTGGGGTACCATCGCCCCCCTGCCCTGTCTGTATGGGTCATCAATATTCCTGCTTTAGCTCCATGACTATTGGCTGACCAAAAAGTGACCACCAACCACTCTTTCAGCCTGCCCTGTTCCTCCTTGTACCTTTTACTATGCCTGGCTCTGTCATTGATCTTTTCTTCTGCCAAATGGAATTGGCCAGGCTCAGGGCACATGACAGCTTCAGTTGGAAAATCTAGGAGGGCAGGGTTTGTTAACACAAATTCGGGCCCTCCCAGCCCCTTGACTGGTACAGGTGAATTGCCCAATCAAGGCTCTTTGAGGGAGAAAGAACTGTCAATTAATCACAGCTGTTTTCTATGCAGTTGATCCTGGCCCATCAGAGACTCTCCCCTTCCCCAGGCCTCAGCTGTCTCCTCCCATCACTCTAAAGCCCCATTCTCTCTCCTGATACCCCCTTTATATTTTCTTTCTACTATAAGATTCCACATCAATTCCCCTGTCCTGTCCTACTCCTGCCACCCCAAACCACTCCAATCTTTCCCCCCTCCAGGTTTTCTTTAACCCCTGCAGCCAATTTATTCTGCCTTCCCTCTCCCTTTTTCCCATTTTTATCACTCTCACATTTCCACCTCTGGTCCTCACCCCAGGTGTTCAACTTAATTCCAGCCCATTTTTCCTGTCTCTGATCTTCCTTAAGCCACTCTCCACCACATGAGGGCTCTGGGTCCAACCAAGTGCCTCATCTCCTGGGACCTTTGCTCCTGTCATGTACATTGCCTGACCAGGCAGGGGCAGCTCACAAGGTAAACTTCACTCCAAGGTTACCTTGAGCTTCATTTGTCACTTTATCAAATTTCCCCACTGACCGCCCCCCTCATGTCAAGGAATTTGAATACTTAACTCAATTCTATGATCTTACCTGGCATGACCTCTACATAATCCTTTCCTCCACTCTTTACCCCAAAGATAAACAGAGAGTCTGGCTAGCCACTCAGGGTCAGGCCGATAACCTCCACCACCAGCAAGATAATCAACAGCTGGTGGAGGCATTTGTAATTGTCAAACAGGATCCCAATTGGACTGTAAGATAGATTCCCCTGGCTGCTAACACCAAAATCATATGGTAACTTGTCTCATAGAAGGGCTTCAAAAGGCGGTACAAAGGCAGTTAACTATAAAAAAACAAAAAGATTGGTCAAGGTTCAGATGAAAATCCCATGCTTTTTATGTCTCCCCTAAGGCTCTCCAAAAATACATTAAACTAGACCCATTTTCAATGGAAGATCTCCCCTTCCTACATACTCATTTTATTTCTCAATCAGCTCCTGATATCAGACATAAATTACAAAGGCCAGAGGAAGGTCCTGCAACACCACAAAGGGACCTCTTAAGTGCTGCCTTAAATTTTTTAATAATAGAGATGAGGAATCAAAAAATGAACAAGTTAAAAGGGGTCATGCTAAATGCCAGATGCTGGCAGCAGCTATCTAGGACTCCCAGAGAAATAAGCAAACCCCTTAGGGCATACTGCACAAGGCCCCTCAAGGCCTCTACTTTAAGTGTGGCAAGGAGGGACAGTGAGCCAAATGCTTATTTGGACTGGGGTCTTTAAGTTTCTGTTTCAGTCAGGGTCAGTTATGGCCTGCTGAATTGGCCATCCTGCTGCAGGTGTAGTGTACCTGTGCCATGTCACTGAGATTGGGATACTGAATCAGAGGAGTTTCTGCCTGGGTGTTTTCATTGCCCCTCACATGGGTGTATCTGTTAGGATATGTGGATAAGGCCATTAGGCATGAGTAAATGCATGAGTATTTGTTCACGTGTGTCTGTGTGTACATTTCAGTGAGTTTTGGGGTCTGTTTTCAGATATGCTAGATGATTTGGAGGTTTTACTGTTTAAGGGCAAATCTGCATGTGTATATCAAGTGTCTTTTGAGAGGGTCAGTGTCTAGATGAGTGTGTAATTGTTTCATCTCTATTTCTCACAGAGATGTGTCAATATTTAATTAGGCATTGATGTGAGGGACAAGTCAAAAAGGCAAGGGGAATCTTGACAGTGATATTTTGATAGTTTTCATGATGACAAATGATCACTAGACTCTGAGTTGCAAACACTTTGGAAGGTATATAATTCTCAGATCAATGTATCTTGCCCCTGAAACTCATATCACCTTGGATACTTGCTCTGCCTAAATCAATGAGATAAATTTTAAAGACATCGAAGAAATGTAATAAAGAAAATTCACTCAAGAAGACCACTTTCTTTAATTCCTGCCCCAAATCGTGAGGTGGAGCTTTATGTGCTGAATCCCCACAGCCAACGGGAGGTGGTAGTCTGCCATATTTGTCCAAGTGGGTCTCCTGCCTGCTGGCCTAAACAGATCAGGGCAGAATTCATCTCAGAAATATAGCTTCCTGTCCTCCTGCCAGAGGCCAGATCCAGCCAATTCCAGGACTGAAGGAAACGTGGAGTTGATGAAAGAAAAACGACGAGCAGAGAACCTCGATGCAAGGCAGTTTTGTTATTTTTTTATCACCCCGAAATGTAGAGGTACAGAGTTTTTAAGCCCAAAATCCCATTCTTCATTCTGTCTAAACACACAAAAGGTCTATTTTTCTTCTATTCACTACCTGTCAACCCACAGGTTGGGTGTGCAAGCGGGGTTACAGAAGTAGAAAGCTTGTTTAGATTGTAATGTTCCTATAAACAAAGGCCTGTTTTCCTATAGCGATAGTCAACCAGTAATTTCTAGTAAGATTCATTATTTCAGCCACCACGTTCTCCACCCCCAAAGCCTTTGTGGGCCTAACAGGGGCCTTCCACATCAGCACTGACACAGTGGCCTGCTCAGAAAGTAAATCTTGCCTTCTCCTTTCATCAGGTTGTTTAAATCCTTATTACTCATATTTCTTTGTGCCTCATTCCTGGAAAAGTTGCCTTTTCCCCTAACACCTCCCTCCTCTCCCAAGGATGGAACAGTAATCAAAAGCAATACATAAATTTTCAATAGACAATATAGAGGAAAGCAACAAGCACTGATGACTCTAGCATCGCTTGCATTCCGGCTGCGACTGTGTCGAACAGCTTGAGGTCTGTGGGCTGCAGCATCCTCCAGAGAGGGGATTTCCACTCAGCCTCAGGGGCCAACAGAGGTCCGTCCCACTGAGGCCAAAGCTTAGTTTGGAGGCTCTGATAGCTGAAAGTGGGGCCCAGCTGTGGCTACTGTCAGATGATTTACTAAATAGTGAGTAGAGAAACTTCTCTTTGCTCCAAGGTTATCTCAAGCTTCATTTGTCACTTTCTTGCTATATCGATTAATGAATTTCTGGTGTTTGAGGGAACATGGGTGTTTAACATGACATGCCTTCCAAGTGACCAGTTGTAGGATCAAGATATGACAGCAGTAGGCAAAAACTCTTTGTCTCATTGTGTGGAGAAAGAAAGATAACTGTAGTCAGGCTCCCTCCCGACACCTGAACTTTCGACTGAATGAAACACGGCACTTCTCCAGTTATGGAACCATGTGTTCAGTATGAGTGCACAGACTCCCATCATCTGGCAGTGTGCCACTATTGTTTTTAACCTGTGTACAAAAAGGTGCCACTGCCACGTTAGGCTGTGCCATGCCCTTGCTGGATAACATTGCCGCCCTGTATGGTAGGCTGTACTGTCGCTGGAATAAAGAGCTATGTCAGTTTCTAATGGTACCCCACATTTTCTTCCAACTCCCCAAGTCTCATACCTCTTACCTCAGAATCATGAATCTCCACCAACACACTTGACGTAGTCTTGAGCAGGATTCTCAGATAAGGGAGCGGTCTGCCCTCTGGAGGATGAGAGGGACATGTGGCCCCAGAATGTTATTCCATGGGGGTGGTATTGATGATTTAAACTCCACCTGAGCCATGAGAGGCAGTTGATGGGTCCCCAATAAGTATTGAGAAGGCGCTCCACTCCTTGGAGGCGCAGCTGCTGGAAAAATCTTGAGCCATGGCCAGCCGAGTGAGCTGGATGCTTTTAATGGCTTTAAAGCAGAATATAGATGGAGCACTAGCAGAGGTCATGTAGGTACAGAAACTTTAGTAAAAGGCAGATGCCTTTGATGCAAGAGTGCAATGACTAAAAGCTGAGCTCCAGAGAAGTCAACCTTAGGAGTCGCCCTCAGAGGTAGGGAAAGAGTGAAGAAATCCACCCTCGAGTACAGCCCATCATACACCAAAAGGTAAAGCATGAACAGCCTCTGGGTCCAGAAGGGGTGCAAGCTGATGTTCCCATGGTGACTGAAATCACCACGTATACCCCCTCTACACCTATATAATTGTGGAATTTTGGAAAGCAATGTCGGCAGCACACTAGTGAATCGTTGCCGGCCTGGTTTCTGTGCTGTTGGAACAAGGGGGCTGACAATATCTCATGCTCCCCTGACAATATGCAGAAACTGGCATCCATAACTGTACATCCCTCATTACGGCAGCATCTGTAGAACAGTTGTCACATGGCTCAAGGCTAGGACAACCAGACCCTGATGGAATGGCTTACTGCTGCAGTGCAGTCTGGAATGAAGCCAGAGAACTCTCAGAGCATGTGAGTAAATGGCAACGTATGCTTAATTGGTGCAGATTATTCGTAAACTGAGTATGTGACAAGCTATGTTTAATTTAAATACACAGGGACAAGATGTTGAACAGTTTACAACTGGTATACAGGACCTAGTGGTAGGGACTGCACTCTCTACCATTTTTTAGCTTATTGGTTGCTATCCTGGCTCCCTGTGTGGGAAAAATTATCATGAAATGACTACAGCAATGGCTGCTCTGGGGGATATAGATGGGAGATGTCATGGAGGGAGAAGCAGGCAGAAATGTTAGTGCAGTCGTGCCTAAGAGAAGTGAGAAGAAAAAGGTCCTGGGAAGGGTCCTGAGCAGGAGACCCTAATGCAAATATGGACTGATTTGTTAGCTGTAGTTCATCAAGACAAGACAGACTGCCAGCCTAGTACAGTGTTTCTAGAATTGTGATGGCAGTGGAAACTTGAACAGCAATTTAGTCATGGCAGAAACATCACAGAGAAATGGATTTTTGAAATGCCAGGACTCTCTACTAACATTATATAATTAGGGAGAAGGTTTGAGGTGCCTGTTTAGAGGAGATAAGCAGGGACCAAAGGCCCTATGTGGAATTGGCAATCCTCTAGTTCTCAAATAATGTGCAGAAGAGTCCTAGTACTGGTAGATACTGGGGCCAACTGCAGTCATACCTGTGGAAGTCCAGACAGTTTCCCTGGACTAGCTGCTATATAGATGGCTATGGATGTAAGACTATTAAGACCAAAGCTGTGACTTTGCCTCCTGGAATAAGACGTTTGCCTCTATGTCCACCTAAAGTGTATGTTTGTCCGGTGTTGGAATATATCTTAGGAGGGGGTGTGTTATAAGGGATCAATCTGCAGACCTCTGCTGGTGAATTCCATCTGCAAGTCCAGGTGGTGAAGAATGTAGTGTAGGGGCACACTCATCGCCCACCACAGAAGGTGCCGGAATTAAAGCTCATTGACATTGTTAAGCAATATAGCTTGCTCGGTGGACACGAGGAAATTAGGGCTATGATTCAGAAACTGGAGAAAGCTCAGATTGTATGCCCCACTCATAGTCCTTATAATGCCCTTGTGTGTCCAGTGAAGAAGCCTGATGGCTCGTGGGGAATGACTGTGGACAATCCAGAATTGAATAAAGTGACTTTCCCACTGCATGTAGCAGTGCCATCCACCCATGATCTAATGAATCAACTGACTATAAGGCTGGGAATGTATCACTATGTCTTGGATTTGGCTAATGGTTTTTCTCTATAGATTTAGCTCCTGAAAGTCAATACCAAATTGCCCTCACATGGGAAGGAAGACAGTGGACTACCATCCACCCAAGGCTACTTACGTAGCCCAACAATTTGCCATGGGTTGGTAGCCCAGGATTTAGCAACCTGGACCCAACGGGAAATGGTAGAATTATATTGATGATATCATGTTAACTTTTGTTTCCCTTTTTAATCTAGAACAAGTAGCACTGGTGCTGTTGCAGTATCTGAAAACATGTGGCTGAGTGACAGATAAATGGAACCAAGGTTCGGGGACCTGGCTTATCTGTCAAATTCTTGGGTGTTGTCTGGTCAGTTAAGACAAAAGTTATCTCTGATGCTATAAGTGATAAGATATATGCTTGTCCACAATGCACTACAGTTAAAGAATTGCAGAGTTATGTGAGCCTTTGGGGGTACTAGAGAGTGTTTGTGCCCCCATTTAGCACAGCTAGCATGGCCATTGTATGAGAGCTACTTGTGACTGAGATGAAACATAGAGAAGGTGTTTACTGCCACCAGGTGAGCAGTGCAGCAAGCCCAAGTTCTACAGGTAACAGATATAGGTAAATACTTTGAATTAGATGTGCATGCAACAGCAGAATGATATAGCTGGGGCCTATTGCAACATTCGGAATGAACTAGAACCCTGGTGGAATTTTGGTCCCAACTATGGAAAGGTGCATACAGCTGATACTCCCTAATAGAGAAGCAATTAGCGGTTGTATATGCAGCTTTGCAGGCCACTGAGGCAGTGACTAGCATGGCCAAAGTGCAGGTGCGCCTCATCTACCCTATACAAAGTTTGTTACATACATGGGTGTAACAAACAGGGGTGGCCCAACCCCCTATCCCAATGAAATGGGGTGTCTATCTAGAACAACAGAGTGCCATAGCTGCTAGCCCTCTGACCATGGAATTATAGATAGTTGTAGGCACTGTTGGGTTTCCTACTAACAATATACTATATGCTGAAGTTCCTACAGATTTAGAAATGTATCCCTATAAAAAAGGAAAGCTGCTGATGCATGGTACATGAATGGGTCCAATAGGGGATAGGGAGCCAAGTGGGTAGTTATAGATGTGCAACCAGCTATTGACAACATTTGCTATGATAAAAGTACAGGCCAAAGTAACTAATGGGCTGAACTGGGGGCTGTGTGGATAGTTATAGCCCATGAAAATGGCCCCTTGACTATTTCTAATGACAGTTGGACAGTGTTTAAAGACCTAACATTATGGTTGCCTATGTGGAAAGGGCAAAACTGGCTAGGCCCTTATGGAGACAAGCCATGTGGCAAGACCTATGAAAAATAGGACAAGAAAAGGACATAGCTGTTTATCACATTGTGGGTTACGTCCCCTTGGTAACTCCAGGACATGTGTGTAATGGCTAGAAAAGGCTCCTGCCACTGATGTGGCACACTAGCTCCACAGACAATCGCAGCATGTGGGCGCTAAAACTATATGGACAGTGAAACAGCAATGCAACCTTTTCCTGAAGTGGGAAGATGTTACAGATGCCCAAACTAAGTGTCCAGTATGCAGCTGGGATCCTCACTGCATGAAGTGGAAACATGCGCAAGTAACAAGGGGAAGCATCTCATTGAACATAGATAGATAGATTACATGGGACCTCTTCCAAAAGCTCAAAGAGAATCTTATGCCCTTACAGCAGTGGACACGACTACTGGGTTATTGTTTGCATGTTACTGATTTACAGACCAAAAACATACTACCCAAGCTCTCAAATGCTTATGTGCCTTTTTCAGTAGGTCATTAGTGGTAGAAAGTGACCAAGGGACTCACTTAACCAGGTATGAGGTCCAATCGTGGGCCAAGCAAATGGACATCCAATGGAAATTGCATGCCCTGTATAATCAATCTGTAGGCAGCAAGCATGATTGAACAGTACAATGGGTTGTTGAAACAGTGCCTATGGGTTAACTACCATCAATCCCCTGGGACGGCAAGGTTGGGTATCCCTTTTATGGGACGTGTTATGAGCCCTTAATGAGACACCTTGAACCAGAAGTCCCTCTCTGGTAAAGCTAATTTTACATAGGGCCATGGCCCCAATTCAATTACAGGTAACTACCACTGAAACTCAGTTGAAACCTGGTCATGGACTCAGTGACAACATATTCCTCTCTATCTGAAAAGGGGAGAAACAGTGCAATGGACTTAACCATGGAAAATGAATGCCCCACACTGTTGGTGGGTAGGCCTACACTCATTCACTCATGTAGACGTTGATACACACAGTGTCCCGACCCGCGGGACTTGTTATTTGGTGGGGGCGAGGGAGACCCAGCCTGTAAGGAAAAACGGGCGGAGAAAAAGGAGTGGAGGCAAGACAGTATTCTGATCAAGCCTCAAATTTTATTTTTGGATAACAAACATATTTATACGGCAAGAACAAAGGGGGGCAGGCAAAGGGTACCTGTTGCAATATGATTGGTCTTCAGCTGGTGGTGTGAGGAGCGGTAAGGACAGGGGGAAGTACGAGGTGGGGGGGAGAGCAGGAGACTATCAGCACCTTTGGTGGTCAGCCAGCTTCTCGGAAAGACTTGTTTATCATGGGTTTGGTTCTCACAGCCTGAGGGCTTGAGAAACCAAGGGCGCAGCTCCCAACAACACAGCACACACACACGATGCACACATACCGATTTATAGTCAGCGTTAACAAACATACAATACTTTCATATCATCAAACACATGTTCAATCACACCCAGGCTCTTGCAGGTTCTTATAAGGCTGACCACTAAGAAATACATGTAAAGTCAGACACCTATTTTTTCACCATTTCAAAATTTCATAATTTATTGTTTAAGAAATGGAAGAAAGTAGCATGAGAAAATTTTATAGACAATGAAAGTTTCTATACTCTTCAGAAACCACATGAGATGCTATATCAAAGCCCCTTCTTAGCAAACTTTTTATTCAGCCTCGAACTAGGATATTGCTTAGGTTTAGGGTTGAGTTCATGATTAAGGTTAAAGTTAAGTGTATAGTTAGCTTTGCTTTAATGTTTTGATTTTGATTAGGACTAGTCTTATCATTAGGGTTAGCGTAAAGTGCCAGGGTTCAGTCTTGTACAGGTTTAAGTGTAGGATTTAATTGATCATTGTGCTGGCTGAAAAATTACTATTTGGCTATCGCAGATAGGAACATAATGCTCTAACAATAAGCTTTCTGCTTTTGTATCCCCCGCTTACACAACTGACCTGTGGGTTCATAGTAAAAAGAAGAAAAATAGACTTGTGTGTTCAAACAGCATGAAGAATGGGGTTAAGGGCTTAAAAACCCTGTACCTCCACATTTCGGGGCTGCTTAATTGGGGTCTGTCGTACCCTGGCAGACAAAGCTGGCTGAATAAAGAGTGTGTTTCCTATAACTCACTGGTTTCTGGTGGTCCATGTGTCGATCGAAAGCTGGCAGATACAACATTCGGAGGCCCCAGCAAGATCTCAGGGAGTGGCCCTGACATATAAGACTGGACTAGCCTTCGAAGTGGTTGCTGTCCCTGTTTTGGATTCAAAGGGGCGGCCACCCTGAGACATTCCAGGGCCCTTGAATACCGTGATAGAGTTGATACAATCGTCAAGGACACAACCTTTAGGATGCACTTTGTTCCTGACCCCTCTGGGAATCACCGATGGCATGACATCTAGATAAAAAGTTACCTTTCTGTTTCTGTTGACCGGTTGTTGGGGGTCCGTGGAGAGACTGGATGCAGTCATATCTCCTGGACTGTGGCCAGACTGCGGGATGCCGCCTCCTGTGCCCTGTCATTGGTTCTGTCTATTGTCTTTGGTTTTAACTGGGTTGTAGGTGACGGACCACCCCGGGTCCACCTACACCCCAGTAATTGTTCTTATCTGAGTGTCCTGTGTTTTCTGCGCAAGCGATGGGGGGAGGCCCGAGTTCACAGAAGACACCCTTGGGGTGTCTCCTGCAACATTTAGAGGGAGCCGATTATGGCATAAAGTTTTCTCCAGGCAGACTAAGAACATTGTGTGAAGTCAAGTGGCCGTCTTTTAGTGTAAACTGGCCTCCAGAGAGTTCTTTTGACAGGGGTTTAGTGAGGAATGTTTGGAAGATTGTCATGGGAGACCCAGGACATCTCAATCAGTTTCCCGACATTGACCAAAGATTAAACCTTGTTCAGAACCGCCCCTCCTTGGCACCACCGGTGTGCCCTTTCTCTAGAGGCACGAGTCTTAGTTGTGGGCACCCTGAAACATATGGCAACCAAATCTCCAAGACAGCCCAGTCCCTCAGTCCTCCAATCTCCACCGGAGAACAGTGACCTTCCCCACCTTATAATCCAGGACAACAGAGGCCAAATAGCACCACCTCACCTCCTCAGACAGCCAGCAGGAAACCCCTATGGGCTTCCTGCTCCCACTTTGGGAAGGGCATCAGCCAATACCACCACCCTGGCCATCCTCCCCTTGCGAGAAGCACCATCCCAGGGACATCACACAGACAGGCCCTTTATGGTTTACATGCCTTTCTCGACTAGTGACCTGTACAACTGGAAGGCACAGAATACAGGCATTAATGGGACTCTTAGAAAGTGTCTTTCAGACTCATCCTCCCCACCTGGGATGATTGTCAACAGTTTTTAATTACCCTCTTCACTGCTGAAGAATGCAGATGCTTTTGGGCTGAAGCACAAAAGTTAGCTACAGGAGGGAGGAGAGTTGAGGAAGCACGGGAACAGGTTGAGGAGGAATTTCCCTCCACCCACCTAACTGGACACACAATCCTCAGGCAGTGAGAATGGCATTACATAAGTACCACCAGATTCTAATTGCGGGAATTAGGATGGCTGCTCGTCAGCCAAATAACCTTTCTAAGGTAACTTCAGTTATACAGGGACCTCAGGAATCCCCCAGAGCGTTTCTTGAATGAGGCATACCGGGTATACTCTCCCATTGATCCTGAGGCCCCTGAGAACCAGCGGGCAATTAACGTAGTCTTTGCTACTTAAGTCAGGCCTTGATATCCAGTGTAAATTACAAAAACTTACATTTTGTAGGGATGAGCCTGTCCCAACTTGTGAGATAGCCCAGAAGGTGTTCAACAACAGGGAGGCACCGGATGGCCCCAAACGTATGGCTAAAATCCAAAGCTACGGTCAACAATCCAGCCAATCTGCTGTCAGACCCAGACCCCAAGACCCCCATTCATGGCTGCACAGATTTCACTGACACTGTGTGTTCCTCACGGCCAGACCTCAAAGACTCCCCTCTGCCTGAGGCCGATGAAGCTCTGTTCATGGACGGGAGCAACTTCATGCAGGAAGGAAAGAGGTATGCTGGGGCAGAGGTCGTAACTCTAACTGGCACCATCTGGTCACAAGCTCTTCCCCATAGGACTGCTGCTCAAAAGGCAGAACTCATCCCCCTCACTGAGGTACCAAGAAAGGGAAAAGGATAAGACAGTCATGGTATACACTGACAGCTGATACGCCTCTGCCACTACACATGTACACAGAGCCATCTGCAAGGAAACAGGGCTTCTGACTTCAGCTTGGAAGGACATTCATCAAAAATGAAATAGTCCTGAGGCTGAGGGAAACTCATGAGCCAATGCAGAGGCAAGAACAGTGGCCACAAGGCCAGTGGGATCCCCGCCACATCTACTGTTGTCCCTTACCCAGAACTGCCTCCATCTCCAACCTATATGGAAGAGGACATATTTTCAAGATAAGGAAGCTACTAGGAACCAACAGGAATGGTGAACGACTCCAGATGGAAAAATAAGGCTCTCATGGGCCCTTGGAAGGACTCTCCTCCACCACCTTGCTACATTAGACCATACACCTAGGGCAAACTAAGATGCTCCAAGCTTTAGACCCCTACTTTCACTTGTTAGAAGGAAAAAGAACCACAGAGATTACCTCATGATGCCTGGCTTGTGTCCAAGTTAATCCAAAGAAGGGGAAGATAAATGAACCTAGACATAAGAAAAGAGGAACTTATCCGGGGGACCACTGGGAAGTCGATTTCACTGAGGTAACCTCGACTCTGGGGGGCTACAAATATTTACTTGTTTTTATAGACACCTTTCCAGGATGGGTAGAGGCCTTCCCCACCAGGAAAGAAACTGCCTTAGTAGTTACTAAGAAACTACTACAAGAAATACTTCCTCAACTTGGTCTCCCTGGAACTTTAGGGTCAGATAACGGGCCAGCCTTCGTAGCAAAGGTATCACAATTAGCTAGCTACATAAATTTGCAATGGAAACTCCACTGCGCCTACCGGCCCCAAAGTTTGGGCCAGGTAGAGCAAATGAATTGGAACCTAAAAGAGACATTAGTCAAGTTAGGATTAGAAACTGGTGGGATCTGGGTAGAACCTCTCCCCTTTGCTCTTCTCTGAGCAAGGTGTACTCTGTATACTAATGGATTCACCCCATTTGAAATTTTCTTTGGAAAAATCCCACCTTTAGTACCTAGAATAGAAGATGAGAAAAAGGCAGAACTATGTAACCTTGTCTTACTTAAGTCTTTACAGGTCCTTCAAAGTGTACAGAAGGAGATTTGGTCCCAGGTTTGTGCTGTCCACTCAGCCCCGGGAGACAGACTTCCCCACCAGTTTCAGCCTGGGGACTCTGTGTGGATCCAGAAGTTCACTTCTAAGGGACTAGAACCCAAATAGAAACGACCCTTCACTGTCTACCTGATGACACCCACTGCAGTTAAAGTAGACGGCATCCCATCATGGATTCATCACTTCCATGTGAAGGCCGCATGAGAGTGGACAGCTCAGAAAGATGGGTCCTTAAGAGTAAGACTCAAGCATATATAACTCTAACCCTTTGTTTCTTCCTTTTTCCCTCTTTAGCCCAGGCATTTGACCAGCCGCAACCAGAACCAGAAGGAACATTAATAACTTTGCTAAGGACAATACACAAGGTCTTAAATAAGACCACCCCAGACATAGGACAAGATTGCCAATCGTGCCTAAACCCAATACCCCCTTACTATGTCAGGGTAGGAACACCCCTAAATTTAACTGAGCTCAGCAGGCTAGAACTTCAAGGTGATTCACTGGAAGAAGTAGTCCACCAAAATAAAAGAGGTTTAAATTTATTATTCTTAGAACAAGATAGATCATATATGGCTCTAGGCGAAACCTGTTACTTCTATGCCAATAACTCAGGAATAATTAGAGAAAGTTAACTACAATACAGAAAAATTTAGATGCCAGGAAAAAACAGAGACTAGAATCAAATAAGTGGTTTCATAGGATTGGTCACCATGGCTGACAACCCTTCTATCTGCTGTAGCTGGACCTCTAATCATCCTCCTCCTCTTGTTAACTTTTGGCCCATGTTTTCTTGATTTCTTGTTTGCATATATAAAGAAGAAAATTAATTCTATTAAATTTTTAGTATTACAAAATAGAGGCTATGAGCAAATTCCATGTGAAGAATCAAGGATTTGATTTTCTGTTAAGGCCAGTGGGGAATGTGCTGGCTGGGAAAATCATTACTTGGCTACTGCCATGGTAACATAGGCAATACCTATGGAAACATAACATTCAAGCTTTCTGCTTCTGTACTCCACTTGCATACCTGACCTTTGGGTTGATAGGTAATAAACAAATAAAAAAAAATAGACCTTTGTGTTCAGATAGAATGAGAAATAGGATTCTGGGCTTAAAAACCCTGTACCTCTACATTTTGGGGCCGCTTAATTTGAGGTCTGTGTACCCCTGGCAGACCCAGCTGGCTGAAAAAAGAGTGTGTTCCCTATAACTCACTGAGTTCTAGTGGTCCATGTGTCTTTCAAGGGCTGGTGGCTAAAATACAGAGAAATTTAGATGCCAGGGAAAACAGACTAGAATCAGATAACTGGTTTCATAGGATGTTCAATTGGTTGCCATGGCTAACAACCCTCCTATGTGCTATATCTGAACCTTTAATCCTCCTCCTCCTCTTGTTAACTTTTGGCCCATGTTTCCTCAATTTTTTGTTTGCATATATAAGGAAGAGAATTAATTCTATTAAACTTTTAGTAATATAAAATAGAGGCTATGAGCAAATTCCGCATGAAGAATCAAGGATTTGATTTTCCACTAAGGCCAGTGGCAAATGTGCTGGCTGAAAATTACTGTTTACCTATCGCCCATGGGAACATAACGCTCTAACAATAAGCTTTCTGCTTTTGTACACGCCCCCCACCCCTGCTTGCACAGCAGACCTTTGGGTTGACAGTTAGTAAAAAGAAGAAAAATAGACTTGTGTGTTCAAACGGGATGAAGAATGGGGTTTAGGGCTTAAAAACCCTGTACCTCTACATTTCAGGGCTACTTAATTGGGGTCTGCGTACCCCTGGCATACCCAGCTGGCTTAATAAACAGAGTGTTTCCTATAACTCACTGATTTCTGGTGGTTCGTGTCTATCGGGGCCTGGCGGCTACAACATCATAAGTTAGTTTTAAGGATATTATTATTATTTGGTTATCTTTGAAGTTCAGGTTAGCGTCTTCATGAAGCTTAGGCTGAGGGTTATAGTATCTGTAAGGCTAGGCTTTAAGTTAGGTTTTGCATACATTAAGGAAGAGATGGTAGGAGCTATGTTTACATTTATTGAGGTATAAGGTTAAGGTTAGTGTCCGGGTTGAGTTTATGATCAGGGTTAGAGTTAGGGTCAGCTTTAAGGTTATGCTTGGTTTGGTGTTTAAAATGTTTTGTGCTTAATGTTAGGGTTAAAGGTTTCAGGTTAGAGTTAGGGTTAATTTAGGTTTAGTGTTAGTTTTAGGGTTAGGTTCAGGTTTAGGCTTTGAGTTAAGGTTATGATTAGGTTTAAAATACGGGTTAGTGTTATGGTTAACTTTGAGTGTAGAGTTTGGGTTTAAGTTAATGTTTGGTTTAGAGGTAGGAATTGGGTAAGGGTTAGGGGTATGATGAGGTTTAAATTTAGGATTAAATTTAGGATTAAGTTTGTCTTCATTAGGATTTGGGATAGGATTATAGTTAGGATTAGCGCAGAGTTAGAAAAAATGGGCAAGTTTACAATGAGATTCCGAGTTTTGTTTAAGGTCAGGATTAGATATGACGGCGTTAGGGTTTGGGTTAGGTTAATGTTTGGCATTGGATTTCAGATTGAATTCATATTAGATTAGCGTTAGGGTAACAGCTATGGTTATATACTTAGGTTAGGTTTAGGGTTAGAGGTGAGATTGTAATTAAAAATAGAGTTAGGATCAGAAATAGGGTAAGAGCTTAGAGGTAGGTTAAAGTTTAGGGTTTGGTTCAGTAGTGAGTTAAGGTAAGTATTAGGTTTAAATTTAGAATTAGGGGTAGGGTTATTGTTAGGGTCAAGTTTGTGTTTACTGTTAAAATTGTTAAGGGTTAGAGTGAGCTCTGAGGTTAGGCTTTAGATAGATGTAAATATGGGTGAAGTTTATGTTTAGTGTTAGAGAAAGGGCTAGGGTTAGAGTTTGTTTCATTTAAGTTTAGGTTTTGGTTTTGATTTAGGGTTAGTTTTAGAGTTAGAGTTAAGCTTAAGTTTAGTGTTAAGTGTATGATTAGGGTTAATATTAATTTATAGTTACGCTTGAGGTTAATGTTTGGGTTTTTATTAGGGTTAGGGTTAAGTTTACGTTTTTGCTTAGGTTTACAGTTAGGGCTACACTTAAGGCTATAGCTAAAATGAAGGGTAGGTTTAGTAGTAGTCTTGGGTTAAGGGTTAAGTTGAGTATTATCTTTAAAATTAGAGTTAGGTTTTAAGGTTGTTTAGAATTATAGTATAGTGCATGAGTACACTGAGGGTCAGTGTTATGATTAGAGTTAGCTTTGAGATAAGGGTTTAGGTCTAAATCTCTTAAGTTTTGTGTTCGTGTGAGGTATAAGGTAAGGGCTGGGTTAGTGTTAGTTTTAGGACAATCATTCAGTTAGGTTTAGCCTTTGAGTTACTATTGTTTATGGTTAGGTTTGCAGTTAGCTTTGATGTTAGGCTTGAATTTAAATTAGGGTTAAGATCAGATTTAAAATTAGGATAAGGGCTGGATTAGGGTTAGCATTAGGTTTAGGATTGAGTTGATGATTATGTATAGGGTTAGGGATAGAATAAGAGTTCACTCTGAGGTCAGGGCTTTGCTTCCACTTGCTGAGAGGAAGGGCATGGTGACCAAGAGTTGACCAGGAACTATGTTATGACATTCAAAATACACCATCCTGAAAATTGGGACAGTGTGTATTCAAAAAGGGTTTTAGGTATATCCGGCAAATCATCTCTCTACAAAGGATTTTTGGCAAGTAGCCCATTTGGTACAAATTTACAAGGTAGGATCAAAGATTGAATTATTTGCTGGGCATCATGTGTAGGGGGTTGAGGAGTTAAAGGCCACTGATCAAAAAGAATTTCCAACAGATATATAGAATGACACTGAAAACCAGTCACATCAGAAACCTGGCTGTAGTCATGCCAGAATATGTTGAGCATCATTCCAAAAGAGAGCCCTGCTGAATACAGTGTGCTCAAGCCAATGGCTTTACTTCATGCAATATGGGTAAGTGTGATATCTCTTTCCTGACTAAGCACTTTTTAAAATGCAGATGTAGTGCTCACACCCTGTGCTAGCACCTTGTGTACAACATCTCTTGCATGTGTATGTCATAGACCGCATGCATTAGGAAATGCATTTTGTTTCCATGTGTTGAGAGAACAACAGCAATGATTGAAGTTTACAGTTACATCTTCATGCCATAAAAATCACTCATTGTAGTGAAACAAAATATCTCACATACTAAAGGACAACATTTAGGTTGGGTCACCAAAGAAGCACTTTACACAACACTTATGGCAGGTATCATGCTTGGTGAGAATTTGCAGCAGGTAAGATTCTAGTTCGAACTCATAGCTTTGATGTGTGGCAGTCAGAAGAGTGAAAGGTCATCGATCTAAAGAGTGCTTCCAACTAGCCTCTTAGATTGGTCCTGAAAATAAGTCACATCCGAATTTGAACTATAGGCATGCAGTTAAGTATGTATTGGATTCCATCTCTATGTAAGCTGTGCTCTGAACAGACTTTTTTGATGCTCATCCCATGTCAGAAAACAAGTTTTAGCCACCTATTTAAAATACCACATGCATGAGACAACAAAGTTTGTATCCATTCACAGAGAGACAAGTGTGGGGAACAACACCATTTGGATGTGACATGTTAGTAACATAGAGAAAACGTTCTTTTGAGAAATCTATCAGACACCCATTAGGCTTATTATTAATTTTAGGGTTAACATCAAGGAAGGATTGGAGTCAGATTTAGGGTGAAAGATGAATTTGAAGCAGTGATTAGGATTAGGGTGAGGGTTCCTCATGGGTTTGATATGAGGGTTACAGTAACTGTTTAAGTTTAGTGTTTAGTTTCAGATTAGGAATGTATTCTGGATCAGATTATGTTAGGTTTAGAGCTGAGTTTTGAAATAGGATTTGCACTGAAGTTAGCTTAGAATTGAGTCTTAGATGAGGGTTAGCATATGAGGTTAGAGTTGGCTTGAGAGTTAGGGTTGAGTTCAATGAAAGGTTCACACTTACCGGAAGGGGTAATTTTAGGTTTCAGACCGAGGTTAGGGGTCGGTTTAGGGTTCCTTTTAGTCTTAGGTTTTGAGTTTGAATTTCAGTTAAGGTTAAAGTTAGGGTCAGGGTTTCCAGTCAGGCTTCATCTAGCATTAGGGAAAACTGAAATTCAAGTTCGAGTTTGGGTTTCATTTAGGATTAGAATTAGGTTTAGTGTTAAGGTAGGGCTAGAAGTAGTGTCAAGTGAAGGCGAGTGTTCATGTTAAAAGTTCAGGTTTAGTGTAGAGTTGTGTTTGAGTGTTCAGTGTCAGGGTTGGACAAAGCCTTGAGGTTAGTGTTTGGGTGGAATTTAGGTTTAGTTTAAGGATTACGTAAGAACTATTGTGTAGGCTGTAATCAAGGTTTGTTTTAGGGTTAGGTTTTGTTTAAGTATTCAAGTCATGGTTAAAGTTAGTATTTGGTTTCTGGTTATGGATATGCTAAGGGTTCTTACCTTACCCTCAAAGTCTCTCCAGTACAAAATCAAGCTCTAATTTGAAATCATAATCTATCTCAAAGCTAGCTCTAAACCTGACACTCTCATTCTAACTATATGCTCCACCCTAACCATAAAACTAACCCTAAACCTAAATCTGACCTAACTCTAAACCTACCTTAACACTTCACCTAAACCCAATCCTAACACTAAACCTAAGCTTAACATTAGCCTTTCCTCTCGCTAATCTCAGCTCTGACCTTAATTAAAACCTGAACCTTAATATTAAATCCCTCTATAACCCTAACCCTGACCCTATCCCGAACACTAACCTCAAATTAAAACATAAACTTAAACTTAATCACAATGCTAACTCTAACGCTAGCCCTAAACCTAACTCTAACACTAACCCTAATTTCAACCCAAACCCTGACCTAAAAGCTAATCCTACCCCTAACCATAACCCTAAACCTAATCAACTCAAATATAAGCCTAAGCCTCAATCTAACATAACCCTATTCTTTACCCTAATCCTAACTCATAACCTACCTCTAACCCTAAAGCAATCAAAATAGATGCTTCACCGGGACCCCAACACTAATTAAATCACTAACCCTAACTAATAACCTGACCACACCCTGACACAAACTTTAAACCTCACAATATAGCCCTAATTTTAACCAAAATTCTAATCCTAAAGCTAATTCTAACAATAGTCCTAAACTTAACCCAACACTACTCCTAATTCATGTTAAACCCTAAGCTAAAGCTAACTCTAAACCTAATCCAAACAACTTTAACTATAACCTAACCCTAACACTAACCGTAAACCTAACATTCACTAATGACCTTATCTATTTTATTTGAAGCATAAACCCTAAATTCAAACCTGATGCTAACCTTACCCTAAGGCTAACCTAATCATAAACTCAAATATAACCTTAACCCTAAATCTAATATTAACCTTCACCCTACTGAAAACCTGATCCTAAACCTCGACTTCCACTTTAGCCTAAAGCTAACCATTAAATCAAACATAAAACTAACACAAAGGTGGGGAAAAAATGGCATAGATGCCGACCAAATCAAAGTTGTGACAGAAACAAGGAGCAAACAGCAAGGAAAAATCACCTGGGACCTAAACGAACAAGCCTTCAACTAGGGAAAAATCTAACAAATCACCCTGCAATGACCGAAGGTAGGACAGGGCAAAGTCGACAGGCTGCCCAGTCCCACGCTGTTAAGTGGGACGAAGGCTGCAGGAGAGGCAGTGGTAGCCGCAGACACCTCTTAAAGGGGCCATGTCTGCAACGGAATTTTCATCGTGACTGACCTGCTCACTCTGAGCACCAGTGCCAGTTTGGCTGGGCTGGGGGCACCAGGGACTTACAGCAAGGGTCAAGGCGAGACTTGCTCTGTACAGATGTGCCAGTGGTATACATTGTTCCTCTGTTAAGCCCTCCCTGCTCCCAGTGCACGGACTCAGTTACGCCATAGTGGGAGTGGATAACAGAGGTCACTCTGCCCAGAGAATTCCCTGAAACTTCACCTCCCCTAACTCCTGGCCCCACCCAAGCCAGATCCAGATATAACCTCAGGAGTAAGGTGCTCCTTGCTGAACAGTGCCTAGATTCACACTGGTGGCAGCAGGCCTGTTTCTGGTGTGGTTTTTTGAGGCAACTATAAGCACAATATCTGTGGATTGCTTGCTGAATCTTAACAGGCAGCCCCGGAGGGGTAAAAGCTAGGGCTAAATTTGGCCTGCAGCTGTACCCCTCTCAGGACTATGCCACTGGACACCTACTTTACAAAGCTGCACTAATAAGACCAAGAGACTTAAGAGCTTTGCTTAGTTCACAGAAAGAGACAAAGGTAGACAAAATGGGAAGACAAAGAAGCAGAAACCATATGAGAGAACAGAACAGAGATCCAGGAATAATGGAGTCAAGCAATCTAACAGATACAGAGTTCAAAACACTGGTTATAAAGATGCTCAATGGACTTATGGGAAGTGTAAATGAATTCAGTGAGAACTTCAACAAAGAGATAAAAACATAAAAGTGGAAATGGAAAGTATAAAAGGGAACCAGTCAGAAATGAAGAACACATTTTCTAAGATGAGAAGTATATTAAATGGAATAAACAAGGTGAATAAAGAAGAGGATCAAATGACCTAGGTAGAGGATGGGAAAGCCAAGGACACTGAATCAGAATGGCAAGAAAAAAGAAGCTGAGACTATAATAATATTTTAAGGAGCCTATGGGACACTTTTAAAGATAAAAATATCTGTGTCATAGGGGTACCTGAAGGAAGATAAGACGTTAAAGAGCTACTTAAAAAAATGATGAAAAACTTCCCTAACCTGATGAAAGAAATAGACATAAAACCCCAGAAAGCTCAGAGAGTCCCCCAAACCAGCAACCCAAAGAGACACATCATAATTAAAATGCCAAAAGTTAAATACAAAGAAAGAATATTAAAAGCAGCAAGACAAAATCAATTAGTTGCCTATAAGGGAGCACCCATAAGACTGGCAGCTGATTTCTCAAAAGAAACTAGGCAGAACAGAAAGGCTGGGCACAAAATATCTGATGTGATGAAAACCCAGGATCTATGACCAAGAATACTTTATCCAGCAAAGCTATCATTTAGAGTTAAAGGACAGATAAAGAGCTTCCCAGACAAAAATAAGCTAAAGGAATTTATCAGCACCAAGCCAGTATTACAGGAAATGTTTTCTTCTTTAAGAAGAAAAAACATGTATCAAAAACAGGAATAAAGAATGTAATAAATACATCCCTATCACCAAATATCTCAAATGGAAAAGAATTAAGTGCTCCAACCAAGACAGAGTAGCTGAATAGATAAGAAAACAAGACTCCTACATATACTGCCTACAGGAGACTCACTTCAGATTAAAAGACACACATAGACTAAAAGGAAAGGGATGGAAAAAGATATTGCCTTGATGGATCTAGAGGGTATTGTGCTGAATGAAATGGGTCAGATAGAGAAAGACAAATATTGCATGATTTCATGTACATGTGGATCTAAAGAACAAAATCAACAACAACAACAACAACAAAAGCGGAAATAAAGTCATAAATACAGATAATATTTAGAGGAATACTAGATGGGAGGGAGTTGGGGGGACAAAAAAAGGCAAAGCGATTAAGAGGTACAAATGGATAGTTGCAGAATAGACATGGAGATATAGAGTGTAGCATGGGGAAGATGGTTAATAATGTAATAAATATATAAAGATACAAGATTTAGTGGGGTGATTACTTTGCAAGTTATGTGAATCTCTGATCACTATGCTAAACAACTGAACTGGCATATTATAGTATGCTACTATAAGCAATTTTTTCAACTATAATTGAAAAAAAATACTCATTGACTTGTACAATATAAATACAAGCAACCAATTGTCATTTATATGTCAATAAAGCCAGAAAAAAAGAATGCCCCGAATGGCAAGATCTGAGAATCCTGAACACCTTAAGCATTTACACATCTCTGTCCAGCCATATACATTGGTAGAATTGGTAGCGCGGGCTGCTAAACTACACCAGAAAGGATCAGAGTCCATCATGGGGTGGCCACTCTGCCTTTGGGCATAATACTGTCTGTGGATGAATTGACCTAGATTGCCTCCATAACCACTAACCTTTCTCTGAGCCAATGCATACAGAGGGCAAACTAATATGCATAAAATGTATCACTGCTGATTGGCTCATGGAGGGCTGCTGCACAGCTTGGCCAAATGAAGGTGATTTGACAATGGTCTAGACATTCCAAATGTCTATGTCAGAACTTCAGGTGTTCCTTAGGGAGATGTAAATGTGGCATGGTATTTACATTGAACCATTTGAGGGTCCTGATGCGGTGCCATTTACTACAGGTATGCAGAACTGCATCGCCCAGTCAGCCCCACTGGCCTATTATGATACATTGGTGACCATCCTGTCCACCATAATGGGGAGGACAATTGGGAGAAATTGAACTGGCCAGACAGAAACAAGGGGTGTGACAGGTATAGGGAAAAGAGAGAGAGAGTCAGTTCTCTGTGTGCAGGTGAAAAGTAAAGATTGGATCAGTATAGGTGACCAGCGGCTACTATGGATGGATTGGATAAGGACCGGGGTCATCCCAAAAAAGACTGATAAGCAATCCAAAGCAGTACTGATCACCCTGTGGCAGCAGCTTAGACCAGGGCAGAAATTCCAACCCCTTCTCGACAGGCAGGTGGCTGTTTGCATCTTGGAATGGACCTCAACAGGAGGATCCTCTCGACTTTCAGCTTCTTGAGTGCATGAATTTTCGCAGGACCAGGGCATGTCCATGTTATTCACCCTGATAGTCAAGATCAACTCGCCCTTTCTTGGAAAGGACAACAATGGACCTTACTGTCCTGTCCTACTGATGAGATGTCTTTATCATTTTCCCAGGTACTGTGGCTAAGTATTTGTCTGGCTGGGCTAAACCCTCCACCATACAATTGTACCATTATATTGATGATGTCATGCTAACATATGACTCTCTTTCAGACTTATAGCAAGCCGTACCCTGTCCATGCCTTTTCCTAGCTCTGTAAAACTGTCAACAGCAAATGAAATTCTTCTAGAGTTTACAAAATACATTCATAAATTGCTAAGCTAGAGGATATTAATTGTTTACTTTCTAACTGCCATTAGAAATTGAAGTTTCTGAGAGTTATAAATTTGTATTACGATTGAAAGAGTAATGTATGTGTTTAGTAACAGAATGTATAAGTTATAGTCATTTATTTTAAAGGAAATTAAAGGAAAGTAGTTTGTCCTAAAGTTGTTTATTTCTAAATACATAACAAGAGACAAAGTGAAGAAATGAAGAAAGCTGCAAGTCTGTGAAGGGAAATCTTGAAGGAGGAAACTTTACATATGGTTAAGCTAAACAAAATTGGAAATACATTTAAATGTCAAAAGCAGGCTAATACATAATACATAGTTGTGTTCTCTCTCCTGATAAATAAGAGTTTCTGGGACCATTGGTCTGCTACTGATATTATAGAAAAGGTTTCAGCCTGAAGGAAACAAAGATTCTGTTTTATCAAAATAATTTCCCATGTTTTATATTGTCTTAATCAGGCCCTTGAATACTTAAGGAAACTGAATCTCCACAATAGTAAGAACTAAGTTTTGATTGAGATTGGAAAAACATGGCAGAGTAAGAGACATCCCCAGACCTCTCCCCTTGAAACAACAATAAGCAGAACATCTAAAACTCAACAAAAAAAAACACCCAAACTGCACACCAGCACATCTGAGCGTGGGATCTGCACATAAGAGCTACTACAGGTCAGCACCCCAGGTGTCTGGAGGTTGACTGAGAGATAAAGAGGCTGCCTCTCCCAGACTCCGGAGCTTCTTGCAAGAGGAAGGGGAGGGGTGAAGGCATGTCCACTTCCCTGAACAGCCCTGCCTGAGAGTGCAGTGAGCTCCACAGCAGCAGGGCTCAGTCATCAGCACAGAAAGCAGATAAGGGGGCGAGACTGCAGAGAAAAGACAGTTGATTTTTACCAGCCCCCAGTTGCTAAACCAAGGCTGAGCTGCAGCCTCCAACCCTCAACCCAGAGGGCCCCTCCCCCCATACTCTCCGATGCCCATCGCCAGGGAGTCCAAGGGGAATCTGAGCAAACACTGCCTGAGACTGAAGCTACCTCTGCAGCCGCTGGAGCTCACTGGAAAAGGAGGAGGAGATGAAAAGGAATGGCGAGTTCATGCGGTGAGTTCTTTGAGTAGCCACAGTTGAGCCTGAAAAAGCTGAGAGCTCCCCATGGCCTGCTAGCTGCAGGGAGGAGACATTACGGCAGAAAGCAGAGAAACAACAGTTGATTTTTACCAACTGTGGTTGCAAAACCAGGCTAAGCCACAGCCCCCAACTCCCAATCCGGAGGGCACCTCCCCGCATACCCTCCGAGACGGAACACCATGGACACCAAAGTAATCTGAGCAAACGTTACCAAAACTGTTGCTAATACTGACAGGGACTGAAACTGAGGGTAGTGAGTGTGATTAAATATCAGGAAAAAAAATGCGTTTTTAAAGTTTTATAAAGCAGGGATCCAAGAGGGTTAGATGCCACCTACTGGAAACCAAAATAAAAGTGCCTTCTTTCCAACAGGCTAAAGAGAGACCTTTATATAATAAATCTTTCTGGAAAAAAAGTAGAATACATTTCCAAAATGCCTAGGTGGAGAAATAGCCCATTAAACACCATGAACAACTCAGGTGACAAAGCAGCTCAGAAAGAAAGAGAAAACTCTCCAAAAAATAAGCTTACGGACACAGAAATTTGCAACTTAAATGACAGAGAATTCAAAATGGTACTTCTGCAAAAACTCAATAAGACCCAAAACAACTCAAATCAACAATTTCAGGAATTGAAAAAAATAACTAGATAAGCAGAGCAAGGAGATTGGTAACTTAAAAAAAAAAACGAATAAAAGTTCTGGAGATGAAGAACAATGCAAGCGTTGAAAAATGAAATAGGAAGCTTGGGAAATAGAGTTGACCAAATGGAAGAAAGGATCAGCGATATCAAAGACAGAAATCTAGAAATAAATCAGAAGGAAGAAGAGAGAAGCCGAAGAATGAAAAATAATGAAAGAGAAATTCAAGAACTAGCTGATACCATTAGGAGAGGAAACATAAGACTAATGGGCATTATCGAAGTTGAGGAAAGGGAACAGGGAAGAAAGCATTTTCAAACAAATAGTTGATGAGAATTTCTCAGTCTGAGGAATGAGCCGGAGTGTGGAATTCAAGAATTCAACAGAACATCCAATTATCTCAACCCAAAAAGGCCTTCACCAAGACACATTGCATTAAAATAATCAAAAATCAATGACAAAGACGGAATTCTCCTCGGACTTCTCAGCACAAACATTACAAGCTAGAAAGAATAGAATCAAATATTTAAGCTATCAAGTGAAAGGAACTACTAGACTAGAATAGTGTATCCAGCTAAGCTCTCCTTTAGATATGAAGGAGAAATTAAGACCTTCCCAGACATACAAAAATTGAGGAAATTCTCCACTCTGAGGCCTGCACTACAGGAAAAGATGCTCAACATCACTAGCTATTAGGGAAATGCAAATCAAAAGCACAATGAGATACTATCTCACATCTCTTAGAATAGCTATAATCAACAGAACGAGGGGTTTATTATATGGTGATGGGTGAAAGAAAGTGATCCTACTCATTGCTTATATATCTTGAATCCTAAGACCAGCTGTTAGGTTTACCAAATGAGGAACACAAAAGGCCAATAACAACAAAGTTTATTGTAGCAGATAGCTGGAGTGAGATGAAAATGGCATCAGCCCTAAATGCAAGGGGACCTGAAACTTTTGGGGCTTGAACCAGGCTTTTTTTTGGTTGGAATATTTTGGGAGGGTAAATTAGCAGTGAAAAGAGAAGTGCCCACTGAAATGGGAGATAAGTATGTGGTGTTGCCAACCTGGACACAAAATCCAGTTCCCAAATAAAAAGTAAGGGAAGAATCTGGTTCCTACACTATGAAAGTAAGGAATAGATTCACACAGGATGCTATGAATTCAATGCAAAAAACCATCCTAGAGGAATCATCAGGCAAGGTCTTTTCAAATATTGGAAGAGAAGGGCGGTGGGGAAATATGAAAGGGGGCGTTGTGGATCCATATCAAAAACTTCCTGATCACTGTTGAGAGATCTCGAATCCTAAGACTGGCCACTTGGAAGGCATTTCACCTCAGACACGTGTTTTCCCACAACCAACAGAAATTGATGAATCCATGAGACAAGAAAGTGACAAAGGAAGCATGAGGTAACCTTTGAGCAAATGGAAGGTTCTCTGCTCAGTATTAAAAAACATTTTTAAGAAGCCACAGCCAAACCATTCTTCAGCCTACAGGGCCTCAAACCAAGCTTTGTCATAATGGGAACAAGTCCTCCATTGGCCTCACAGGCTGGACAGGTCTTTCTCTTCTGGAGGACGGTAAGCCCTAGTCCGGAGGTGTTTTCTGTCAGGACCTGTGCAAGCCAGCAAGCAGGAGATCCAACTTTCCAAACATGGCACTATGTGCATACTTCACTGGCTGTTTGCATGTAGAACACAAAGTTTCACCATCAGGATTTGGGGCAGGGGTGGTGGAAGTAGTTATTTTGTGGGAATCCCCTTAAATTTGGGGGGACATTTTTAAAAACTACACCCTTAATTTATGCAGAAATGGTACCCTAGGTGATATGAGCTTCAAGTGCATGATGAACTGATCCTCCAACAGTTTTATACCTTCCAAAGTATTTGTCACCCAGAGTTCAGTGATCATCTGCCATCCAGCAAACTATCACATTATTACTCACAGAATTCCCCTCACCTTTTATACTTGTCTCACAGATGGAAACCCAATAAAATATTTACACATTTTTTGGGCAAAGAGATGAAACACTCAAACACTTATCTAGATGTTGATTCTACAAAGGACACTTGATGCACACATGCTGATTAGCACATACACACTTAATCACATGTACAATAAGACCCCATCATCAAACATACCTGAAAACACATCCTGACACTCACTGAAATATTCATACAGACATAGATGGAGAGAAACTCATTTATTGACACATGCCTGGATGGTCACCATATAAACCTATGCACCCCCAGATACGCCCACAGAAGAATAAAGAAAAAGACCCCGAGTGATGTCAGAAACATGGCTGAGTGATAGACATCCTCAGATCGCTCGCCTTGAAACAACAATAAGCTGAACATCTAAAACTCAGCAAAAAACACCCAAACTACACACCAAAATGTCTGAGCATATGACCTGCACATAAGAGCTACCACAAGTCAGAACTCCGGGTATCAAGTGGTGGACTGGGAGAAACAAAGAAGCTGCCTCTCACAGCTGGAGCTCCCTGTAGGAGGAAGGGGAATGAAAGAAGGTACAGCAAGTTCCCTGAACACCCCAACCTGGGAGAGGTGGGAGCTCAAAGCAGCTGGCGGCAGTACCCAGGCATCAGGAAAGAAAGCGGAAAAGCAGGGATGGCAGAGAAGCAAGGACAGCAGAGAAACAAGAGTTGATTTTTACCAGGCTCGGTTACAAAATTCATGATGAGCTGCAGCCCCCAAACCCTAACCCAGAGGGCCTCTTCCTACATACCCTCTAAGACCAAACACTGTGAAGCCCCAGGGGACTGAGCAAATGCTACTGAAACTTTCCCTAAAATGGACAGGGACTGAGACTGAGAGTAATGAGCGTGATTAAAACTCTCTCTATATATAAAAAGGTATTATTAAGGCTTTATATAAAGCAGGAATCTAAGAGACTTAGATGCCACCTATTGGAAACCAAAAGAAAAATGCCTTCTTTGCAACAGGCCAGAGAGACCTTTATATAATAAATCTTTCTGGAAAAAAAAAGAATACATTTCCATTAACGCCCAAGTGGAGAAATAGTCCATTAAACACCATGAACAACAAAGGTGACAAGGCAGCTCAGAAAGAAAAAGAAAAATCTCCAGAAAATAAGCTTACAGACATAGAAATATGCAACTTAAATGACAAAGAATCCTGAAAAAACTCAGTGAGATCCAAAACAAGTCATATCAACAATTTTAGAATTGAAAAAAGAACTAGATGAACAAAATAAATTCTTTAGAAAGAAAATAGAACCTCTCAAAAAGAACAGAAATCTTCTGGAGATCAAGAACACACTACAAGAGTTCAAAAATGAAATAACAAGCTTGAGAAATGGAGTTGACCAAATAAAAGAAAGAATCAGTGATATCAAACACAGAAATCTAGAAATAAATCAGAAGAAAGAAGATAGAAACCAAAGAATGAATAACAATTAAAGAGAAATACAAGACTTAGCTGATACCGTCAGGAGAGGAAACAAGAACAATGGGCATTCTCAAAGGGGAGGAAAAGGAGAAGGGACTAGGAATCACTTTCAGACAAAAGTTGACAAGAATTTCCCAAATCTAAGGAATGAGCTGGAGCTTGGAATTCAAGAAGTCAACAGAACACCAATTGTCTCAACCCAAAAAGGCCTTCACCAAGACACATAATATTAAAATTGTCAAAAGTTAACAACAAAGACAGAATTCTCAGGACAGCCAGGGAAAAGAAGTTGATAACTTCTAAAGGAAAATCCATTAGATTATTGTCGGAATTCTCAGGACAGATCTGATAAGTCAGAAAGGAGTGGAATCAAATATTCAAGTTATTAAGTAAAAGGAACTACCAGCCAAGAGTAATGTACTCAGCTAATCTCTCTTTTAGATATGAAAGGGAAATAAAGACCTTTCCAGACATACAAAAATTGAGGAAATTCTCCACTACGAGGCTTGCACTATAGGAAATACTGAAAGGAATAGGCTCACCTGAAACAAAATGACAAAAAAAAAATACACAATTAGGAGTACGGTGACTAGCAGGCAAATAGAAGCAGAGGAGTGCAACTCTTACTGTGACAGGGCATTACAAGCTTAAACAATAAGAAGAGAATTGCTATAGCAAGATAGTAACGAATATTCAGCATATATAGGAACAAACTGAGACAACAATAACTGAAAAGGGTGGGATTCAAAGATCCAAATTCACAAAGGAAAATGGAGAAAAGGCACATGCAGAAGAAAATGGATGAAGGGGTGTGTGTGTGTGTGTGTGTGTGTGTGTGTGTGTACACATATACCTATACACACTATCCTTTACATATTCATAATACTAACCACATCCAAAGATCAGAACTGAAGTATATGACATCAAACAAGAAGAACCAGAGTGAAAACCCACAAAAGCCAACAAAATTGGAAACACACACACACACACACACACACACACACACACAGACAAGGAAGCAATGGAAACACCAAGGTACCAGAAAGCAGAAGATAAAATAGCTATAAGAAGACCTCATATTTCGATAATCACCCTAAATGTAAATGGACTAAACTCATCAATAAAAAGGCACAAAGTTGCAGATTGTATCAAAAAACAAAACCCAATCATATGCTGCCTCCAGGAGACACATCTCAGTTCCAAAGACAAATATAGACTCAAAGTGAAACGGTCAAAAATAATGTTTCAAACAAATGGCATTCAGAGAAAAGCGGGAGTAGAGGTACTAATATTGGATGAAATAGACTTCAGAATAAAAGAGGTAGAGAGAGATACTGAAGGAAACTTCATAATGATAAAGGGAATCATGCACCAAGACATAACACTTATTAATATCTATGCTCCCTATAAGGGAGCTCTGATATATGTAAAACAATTACTAACAGAAAACTAAAGGGAGAAAGAAACCAAAGCACTATCGTAGTAGAGGATCTAATACCCCATTGTTGGATATGGACTGATAATCTAAACTGAAAATCAGTAAGGAAATAACATCCTTAAACAACACTTCAGACCAAATGGATGCAATTGAGATTTACAGAGACTTTCATTCCAAGACAGTGTTTTATACATTCTTCTCTAGGACTGAACACACGGTGGGAAACAAAGATAGCCTCAACAAATATAAGAGGGTTGAAATCATACCAACCATATTCTCTGATCGTAATGTTTTGAAAGTACAGATCAACTGCAGAAAGAAATCAGGAAGAATCACCAATACAGAGAGATTCAACAACATGCCACTGAAGAATAACTGGGTCAGAGAAGAAGTAAAAAGAGAGATCAAGAGATACATAGAAACGAATGATAATGATGGTACAACATATCGAAAGTTTTGGGACATGGCATAAGCGGTCATAAGAGTAAAGTTCTTATCATTATAGGCCTTTCTCGAAAAAGAAAAACGAACCCAAATAAACAACCTAACTTCATCTTAAAAAACTAGAAAAGGAAGAACAAATGAATTCTAAAGTCAGCAGAAGGAAAGAAATCATAAAAATTAGAGCAGACATAAAGGAAATTGAAAACAAACAAACAAAAAGAAATAGAAAAAATAAATGCAACAAAAAGCCGGTTCCTTGAGAAAGTTAATAAAATTAACAAACCCCTGGCTAGACTTACTAAAGAAAAAAGAGAAAGGTTACAAATTAACAAAATCATGGATAAATGAAAAAGTATATAACACTAAATTTAATTACCTAGAAGAAATAGACCAGTACTTAGAAAAAAAAACTTTCCTAGACTGAATCAAGAAGAACTGGAAAATCTAATAGACCAATTAGCAGTATGGGAATTGGAACAATCAAGAACCTATCAAAAAGTACAAGTCCAGAACCAGATGGCTTCACAAGTGAATTCTACCAAACATTCAAAGAAGATTTAATACCTATTCTCCTCGAACTCTTCAAAAAATCAAAGAGGCAATATTCCCAACTCATTTTATGAGGCCAATCTTACCCTGATACCAAAACCTGGTAAAGATAATATAAAAGAAGAAAATTGGTGACTAATATCTCTCAGGAACACAGATGCAAAAATCCTAAATAAGATATTAACAAACTGAATACAGCAACATATTAAACCAATAGTATACCATGATCAAGTGGGCTTCATCCCGGTGGCACAGGGATGGTTCAACATATGCAAATTGATTAATGTGATATACCACATAAACAAATTAAAAAATAAGAATCATATGATCATATCAATAGACGCAGAAATGCCTTCGACAAGATACAGCATCTATTTATGATCAAAACACTTCACAAAATCAGTATAGAAGGAAAGTATTTTAATATAATAAACCTATATATGATTAACCCTCAGCTAATATTATACTTAATAGTGAAAAACTAAAAACCTTTCCTCTAAGATCAGGTAAAAGGCAAGGCTGTCCACTATCGCCACTGATATTCAATATAACATTGGAGGTCCTAGTGAGTGCAATCAGGCAAAAGAAAGATATAAATGCATCTAAATAAGAAATGAGGAACTCAAACTGTCACTATCTGCAGATGACATGAGCCTCTATATAGAAAACCCTAAAGACTCCACAAGGACACTACTAGAAACAACTAGCAAATACGGAAAAGTCTCTGGATACAAAATCAATGTTCAAATATCCATAGCATTTCTATACTCTAATAATGAAGTGTCAGAAAAAGAAGTGGAAAATATAATTCCTTTTGCAATTGCAACAAGAAAAATAAAATACCTAGGAATAAATCTAACTAAACATGTGAAGGACCTATATAATGAAAACTATAAGACCCTATTAAAATAAATTGAAGAAGGTACAAAGAAATAGAAAGATATTCTGTGTTCTTGGATTGGAAGAATCAACATAGTAAAAATGACCTTATTACCTGAAGTATTAAACAGATTTAATGCAATCCCCATCAAAATCTCATTGACGTTTTTTAAAGAAATAGAACAAAAAATCATCAGATTTGTATGGAAGCACAAAAGGCCCCGAATTGCCAAAGCCACCCTGAGAATAAAAAATGAGGCTGCAAGCATCACTCTCTGACTGACTTCAAATTATACTACAAAGCGACAGTAATCAAAATGGCATGATATTGGCAGAACGACAGACACACAGACAAGTGGAACAGAATCAAATTAAAAAGTTTCTGCTCAGCAAAAGAAACTGTCAACAAGGTAAAGAGACAACCATCCGAATGGGAAAATATATTTGCAAGCAATGCCTCTGATAAGGGTCTAATATCCAAAATATACAAAGAACTCAAACAACTCAATAACAACAAAAAAAACAAATGATCCTATCTAAAAGTAGAAGTGGACCTGAACAGACACTTCCCCCTCAAAAACATACGAATGGTCAACAAATATAAGAAAAGATGCTCAACATCGCTAGCTCTTAGGAAAATGCAAATCAAAACCACAATGAGATACTATCTCATACCTCTTAGAATAGCTATAATCAACAAGATAAGTAATAACAAATGTTGGAGAGGATGCAGAGAAAAAGGAACCCTCAAACACCTGCTGGTAGGACTACAAATTGGTACAGCCACTATGGAAAACATTATGAAGGGTCCTCAAAAACTGAGAATTGACCTATCATATGATCCAGCAATCCCTCTACTGGGTATTTACCCCCAAAACTTGAAAATTCATATCCAAAAAGATATTTGCACACCGATGTTCATAGCAGCATCATTCACAGTGGCCAAGACATGGAAGCAACCGAAGTGTCCTACGATAGATGACTGGCTAAAGAAGCTGTGGTACATGTATTCAATGGAATATTACTCAGCCATAGGAAGAGATGAAATACTGCCATTTGCGATAATGTGAATGGAACTCGAAATAATCATGCTAACTGTAATAAGCCAGACATAAAAATGTTGAAAATCACATGATATCACATATATGTGGGATATAAACCTAAAAGCAACAAATGAGCAGGACAAACAGACTCATGGACATAGACTATAGACTAATGGTTACCAAAGAACTATAGACTAGTGGTTACTAGTGGGGTTGGGGAGGAGGGGAGAGGTAGACGGGGTAAAGGGAGTCAAATATAGAGGATAGGGGAAGGGTATAGTGGGTAAAGGGGGTCCATCCAATACATGGTAGGTGAAGGTAACTGGACTTTGGGTGGTAAACACATAATAGAATATATAGATGTCAAATGATAATGTACTTTGGAAAATTACATAATTGTATTAACCAATGTTACCCCAATAAGCTTAGTTAAAAAAAAAGAAAAAAAAGAAAAAGAAAGAAAAGATATTTGCTTACCGATGTTCATAGCAGCATTATTCAAAGTGGCCAGGAGATGGAAGCAACTGAAATGTCCTACGATAGACGATTGGCTAAAGAAGTTGTGGTACATATATACAATGGAATATAACTCAGCCATAAGAAGAGACTGCCACTTGAGACAACATAGACAACATGAATGGACCTCAGGATAATCATGCTAAGCAAAATAAGCCAGACAGAAAAAGTTGAAAATCATATGCTATCACTTATATGTGGAATATAAACCAAAAAGTAACAAATGAACAGGATAAACAAACAGAAACTCATGGACATGGACTATAGACTAGTGGTTACCAGAGGGTAGGGGGTGAGGGAAGAGAGTGGAGGTAGATGTGGTAAAGGGGGTCAAATATGTGGTGACAGAAAAGAATCTTACTATGCGAGATGAAGACAGTGTAAATATATATATATATATATATATATATATATATGTCTTACTGTTAAAGTGTACAGCTGAAACTTATTGGATTTCTTTAACCAATGTCACCATAAAAAAATAATATTATAAAATAAAAAGTAAATAAACATTTTTTAAAAAGAAAAACAAACAAACAGATAAAACTCCCTCAATCAAAAGAATGAATTAAAATATAAAATTTAACTACCTTCTGTCTACACAAGATTCATGTAGATGTGAGGATACATATAGGGTATAACTAAAAGGATGGTGAAATGTAGGTCTATGGAAATGGTAACCAGTAAAAGGTATGGGTGGCCATACTAATATCAGACAAATATACAGTAAAAGTGTCATAACAAGAATGACATTATATAAAGATAAAAGGGTGAATACCAGGAAACTGTAACAATTATATTATAAATATAAATGCACATAACATTGGGGCTTCCAAATATATGAACCTTGCAAGACAGAAGTAAAACAATAAATAGACAAAGTGTCTACGGCCATGCTACCCCAAACAAGCCCAATCCCATCTGATCTCAGAAGATAGCAGGGTCAGGCCTTGTTAGTACTTAGATGGGAGACCACCTAGGAGGACCAGGTGCTGTAGGCATAAAAAAAAAGGAATTGTAAGATGACAAGATCCTTGCAATCTGTGAGGTTAACCAAGGGTTGCCTCGCCTAAAAAAGAAAAAAAGAAAAGAAATAGACAAAGTGCAGCATAGGGAATATAGTCAATAATATTGTAATAACTATGTGCCAGGTGGGTACTAGACGAACCGAAGGGATCAGTTTTTAAATTGTATAAATGTCAAACTACTATGCTGTACCTCTGAGACTAATATAAAATAATATTGAATGTCAACTGTAATTGAAAAATAAAAATAAAATGAAAAATAGAAATAGAAAGTCATGTACTAGGAGCCATCAATACCTCAATTTCAACCAGATTTAATAAAAAAAAAAAAAAAACAGAATCAGTAAAGATAGGCCTGGACAACACTATATACTAACTACATATACATATATATTCCACTTCACCAAACTAGAATGTACAGTCTTTGCAATCACATGTGAAACATTCCCCAGTACAGACAACCTGTTAGTCCACAAAATGAGTCTCAACAAATTTAATAAAATGGAAATCATCCAGGTATCATTTCTGACTACAATGGAATGAAAACAAGAATCAATAGATATGGAAACATGATATTTCTGCAAATAGTTGGATATTGAACACACACTCTTGAATAACCAGTGGGTCAATAAAAAAATTCAAAAGGAAATCAGAAAATACCTTCAGACAAATGGAATGAAACACAATATACCAACACTTATGGAATTAAGAGAAAGTAGTACTAAAAGATAAGTTTATAGAGACAGCACTTACATCAAAAATAAGAGATTTGAAATAAACAATACAACTTTACACATTAAGGAAAAAGTAAAAGAAAAACAATATAAGCCCAAAGTTAGCAGGAGTAAAGAAATTCAAAAATTGAGCAGAAAATAAAGAATGGCAACAATAAGAAAATATCAATGAAATGAAGATTCATATGGTTAAAGAAGATGAACAAAATTGACCACCCCTTACCTAATTAAGAATTATAGAAGCAATACTAAAATCAGAAGTAAAAGCAGAGGTGTTATAAATGATGCCATAAAAATAATTATAAGGCTACTATGAATAATTATATGACAACAAATTGGATGTGCAGGAAAAATGCATTAATCTCTATAAAAATAAAACCTACTTAGACTTTTCAGGAAGAAATTAAAAAACACACACAGAAGACTTAAAAGTAGTATGTTAAATTAGTAATAATAATTAAAAAAAAAAAACTCCAAACAAAGTAAAGCACTGGATTAGATGAATTTGCTGGATAATTCTAGTAACATTGTTTTTTAATACATCATATAAGTCGATGAGTATTTTTTTCAATTATATTTGGCATACAATAATATACCAGTTTCATGTGTACGGCATAGTGATCAGAGCTCCACATAATTCACAAAGTGATCACCCCCACTGAAACTAATACTCCTCTTCCCCTTTACATATTTATTACAACATTATTAACCATATTCTCCATGCTACACTCTACATCTCCATGTCTATTTTGTACCTATCCATTCCCAAAGCCATACTGAGAAAAAAGAACAAAGCTGGAGAAATCGCTCTGCCCAACTTCAAAGCAACAGTAATCAAAACAGCGTGGTATTGACAGAAAAACAGACATATGGACAAGTGGAACAGAATCGAGAGTCCAGAAGTAAACCCATATCGATATGAGCAAATAATTTTCAAAAAAAGAGCCAAAAACATACAGTGGAGAAAGTCTTTAATAAATAGTGCTAGAAAAACTGGAAAGCCACCTGCAAAAGAATGAAATTAGAATGTTGTGTATCACCATACACCAAAATTAATTCAAAATAGATTAAAGACCTGAATGCAAGACCTGAAACAATAAAATGCATAGAAAAAAACATAGGAACTAAACTCAAGGACCTTGGACTTAAAGAGAATCTCATGAATTTCACCTCAAAGTCAAGGGAAGTAAAAACAAAAATAAACGAATGGAATTGCATCAAGCTAAAAAGCTTCTGCATAGCAAAAGAAACTGTCAACAAGGTAAATAGACAAGCATCTAAATGAGTAAATGTATCGCAAGCAACACCTCTGATAAGAACCTAAAATCCAAAATATACAAAGAACTCATACAACTCAATAACAACAATTTAAAAAATGATCCAATCAAAAATGGGCAGAGGTCCTGAACAGACATTTCTCCCAAGAAGATATACAAATGGCCAACGAACATATGAATAGATGCTCATCATCGCTAGCTATTAAAGAAATGCAAATTATAACCACATGAGATACATCTCACACCTGTTAGATTAGCTAGAAATGTTGCAGAACAAAACAAGACCAGCAAGAAACCAAGCACTACTCGGAGAATTTGAGAACTCAGGTTTATTATGCTGGTGGTCCCAGAAGAGCTGGCGCTCGGAAGATCTAAGGCCCATGCTCAGGGATAACCTTACTTTTATAGGGTTTAACAAGCAAAGGCAATACATTTGTTATCTAGACAGAACAAGCAAAGGGGAGGATGAGTCTTCCATTGATCTCAAGATCACTCTGCCCTTCAGCCTATGCAGCAAGCATGTCTACAGAAGCAGAACGAAAAGCTGATTACTAGGTTAGCCATTTGAGTGGAAAACTCCTCTTCATAATCAACAGGACAAGTAATAACAAGTGTTGGAGAGGATACAGAGAAGGAACCCTCATATACTACTGGTGGGACTGCAAATTTGTACAGCCACTATGGAAAACAGTGTGGAAGTTCCTCAAAAAACTAAGAATTGATCTACCATATGATCCAGCAATTTCTCTACTGGGTATTTACCCCAAAGACTTAAAAACATATATCTGAAAAGATATGTGCATATTGATGGTCATAGCAGCATTATCCTTGGTGGCCAGGACACAGAAGCAGCCAAAGTGTCCTATAATAAATGACTGGATAAAGCAGCTGTGGTACATGTATATAGAATGGAATGCTACTCAGTCATAAGAAGAGATGAACTACTGCAATTTGCAACAACATGGATGGACCTCAAGATAACCATGCTAAAGTGAAATAAAAGACAGGAAAGATTGAAAACCACATGGTATCACTTATATGTGGGATATAAACCTAAAAGCAATAAAGGAACAGGAGAAACAGAGACTCATGGACATGGATAAATAGACTAATGGTTACCACTGGGGAGGCTGGGGGAGGGTAGAGGTAGATGGGGTAAAAGGGGTGAAATATGTGGTGACAGAAAGAAATCTACCTATGGGTAGTGAGCACACAATGCAATATATATATGCCTTACTTGAATTTATACTGGAAACTTACTAGATTTCATTAACCAATGTCACTATAATAAATAAATTTAACAATAAACAAAATTCTCCAGAGCAAAGCCCAAGATAGCTCAAGGCGCGACCCCAACACGATTATTGTCTTTTTCGGTTCACTTCCAGGTGTCTGCGCATGCTGGGCTCTCACCGCGCCCCACTTTAATGCTCCTGTGCTTCTCATGGCTACACACCTACCTACACAGGTTTCATCTCTTCCCTGTTAATGTGCAGGCCAGTTTCTGCCCAGCCCTCCCCTTGTGGATTTTCTCTTCACTGATCCCGCCCCTGAGTCTGTTCCCAGACTATTCTTCCTCCGTGGTCAGGCAGCGACCCCAGGAAGCCCGCCTCTTCCCTCCCAGCGCCATGTTTTACCAACTCGGGAACAGGGGATCCGGCAGCAGAAATTACACTGCCCAGCGTGAGTTTCCGAATTTCTAGCTTAAGCCTGCGTTTCTCAACTCTCCCTTTTTCATACAGGGGCCAGTGGCCGTGGACCTTATCGTCCCCGTAGTCGGCCTGTCCCTTTTTAAATTCCGGGGTCGCCGTAGGGGCCAGGCACGTCCCCTGGCGCGTGAAATGGTTCCTGGGCTGCTCCTTGCCCTCGCTTCTCCGTCTTAGGTCCACGTAACCTGCCCTGCGCCTCGGTTTCCTTGCTAAAATCCTTCCTTGACCTTACTGCCCGAGGTCCGTTAGGCGCCCTCACAGCATTCAGTGAGGTGGATTCGGGGCCCATCCTCACCTTGCGGTCCCTGAGGCCGCGCGGGCCATCCCGGCCCAGGAGACGCGGCGTCCTCTCCCCAGTGCTGGCATTCTGGAGACCCCACCCCTCTTCTGAGACAGCGAACCCGCCCTGTTTTCGCGTCCCTCTCAGGCCCAGTCCTTCTGCTCCTCAGATCTCTGCTTTGTAGCGCCCCTTCCTCTGACTCCGCAGTTATGCGCTTAACTTGTTCCACCCTTTGGTCTCCCATCCCATGTTCTACCCCACTGAAAAATGTGCTTCCTGGGGAGGCAGGCGTCTTATTACATCCCACTGTTTCTGTGCGGCCAAGGAGTGGGGAGGAACCGGTCCTGGAGAGGGAAATAAAGTAAGTGAGGGAAGAAGAGTGAGAACAGATGCCAATGTGGAGAATGAGTGAGGGATTTGTAAGGAGATAGTGAGAGCGAAAGTAACAGGAGTGGAAAATAGAAATTCAGAGAAAATTGGAATTTCCAGAGAGGAGATGGTGAGCAAATGGAGGATCCTGTAGTGGAAGAAGAGGTTCTGTACTGAATCAGGAATTCTTAACTGTGCAGTAATGGTGAGTGGGTAGTCACACCCAAGGCCTGTGACTTTAATGAAAGATTTTGAATGCAGCCTTGTCCATTATTATACATTCAGGTAAATACACCTTCGATGTGCCAGAAGTTAAACCCCTCCAGACTTGACCACCCTGGAGACCGCATCATTTGGTTACTGTAATAATTACAGTGCGATTCTATCCCTGCCTCACTTTCTCTCACATTCATGTAATCTATCTTACGTTCCTTTTTTTTTTTTTTTTTAACTGCATGAAAGTGCAGAATTGATCTGGGTAGCATTTGAGAGCTTGCTTACCTGCATATATCATTAGTATGGTTCAAATACTCTTGAAACGTTAGGACAGAGGAACAAAATGAGCCAATGGTTATAAAGAGAGAAAGAAAAAATGGCAGTAGAGGTACAGAAGGAGGGAGGGAAATTCATAGTAGTGAAGAAAGGGGGGAGTCCTATTTAGAGTATATATCCAAAGGATACGAAATTGTATTTTGAAAAGTTACCTGCACTCCCATGCACATTACTAGATTATTCACAACAGCCAAGATTGACAAATGAATAGAGAATATAAACGTGATACAGATATTTAAAGACACAAATATTATTTAGCCATAAAAATGGAAGAGGGAATGAACAACATACTTGAAACTAGAGATTATGCTAAGTGAATTAAGCCAGAGTAAGACAAATACTGCATGATCTTGCCAAATATGCTATCTTGAAGTCAAACTCAAAACCAGAGAGAATGATGGTTACCAGGGCCTGGGAGTCCTGAAAATGAAGCAATGGTGGTCAAATGATACAAACTTTCAGTTCTAAAATCAATAACATGTGGCTGCCTAACATATGGTGAGTACAGTTCATCATACTGTATTGTATGCTTGAAATTTGCTGAGATAAGTCCTAAGTGTTCTCACCACACATACATAAAAAAGTCATGTGAGTTGATGGTTATCAGTTGGTTCTGATATTTTACATTGTATATGTATTTTAAATGTTGGTATACTCCTTAAACACCCATAATTTGTATTTATCCGTTATGCCTCAACAAACCTAGGAAGGAATAAGCAGGTGAGAGATGTACTAGTGTTGCCTGGTCTAGACAGTGTTGAATCCTGCTTCACATTACATTGCTAAGACTTTTTGCTGTAACATCTTTTGTACCCCCTGAGTAGAAAGTGTCATTGAAATAATTGGAGTGGGCCCAGCCTCAATAATACTTAAGTGCTTCAGGTGATTCTAATCTGTATCCATCATTGAGCAGTAAGGCTCTGGGTCCTCCATTTTGGGGGGCTGAGATCTGGTGTGAGGGGGTTCTGTTCTGCATTGGGTTAGATCAGAGCCAGGTCTGTAACCTGAAGGACAGTGTCAGGTCAGCCAAGGTCCCCACTGCTGCAGTGAGTGTCATCTGAAGAAAGGGAGGGGAAACTTCATTTGTTGGTCTCTGAGGAGCAGTTTACTGTTTCTAAATGCACCGTATGGCAGGGGCAGCAGATACTATCTTTTCCATGTGGTGAAGTCTTCCTGTGTGCACGGTGGTGGCACAGGAAGGTGGTATGATGATAAACAGTGTATTATCAACTTTCCAGATTGACTTGTAGACTTGTTGCATGAGGAAGAAGCCCAGAAGAGGAAGAGGAGGAAAGAAAAGGTCAGCAATGGCTCTTTCTCAGGTAAAGTCATATTCTCAGTTGATTGTTGTGTCTGTCCTTCCTGGAATGCCCTTTGACTTGCTGATCTTCTATGACTCTAAATTGTTCTGCCTAATGTTTGTTCATACTCAACCTGGGCCTTACTCAGTTCCTCTCTTCTCTAGTTAGATTTCATTTTACCATAATCCAGTAACATGGTACTTGTGAAGAAGTTCCACTGGGCATTGTCCTGGGCAGGGTTTTACAGCATTGGATTTGAGACCGGTTGTGGGCTTCATGGTGTCAGTGCCATTGGGCAATGGGGATTGTTCAGCAGCCATATTTGGATGCGCTCTCACCTCTCTCAACCAGGATAAAAGGATGCATGTAGACATAGTGGCAGTCACAAATACCTTAGTTCTGGAAAAGGGACCAATAGGCAAAAACCTTTTTGACTGCTTTTATGATGCATTCGAAACTAAAGGAATGAGTCACCGACTTCAAAGTCTTCATGATTGGGAATAGAGTGGAAAGTTCACAGACATTGGTGACAGAGAGTGTTTTATTCCATTATCCATTTTAAAATTGGAAATCACCTGCAATATCAGTTGGAGAGTCTTTAGATCATTTTTCTCACATTTCTTGGAGGTTGCATTTTCATCCTATGGATCGTATCCTTTGACATACAGAAGTTTCTTTTTGATACAGGTAAGGTTCCAGCTTCATTCTTTATCATGTAGATATCCAGTTTTTCTTGCACAATTTAGCGAATGGACTTTTCTTCATTGTATTGTCTTAGTTGGCATATATGCAGGGGTTTATTTCAGGGTATTCTCTTTTGTTTTATTGGCTCATGTATTGGCTCATGTATCTAGATTAATGCCGGTGTCCCACCGACCTGATTATACTTTGTAATATGTTTTTTGGTCTCAAAAAGTGATGCCTCTGACTTTTTCTATTTTCAGAGTGTTTCAACAGTTTTCAGTCACTTTTTCTTTATTCCATGTGAATTCTAGTGCTTTTGGTTTTTTTCCAGAATTGCATTTGGAATTTTGATGGTGGTCCCATCAGATCTGTAGAGCACTTTGGGTAGTAGCATAGACATTTGAACAACATTAAGTCCTGCAGTCCATGAGTAAGGAATGTCTTTCTGTTTATCTGTACATCCTTTGATTCCTTTTAGCAATGTTTTGTAATTTCCAGTGTATAAGTCTTTCACTTTCTTGGCTATGTTTATTCCTATGTATTTTATCCTCCCTAATGCTATGATTAATTGGATTGTTTTCTTAAGTTTCTGTTAGGATTGTTCATTAGAACTTTCCTTAAGTAATTTCTTAGTTGTAACATTTTTTGCATGTGTGTAATCTCTGGTATTCTACATGTAAGCTCGTTTCATGTGCGAAAAAGAATTTTCCTTCTTTTCAATTTGGATGACTTTTTTATTTTTCTTGTTTAATTGCTCTATCTAGGACTTCTAGTACTTTGTTGAGTAGTAATGCTGAGATTATGCATCCTTGCCTTTCTCCTCATCTTAGAGCTAAAGCTTTCAGACACACAGCATTGTGTATTCATTCTCTTAATGTAGATTAGTTGATCCTTGTTACTTTTTACAATTGTAAGTTGTTTCATGGTTTATTCTTTTTTTTTTTTTTTTGAGGTGTAAAAGTAGATTTCTGATTTGAAATTATTCTTTTTTAATGTAAATACCACTTAGCACTTCTTAGTGTTGCTATCACTGCATCCTGTTGATTTTTGTATTTTCACTCTTGTTTTCATCCAGATTTTAAAAATTTCTCTTGTGATTTCTTTGAGCTACTGGTTGTTTAAGAATGACTTGTTCTTTTTCCACATTTTGTGGATTTTTCTGAGGGTTTTTTTTGCTATTTGTTTTTAATGTCATTTCCTTGTGGTTAGAAAGGATACTTTTTAGGATTGCAATTTATAAACAATTTTTCATATTTTTGTTGCGGCTAACATGTGGTTGGTCATGGAGAATGTTTTATGTGTGCTTGAGAACAGTGTGTTTTCTGCTGGTGCTGGATGGAGAGTTCTGTATATGTTTGTTAAACTCCATCATTCTATAGGGTTATCAAGTGTTATGTTTCCTTATGGATGTTGTGTTTGGTTGGTGTATCCATGACTAAAACTGAAATACTGAGGTCTCATGCAATTACGGTGCTGGTGCCTATTTTTACCTGGATTTCTGTTCACAGTTATCTCATATATTTGGAGGTTCTAATGATTTATGCATCCATATTTATAATTGTTATAACTTCTTGGTAAATGGACCCTTTTACCATTATAATGTCCTTTTCATCTTTTCAGTTTTTGTCTTTGTTTTTTCTCATACAATATACCCACTTGGCTCTCTTTAGGGTATGGTTTGCATGGAATATCTTACTTCCTCCTCTTATTAATAACCAATCTTTATACTTTCATTCGTGAATATTAACAGTTCTATGCTTTGACTCTGTCTCCCTCAATCTATTTTTCCCTCTTTTTTGTTCTGGTTTCTGCTGAGATAGGAGCTCTGGTCATCCCCCTTTCTTTACTATAATTTCAATGCAAATGCATCCACTGTTTTTTGCTATTCAAAATGTTTGGCAGATGTTTCTGGTTAATTACAAGTTTTTCTCCAATTTCATTTTTGTTTTGATTTCTAATTACTGAAGAAATTTTTCAAGTGACCACAAGTGTGAGAATTTTTGAAATCTTGATCTGTTAAATTGATTTATAACAATCTTGAATTTTCATTTTATGGGTAGAATAAACCAGTACACTATTTGGCTTTTGTTAAAGCCTACATGTCTAAATGTCAATAGATAAATTTGTGTTTATGTGTTTCATTGAGTATTTTATAGAAACTGGAGTTAGGTAGTCTATATTTTCAGTTGTATAATTTTAACTAGCCTCCTTTATTAGGCAATCTTGAAAAATGAGAATAAGTACCCCTGATACATTTTTATTAACCCAAGATGCTGAAATGCACATGATAAAAACAGCAATGTATAAAGTCATCCAAAAATATGTCAAGAAATAAATTTTCATGTAATTGGTTTGTTTATATAAATGTGCATGCGTGCATGCATGTTTTTTACAAAAGTGTATGATTTTTATAAAAACTCATTTCATAAGTAAGTTTTATATTTTTTAGCAGTGGCAACAATATCTTAAACATTTGTTATGGCCTTAATTTTTGTCAATGCTATCATGTTAATGATTTAACTAGAAGTAAAGATACCTCATGTGCGTGTGTGTACCTGTGCAAATGTAATGACCTTGTTTGTGGTTCAGTGTCATTAACCTTGAACTTGCTTTCATTTTCTGAGAGGACACTTTGTCAGAGCACTTATGAGCTCTGTCTGTTACATAACTGTTTGATTTTTTTTTTTTTTTTTTTTTTTTTTTTTTTTTTAGATTCAGTCTAAATCCCAGCACTAAGTTCAGGTGTTTGCTGGATCAGATCTTAGATTTTGACCTGATTTGAGTATTGTAGATTTTCTTACACATTTTCTCCTCTGTATGATGGGAACAGGTTTGACTGTAGTGAGCTGTTAGGTTGATAACAAGTTAAAATATGTAAAGCATAATGCATATAGGATGTGCTCAGAACGTTTATTCATGGCTGTTGTTATCACAATTTAAGACTCTGAATTTTTTTTAAAAGACGTTGTGGACTTTGTCATCTCTCAAGACACTTCTCATGCTCTAGCTCATGCAGACAGTGAATATCACTCAATGTGTAGAACATAACATCTAAGCCTTCTTTGTAGACAGCCCGGTGTTGAATTTTAATTGTAATTTAATGTATCGTTTGAAAAAATGAGAGGCCCTCCCTGAATTATGGGCTGTCGTAACCTTTTATGGGAAAGTAATAGAAAACAACATTGCAGACACATAACGTGCTCAAAATTATCCCAAGCGGATCTGTCAGAACTCTCCACCTGCATTGATTTTTTATGTCTCCTCTCCTCATTCTGAGTGAAGGTAAGAACTGTCACCATTTCCCCTTGCTAAAATGTGCTTTCCTTTCAGGAATGGTTGACATTCAGTGATGTATTTATAGAATTCTCTCAGGAGGAGTGGGAGTGCCTGGCACCAGCTCAGCGTGCATTGTACAGGGAGGTGATGTTGGAGAGCTACCAGAACCTGCTCTTCCTGGGTGAGGATGACTTCCCTCCAGAGTCAAAATCTGTCCCGGGGGTCTCTTCCTTTCCCTTGGGTGCTTCTTGGGAGACTCTGGCTGCATGACTGAGATCGAAACTCTGTTTACTGGAACATAAGGTAGCATCAGGGAATTTAACCTCGCCATTTTGCAGGTGATCTGCCCACTTTGTGTTACATCAGGGGTCATTCCAGAGTTTAAGTGTTTATATAAAGTCCTAAAGCAAACCTAAAATACCTGATTCGTTGTTTTCTCTTCTTACATATTGATTGAATAGCTTTTGGAAGAGAGCTCGCTATCTGCACATGACTGCTCTGTATGCACAGAAGGAAGCAAGAAATCAATGGATTCAGGAACTGTGTTTCTCTATCTGTACTATTCTTATTCCTCAGTTGAACAGAGATTGGGGATTCTGGAAAAACTACAGGTCTTCATATTTATTTCTTCTTATGTGCAGGAATTTCTCTTTCTGATCTGCATATTGTCTCCTTTTTGGAGCGAGGGAATGTGCCCTGGACTCTGGAGAGCAAGTCAAAAAGAGCACAAAAACCAAATCAGTGGGAACATACTGAACGTGTTAACACAGGTACGAGCTCAGGAAGAGAGAGAGAAGGCCACTGCCTTCATAGAGTTTGCAAACTCACCCCAAGGGAAAAAGTTCTGTGAGCAAACAGTTTATTTCTAGGGAACCCTTAAAGGAAAATTTTCTTCTTTCCAAGTTACCACTCTACCCTTTAATGTGTAAAAGCTATTCCTTCATTCTTAGTGGGGTTGCAGTTGTAACAGATGAAGGCAGAATCTTTATCATGATCTCAGCACTGTTCTGTGGCCCCTGGAATGTCTTTGGTTTCTTGACTTAAGGAGCATAGTGCACGCTCTCTCACATGGTCTCTGTCACTCTGGTGTCTCCTTCTGACTGGATTTCATCAGATGCTTGTTTCTCAGTCCATACAGAGCAGAGCTGAGGCCTTGCAGTCTGGGGCCCTGGACCTGTCCCAATCCTATCCTGGTATAACTGCTCTTTTCTAATTATTACTTGCCCTTTCTGGAACCACAATGTCCACATTGGTGTAGTGAATTAATACTTAAGTATTTTATTGTATTTTATGAGTAACTCAGCTGCTTTCTTGCACTTTAATGAATTCTTCTCCACCATCCTTTTAGCACCTATAATTTCTGCAAAATTTCTAAAATACTGGAATTTGCATCCTTGAGTGAACACAAGACTGTTTTGTTTCCATCTTTCTATCTGAATTTATATAGTGTACCTGCATCCTGTAGTCCTCCCTCCAGGTTCTGTCCTGTTGTCCTCTGGCACTTATTTGCTGTGCATGTTGCTGTCCATCTGTCTGCACATCAGCCTCCTCTGTGTGTCTCCATGTTACTTCCAGAAGATGTTCCTGCGTGTATCTGCTCCTGCTTAAAAGACCCTTGAATACTAGCCCTTTTGTGCTATAGGTCATTTCCTTCTTTTCTCCCAAAGATGCTTCTGAAGTGGAACTAATGAATTTTCAATAAGTGCCCTTCAAGTCTCATTGATTTATAATACTAATTATGTGTCTACTAATACATACAACGGGAGCTCCCCTGGCCTCATGTTTTTCTTTTTATTGTGATACAGCATAACATCGTTTAATATTCTTATGCTTCACAGAATTTACCTGCACCATATTTTGTTGTTTTTCTTTGAGTACAGATTTAATGGATTACCATGAGTATTTAAAAATTACTTGTTTCGTCTATGGCCATGCCACCGTGAACAAGCCCAGTCCCATCTGATTTCGGAAGCTAAGCAGGGTCAGGCCTGGTTAGTACTTAGATGGGGGACCACCAAGGAAGAACAGGTGCTATAGGAGTAAAAAAATAAAAAATAAGAGATTGTAAGCTGACAAGGTCCTTGCAATCTGAGGTCAACCAAAGGTTGCCTCCCCTAAAAAAATTAATTAAAATAAAATTACTTGTTTCTATTTTCCTCTTTCCCCAGCTCCTGGCAAACAGCGTCGTTAGTTTTCTAGTAATTTGACTATTCTAGATACTTCCCATAAATTGCATTATACAGCATTTGTCTGTTTGTGACTGGTTAGTGTCACTTAGCATAATATCCTCGGGTTATCCATGTCAGGGCAAATGACTGGATAAGTGACTATTTTTGCATGCCGAATTATATCTTGTTGTAGGTGTTTACCACGTTTTGTTTGTGCAGTCATCTCTCAGCAAGCATTTGGGTTATTTCTACCTCTATGTTATTATAAATAATGCTTCTGTGAACACAAGTATGCAAACATTTTTTTGAAATTCTGTTTTCAAGTTTTTTGTATATGTTCCCACAAGTCGAGTTGCTGGATCACACAGTGTGTCCATCTGTTCTCACTCCTATAACAGAGAACCCAAGTGGGTGGCCTATTAACAGCGGGAAAGTATTTCTCCTAGTTCTGGAACTAGAAGTCTGAGGTCAGGCCCAGCATGGTCAATTTGGAAGGAGGACCCTCTTCTTAGTTGCAAATGGCCGACTTCTCCTTGTGCCTTCTCAGGGCAAAAGGAGGGCTGGTCTCTGGTTTCTCAGGAGGATCCACTCTCATGACCCATTTACTTCCCACAGGCTCACCATTGTCATTGGAAGGATTTCAACCTTGAATTCTAGTAGGAGACCCATATTCAGTCTATAACGGATGGTAATTCAGTGTTTAATTTTCAAGGACCTGCCCTCATATGTTTCATGGACGCTATAGGATTTTACCTTCCCAAGAGCAATGCAGATGCCCATTTTTTCACATCTCCGACATTTGTTTTTTCCTGCTTTTTTGATAGTAGTCATAATGGGTGTGAGGTGATAGCTCATCCTGGTTGAGATGTGCATGTCCTTATGATTAGTGATACTTCATGTGTTTACACATCATCTCTAGAGAAATGTCTGCTCACGTCCCTTGCTCACTATTTAATCGAGACATGTTGGGTTGTTCATGGTGAAGATAGAAGTTTATGTGACTGTGATTTATAATAAAATGTATGTGGTATTCGACCCCATTTCTAAAATAGGTGTCTCATTCATAACCAGTCTCTTTTAATCACACCATTGTATATGTGAGTGAGGTGACTTTTGAAAATAGCTGATGTCGGGAAGGCTTCTTGTCAGGGGAGCCAACTATATAATTGGAGAGTTGGAAATTATACTCCCACCTTCTGAACTCTTGAGAGGGGAGAAAAGGCTAGAGATTCAGGCTCATCACCAATGGTCTATAATTTAATCAATCACTCCTATGTAATGAACTATAACCCAAAAGGAAGTGTTTTTGAATATTCTAGGTTAGTGAACCTCTGGTGACTGGAGAGAAGGTTGTGCTGAATGGGGCATGGAAGCTTCTAACGTTTCTTCCATAGGTTACCCAATGCATTTCTTCATCTGGTGGTTCTTGCCTTTATCCTTTCTCAGTAATTGAATGGTGTAGTCAATAAAATGTTATTTGATGCATATGATTTCCTAATACCATTTCCTATTTCATGGATTGGGTTTTCACTTAATTGACTGTGTCCTTAGATGCACAAGAGAGTGTTATTTTGGTGAAGTTCAGTTTACTTTGTTTACTTTGGTTTTGTGTTCTTTTGCTGTCATATTGGATAAATTATTGTTGAATCCAGTGTAAGATTTTTTTCTTATATGTTCTTCTAGGACTTTTATAATTTTTGGTCTTATGTTTTTTTGTCATATTTTTAGTTAATTTATTTTTATGGTATAAGGAATTGTTCTAAGTTTATTTATTTTATGTTTTATCTCATTTTTTCAACAACTTTGGTTGAACAGCCTGCTTTGATTTCATTGAGTCGTCTTGATAACCCTTTGGAATATCACTTGACCATGTATATTTCCATTTATTTTATTTATTTGTTTTTTTAATTTTTTCCCATCTTTATTGAAATATAAGACAATTAGTTGCTTGTATTTACATACTACAATTCAATGAGTATTTTTTTCAATTATGGTTGGCATACAATAATATACCAGTTTCAGATGTTACAGCATAGTGATCAGAGATCCACATAATTCACAAGGTGATCACCCCACTGAAAATAATACCTCTCTTCCCCCTTACATATTTATTACATTATTGACCATCTTCTCCATGCTGCACTCTACATCTCCATGTCTATTTTGCAATTACTCCTTTGTTATCCTTAATCCCAATCCCTTTGTGGGTTTTTTTGTTTTTGTTTTTTGTTTTTGCTATTCCCCAACCCCTTCCCATGTAGTAGCCCTCAAAATATTCTTTGTATTTATGAATTTATTTCCTTTTATTGTTGTTGTTATTTTGTTCTTTAGATTCCACATGTACGTGAAATCATGCAGTATTTGTCTTTAGCCAACCCATTTCATTCAGTGCAATACCCTTTAGGTCCATCAAGGCAATCTTTTTCAATCCCCTTCCTTGTAGTCTGTGTATATCTTTTAATCTGAAGTGAGTCTCTTGTAGGCAGTTCATGTAGGATTCTTGTTTTCTTATCCATTCAGCTTCCCTATCTTTTTGTTGGAGCACTTAATTATTTTCCATTTGAGGTACTTGTTGATAAATATGTAGTTGTTACTATTTTTTAAAACTGTTTTTCATATGTTTTTTCTTCTTAAAGAAGTCACTCCAACATTTCCTATAATACTGGCTTAGTGCCGATGAATTCCTTTAGCTAGTTTTTGTCTGGGAAGCTCTTTATCTATCCTTTGACTCTAAAAGATAGCTTTGCTGGATAAAATATTGGTTATAGATCCTGGGTTTTCATCACGTTGAATATTTTGTGTTAAGCCCTTCTGTCCTGCATGGTTTCTGTTGAGAAATCAGCTGCCAGTCTTCTGAATGCTCCCTAAAGGTAACTAACTGCTTTTTTCTTGCTGCTTTTAAGAGTCTCTCTTTGTATTTAACCTTGGTCATTTTAATTATGATATGTTTTTGTGTAGGCCTCTTTAGATTTCTCTTTCTTGGGACTCTCTGAGCTTCTTGGGGTTGTAGGCCTATTTCCTTCACCAGGTGAGGGAAATTTTCCATGATTATTCCTTAAAATAGCTCTTCAACATCTCCCCCCCCCCCACCCTGCCCTCCCCAGTACCTCTATGACACGGATATTTTTAAATTTAATAGTGTCCCATAGGCTTCTTAAATTATTATTATAGTCTTGGCTTCTTTTTTCTTGCCATTCTGATTGAGTGTCCTTGACTTTCCCATCCTCCATATAGATCATTTGATCTTCTTTATTCACTTTGTTTATTCCATTTAATATACTTCTCATCTCATAATGTGTTCTTCATTTATGACTGGTTCCCTTTTATAATTTCCATTTCCATTTTATGTTTCTTATCTCTTTATTAAAGTTCTCACTGAATTCATCTACAGTTCCCATAAGTTCATCGAGCATCTTTGTAACCAGTGTTTTGAACTGTGCACTTGTTAGATTGCTTGGCTCCATTTTCTCTGGATCTCTGTTCTGTTCTCTCCTATGGTTTCTGCTTCTTTACCTTCCCATTTTGGCTGCCTTTCAGTGTCTGTTTCTGTCTACTAAGCAAAGCTCTTAAGTCTCCCAGTCTTATTAGTGAGGGTTTGTGTAGTAGGTGTCCAGCGGCACAGTCCTGAGAAGGGTTTAGCTGCAGGCCAAATTTAGCCCCCGCCTGTGCCCCTCCAGGACCACCTGTTAAGATTCAGCAAGCAATCCATAGATGCTGTGCTTATAGTTGCCTCAAAAGGCCACATCGGAAACCGAGGTCATCTGCCACCAGTGGGAGACTTTGTGCTGCTCAGCAAGGGGCACCTGACTAAGGGAGGACACACCTGGATGTAGCTTGGATGGGGCCACAAGTTGGTGGAGGCAGAGTTTTAGGGAATCGTCTGGGCAGAGTGACCTCTATTTTCTAGTTTGATGTCTCAGCTATGGTGGCGCTGAGTCGACACACGGGAGCAGGGAGGGCTTAACAGAGAGGAACAATGGATACCACAGCACTTCTGTACAGAGTGAGTCTCGCCTTGGCCCTCACTCCAACAACTCAGTGTCCCCCTCTAAGTCTCTGGTGCCCCCTGCGCAGCCGAACATGCACTGGTGCTGAGAACTAACAGGTCCGTCGCCGGGAAAGTTCACTTATGAATTTAGCCCCTTTAAGAGGTGTCTGCAGCTGCTGGCTGCCACTGCTGTGGCCTCGGTTCCACTCAGCTGCTATAGATGGGCAGCCTTACGTCCTTGCCCATCCCACCTTTTACCGTTGCAGGGTGATTTCTTAGATTTCGCCCTAGTTGTATGGCTTGTTCATCTAGATCCCAGGCGATTTTTCTTGCTGTTTGCTCCTCATTTCTGTCACAACTTTAATTTGGTCGGCAGAGAGATGACAGAGCCTCTATCATTTATGCCATATCCTCTTCCCCTTTATTTTGGATGCCTTTATTTTATTCTGCTGCTCTCTGTCTTTATTCCAGTACCACATGTTTCGATTAGTTTAACTTCGAAATATATTTTGAAATATGGATTTTTGAGTCTTTGACTTTTGTTTTTCAAGTTAGGTTGTTCACGTAGAGACAAGAGTCTGTATGAACTTTAGGATGGATTTCTATATTTCTTTAAAAAGTGAATTCGTAAGTTTTTAAAGTTACTACATCGAACCTATCGATCACTTTGGCTGTTGTGGACACATTGACAATATTGTCTTCCAGTCAATAAACATGGAATGTCTTTCATTTTTTTGACTTTTTAAAAATGTCCAGTATTGTTTTTTGTTGACAGTACACCAATTTTCTCCTCCTTGTATTCAGTTATACTTTAAGTATTTTATTATTTTAGTATTTTTACTTTATCTTATATTTTACTTCATTTTTATTTTATGATATTGTATTAGACTTGTTACAGAATTTTTATGTTGATTATTCTTTGTTAATGTATAGAATCCAAATTGATTTTTGCATCTCGATTTTATATCTTGCAACTTCTATTTAATTTTTTGCCTTTTCCATGTAAAATTTCCAGTACTATTTTTTATTAAAACATGGAGAGGTGACATAGTTGTCTTGTTCCTGATGTTAAAAGGCTTTGTCTTTCACCATTGAGTACGATGTTAGTGTTAGGCTTGTCATATGGGTCCTCTTATTTTGAGGGAGCTGATTTTTATTCCTAGTTCAGTGAGTGTCTTTTATCATGAAAGGTTAATGTTTCTCAAGTGTTTTGCTGCATCAATTGAGGTGATCATTTATTCATTCTTATTCTGTGCAGTGTTACATTCATCAGTATTCATTAGAGCTATTAGTGTTTCTGTACTGTCTTTGTCTCACTTGGCTATTAGTGTAATTCTGACCTCCTGTAATGAGTTTGGAAAGGTTCACTCCTTTTCAGTTTTTTTGTGAGGGGTTTCAGGAACATTGGTGTTCATTATTTTTAAAACGTTGGGTAGAATTTTGCAGTGAAGTTTTATGTGCTTTTTACAAGTTATAGGTGTGTTCAGATTTTTTAATTCTTCAAAAGTCACCCTTGGTAGATGATTACTAAGAAACCATATTTAGGATGGATGGCTGTGCAACCCTATCATAGTGACACAGCTCAGCTGATGTATGTCCCTGGAAGTATTTGTTTCTAAGCTGCTGGTATTTGCTGTAAGCCTTTGTAATCTACTGCCTGGGTGGGCAGTCATGGTTCAGAACATGAGTCTGTAGGTCCAGGTTCTAATCCTGTTTCTCTCGCTTTCTATGTAAATGAGGTTTATGTACATTAACCCTGTGAGTCTACTTTCGTTAATTGAAAATATATAGGTAATTTCCCACAAGACTTTTTAAAGCACATTAGTGCTCTTAGACAGCTTAAGATATTGCATGTTTTATACTGAAGACTCAAAAGTTACTTTTATTTAATGAGAAATATCAACTTTGTTACATCTTTATTGTAAGATACACTTTTGCATGTATCATATTGTATGTTTTTATTTTGTAATATGTTCCCTCACCTTAATCAATTTTTGAAGCACAGACTATATTACATATACTGTGGGGGCAGTGTACTGGATGAGTAAATGGCCCTGCTATGGATTGTCTGTTATATAGCAGTCATAAAATTCTAATGGTGAGTTTTGGCTTCTTTTTAATATTCTTCTTTATAATGTTTTATATTTTCCTGACCTGATATTTTGTAAGTCAGTCCTTCCCGTGTCATTTTTAGTTCTCATATTTTATTTCTGGAAGTTCTTTCTTCATTCTTAAGGGAGAATATTTAGAATTTGACAGTTAACTTACTATAATATGGTTACCTGTTGTTTACTGCTGGTTTTCCCATGGATTTCTTGACTTTCCTTTGTTTACCTTTAGTTTGATATGTAGACGATGGTCTTTGAGCATGTATTATGTTCAAATATAATTAATATACACCATTTGTTGATGTTCTATAATACCTTTTCATAATGGGTCCAGATAGTTTTATAACAGACATTTTTAAAAAACTTTTATTTAAAAAAAAATGTTTTGTTGATGTTTTAATTTTCTTAGTGGGATATTTGTGGTACAGTTTTAGACTGTGTATATAGATTATTCTTTACATAATGTTTTGGGATATTTATCATAACATATATTGTCTATCACTTGGGATTTATTAATGTCCCATATATATGTAAAAATGTGTATGATACATTTTTCCTCAGTTATGAGATAGTGGTATGGTTACAGTTGTTACATGGTTTGGACTCATGGTTGAAAAATATAACCCTTTCCTTGAAAGCTAACATAAGTTTGCATGACATGAGTGTTTTTATCATAGGGTGTTTGAAACTAGGTTTCCCTGATATTAATTTGAATTTTATGCGACCACTATTTTTTTTTTTTTTTTTTGATTAAAAATCCTGTTTCTCTATTATTTTAGAAGTTTAAGGGTCATGTTTGGGAAGTTTCATAAATGTGTTTAGTATAACTTTACTTTTGGTGTAATGTTAGTTTTCAGTGTGAAACATTTACTTAAAAACGAATTAATAGAATAACTATGATTTCTTTACATTTTTGTAGATATCTATCCTTCATATGTGATCAAGAAATTAAAACCAACAGAAAACAGTAATGCAGGAGGAGTTCTCCAAACAATGATGTTTGGAACACATGAAAGCCATGTAATCAAAGATTTTTACTTCAGGGAAATCCGGGAACATACGCATGACTCTGTGTATCAGCAGAGAGTTGTTGAAAGAAATTACAAGGGAATGCCAATAACTCATAAAAAACTTCTCACTGATAGAAGAGGTAAACATGGTAGAGAGCATGCTGGAAATGAGCCTATTGAAAACAGGCTTGGTGTAAGTTTTCAGTCACATCGAGCCAATATGGAGATATTTCAGACTGAAGGGAACATTGATGAATGTCATCCAGCCAAGAAGTCTTTCAGTAATATGTCCTCTGTTTCCCTACTTCAGAGAGTTTTTCCTAGTGTCCAAGCCAGCGTTTGTACTATATATGAGAGTGATCCTAGGCATCCTTCAATGCTGACAAAAGACCTGAAAGCATCCAGGAAAAATTTTTACAAATGTAATGAGTGTGGCAAAGTGTTTAGTGTGCATTCATGCTTAACTAGCCATAAGTTTATACACACTGGAGAGAAACCTTACACATGTAATGAGTGTGGCAAAGCCTTTAGGGTGCGTTCAAGCCTCACTTACCATCAGTCAGTCCATCCTAGAAAGAGACCTTACAAATATAGTAAGTGTGGCAAAGCCTTTACTGTGCATAGAATCCTAAGTTACCATCAAGTAATTCATAGTAGAGAGAAATCTTACAAATGTAATGAGTGTGGCAAGGTTTTCAGTAACAAATCAAACCATGCTCGTCATCGAAGCATTCATACTAACGAAAGGCCTTACAAATGTAATCAGTGTGGCAAGCTCTTTAGTCAGAAATCATACCTAGCAAATCATCAGAGAATCCATACTGGAGAGAAACCTTACCAATGTAATGAGTGTGGCAAGGTTTTCCGTAACAAATCATACCTTGCAAGTCATCAGAGAACTCATACTGGAGAGAAACCTTACAAATGTAAAGAGTGTGGCAAGGTTTTCAGTAATAAATCAAACCTTGCAATTCATCAGAGAATCCATACTGGAGAGAAACCTTACAAATGTAATGAATGTGGCAAGGTGTTCAGTCAAAGATCACATCATGCATGGCATCAAATTGTTCATACTGGTGAAAGACCTTACAAATGTAATGAGTGTGGCAAGGTCTTTAGTCAGAAATCAAGCCTTTCAAGGCATCAGAGAATCCATACTGGAGAGAAACCTCACAAATGTAATGAGTGTGGCAAGGTTTTTCATAACAAGTCATATCTTGCAAGTCATCAGAGAATCCATACTGGAGAGAAACCTTACAAATGTAATGAGTGTGGCAAGGTCTTTAGTCAGAAATCAAGCCTTTCAAGGCATCAGAGAATCCATACTGGAGAGAAACCTCACAAATGTAATGATTGTGGCAAGGTTTTTCATAACAAATCATACCTTGCAAGTCATCAGAGAATCCATACTGGAGAGAAACCTACAAATGTAGTGAGTGTAGCAACATCTTTAGTCATACTTTACACTATGCAAGACATCTGAGAATACGTATTGGAGAGAAACCTTAATGTATTGAGTGGCAAAACCTCTAGTGTGAGTTCAACCTGAGTTTACCATCAGATACTTTATACTTGTGAGAGTTCTTAGAAATGAACTGGATGTGGCAAGGCTTTTAAGTATTACTTTAACTTAAGATGCACCAAATAGTTCATACATGCAAATGCCATGAATACAGCAAAATTTTACATAAGAGCCCACTCTTACAATCTATAGGAATATATATCCTTGTGAAAAAGCAAACAAATTAATGTGTGGCAATCTTCTTACTCAAGGATCAATGGTTGGGAAAAAGTTGGAGTGATTCATTACAATTGCAATGTGTGTGGCAAAACCATTAGAGTAAGTGTTATACAAGAACAGAGACTCCACAATGAAGAAAAGTCATGTGAATGTATAGGGTAGAGTCCTTATTTAGGCCTCACAATTGACTAGACATCAATTTATGTTTGATGGCAGAATTTATGTTTGAGAAACCATATAATGTGCATGTTAATGCTTTTTCTCAAAGACCAAAACTGGAACATTATAAGATTTGGAGACTAACCTTACAAATGTAGTTAATGCCATAGGCTTTTCATCAGATGTTTACATCTTCGGATATTAATGACAATTCATGCAGGACAAAAACTATACTAATATACTGAACATGGAAATGCTTCTAACCAACACAATGTCCTCAGGATTTATGCAATAATTCACACCAATGTAATGAATGTAGTGAAAATTTTAACCAATTCTCACAACTGACACAGTCAAGGATCCATATTAGCAATCACTTAGTCTCCAGTTTTCTGAGATTAGCCTGAGACGTTACATAGAAACATTATAAACCACATTATGTTAAAATTGAAAAGATGATGTATAACACAGGAACAAACAAGTCATTATCTTTAGTGTTTATAATACAGATATAGTTATTCTGTTTACTTGAAAACACTACATGACTATGAGTTTTAAGTCTGTTGATCTTCCATCTTCTAGGCCTTTTGTACTTATCTCTGGGAAGCACTTAGTACAGTAAAAGGGCCTACTTCTTTAGACATGGTTCATTCATATCCAGGTCTTATGGAAAAACAAGGGCACTGATTATAAAATTTATTGTTGTATGAATTAACATCAGGGAAGGCAGAGCGTAATGTAAAGCTATGCTCTGAGTCTTCATAGCAGCTCTGCTCAGTGTGCCTGCTTCTGGACAGGCCAGTCTTTCATAGGAAAGAAGGCTCCACCAACTGATGATGAAACAGCCCGACCGTCCAGAAATGAAGGACCTGGTCTTGTCATGGGAGGAAAGTGATTGGTGACTAGGAGGCTATTAGTGGTAGAAGTCATGCAGTAGAAATGGCAACTTCCTACATTGAATGGTAGTAGCTATTGTATATCAGAAATTAATGGAAAAGTTAGCTTATTCTTGGAAATTGTAGAGCGAGCAGGTGCATAAGAGGGGAACTGAATCAAAAGAACCAGAATAGTATGTGTGTGTATGGTTAACACTGAAGTGCTTGCATTACCTTTTGCCAGTTTTATTGGGACTATATCTTCAAGTTCATGTTTTAATGAATAAAATTTAGTCACTTTCTCATATTGTTGAGAGAATCATGTTCTTTTTTAACCAACACAGTTTTATCCCATCTCCATAGGGTACTTCATAACATAAATGAACAACGCAACATTGGTCTCTCGAGGTCAAAAGAATCTATAATTCCTTTCATTGTTGGGATCAAAGAACATACAATTTAGCAGTTGTATATTCATAATTTACACCTGAGATATTCTCTTCACATTTTAACCCATGGCATTTATGAGGCTATAATCAAAATAAGGATTTGCTTTGAATAAATCTGAAGTGAATGAAATTGTTTACTTTAAATGTAATCAGATTTAAGTTATAATTTCAGCCATGTGAATGAATATGTAGTGTGCCATATGTTGATAGAGGACTTTGGATATAAATTTTCTGACAATTATAGTGAAATCTTTTAATTATTCCACATTATATAGCACCATCATATAGAGAGGTGTTTTTAAATTTTTTAGTTTTGGGTTTTTTACATAATAAAATGTAATACACAATTGTTACAAAAGGTGAAACAGGAAATTATCAAAATTTTCATTGTGGTTCTATGTGGAATCAAATATTTTATTCACTTAATGATTTGTTTACTGATTCATTTTATTAAAGTACATTTGACATACAATATAACATTAGTATCAGTTGTAGAAAATAACAATTATTTATGTTATTGATATCATATCTTACAAAGTGATGACCACATCAAGTTAAAATTCATCTGTCACCCCTATCTTCCCCTTTTTTTTTTCCACTTGGTGGACATGGCACATACCTGACCTCACCACTGTAGACTTCAGGCCGGTTAAGCTCTGCCCCATCCACACCCCTACACCTAATTCATTTTTTTCTTTATAGTGAACTTGCCCGCAAAGTCTCCCATGCCTCAAGGGCTGACTTAACAGATTACTGGGAGGGAGTTGGCCTGCTAGTAGGAAACTCTGACATAGGGGCAGGTGGTCTACAATGGTTTAGACTTGGGTTCCCTACAAACATGCATTGTGTGTGGGCAAGGGGGCTGTCCCCTTTTTTGGCTGTGTCCTACTTTCCCAGATAAGCTGCTTTCTGTACTGGACCCTGGTCCTGAAGTGAGGCAGAGAACTTCATTGCTAATCCTGGTCTCACAGTAGAAAAGGAAATTTGTGTTAGGCTGTTTATTCTTGTCACTATGCAGTTAGCATTGGAGACAGAGGCTTATGGGAAGGGTCAGGACAAAGTAGGCAGCTCTAATATCTAGTAAAAATTCAGTTTTTTTCTTTGTGCCATGTCGAGGGTGACCTGAGGTTCTACTTTTGTGATCCTGGTGGATTTTTCCTAGGACTGGAGCTTATAAGTGCTTGCTCCTCCATTGTTGGAGAAGAGAGCAACCCCTTCATGAGAGGCTTGCTATGTGGGGAGAGGGCTTATGAGGTCTACCCCTGCCCAGCTTCCCAGAGCTGGATGGACACTTGCCCTTCTAGTGCCCTTCCTTTTGCAGTTGGCACATTAATTATGTCTCAGCCCCGACGATGCCACTTGTGGCCAACCAAGATTGAGGCCTTCCAGGCCTGCAAGGTTTTTACTGCCTAAGGTCCCCTCAAGATGGCCCCTGTATTATGGCAGCTAAAATTGGCGCCCTTTCGTACATTGGTTTCTTCTCTGCCCAGTCCCAGTTATTGGACACCAGAAAGACCTCTGGCACCAAGGCCGTCTGCAGGGTGTGATGTACTTACAGTTTTGAGACGGACTCGTGGCTTTTGCACTGCAGTCCCTGATAAGTTATTTTGGCATTGGTCAGCTACTTATGTTCTTGACTCTTCATTAATGTAATTATGATATGGGGAAGCGTTACATTTAAACCTAGTACTCAGAACTGACAGAATTCAGCTGCCTCTCAAAACTGACTGACTCCTTTTTGATGTTTGGCCGTGGCTACTGCGTTAGTGTCCACTTTACAAATCATTGATTGGCTCCCTACTTGTATTGCGACTGTACCTAGTTGGATTGTCCTTTGGCCCAATCTTCTTTGATGACTGGCTCAGGTTGATGTTTTAAATTCTCTGGCCCTTTTGGACTTACAGTTTCCCTGCGATGAGGGCACTTGATCTTCCACTGGCAGATCTCTCTACAGAAGACACATTGGTTACAGCGTAATTTCCTTTTGGTTTCTTTCTGACATGTGGAAACAGCAGTCTGTTGCACTAGACCTGGGTTCCCTAATGCGGCTGCCAACAGGGACACCTGCTGCTTTCTCCATTTGTCAGTTACCTCCTGGTGTATCTCTGCTGTTTTTCACACATTTGTTGACTTCCTAGCCCCAGTCTTTACCTCTAATTTAGACTTTTTGTTATATTTTCCCTGTAGTGGGGATCTCATGAGCTTTCTAACAAAAGGGATAGGAATCATTCTAACCCAGCCATCTTGTTTCCAGGCACTCCACCAAAAGCTTGTTCTTCAGGCTTTTCTCTTATTAAGTTGAACTTGAATGAGATGAGAGACATGGTGTTGGGCCAAGGCTCCCGGGTGGTAGGAGGCAGCAAAGGCACTGATGGTAGAGGCCTGTCTGGCAATTGATAGTAAAGTGGCCTCACAGGGACTGACGGAGATATAGGATGTATGGCAGTCAGAAGATAGAATATTCCTTAGGACCCCTGGGTGAATTAATTTTGTTGGTGTCTCCTTTTCCTTTCGCCTAGGCAGGTGGGCCACAAATGCCCTATTCTGTCCTTTCCTATTTGTGCCGAACTGGACCCACGTGGGTCTGCAGACATGTGTCTATGTACAGAACTTGGCCTAGATATCCTGGAGTCCCTGTCACTACCCAATATACTACTCTCACTGTGAGGAGGTCTAAGGTCCCTTCTGAGGGCCAGTCTATCCCTAAGGCGGACCATTTGAAGTCAGAACAAAAAGTTTTTCCAAGGTCAGCATGACCCTATACTCCTCAAAGAAACCTTTCTTAAAATTTTCCAACATACAATCTAAAACAGTTGGCTTAGTGGAACTCCCCCCATATTTGCAGGGAGCTTCCTTTGAGAAGTAGGCACAGAGGCTGGTGTTAATATAGTCTCTAAAGTCTTAGAAACCTAGTTAAAGCAACGCAAAATGCTAAAATTGTTTCAAAGAAATACAGAATCCTAGTTTTCTTCCCAGAAAATGTTTCCAAACATCTGCATCAGACCAATAGTCTAAACAACATTAAACACAATTTCAGTTTTTTGTTTTATTGTGTTTTTTTTTTTTTTTTTGCATCAGCTTACTCTCTCTATTTAAATTTCCAACCTTGTTTTATTACATAAAATTTTTCTCTGAATCTTCACAAACCTTCTCCTATACCTTCCCCTCACAAGATTTTCTCTCAGGATTTTCCTTCACAGACCTTCTACTACATCCGCAAACTTTCTTTCACACTTTCTTTATTCCTTCAGTTTGCCTCTTTTTATCAATTCAGTAATAACCACCTCTAAAGTAAATACTTTTATTGAAATTCTTTAACATATCTTCAAGGACCTTTGCCTTACTCTGACCTGACCCCATGTTTCCAATACTGTGTCGACACCACAAAGACAAAGGGTAGGGTGTCCCTTTTCAGAGATCATTCAGACACCTACCTGGCCATGTCTCTCTTGAGACTTTCAGCACATTTTGGCTAAGGTGTACCTGTATAAACCCCGGGCCTGGTTGTTCCGTGGAGGGACGAATCACCTTTATGCCTTATGATGTTGCTGTGGAACCACAGGTTGGAGCCCTCTCAGACCCCATAGTTCTTCACTATGGAGTCCCAGACTGGAAACTCAGAGACAGGTCTCTGAGAACCACACAGATGCACACATGCTCTCAGAGGTTAAAACATTCCCTTCCTGGTGGTCCCTGCCTGAGGGGCGCTTGCCCTTGAGAGGTGATCAGTCTCCCCTTCTATCAAAAGGTGGGTCTGTCTGGGTCTGTGGGGCCCTGGCCTTACCATGTCTGATGTGGATCCACCGAATCTCCTAATTCTCGCCGCTCAGAGTCCAGGGGAAACAACAGAGTGGGGTCAACCAAGCACAGTTGGGCCCAAGACCACCCAACTGGGGTGGCATGTACGTTCTAGTTCCTCAGTTGCCTCAGCCAACCAGCATCTAAGCATTGTGCCCAAACCAGTGACTTCAAAGGCCCAGCGCTATTGGGTTTCCCGATCAGGAAACCAAAATGTTGTGGATTTTGGTCCATGTACCCGGAAGAACCAAGCAGCACTCAGCGAAGTAAGAATCAAAGGAGGTTTATTTATGCTGGCAGGCTAAGAGAAGTCAGTCTCTGGAGTCTGAGCCCTGAACAAAAGCAGACAGGTAGATTTATACATTGATTACTTCTGCATACTTGGCAGTCTTTTGTTCCGCATGCGTGGGAAAAGTAGTGTTCCAGGGAGAGAAGGTTGTTAAAATTCCTCTGGACAGGGTAGCCATCTTAAATTTCTTTACATTTCCCATATCAATATGATGTTCTATCTTGAGCGTGGTCAAATCTGGAAGGGTATTAATAAGAGAAAAGAGGCATCTGAAAAATGAAAAGAAAAGGGCTTGCAGAAATGACAGATTCAGCCGGTTAAAGGCCATTCCTGACTGCCCTCTCCCCTCCAGTGCTCTCCAGCTAACATGTTTTCCCATAGCTACCTCCCCCACCTCAAGGACTCTTCAGCTCACATCTGTTGATTCACAGCTTGTAATCCAATTCATGTTCTTCCTTATCTCTGTAGCTGTATAAGAATAATAAGACTGTGTAAAACTGCTTGTTATGTTACAGTCGTGGCTCAGCCTTTGTTAATTTATTTATATATTTTTTAGGTGAGGCAACCTTTGGTTGACCTCACAGATTGCAAGGACCTTGTCAGCGTACAATCCCTTATTTTTTATTTTTAACATCTACAGCACCTGGTCTTTCTAGGTGGTCTCCCATCTATTACTAACCAGGCTCGACCCTGCTTAGCTTCCAAGATCAGATGGGATCGGGCTTGTTCAGGGTGGCATGGCCTTAGATGGGGCTCAGCCTTTGGATAGGAATCCACTGAGCCGATGCCGGCATCAGTAAGTGCTAATTTCTGCTTATAGCCTTGGTGTTCCGGCTTTCTGTTCAAGAGTCCTTTAACAGTGCTAATAATGTGAAGGTCAGTGTTCTGTTCTACAAGGCAAAATGACCTATTAATACATAAGACCAGTGGTCTGGAAATTCCTTCTCCCTTGCAGCCCCAAAGCTCCCCCTTCCATCCTGAGTCACAAAGTGCATGTAGAACCTCAGACAAAAGACTCACTCACCCCTTGCATGGACACTGCAGAGGTATAAAAGCTGTAATAATCTAACCAAGGGGAGATCGTGCTTTAGGGCTGTTTAGCCTCACACCCTCCACTGGCCTAACAAACTCTTCCTCTAACAAAGTTGTCTGAGCATCCAAATTCCTCCGTCAGGTGTTGCTTCCTGTAACAGATTTCTGGTGCATTGGCCAGAAAGTGTGGAGGAACAGCGCTTGCATTTGGCAGACTTCAAGTACCCCACTGGAGAAACCCCAACCCGCCCTGTAGATGTGCCTGCTGAGTGTGCACTAGGGGTCACCCCATGTGGACGCCTCACAACATGGAAGGGGAAGCCCCATCTGCTGGTCCCTGCAAGGATCAAACAACGGAGGAACGAGAAAACTAGGATGCATCAGAACCACGGTAAGGAAAAATTGGGCACAGGGTAGCTAGATGAGTTCCTGCCCCACATAGGGGAAGCCTGATCATTTCCCGAAGTCACCAGTACTCTACATTTGTTAGAGGATATTGTGACTTCTCAGGTGTATTGAGTGGAGGGTTGAATGTGTTTAGTTAATACCTGGCAAAAGGAAAGCCCTATCCCACTCTGGAGAGTAACTGAGCATCCTCCACAGGTTAAGAGGAGCAACTGCTTATTCTCCACAGGGCAGGTTAAGGAATGAGGGAAGATTTCTCTAAGCCAACTGTCTTAAATTGTATGTTGAAAAAGTCTAAGAAAGGCTTCTCAGAGGATTATGGGGTCATGTCGACCCCAGGAAAACTACAGGTTCAAATTACCTTTGACACACATGGCCAAACCCCTCTGTGAAGCCACAAAGGGGGGAGAATGGGAGCCCCTACTCTGGGAATCTACACAACAGAAGGCTTTAAAAGAAAAGGAAAAAAAAATCAAACCAGCAATCACTAATGCCCCCAGAGAGAACTCCCAAACCCGTGCTGCTCTCTGCCATTCCCCTTCCACCTGAAAGGCAGCAGCCGAGCGCAGAATGGAGGAGGGCTGGCTTCTAGCCCAGAGCAAGGACCTAGTGATCAAGCTACAGAGCTAGGCAGGGAGCACGAGGGGCTGATGTGGCAGCAGGAAGGTGTCGTGTATCCTGAGGAAGGCAGCACCGTGCCACAGGGTACACACACAATCCTCTCAGGCTGAGTAACATACTTTCAAATTCAGACACAGCTAGTAGTGTGTTCACTAGTGGTCTAGGGGTTAGGATTCCTGGTTTTTGCCCAGGTTCAACTCCCAGTAAGGGAAGCACTTCCCAGCTTGTACCCCCACAGGAAAGACAGAAACCACAGCCCCACTATCAGTAAAATACAGCAGCAGCAATTCCTCGCAGCAGGGACCCACAGGGAACCCTCCTCCTTCTAAACTAACAATGGGAGGGGGATCAGAAAGTTTAGCTTGTAAATGGTTCACTAAACTACAATGCTATCTTCCAATTAGGTCTTTTTTTTTTTTTTTTGCAAGAAACTGAAAAATAGGAAGAAGTCCCCTATATACAAGCTTCTATGCTCCTTTACCAAGACCCAGACTTATTAGATGGCCCAATGACGAGAGCATCTTCCTAGAGATCTCAAAATAATCAGGAGTCTTCTCCTCCCCCTTCACCCTCAAACTCTGAGGGGGTCCAAATTCTCTGGGGACCCCATTTATTTCATCACTCTCTGAGGAAACTAGGTATGCATTCCTAGGGAAGTTATGAAAAATGATAGAGAAATATGAATATGTTCATGATCTTTGATCATGTAATATAGTTAAGAATTCTAATTATGATGGAAAGGAAAATGTTTTTGGTAACAAGGTATAAAGTATAGAGATTTGGAAGGAAATTAAAGGAAAGATGTTTGTCTTAAAGTGGTTATTTCTGAATAGTGAAAAGAGACAAACTGAAGGAATGAGGAAAGTGGTAGAAGGTTTGTGAAGAGAAATCCTCAGAGGGAATTTTATGTGATTAAGCTAAACAAGATTGGAGATTTAAATGCCAAAAGTAAGCTAATGCAAAATTAAAGTTGTGTTTTAATGTTTCTTGGACTATTCATCTGCTACTGATGTTATGGAAAAGTTTTCTGAGTAGAAAACAAGGATTCTGTGCTTAATCAAAATAATTTCTGTGTTTTATATTGCCTTAACCAGTTTTCTGAGGCTTAGAGAACGTACTAACATTAGCTCAAAGTCTGAGGGCCAGACACCCCTAGCTATAAATTTCACAACTCGATCTAAGCCCAATATTCAAAGGAAGTTCCTAAAGTTGGGGCCTAACCCCCAACCCTGCAGGCTGCCTCAGTGCCAGAGGTCTTTAAGGTGTCCAATAAATGTGACTGGGCAGAGAAGGAGCCAAAGTACAAAAAGGGTGCAAATTTTAGCTGCCATAATATAGGGACCATCTCGAGATGCCCCTAGGCAATAAAAACCTTGTAGGCCTGGAGGGCCTCCATCTTGGTTTGTTGTAGCCGCCAGCCCCCAATAGACACACGGACCACCAGAAATCAGTGAATTATAGGAAACACACCCTTTATTCAGCCAGCTGGGTCTGCCAGGGGTACACAGACCCCAAATTAAGCAGCTCCGAAATGTAGAGGTACAGGGTTTTTAAGTCCTAATCCCCTATTCTTCATCCTGTTTGAACATACAAGTCTATTTTTCTTCTTTTTACTGTCAACCCACAGATCGGTTGTGCAAGCGGGGGTGGGGGAAGAGGTACAGAAGCAGAAAGCTTATTGTTAGAGCATTATCTTCCCATGGGCAATAGCCAAACAGTAATTTTCCAGCCAGCACAGTTTGGCCATAAATGGCATTGTCAGGACTAAAGCATAATCAATGTGCAAATTGCAGAAGGAAGGACACTGGAAGAGTGAGTGTCCATCCAGCCCTGGAAAGCCGAGGAGGGGTTGACCTCATAAATTCTCATCGTACGTAGCAAGCCTCTCATGCAGGGGCTGCTCTCTCCTCCAACAACAGAGGCCCAAGCACTTGCAAGTTCAAGTCTTAGAAAAATATACCACGATCACAACAGTAGAAACTCAGGTCACCCTCGACATGGCAAAAAAGAAAAACTGAATATTTACTAGATACTAGAGCTACCTACTCTGTCCTAACTCATCCCATAGGCCTCTCTCCAATGCTAACTGCCTAACATAATTTACTTTTCCCATTGTAAGACCAGGACTGGCAATGAAGTTCTCTGCCACACATCAGGACCACATACAGTGTGGAAAGAGCCTTGTCTGGAAAACGGATGCAGCAAAAAAGGGGAGAAGCCCCCTTGCCCACCACACAGAGCACATTTGTAGGGAACCTAAGGCTAAACCATTCGTAGACAACTCGTCTCTGTGTCAGGGTTTACAACTAGCAGAGCAACTACCTCCCCAAAATCTGTTGAAAGTCAGCTCTTAAGGCAAACAGAAAGGGCCCTACCAAGTTTTGTTAAGTTCCCAGCTGCTGTCAAATTATAAGAAATCAATAGCTGGGAACATTTATCTCATTAAACTAGTTTCTTATGAGTCCTCGTAGGTTCTTCCAGAAAATAAACCAGAAAGTGCAACATATTCCTGTGAACCCATGGAAAATCTTAAGCTCTTGTTCTGGAAACTAGATAAGTCCACATGTCCCAGGAAATCAGGGAACTTTTGTGTACCCTGAATTAACAAACTGCAATTAAAAAGTAACTTCATTGTCAATTACCTCTACTATTAATTTTGACTTGTCTTTTTTATTTTTTTGTTTATACCTTCTAGGTTGCAAGGCTTCCTACCACTTCTACATGCTGGAATGACCTCATGTTGTCTGCCCTAGAATAAGCTTTCAAAGATTTTTATTCCCAGTAAGCAGGGACTCTAGCCTGATCTCAGCTTTGAAGAGGTTACAGAAGACAGACATTTGTCCCTCAACATCCTTTTAAGATTAAGGGAATGAAATCTCTGAAAAAGAAATAACATAGGGAGGAGGTAGAAAAATTGAGGTGTTGGTTGGGCTGCGTTTGGACACTACAATGTGCTGATCAACCCTGCAGCCAGGCCAGGAAGACCAACAAAACAAAGGAAGATTAGCTGAAGGAATAGCTCACTCCCTGAATATCACTTCCTGCTATGTATGTGGAGGGACTCTGATGGGGGATAAGTAGCCGTAGGAAGCTACAAACTAGTTCCCACCAAGACAATGCCAAATATAAAAGCCCCATGCACTTCTGATGATAATCAATAGATTTTAAAACACTTGTGCATTTTGGCCTGTGAACCCGGAAGAACCAAGGGGCACTCAGTGAACTAAGAATCAAAGGAAGTTTATTTACACCAGTGGCCTCAGAGGAGTCACTCTCCAGAGTCTGAGCCCCGAAAAAAGGCAGGCAGGTATATTTATACATTGATTACTTCTGCATACTTGATGGTTTTTGTTTCGTGTATGCGGGGAAGGTAGTGTTCCAGGGAGAGGAAGTTGTTAAAATTACTCCATGACAGGGTAGCCATCTTAGATTTCTTTATGTTTCCCATATCATACCCCCCTTTTGATGCCCATCTAAATTCTTTATAGAGCATCACCTTTTTGACTATTTTTCTGATCTCCCTCTTGGTTTCCCTGGACCAGTGACCGATAATGCTATTGCATTAAGGATCTTTGCTGTAGTCTTTCTCTCCACAGTACCTCCTATAATGGAGGTTTAATTGTCCAAACAATAGGCAATAGGCAAGGGAAAAGTACGCAGGTAATGAGGAGGAGGACTACAACACCAATTAAAGTTTTAAAAGCGTCCGAAAGTAGAGAACCAACCTCTAAAGAGGTTATTGGAGTCCCATCCATGCCAGGTTTGTATGGACACATGTGCCAGTCTGTCATCCATTTGACAAGATCTTCAACTGACCAGCCCTGGTCCTCTTTGCACACAACAGTTGGCAAGATTGAATTTCCCAAGTACACCTCCTTCTGCTGCTAATAGATAATCTAATGTCAACCTGTTCTGGTAGATGGCATTTCTCATCTGAGTTTCTTGATGTGCCAGGAGTGTCGGGGCTCTCCTAGTTTTATTAGCAACTGCCTACAGTTGGATAATTCGATTTAACATGTAAATGGCGGTACGGTATCCCCAAGACCTCTTTTGCCCAAGTGGCAGGCCTATAGTATTGGATTATGTGTTCTAGGGGCCATTCATTATCCTTCCAGTACCCTATTTGAAGTTCCCTTTTTGCCCGCTATAATAGAGACGGGATCTTGCCATTTGCCCAGGTCGAGGAGTGCAGTGACTATTCATAGGTGTGAACCCTATTACTGATCAGCACAGGAGTTTTGACCTGCTCTGTTTCCGACCTGGGCCAGTTCACCCCTCCTTAGGCAACCTGATGGTCCGCTGCTCCCGGGAGGTCACCATATTGATGCCAAAGTGAGTGTGGACACCCCATCAGCATAGCACACTACACCCCAGAACTCCTGGGCTCAAGCGATTCTCCTGCCTCAGCCTCCCGAGTAGCTAGGACTACAGATGTGTGCCACTGCACCTGACAAAGGCTTTTGGGACTGAGTGACAAGCAATTCCCCTGTTCTCAGAGGTTGGAGGAAGGCTTTATCATGCCAATTATACAGTTTCCTTTCCAATTTTGGGGAGGTGATTATAGGCCTTGTTTCTGCAAATCTAGTAAAGCCTATGTGGGGCCACCCAGTTTCGGACCTTGCCTGGGTGGGAATCAATTCAGTAGCTTCCCAATCTTTTCCCAGCTTTAACTATTTACAGTTCCTTCTTCTGGGAACCAGGGCTAAGTTTCCTATATGAGATCTAAAATTGCTGAATCTGGTGAGTGTGCATACCATAATCCCTAGCCCTAAGTATAGCCTTAAGCTCTGTACAAAAACATCACAGTCCTTTGACTCTTGTTGTCCTATGTTTTACTCCTGATTATAACAGCCTTTTCCTTAAATTTATTTAACACACGTGCTTTCTTGAATTCTACCAGACCATGTGATCTGTATTTTCTCCCTCCTACTCTTTTGCATATGCTTTTCCCGAGGGAGTCTACTCATCTTACCTCATTTACACACTTTCCTGTACTCAGGTCCCTGTTCAGGTGCCACTTGCTGTGCCCAGCAAGTGGTAAATCCTGCCACGTCCAGCAAGGCTCTGGAAAATATATCTGGAAGGCACTCCCATTCACGGCAGCTATAGGAAACTGAGGTAGTGGACATTCTCTGACCTCTTTTGGTAACATGGATACATATTCACAGTTCTTTGCACCAATTTCCTCCCTAAAGTCCAATTATAAGGAGTCCCACGATGAAATTCTTCAAGCTCTGCCGTGCATAGACTGACCAGCTTCCGGGGGTGGCCAGGGCAGGGCTGACGATCTCAGGTGGATTTTTTGCTGCCTCTGGTACGTGATCGGGAGTGGCTGATCAGGAAAACGTTCTTCAGTCTAAATTTCCCAGTTCTCTGGAGATGCTGTTTTCTTTATCCAGGTGTGGTGGATTCACAGACTAACACCTGTAACTTTAATGGCAGTGAGAGTTGCTAATATAACAATGTGAGAGCCTGTTTAGTTTGGCTGGAATGGCTTCTTTTTCTAAACCTATATTTCTTCTGACTAAAAAGGGTGGACCTAATTCCATCGAAGGATGGGAGCTCTTTCTAAAATTTAATTTATCTTTTAAATGAGAATTATATTACATGATCCACAGCGGCTGATAAAAAATGTTCTTCAGTCTAAGTTTCCCGGTTTTCTGAAGACACTGTTTTGTTTACCCAAGTGTAATGGATTTGTTACCGGAGAGTGGGGTCTTCACCTGGCGCGTTGTCTAGGTTCTTGATGTCTCGAACCAAGAATTGAGTAAGACACCGAAATACAGTAGAAAAGTTTATAGAAAGGAAAGTACACTTCCAGAAGTGGAAGCGGGCCTGAGCAAAAGAAGCATGGCTCAAAAGGCCTGATAACAAGACTTCAGGGTTTTTATCCTTTTTTTGCTGTGGGTGCTTACTTAGAGTGGGCTTCTTTGACTGACAACTAGGATTGACAGGACTCAGTGATTCCTCATTTTGTTTCTACACACGTTTGTTCCCAGAATTCGGTCTGTTATAATGATACTAATGAACTTCCGGGCATATGTATCATATTATAATGATGGTGTAATGAGGCTCAAGTGAGTTAAAGGTCGTTGGGGGTCTTCATTGTGCAGGTGCGAGTGACTGGCTTAAACTGGAACCTAATCCTCTGCCTATAGGTTTCTTTGTGTGAATTTAAAAATGCCTTCTGGCTTGCTTAATTGTGGGCAGATTAGGGCGGACCCCTTTTAGGATAAGATGACCTCAGTGTCTTTGCAGGCAGACCTGAAAACCCCAACTAACTTTCCTGCCTACTTCTTTTCTAAGAGCCATGAACCCCTTTACTATTTAGTATGGATGTTGAGGTACAGGAGGTCTTGTTATGGGTGCACAAACAGGAGGGCAGGCGGACAAAAGGAACAATTCTGTAACAATTGGGCATGAGCCATCTGGAGCAGCTTCACCGGTGAGTCAGACTGCACTACAGGTATCCAGGTTTCTGGGTATCTGTCGGGGAACTAGTGGAAGGCTGGACGAAGCAATACTTCCCTAGTTCGGTCAAGGTCTAAGACATCAGACTTGACTTCTGGTATTACAGGTATTCAGGTTTCTGAGTATCTGTCTGTCTGTGAGCTCTAGGGTACGTCTAAGTTTCAGCTTAGACCGGTCTGCCGGTAAACCTTAGAGTTCGTCTGAGTCTCGGCTTAGACCTGTTCCTGTCTGTGGGCCCTAAGAACTAGAGGAAGGCTGGACGCAGCACAACTTCCCTAGTACGGTCAGGTCTGACACGACAGATCCTGACCCAGTACCTGCCTGATACGCTAGCGTTTTGTGTTACTTGTAGTCTGTTTTGTCTGTCTGTATTGTGTTTGTCTGTCCGGACTGGTCAAAATGCACTGTTACCTTCTTATTGCCTTGGCTTTCATAAGCGTACTCCATTTATCGATGTGTGGTATTTTAATTCTTTCCTTAGATCTGGCCTCTGTGGCCCCGTCTGATTGGACGCTGGGTCAGAAGTCGATCCTAGCCCTGGCTTATTTGGCTTTTGTGGGGATCTTGCCTGTTTTTATTAACATGAGTCAAGCTTCTTCCTCAAATCATCCTACCCCCCCTTCAGTGCCTCCTTAATCATTTTAAGGATTTCAGGAGACGAGCCCACGCATATGGAGCCTGTGTCACTCCCTTTGACCTCCAGAGGTTCTGCCAGTTACATTGGCCCACATTTGGAATAGGGTGGCCATCAGAGGGGTCACTCGACCTGCAAACAGCCTTTCAGGTGCGGAACATTATCTACGGAAATCCTGGCCACCCTGATCAGGCTCCATATATCGATGTGTGGATCGATATTGTTTCTTATGCCCCCAAGTATTTGAAGGACTGCCGCAGCGGAAAAAAATCAAAGACGACTCCCAAGTCTATCCTTCTCTCTACACCAAAGGAGCAAAAAGAGAAACCGTCTGGACAATAACCCTCTTTACCCTGTCTTACAGGTGCCCCCTGAGGATCCTGAGATCACTAATCTTCCCCCTTATGACCTGGTCCTATCTCCATCTAACAGGGAGGCAGAACCCCTCCTGAGTCCTCCCACACCTGCACTGGGGTTGTGTACCAACCCCCACAATACTCTGATACTGTCCCTGGCTCATTGAACCGGACAGCAGTCCTGGCCCCACTCCGGCAATTGGCTCCCCTAGTTGGGGGAGAAACTCAGAGGCCATTCATGGCCTATGTCCCTTTCTCCACCAGCGATCTGTACAATTGGAAACACCAGAACCCTTCGTTCTCAGAGAAACCCCAGAGATTAACCTCTCTCCTAGAGACTATTTTCTTTACCCACCAGCTGACCTGGGACAACTGTCAGCAACTCCTCCAGGTCCTGTTTACCTCATAGGAGGGGGAGCAGATCCAGAGGGAGGCTGCAAAGGCGGTATTAGAGCCCAACGGGCAACCTTCCACTGACCCGACCCGCATCCAACATGTTCTCCCTAACACCCGTCTGCCTTGGGACCCCAACACCAACCAAGGTAAGGAGGTTCTCCCAACGGTATCGCTAGCTTCTGCTCCAGGGCCTCCGGTCTGCCGCCTGATGACCCATTAACTTATCTAAGGTAAGTGAGGTCATCCAAACTAAGGATGAGGCCGGCGTTCCTGGAATGACTCTTAGAGTCGTACCGGTTATATACCCCCATTGACCCGGAGGGCTGTGAATTTAGCCTTTGTCAGTCAGTCGGCCCCAGATATTAGAAAGAAATTGCAGAGGATGGAAGGGTTTGAAGGAAAGAACCTATCTGAGCTGGTCAAGATAGCCCAACGAGTATTCAACAATAGAGATGAGGTAGATATAGCACAGACTAAAAGGATGACCAAGGTCCTGCTTGCAACCATGCAAGAAGCCCAGCCAAAGGGACCGCCAGGAAAAGGCAGAGGCCAAGAACAGGCACCCAGGGCGAACAATAGACCCAGAAGAGTTGGGTTAGAAAAGGACCAGTGCGCATACTGCAAGAAAAAGGGACATTGGAAGAATGAGTACCCTAAAAAAGGACAAGCCCCCCAAAAGAAGGCCCCCCTCGTCCTTTTCGAGGACGCAGAATGAGGAGGTCAGGCCTCTTACATTATGAGTCCCCGGGAGCCCAGGATAACTTTAAAGGGGTCCTGGCACAGACCCTAGGGCCCTGGAAGCGACCAGTTGCATACCTCTCCAAAGGATTGGACTATGTGACAGCAGGATGGCCCAACTGTTTGAGGGTAATTGCTGCCACTGCAATCCTCTCTAAGGAAGGCCTAAATTTGACACTAGGGCAGACGCTTCAGATTATTGCCCCACACGCAGTTTAGTCCATGCTTCGCAGCCCACTGGACCGGTGGATTTCCAACACTCGGATCACCCGGTATCAGGTCATGCTTCTCAACCCACCTCACATATAATTCCTGAAAACTACCGCACTCAACCCAGCCACCCTACTGCCCGACGATGCCAACCCTTGCATGACTGCCTTGAGGTCCTAGAGAACGTCACCTGCACAAGACTGGACCTGACAGACAGCCCTTGGCCAAATCCAGACACTACTCTATTTGTGGATGAGAGTAGCTTCGTCTCAGAAGGAGTCAGGTATGCCGTGGCTGCAGTGCTTACCACTGAGACTGTCATCTGGGCACAGGCCCTAAGCCATGGCACTTCAGCTCAGAGGGCTGAACTAGTAGCAGTGACTCAAGCTCTGCGGTGGGGTGGAAACAAGACTGTTAACATCTACACAGACAGCAGGCATGCCTTTGCCACGGCACACGTACATGGGGCATTAATAAAGAGGAAATACTGGCCCTTGAGACAATTTGGCTGCCAAAGAAAGTGGCAATCATCCATTGCCCAGGGCACCAGAATTCAAGCTCTGAGACAGCAAAGGAGGCTGCCCGAAAACCAGTGGGGCCAATTGACATTCTGCCGACCCTACTGCCCAGAGTGCTAACAGACACCCCTACCTACACTCCAGGGGACGTTGAACTATGCAACAAGCTGGGAGGCAAAGAAGAATCTGCTGGGTGGGTTAGGCTCCCAGACGGCCGCATTGTAGTACCTGAGGCCTTGAGCTGAGACCTTATAACCCAGGTTTACCAGAGCACTCACTTGGGAGGAACCAAGTTAACTGAACTGTTAAAAAGAGACTATTACATTCTGGGGCTGCAACGAATGGCCAAGCAGATATCAGCCTGGTGCCACATCTGCGCTCAAGTGAATCCAGAGCCCTTCAAGGAAATACAACAAGGGACGAGACTTCGTGGACAAGCACCAGGGGAACATTGGAAGTTGGATTTCACTGAGGTCAGCCCGGGAAACTTCAGATTCAAATACTTGCTTGTGTTCATTGACACGTTTTCAGGATGGACTGAAGCCTTCCCCACCAAGCAGGAGACCGCTCAGGTAGTAGCAAAGAAATTAGTCTCAGAAATAGTGCCTAGATTTGGCCTGCCCATAACACTGGGGTCCGACAATGGCCTGGCGTTCATCGCCCAGACCAGCCAATCTCTAGCAAAGGTGTTAGGGATCAATTGGAAAGTGCATTGCATTTATAGGCCTCAGAGTTCAGGACAGGTAGAAAGGATGAATAGGACCTTGAAAGAAACCTTAACTAAGTTCAAGCTGGAAACTGGCGAAAACTGGGTGAGTCTCCTCCCCTTTGCCCTTTTAAGGGCACGGTGCACGCCCTGTTGTAAGGGCTTCACGCCTTATGAAATGATGTTTGGAAGACCCCCACCTCTCCTCCCCAAGTTAGGGGAGGAAAAGCTAACAAATTCATAATTTTCACTGCTTAATCTTTGCAAGCTCTCTCTCTTGCATGACAGGAGACCCACCAACTGGTCTCAGCCACCAGAACAGCTGCTCAGCATCCAGTCCAGCCACACAACCATGTTCCAGGTGATTGGATCTGGGTAAGAAAGGTACAGCCTGCTTCTCTTGATCCCTGCTGGGACGGACCTTTTCCTGTCATCCTCACAACACCCACAGCGGCCAAGGTAGCTGGACACCGTCATTGGATTCACCATACCAGAATCAAGGCCGCGCATCCACCACAGACATCAGAGCAATGGACCCTGCGTCGGACAGAGGACCCACTAAAAATAAGACTGTCAAGGGTCCAGTCTGGACCGTCTTGATTCTCTCCGTCCTAAAATGAGGGGGTCTTTGTATGGCTTTGGATGAGGCCTAGACCTACTGTTCAATGATTTGAATTCCCCTAGAAAACTAGTGGGGAATGTTATAGGTGGACAATTTTCCAGTAAGCCAATATTAAATATTTACTTCTGATTCTGTTAACCAGGGTGTGGTAATCTGATCAAGGAGATGCTGTTAACCAGGGTAATCTGATCAAGGATATGCTAACGGCCAACTGTTAACCAGTGTGTGGTGATCTGCTCAGGGATGTGCTGGTGGCTCTATAAACTGCCTCTTCTGGGAGCTCGGAGCTGATCTCTTCTAACCCTGTGTGGTAGAGAGTCAGTCACTGGCCAGCTAATAAAGGCTCACAATTCATCTCAATTGGCTCCGTGGGTCTTGGATTTGATCGCACCACGACAGTCTCTTCTTCTGTATCTGCTTCCTGCTGAGAATGGCCATAGTCCCTGCCTACAGGGGTTTCATGGAACTTTTTCCCTTTCTGCCCCAGTCGGGCGGGATCTTGGGTTTCCTGCTGAAGTGCCACCTCAGTCCCTAGAAAAGGAAAAGACACAAACTAGTTATTTAAATCACATATCCATTAATTTCTATTACTGATTTGCCTATTGAGTAAAGAGAAACAGGCTTGGTTAATATATCTCTTCAAGAGTTTAAAAAAAAAGACCTTAGGCTTAAATCCCCTCTCCCCTCAGACTCTAAGGGCTCTCTGCCTGGCTTATCACCATTTCTGCTTATCAATGGGTTGATGATCCTTATCAATAGCCAGAGGATCTGAGTCACCAGGGCAATTATCAGGATTTGAGGGAGAGGGCCTTTTTCCATAGGAAGGAGGGAAGAAAACTTAACTAGGTTTACTAAAAAGATTAATTCTGCAAGAGATGTCTCATTTCATTTTCTGCTAAAAAGATTAAGAATTTTACAAGTGATGTCTCACTGTGCTGGCTGGAAAATTACTGCTTGGCTACGTCCATGGGAACATAGGCTGTCACCCGTAGTGTTGTGGCACGTTCAAATCTAAGGCCCATGGAGCCAATTGAGATTAATTATGAGCCTTTATTAGCCGGCTGGTGACTGATTCTCCCTACTAGAGAATCAGCCCCAAGCTTTCAGAAGAGGTAGTGTTATGCCCCGACTTGTATCTCCACGAACCACCAAGAAGCCGACACCGATGCAAGAGCAAGAGGGAGTTTATTTCAGACTCAAGTCCGGACCACAGTCTGCACAGCGACGCAGCAGTGAGTTGGAGGCGGTCCCGAACATGGGGCTTCAGGGGTATTTGAAGGGAAAAATCCTAAGCATGGGGAGCAATGTCTTGGTGTTACAGGATTGGTACAACGAGCTTGTAGCTTAGCAGGATTGGCTGGGTGATGGTGCCAAGGAACAAGGCGGGGAATTTGGAGAGTTACTTATAGTTGCTTCGATTGGCTGAGTCTAGGGCGGGGTGATCGGCTTGCTATCTGCAGCTTTTCCAGGAACTGGCCTGTGTAAGATGGAGTCTTATACCTTAGATGGAGTCACTTTGGTTGTTCAGTAGCTTATAAAGCCTAAAACCACATCAAACAAGCAAACAGGTTTACAGAAGCAGAAGTTAGCCATCAGTATATCTTTGCACAGGACATCTCCTAGAAGTATACTCTAGTTATACATTAAGCAGATTAGAGAAACAGAAGTTGGCTGTTATTGTCTGGTGCAAAAATGTTGTTACTGGGGGACTCTTAAATCTTATAGCAAACAGGGCCTGGTAGACAGTTCTGTTATCTGCATCCTGGCGGTGATATTAATTTATTTTTTTCCTTTTGGGAGCTGGCGCTTAAAGATATCACTCCCTGTCTTGTCTTTGTAACTAGCTTACAGGAGAATTTTCCACTTTTACAATAGGAACATATCATTCTAACAATAAGTGTTCTGCTTTTGTGCCCCCACTTGCACACCCAACCTGTGAGTCAACAGGTAGTGAATAAAAGAAAAATAGACCTTTGTGTTCAGGCAGAATGAAGAATGGGATTTGGGGCTTAACCCTATACCTCTATATTTCGGGGCTGCTTAATTGGGGTCTGCGTACCCCTGGCAGACCCAGCTGGCTGAATAAAGAGTGTGTTTCCTATAACTCACTGAGTTCTGGTGGTCCATGTGTCTTTCGGGGGCTGGCGGCTACAACATTTGGAGGCCCCAGCGAGATCTCAGGGAGGGGCCCTGGGATCTAAGACCGGACTGGCCTCCAAAGCGATTGCTGTTCCTGTTACAGATTCAAAGGGGTGGTCAACCTGAGACGTTCCAGGGCCCTTGAATGCTGTGATGGGGTTAATGCAGTCATCAAGAACGCAACTTTTAGGACACGCTCTTTGTTCCTGGTCCCGACGGGAATCTGGAATCTCCGAGGCCTTGGTGTCTGGATAAAAGGTACCTTCCTGGTTCTGTTGACTGGTCACTGGGGCTCTGTGGAGAGACTGGACGCAGTCATATCTCCCGGACCATGGCCACGCCGCGGGACGCCGCCTCCTGTGCCCTGTTGGTGGGTTCTGTTTATTGTCTCTGGTCCTGTCTAGGTTGTAGGTGGCAGATTTCTCTGGGTCCACCTGCATCTCGGTAATTGTTCTTGTCTGAGTGTGTTTTGTGTTTTGTGTTTTCTGCGCAAGCGTTAGGGGGGAAGCCCAAGTTCACAGAAGACACCTTTGGGGTGTCTCCTATCACATTTCAAAAAAGGGTTTGTAGAGGGAGCTAACTATGGTATAAAGTTTTCTCCAGGCAGACTAAGAACATTGTGTAAAATTGAGTGGCTGTCTTTTGATGTAAACTGGCCTCCAGAGGGCTCTTTTGACAAGGGTTTGGTGAGGAATGTTTGGAAGGTTTTCACAGGAGACCTGGGACATCCTGATCAGTTTCCCTACGTTGACCAAAGGTTAAACCTTGTTCAGAACCCCCTTCCTTGGCTCCGCTGGTGTGCCCTTTCTCTGGGGGAGCAGGTTTTAGTTGTGGGCACCCCAAAACATACAGCAACTGAATCTCCTAGACAGCCCAGTCCCTCAGTCCTCCAATCTCCACCGGAGGACAGTGATCTTCCCCACCCTAAAATTCAGGACAACAGAGGCCCAATAGCACTGCCTGACCTCCTTGGACGGCCAGCAGGTAACCCCTATGGGCCTCCTGCTCCCGCTCCGAGCGGGGCATCAGCTGATACCACCACCCTGGCCATCCTCCCCTTGGGAGAAGCACCACCCCAGGGGCAGCACACTGACAGGCCCTTTATGGTTTACATGCCTTTATTGACTAGTGCCCTGTACAACTGGAAGTCACAAAATAACACCTTTCTCTGAGAAACCCCAGGCATTAATGGGACTCTTAGAAAGTGTCCCACCTGGGACAATTGCCAACAGCTTTTAATTACCCCCTTAACCCCTCAGAAGAACTCTGATGCTCTGGACTGAAACACAAAAGATACCTGTGGGAGGGAGGAGAGTTGAGGAAGCAGGGGAACAGATCGAAGAGGAATTTCCCTCCATCCACCCAGACTGGGGACACAATTCTCAGGCAGGGAGAATGGCATTAGATCGGTACCACCAGACTCTGATTGGGGGAATTAGGATGGCTGCTCACCAGCCAACTAACCTTTATAAGGTAACTGAAGTTATACAGGGAAGGACCTCAGGAATCCCCTGGAGTGTCTCTTGAACGAGGCATACCGGGTATACACCCCCCATTGATCCTGAGGCCCCTGAGAACCAGCAGGAAATTAATATAGCCTTTGCTACTCAGGCAGCCCCTAATATCTGAAAAATTAGAAGGTTTTGCAAGGATGAACCTGTCCCAACTTGTTGAGATAACCCAGAAGGTGTTCAACAACAGGGAGGCACCAGATGACCCCAAATGTATGGCTAAAATCCAAAGCTACTGTTGTCACCTCACCCAATCTGTTGCCAGACTCAGACCCCGAGACCCCCATTCATGACCGCACAGATTTCACAGATGCTGTGTATTCCTCACGGCCAGACCTCAAAGACTCCCCTCTGCCTGAGGCTGATGAAGTTCTGTTCACGGACGGGAGGAGCTTCATGCAAGAAAGAAGGAGGTATGCTGGGGCCATCTGGTCACAAGCTCTTCCCCATAGGACTTCTGCTCAAGAGGCAGAACTCATCGCCCTCACTGAGGCACTAAGATGGGGAAAGGATAAGGCAGTCACAATATACACTGACAGCCAATACGCCTCTGCCACTGCACATGTACACGGAGCCATCTACAAGGAAAGAGGGCTTCCGACTCCAGCTAAAAAGGACATTAAGAACAAGGAAGAGATCTTAGGCTTACTTGAAGCCATATGGATGCCTAAGGCTCTGGCTATTGTTCTTTGTAAAGGGCATCAAAAAAGAAATAGTCCTGAGGCTGAGGGAAACCAACGAACAGATGTAGAGCCAAGAGCAGCGGCCATAATGCCAGTGGGGCCCCCACCACATCTACTGACTTTTGTCCCTTACCCAGAACTGCCTCTGTTTCAAGATAAGGGAGCCACTAGGAACCAACAGGGTTGGTGGACGACCCAAGATGGAAAAATCCGGCTCTCACAGGCCTTTGGAAGGACTCTCCTCCACCAACTACACCAGACCTTACACCTAGGGAAGACTAAGATGCTCCAGAAGGGAGAAGAGCTGCAGAGGAAATTGCCTAATGATGCCCAGCTTGTGCCCTAGTTAATCCAAAGAAGAGGAAGATAGAAGAACCTAGGCACAGAGAAGGAGGAACTTATCCGGGGAACCACTGGGAAGTTGATTTCACTGAGGTAACCCCGACCACGGGGGGCTACAAATATTTACTTGTTTTTACAGACACCTTTTCAGGATGGGTAGAGGCCTTCCCTACCAGGAAAGAGACTGCCTTAGTAGTTACTAAGAAACTACTACAAGAAATCCTCCCTTGATTTGGTCTCCCTGGAACTTTAGGGTCAGATGATGGCCCAACCTTCGTAGCAAAGGTACCACGACAATTAGCTAGCTACCTAAATTTGCAATAGAAACTCCAGTGCGCCTTCTGGCCCCAAAGTTCGAGCCAGGTAGAGCAAATGAATCGGAACCTAAAAGAGACATTAGTCAAGTTAAGATTAGAAACTGGTGAGACCTAGGTAGAACTTCTCCCCTTTGCTCTTCTCCGAGCCAGGTGTACTCTGTATATTAATGGATTCACCCCATTTGAAATTTTCTTTGGAAAACCCCCACCTTTAATACTTAGAATAAAAGATGAAAAAAACAGAACTGCATAACCTTGTCTTACTAAGTCTTTACAGGCCCTTCAAAGTATACAGAAGAAAATTTGGTCCCGGGTTCGTGCTGTCCACTCAGCTCGGGGGGACGGACTTCCCCACCAGTTTCAGCCTGGGGACTCTGTGTGGATCTGGAAGTTCACTTCCAAAGGACTAGAACCCAAATAGAAAGGACCTTTCACTGTCTACCTGACAACGCCCACTGCAGTTAAAGTAGATGACATCCCATCATGGATTCATCACTCCCACATAAAGGCAGCACGAGAGCGGACAGCTCAAGAAGACGGACCCTTAAGACTAAGACTCAAGCGTACATAAGTATAACCCTCTGTTTCTTCCTCTTTTCCTCTTTAGCCCAGGCATTCGACCAGCCACAACCAGAACCAGAGGGAACATTAATAACTTTGCTAACAACAATACATAAGGTCTCAAATAAGACCACCTCAGACATAGGATGAGATTGCTCATTGTGTCTAAACCCAAAACCCCCTTATTATGTCAGGTTATGAACTCCCCTAAACTTAACTGACCATCAGCAGGCTAGATTTTCAAATCAGTTCACTAGTAGAAGTAGTCCTCCAAAATAGAAGAGGTTTAAATTTATTATTCTTAGAACAAGATGGATTATGTATGGCTCTAAGTGAAACCTGTTGCTTCTATGCCAATAATTCTGGAATAATTAGAGAAAGTTTACTACTAGTACAGAAAAATTTAGATGCCAGAGAAAGACAGAGACTGGAATCAAATAACTAGTTTCATAGGATGTTCAATTGGTCACCATGGCTAACAACCCTTTTATCTGCTGTAGCTAGACCTGTAATCCTCCGCCTCCTCTTGTTAACTTTTGGCCCATGCTTCCTTGATTTCTTGTTTGCATATATAAGAAAAAGAGTCAATTCTATTAAACTTTCAGTATTACAGAGTAGAGGCTATGAGAAAATTCTGCTTAAAGAATCAAAGATTTGATTGTCTGTTAAGGCCAGTGGGGAATGTGGTGGCTGAAACAATGACTCTTACTGGAAAAATTACTGCTTGGCTATCACTATGGGAACTTAGGCCTTTGATTATAGGAGCATAACATTCTAACAAGCTTTCTGCTTCTGTAACCTCGCTTACGCACCTGACCTGTGAAGTTGACAGGTAATGAATAGAAGACAAGTAGACTTTTGTGTTTAGACAGAAAGAAGAATGGGATTTGGGGCTTAAAACCCCATGTACCTCTACATTTCGGGGCTGCTTAATTTGGGGTCTGCGTACCCCTGGCAGACCCAGCTGGCTGAATAAAGAGTGTTTCCTATAACTCACTCACTGAGTTCTGGTGGTCCGTGTGTCTTTCAGGGGCTGGCAGCTACATGTGAAGTTGAGTGGCTGTCTTTTGACGTAAACTGGCCTCTGGAGGGCTCTTTTGACAAGGGTTTGGTGAGGAATGTTTGGAAGGTTGTCACGGGAAACCCGGGACATCCCAATCAGTTTCCCTACATCGATCAATGGTTAAACTCTGTTCAGAACCCCCCTCCTTGGCTCTGCCGGTGTGCCCTGTTTTAGTTGTGGGTACCTCGAAACATGCAGCAACTGAATCTCCTAGACAGCCCAGTCCCTCAATCCTCCAATCTCCACCGGAGGACAGTGACCGTCCCCCACCCTATAATCCAGGATAACAGAGGCCCAACAGCACCACCTCACCTCCTCGAATGGCCAGCAGGTAACCCCTATGGGCCTCCTGCTCCCGCTCTGGGTGGGGCGCCAGCCAATACCACCACCCCGGCCATCCTCCTGTTGTGGCGCGTTCAAATCTAAGACCCACAGAGCCAATTGAAATTAATTATGAGCCTTTATTAGCCAGCCGGCGACTGATTCTCCCCACTAGAGAATCAGCCCTGAGCCTCAGGAGGAGGCAGCTTATAAAGCCTAAAACTATGTCTTGGTGGGCTTTGATTACGCAAGCAAGCAGATTACAGAAGCAGATGTTGGCGGTTAGCATCTAACACAAAGAAATGTGGTTTCTGGTGGACAGCTTTGTTATCTATACTCCGGTGGCAATATCATTTTATTGTTCTTCTTGGGAGCCTTGGGAGCTATTTCCTCCTAGGCAGCTCGCGCCTGGAGATATCACCCTCTGCCCTGTCCTTGGGGCTGACTTATTGAGGAACTGATGCCAATAACCATAACAACATTATTTTCCAAAGTAGTCACAGCCGGAATAAAGAGGGGAGATGTGAACAAGGAAGATGTTATTGAAATGCACTTTTACACTGTTATCATGGGGGTGGGGTAAATAATTATAGAAAACCAATCATGAGATAAAAGCTGTTTTATGCACATTTCAGGCCACATACAACTCCCATATCTTGTAATCTTGTTTATTTTAAAGTCTTTCTTTTTTTAATTTAATTTTATTAATTTCAAGTATACAGTACATTGTTTAGAAATTTATATAGTTTATAAAATGATCCCCCTAATTGCTCTTTCTCTCCTCTGGCTCTCCACCTAGCAATTACATTAATACTAACTGCATTCCCTATGTATGCTCTCCATCCCCATGACCATTTATCAACTACTAATTTGCACTTCTTTAACCCTTTACCCCATTCTCCCAGCCCACCAACCCCCTCTCCTCTGGCCATCACCAGACTGTCCTCTATATTTGTAAGTCAGTTTTTGATTAGTTTGGTTTTTTTTTTTTTGTTCCTTAGATTTTGCATATAAATGAAATCATATAGTATTTTTCTGACTTTTTTCATTCAGCATAATAACATCTAACTCCATCCATGTTGTTGCAAATGGTAGGATTTCATTTTTTAATGGCTGAGTAATATTCCATTGTATATATGAACCATAACTTCTTTATCCATCTTCTGTTGATGGGCATTTAGGTTGCTTCCTTATCTTGGCTATTGTAAATTGTGCTGCCATGAACATAGGGGTGCATAGATCTTTACGAAATATTGTTTTGGTTTTCTTTGGATAAATACCTGGAAGTGCAATTGTTGGGTCAAAAGGTATATCCATTTTTAATTTTTCGAGAAACCTCCAGACTGTTTTCCATAGCAGTTATACCAAATTGCAATCTCACCAACAATTTATGAGGGTTCCCTTTTCTCCGCATCCTCACCAACACTTGTTGTTTTTTGATTTATTGATGATAGCCATTCTGACAGATGTGAGGTGATATCTCATTGTGATTTTAATTTGCATTTCTCTGATGGTTAGTGACCTTGAGCATCTTTTCATATGTATATTAGACATCTGTATTTCCTCGTTGGAGAGTATCTGTTCAGGTATTCTGCCCATTTTTTAATTGAATTGTTTGGTTTTTTGTTGAGTTATATGAGTTCTTTGTATATTTTGGATATTAACCTCTTATCAGAAGTATCGTCAGTGAATATCTTCTCCCAATCAGTCGGCTGTCTTTTTCTTTTGCTGATAGTATCCGCCTCTGTATGAAAACTTTTTAGTTTGATGTAGTCTCATTTGTTTATTTTTTCTTTTGTTTCCCTTGCCTCGGGAGATATATCCAAAAAAGAAATTACTGTTACTAATATCAGAGAGAGTTTACTGCCTATATTTTCTTCTAGAGGTTTTATGGTTTTGGGTCTTACATTTAAGTCTTTAATCCATTTTGAGACTATTCTTGTATATGGTGTAAGAAGGTAGTCCAGTTTCTTTTATTCACATGTATCTCTCCAGTTTTTCCAACACCACTTATTGAAGAGACTGTCTTTACCCCATTGCATATTCTTGCCTCCTTTGTCACTATTAAGTGAGCATATAGGTGTGAATTTATTTCTGAGCTCTCTATTCTGTTTCATTAATCAATGTGTCTATTTTAATGCCAGTACCATGCTGTTTTAATCACTGTAGGCTTGTATTATAGTTTGATATCAAGTAGTGTAATACCACCAACTTTGTTCTTTTTTTCTCAAGATTGCCTTGGCTATTCAGGGTCTTTTATGGTTCCATATAAATTTTAGAATTATTTGTTCTAACTCTCTGAAAAATGCCATTGGTATTTTGATAGGGATTGTGTTGAATCTATAGATTGTTTTAGGTAGTATGGCTATTTTAATGATAAGTATACACTTCCATTTATTTGTATCTTCTTCAGTTTCTTTTTCAATGACATAATTTTCTGGGAACAGGTTTTTTACCTTCTTTGTTAATTTGATTCCCAGGTATTTTATTGTTTTTGACACAATCATAAATGGGATTATTTTTGTAATTTTTCTTTCTGAAAGTTCATCATTGGTGTATAAAAATGCCACTGACTTCTGAATATTTATTTTGTAAACTGCTACTTTACTGATTGACCTCAAATGAATAGGGAAGTATTAACTCCTCTTTAATTTTTTTTGGAAGAGTTTGTAGAGAATAAATATTAAATCTTCTTTGAATGTTTGGTAGAATTCACCAGGAGAGCCATTTGGTCCTGGACTTTTACTTACTGGTAGGTTTTGATGATTGTTTCAATTTCCATGCTGCTGACTAGTCTATTTAGATTTTCCAGTTCTTCTTAATTCAGTCTATGAAGGTTGCATTTTCCTAAGTACTGGTCCATTTCTTCTAGGTTATTAAATTTGGTGTTATATATTTTTTCATAGTATTCTTGTATGATCTTTGTATTTTTCGCAGTGTCTGTCATAATTTCCCCTCTTTCATCCCTGGTTTTGTTTATTTGTGTCATTTCTCTTTTTTCTTTAGTGCACCTAGCCAGGGTTTTGTCAATTTTATAAACCTTTGCAAAGAACCAGCTCTTTGTTGCATTTATTTTTTTCTATTGTTTTTTGTTTTGTTTTGTTTTGTTTTCAATTTATTTCTGCTTTAATTTTGATTACTTCTTTCCTTCTGCTGACTTTAGGCATCATTTGTTCTTCCTTTTCTAGTTTTATGGATGAAGTGTTAGGGTGTTTTTTGGGAGCTCTTTCTTGCTTTTGGAGATAGGCCTGTAATGATATGAACTTTCCTCTTATGACCACTTTTGCCATGTCCCAAAAGTTTTGATATGTTGTGTTATCCTTACCATTTGTTTCTATGTATTTTTTGATTTCTCTCTCTATTTCTTCTCTGACCCAGTTATTTTTCAGTAGCATGTTGTTTAATGTCCATGTATTTGTGTGTTTTTTTCCTGCTTTCTTTTTGCAGTTGATCTCTGGCTTCAAAGAATTATGATCAGAGAATATGGTTGGTATTATTTCAACCCTCTTATATTTGTTGAGGCTATCTGCGTCTCCCAGTATGTGGTCAATTCTTGAGAATGTTCCATGTGCACTAGAGAAGAATGTATAAGCAGCTGTTTTGGGATGGAAGGCTCTGTAAATGTTAATTATGTCCAGTTGGTCTAATGTGTCTTTTAATGATGTTATTCCCTTACTGATTTTCTGTTTGGATGATCTGTCCATATCCAATGGTGGGGTATTTAGGTCCTCTACTACAATAGTGTTTTGGTCTGTTTCTCCCTTTAGTTCTGTTAGTAATTGCTTTACATATTTTGTTACATATTACATTAATAAGTGTTACGTCTTCTTGGTGTATGATTCCCTTTATCATTATGAAGTGTCCCTCAGTACATTTCTTTACCTTTTTTAGTTTGAAGTCTATTTTGGCTGATATTAGTACCACTACTCCTGCTTTTCTCTGAATGCCATTGCTTGAAATATCATTTTCTACCCTTTCTCTTTGAGTCAATATTTGTCTTTGGAACTGAGATGTGTCTCCTGGAGGCAGCATATGGTTGAGTTTTGTTTTTTGATCTATTCTGCAACTCTGTGCCTTTTTATTGGTGAGTTCTGTCCATTTACATTTAGGGTGATTATTGAAATATGAGGTCTTCTTAGAGCCATTTTATCTTTTGCTTTCTGGTAGCTCCGTGTTTCCATTGGTTCCTTGTCCTTGTGTTTCTGTTCTCTTTATTTTGTTTGGGTTTTGTGGGTTTTCCCTCTGGTCCTTCTTGTTTTATGTTAGATACTTCAGTTCTGAATCTTTGGCATGTGGTTACCATTAAAGGATAGGTATATATATACAGTTGTCCATTTTCATCTACATGTGCCTTATCTCAATTCCCCTTTGCAAATTTGGATCATTGAATCCTCCCCTTTCAGTCATTGTTGTCTCAATTTTTCCCCATGTATGCTGAACATTCATTACTATCTTGATATAACAATTATCTTATTATTATTTAAGTTTATAATGCACTGCTCTTAGTAAGCGTATTTGCCAGATAGTCACTTTACTCCTAATTATGTATTTTTTTTTTGTCCTTTTGTTTTAGGTGAACTGACCCCTTTTAGTATTTTTTGTAGTGCAGGCCTTATAGTGGAGAATTTCCTTGATTTTTGTATGTCCGAAAAGGTCATATTTCTCCTTCATAGCTAAAAGAGAACTTAGCTGGAGACATTATTCTAGGCTGGTAGTTCTTTTCACTTAATAGTTTAAATATTTGATTCCATTCCTTTCTGGCTTGTAAGATTTGCTCTGAGAAGTCCGAGGATAATCTAATGGGTTTTCCTTTATAAGTTACCATTTTCTTCTCCCTGCCGCCCTGAGAATTTTATCTTTGTCATTGATTTTTGACAATTTTAACACAATGCGTCTTGGAGAAGGCCATTTTAGGTTGATATAAACGGGTATTCTGTTGACTTCTTGAATTCCAAGCTTTGGCTCATTCCTTCGATTTGGGAAATTATCATTAACTGTCTGAAAATGCTTTCTAGTCTCTGCTCCTTTTTCTCCTCTTTGAGAATGCCCATTATTCTCATATTTCCTCTCCTGATGGTATCAGGTAGTTTCTTGGATTTCTCTTTCACTATTTTTCATTCTTCAGTTTCTCTCTTCTGTCTCCTTATTTATTTTTTAATTTCTGTTTTTGATATCACTGATCCTTTCCTCCCTTTGGTTGATTCTATTTCCCAAGCTTGCTATTTCATTTTTCAACTCTTGCTGTGTGTTCTTCATCTCTAGAGGTATATTTGGTTCTTTTTGAGGGTTTCAATCTCCTTGCTCTGCTCATCTAGATGTTTTTTTCAATTCCTATGGTAGCCCTTATGTGCAGATCCCACGCTTACACGTGCTGGTGTGCAGTTTGGTAGTCTTTTGTTGAGTTTTATATGTTTAGCTCATTGTTGTTTCAAGGGGAGAGGTCTGGGGATGTCTCTCACTCTGCTATGTTTCCAAAGACCTTGTGAAAGTGCTGGGTCTGAAATTCCTTCTTGAAGATTAAACTGGCTGTTAATAATCAGGGTAAATTTGGGGTATCTGTTTTTCTTGGTGCCAGAATGAGGGCTGGAAGAGCAACCACCTTTGTGCCTTAGTCCTGCTCCCCTACTGGTCAATCTACAGATCTCCTCAATTTGGAGAAAGAGTACATCTTTCATCCTTTTCAAGAGTACATCTATGTAGTATTCAGAATTCAGGGGATAAATTTTCTCTTAGTCTCATTTTGCTATCCTAGAACAATGTGTTTCCTTTTTTATGATAGGTTCCTCAAGTTTAGATAATTACATACTTGTTTTTTCTTATATATTATGAAAGTTAATGACAGCTTTCAACCCTATATATTTAAGACAATGTGAGGTTTAATTAGCCATATGCTATGGCTATTAAAATTATGTCCATGTCACAGACCAGTGGAACAGAATTGGCAGTCCAGAAATAAACCCACATTCATGTGGGCAAATAATTTTCGACCAAAAAGCCAAAAACAGTCAGTTGCGAAAGGAAAGCCTCTTCAATAAATGGGCCTGGGAAAACTGGAAAGCCACCTGCAAAAGAATGAAACCAGCCTGTTTATCACCACACACCAAAACTAACTCAAAATGGATTAAGGACCTGAATATAAGACCTGAAACAATAGAATGCATAGAAGAAAACATAGGAATAAAACTCAAGGACCTTCAACTTTAAGAGGATTTTATGAATTTGACCTCAAAAGCAAGGGAAGTAAAAGCTAAAATAAATGAATAGGACTACACCAAACTCCAAACTAAAAAGCTTCTGCTCAGCAAAAAAAAAACAAACAAAAAAACAAAAAAACTATCAACAGGGTAGAGACAACCATTCAAATGGGGAAATATATTTGTAAGCAATGCCTCTGATAAGGGCCTGATATCCAAAATATACAAAGAACTCATACAACACAATAATAACAACAACAACAACAACAACCAATCCAATCAAAAAATGGGCAGAAGACCTGAACAGACACTTCTCCCTAGAGGACATACAAATGGCCAAGAAATATTTGAAAAGATGCTCAACATTGCTAGCTATTAGGGTAATATAAATCAAAACCACAATGAGATACCACCTCACACCTGCTAGAATAGCTGTTATCAACAGGACAAATAATAACAAGTGTTGGAGAGGATGAGGAGGAAAAAAAAGCCTCATACACTGCTGGTGGAACTGCAAATTAGTACAGCCCATATGGAAAACAGTATGGAGGGTCCTCAAAAACTAAGAATTGGTCTACCATGTGGTCCAGCAATCCCTCTACTGGATATTTACCCCAAAGACTGAAAACCAATTGGCACACTAATGTTCGTTGCAGCATTATTCACAGTGACCAGGACATGAAAGCAACCAAAGTGTCCTACAATAGATGATTGTATAAAGAATCTGTGGGGTATATACACCTATATACAATGAAATATTACTCAGCCATAAGAACGATGAAATACTGCCATTTGTGACAACATAGATAAACCTTGAGATAACCATGCTAAGCAAAATAAGTCAGACAGAAAAAGTTGAAAACTACATGATATCATTTATACATGGGATATAAATCTCAAAGCAACAAATGAACAGGACAAACAAACAATGACTCATGGACATGGACAATAGAGTAGTGGTTACCATAAGGTAGGAAGTAGACAGGAGGTGGGAGGTAGATGGGGTAAAAGGAGTCAAATACGTGGTGACAGAAAGAAATCTAACTATGGGAAGTGAACACACAGTGTAAATATATATATGCTTTACTGTTAAAATGTACAGCTGAAACTTACTGGATTTCATTAACCAATGTCACCATTAAAAAAATTTTTTTTTTAATTTATGTGCATGTTTGAATAACTTTACCTTGACTTTGTTCATGACTTATCTTGTTTTTTTTTAAAAATGGTTAATGGTTTTATGCTGTGTAGTTAAATATTTATGGAAATAGTCTTAATTTTTTATGTTTATTGATGAAATTATATTTTTTTGTGTGAGACACTTTTTTGAATTGAAAATGATTTTTGAAAAGTTTATATCTCTTCTAGTATATATTTTTTTATTTATTTCAAAAATACATGACTAAAATCTACCATCTCAACCATCTGTAACTGTACAGTCCAGTCCTGTTAAGTATGTACAAATTGTTGTGAAGCTGATCTCTGGAAATTCCCATTTTGCAAAACTGTCTCAGTACCCATTAAACACTCACTTCCTCACTTTCCTCTTCCCAAGCTCCTGGTTTTTGACATTCTCTTTTTTCTATGACATTAGATGATTCACCTAAATGGAATCATGTTGTATGTATCTCTGTGTGACTCCTGTGTTCTATTTAAAGTCTCAAGTTTTGTCTAAGTTGTGTCATATGACAAGATCTGTTTCTATTTCAAGGCTGAATAATATTTCATTGTAATATAAGCTACATTTTCAACATTCATGCATCTACCCATGAATATTTGGGTTACTTCCACCTAGTAAAGAATTTTTAAGGACTTTTAGTTCCAGTTGACATTCAACATTACAGTAATTTCAGATGTATAGCATAGTGGTCAGACATTTATATAATTTAGAAAGCAATTTTCCTAGTAAGTCTTGCAACCACTTGAGGCCAAATAGAGTTATTATAATATTACTGGCTATATTTCTTGAGCTTTTATAATAACTATATATGGCCTCAAGTGGTTGTGACTATATCAAAATGGCCAATTTATACTTCTAATCTCTTCACTTTTTTCACCCATTTCCCCAACCTCTCTGTCATCTGGCAACTATCACTTTGTTCTCTGCATTTCAGTTTGTTTCTGCTTAGTTTGTTGATTTATTTTGTTTTTTAGATTCCACATATAAGTAAAATTATATGGCATTTGTATTCCTCTGTATGACTTATTTCACTTAGTGTAATACCCTCTAAGTCCTATCATGTCGTTGCAAATGCTAAGATTTCATTCTTTCTATGGCTGAGTAATACTTCACTGTATATCTGTTCCACCTTCTTTATTCATCTTTTGATTGAAGCATTTAATTCATTTACATTATTATTAAGAGGTATGTACTTACTCTCATTTTATTGTTTTCTGATGGTTTTTGTCATTCTCTATTCCTCTCTTCTCTTTTATATATTGATAACTTCCTATAAATTTTTGGTTTATGGTTACCATATACTTTTATATATAACAAGCTATAGCAGTCTATTTTAAGTTTGGACATATTTTTAAATTACTACTATTTTTACTCTCCCTCTCCGCATTTGTTTTTGTCATTATTTTTTACTTTTATGTGTGTGCATTTGTGTGTGTCCTTTAATTTATTGTTGCAATGTAACATGTAAGATGATGTTCCTATTTTTGCCTTTTCACCTTTGTACTAGCTTTAATATTGGTTAATCCACTGCTTTTATATGTATTTGCCTTGGTCACCGAGAATTTTTTTCTTTGTGATATCATTTTTATATTATTGATTTTTTTTTCTTACAGAAATCCCTTTAACATTTCTTGTAATATTGCTCTGATGGTGATGAACTCCTTCAGCTTTTTCTTGTTTAGGGAGCTCTTTCTCTCTCCTTTGATTCTAAAGGATAGACTTGCTGGGTAGAGTAATCTTGGTTGTAGGTTCCTGTTTTTCATCATCTTGAATATTTCAGGCCAATCTCCTCTGGCCTGCAAAGTTTCTGTTGAGAAATCAGCTCATAGTATCATGGGAGCTCTCTTGGGGGTAACTATCTGCTTTTCTTTTGTGGCTTTTAAAATCATGTCTTTAACCTTAACCTTTTACATTTTAATTATGATGTGTTTTTGTGTTCATCTTTTTTGAGACTCTCTGAACTTCCTCTACTTGCATGTTTACTTCCTTACCAGGTTAGGGAAGTGTTCATCATTATTTCTTCGAATAGGTTATTAATCTCTTGCTCACTCTTTCCTTTTTCTGGTACCCTTCGTATGTGAATGTTGTTAAGCTTGATGTTGTCCCAGAGGTCCTTTAAACTATCTTCAATTTAAAAAGCTTTTTTTTTTTTTTTTTTGGCTGTTCTGTTTGAGTGTTTTTTGTTACATTGTTTTCCAAATTGCTAAGGTGATCCTCTGCTTCATCTAATCTCCCATTGAGTCCATATTCTTCATTTCTGTTTAGTCTTCATTTCTCACTGGTTCTTTTTTGTCTTCTATCTCCTTTTTGTGTTTTCCATCTTTGTTGAAGTTCTCACTGAGTTCATTTATTCCCTTAAATTAACTCAACTTCCTTATAACCAGTGTTTTGAACTCTGCATCTGTAGATTGCGTGCCTTCAATTTGTTTAGTTCTTTCTGGAGTTTTGTCCTGTTCTTTATTATGAGACATGGTTGTCTTCTCCCTGAATTTGTTTCCATGTATTAGGTAGATCTGCTATGTATCCCTGTCTTGGTAGAGTGGACTTTTGTAGTAGGTATTTGCTGGGGCCCAGTGGTGCAGTCTCCATGTTCACCTGAGCCAGATGCCGAGGAAGGAGTCTTTTCTGTGAGTTGTGTGTGCTCTCCTTTTGTAGTTGAGTCTTGACTGCTTTTTGTAAGTAAGTGGGTGGAATTGACCCTCAGGCTGACTGGCTGTAAGTACTGGCCATGACGTCTACTGGCGAGCTGTTGTGTGGAGGCTGATCCAATGGATCTGGATTTGCCTTAATAAGGCTTTGCTGACTGCCAGGTCCACCCTTTGGGTGGGTCATATGTGACACTTATTAGGTGGTATTCTGGTGTGGTGTGAAGCTGGCCAGCAGGTATGTTGGTTCTGAGGTCTTTGAGGAGAGATTCTAGTGCATGCCAAGGTCATCCACTGTCTGTGTCCAGTCAGGATCACCTGGTAGGAGCTACAAAGTGACCTGTGGTTAGTAGCTGTCTCTGCTGGGCTTATAGGCACCTGGGAGTGGTTATACCATGAACCGAAGCTCGATTCCACTGGTGCCAGGCTGGGGGTAACTTAGCGATAGGTACAGGGCATGCCGAGGCCAGCTGCTGCTTGTTTGAGATTTGTGGGCCTTTGAGAGAGTATAGGAATGTTTGTAGTGAGGGTCTAGGCTGGCCTTTTGTGTAGATTCTTTTCTGAAAGAGGATCAGGGTGGGCACGTGAATTGTATGGGGCAAGGTCTCAGAGAATCACCAGGATGGGGTGAGAACAGTGCTATTAGTTTCCTGGAGTCACAGACTTAGTGCCTGCTTGCACCTGCAGGCTGTGTGGGTGAGCTTAACACTGGAACAATGATGACTGCTGGCACCTTAGTTCCAGAGAGATCTGCCTCTCCATCCCATGCTTGAAGCCAGACAATTCAATTTCTCCCTTTATGTCCCTCATGTTTTTCTATCTGCTTTCCCTTTTCTGGCGCTTTGGGTAACTGAGTAAATCTTTGTTTCAGCCCTTTAAGAGAATGTCTGGGTCTCCAGAAGCACTCCATCTCACCTGCACTGCATCCTTGCTGATTTTCAGAACCACCTGTTGTGCTGACTCCTGTTTTATGACTGGTGCTCCAAGCTGGGGATCCTGGTGTGGGACTAGGAGGTGGTGCTCCTCAGTGAGTACCTCTACAACTGAGATGTCTCTCTCAATTTTTGACTGCCATACATGGGTGTGGGGCCACCCATTTTGCATCTCTGACTTTCCTACCAGTCTTTATGCAGCTTCTCTATAGCTTTAGTTATATAAATCCAGTTAATCTAGTCTTCATGTAAGGAATACACAAATCATAGCGAAAATTGCAACAGTGGAAAAATTTATCAAAATTTTATTTGTAGTCAAAGATGTGCTTAGCCATTTTATTATCAAAGTATAATTGGCATGCAATATTATATTCGTTTCAGTTGCACAGCATAGTGTTTCTTCATTTATAGATCTTATGATGTGATTACCACACTAAGTCAAGTAATCATGTCACCTTAAAGAGGTATCACAATATCATTGACTATATTCCCTGTGTTGTACATTGCATCCCCGTGCCTTGTTTTATAACTAGATGCTATGTATCTCAATCCCTTTCCACTTTTTCTCCTTTTCCCCCACCCCCCATTCTCTGGCAACCATCAGTTCTCTGTATATATGAGTCTTTTTATTATTTGTTTTATTTGTTTTTTAGATTCCACACAGAAGCGAAATCATATGGCATTTGTCTTTCTCTCTCTGACTTATTTCACTTAGTATAAAACCCTCTAGGTCCATGCATGTTGTGAGAAATGGTAGGATTTCTTTCTTCCCCTTGGTCGAGTAATATTCCGTTGTATACATTGACAGTATCTCTATCTATTCATATATCGATGACACCTAAGTTGCTTCCATATTTTGGCTGTCTTAAATAAAGCTGCAATGCACATAAAGGTGCAGGTATCTTTTTGAATTAGTGCTTTTGTTTCCTTTGTATAATTGCCCAGAAGTAGATTGTTGGGTCATATGGTAGTTCTATTTGTAATTTTTTTAGGAGTCTCCATACTGTTTTTGGCTGCACTAATTTACAATCCCACCAACAGTGTATGAGGGTTCCCATTTCTCTGTACCCTCACAAATACTTGCCTTTTTCTTAAAAGCCATACTGACAGGTATACAGTGATATCTCATTGCAGTTTTTATATACATTTCTCTGATGATGAGTGTTGTTGAGTATCTCTTCTGTTGGTTATTTATATGTCTTCATGGTGAAATCTCTATTCAGATACTACACCCATTTTAAATTGAATTTTTTAAAATATGGAGTCTTATGGGTTTTTAAATTTTTTTTAATATTAACTCGATTTTGAATATATCATTTGCAAATACCTTCTCCCTTCTGGAGGCTGCCTTTCTGTTTTGTTGATGGTTTCTTTTGCTGTGCAAAAGCTTTGTAGTTCAATGTGATCCCATTTGTTTAATTTCGCTTTTTTTTTTTTTTTTGCTCTTGTCTTAGGAGACATTTCCAAAAAATATTGCTAACGCCCATGTTAAAGAGTTTACTGTCTATATTTTTTTCTAGAAGTTTTTATATTTTCGGGTCTTACATTACAGGCTTCAATCCATTTTGAGTTTATTTTTGTATATGGTGTAAGAAAATGGCCCAGCTTAATTTTTTGGTATGTATTTTTCCTGTTTACCCAATATCATTTATTGAAGAGACTGTCACTTTCCCCCACTATATATTCTTGCCTTCTTTGTCATAGATGAATTGACCATATAAGTGTGAATTTATTTCTGGACTCTCTGTTCTGTTCCATTAATATGTGTGTCTGTTTTTATGCCAGTACTGCGCTGTTTTGATCACTATAGCCTTGCAGTATAGTTCGATATCAAGGAGCATGATACATCCAACTTTGTACTTCTTTCCCAAGATTACTTTGGCTATTTGGGTTTTACTGTGGTTCCATACAAATTTTAGAATTATTTGTTGTAATTCTGTGAAAAATGTTATTAGTGTTTTAATAGGAATTGCATTGAATCTGTAAATTGCATTGGGGATTATGGACATTATAATCATGTTAATTTTTCTATTCATATAGCGTTCCAGTACTTGGGTCATCTTCATTGTTTTCATCATTATTTCTTATGTTTTAGAATACAGACTTTTCACCTCTCTAGTTAAATTTCTTCTCAGGTATTTTATTCTTTTTGATGCAACTGTAAATGGGATTGTTTTCTTAATTTCTCTTTCTGATAGTTCATTATGAGTATATAGAAATGCAACATATTTCTGTATATTAATTTTGAATCCTGAAACTTTACTGAATTCGTTTATGGTGGAGTCTTTAGCATTTTCTATATATAAGATCGTGTCATCTGCAGATAGTGACAGTTTTATATCTTTTTTCCATTTGGATGCTTTTATTTATTGATTTTTTTTTCTTATTGTTGTAGGTAGGACTTCCAATACTGAGTTGAATACAAGCTGTGACAGCGGGCATCCTCATCTTCCTGATCTTAGAGGGAAAGTTTTAGTTTATCACCACTGAGCATGATATTACCTGTGGGTTTATCATAACTAGCCTGTACTATGTTGAGAAATGTTCCTTTATTCTTACTTTGTTGAGAATTTTATCATCAATGGATGTTGAGTTCTGTCAAATTCTTTTTCCTCATTGTGGTTCTGATGTGCATTTCTCAAATTAGTGACTTTGAACATCTTTCACATGTTTTTCTACTTGGATATTTTCTTTGGATTAATGTCTATTTAATATTTTGCCCATTTTTGAATCATTGTATTTTTTGTCATTTTATAAAGTTCTTTATATATTCTGGGTATTAACTACTAATCAGATATATTCTTCACAAAATTTTCTTGCATTCCACATGTTTTTTTTTCACCCCACTGATGGTATCCTTAAATATCATGAATTTTTATATTTGATGTAATCCCATTTAACTATAGTTGATTTTGTTGCCTGTGCTTCTTGTGTTGTAACCAAGAAATTATTGCCAAATCAAATGTCTTGAAACTTTTCCCCTGTTTTCCTTCAGAAGATTAATAGTTATAAGCTTTGCATTTAAATCTTCACTTTATTTGAGTTAATATTTCCATGTGATGTTAGGTAATATTTCAATTTTATTCTTTTACCTGTGAAGACCCAATTTTCTCAACACCATTTGTTTATGAGAATGTACTTTTCTTATTGTGTGGTATAGGCACCCCAGTTGAAAATCATTTGACTTTATCCACAAAAGCTTGTATCTGGCTCTTTTTTCTACTCCATTATTCTATGTCTGTCTTTATGTCTGTACCACACTCTTTTTGATAACAATAGCTTTGTAAATTTGTGATTTTTTAAAAATCAGGAAGCATTATACCTCCAACTTTATACTTTCTCTTCATGATGGTTTTGGATATTTTGGTGTCCTGTGATATTCCACATTAATTTTAGCATGAGCTTTTCTGTTTCCACCAAAAGTGTGATTAGGATTTTAATAAAAATTGCATTGAATTTGCAGACCACCTCGGGTAGTCCTGACAGCTTATAATATTAAGTATTCCAATCCAGAACCATTGGATGTGTTTTCATTATTTATCCTCTAATTATGTCCAGCAATATTTTATAGTTTTTATGTACAAGCCTTTCACCTCCTTCATTAAGTGAACTACTGAGTATTTTATTATCCTTGATGCTGCTGTTAACATTGTGATATTCTTTGTTTTTTGGATTATTTCCTGCTACTGTATAGAAACAACCAGTTTTTTATATGTTGATTTTTGTATCTTGAATTTTGTTTCATTGGTTTGATTTTTTTTTGTAATGTGAATTCTTTATAATTTTCTAATATAATCTGTCATCTGTGAAGAGAATTCATTTTAGTTTTTCCTTTTCAATTTGTATGCCTGTTTTTTTTCTTGCCTAATTATTTTTGCTAGGACATGTAGTACTATGGCAAATCAAAGTGATAAGAATGAACATCCTTGCCTTTTCCTAGATTATAGAGGAAAGAATTTAGTCTTTCACTATGAAGTATGATGTTAGTTTTTCATATGTGATCTTTATTACATCAGTTAGTTTCCTCTTATTCCTAGTTTGGTTAGTATTTTTTATCATGAAAGGGTGTTGAATATCATCAGTTTGTTTTTTAATCCCTCGATAATCTTGTGGTTTTGACCTTCATTTTGTTAATGTGTTCTTACATTTTTTGATTTCCATGTGTTGAAACACTCTTGAATTCCACTTGTTCATGGTATATAATTCTTTTAATGTGTTTTCAAATCTTTGTTGCTGGTATTTTATTAAAAACTTATGCATCGATATTCATCAAATCTTGGTTTGTAGTTTTATTTGTAGTGCCTTTGCTTGGCTTTGATATTGGGTAATGCTGGCCTCATAGAAATTGTTTTTATAACTTCCTTACACTTTGATCTTTGGAACTGTTCATGGAAGATTAGCATTAACTTTCTTTAAATGTTGTTAGAATTATCCAGTGAATTCATCTAGTCCAGCACTTTGGGAGGTTTTTTTTTGTTTTGATTTGTTTTTTTGTTTTTTGTTTGTTTTTTAATTATTAGTTTTAATCTACTTACTAGTTTCAGGTCACTTTTGGTTATTTTTAAATTTCTTTTTGTAAAATCTAAGTAAGTTTTATTTTATAGCAGTTAATGCATTATTATTTATTAGTTGTCCAATTTGTTGGCATATAATTGTCCATAGTAGCCTCTTATAATTATTTTTTATGGCATCATTAAAACATATCTGCTTTTACTTCTAATTTTAATTTTCTTCTTCATATAATTCTTATTTAATTCGGTAAGAATATATCATTTTTGTTTATCATTTTTAAAAACACAAATCTTCCTTTCAGTGAATTTTTCCTATATTTGCTATTCTTTTTTATGCTCAAATTTAAAATTTCCTACTCCTGCTAATTTTTGGCTTATTCTTTTTCGTCAACATGTAAAGTTACATTGTTTATTTTAAATATCTTATTTTTGATGTAAATGCTTATCTCTATAAACTTTCCTCTTAGTACTACTTTCTCTCAATCCCATGTGTTGGCATATCGCATTGCATTCAATTATCTCAAGGTATTTCTGATTTTCTTTTGATTTTTTTTGACCCACTAGTTACTCAAGAGTCTTGTTCAATATCCAACTATTTATGGAATTGCCCAGTTTTCATCTGCTATGTATTCTTTGTTCAATTCCAGTGTGGTCAGAAATGATACCTGGATAATTTCCATCTTATTAAATTTGTTAGAACTTGTTTTGTGGATTAATATGTTGTCTGTACACGAGAATGTTCCATGTGTTATTGAGAAGACTGTACATTCTAGTTTGGTGAAGTAAACTGTGTATGTTTGTTATATCTAATTCTTGCATAGTAATGTTCAAGCCTCTCCTTATTAATCCTGTTTTTTTTGTTTGTTTCTAGTTGAAATTGGGGTATTGACATCTATTACATGACTTTTTATTTCTTTGTCTTTATTTTTATTTTTCAATTACAGTTGACATAGGATATTTTATATTAGTCTCAGGTGTATACCACAGTGAGTGGTTGGATGTTTATATAATTTCCAAAGTGGTCCTCTCAATTTGTCTATTACCCCCCCTCCCAGTGCTATACATAATTATTACAGTATTATTGATTATATTCTCTATGCTGTACTTTATCTATTTCTTGTTTTAATTCTGTCTTGCCAGTTTTATGTATTTGTGAGCCATGATGTTATGTGCATCAATATTTGTAATATCATTGTTATAGCTTCCCTTTGAATTCACCCTTTCATTATTATAAAACATGCTTTGTTTGTGACACTTTTTAACACTTACTGTGTATTTGTTTGATATTAACATTGCCACCCATGCCCTTTATTGGTTAATATTTCCATGGAACATATTTCCCCATTCTTTTAGTTACACTTTATCTGTGTCTTCACATCTAAAGTGAGTCTATTGTAGACAGAAGGTAGTTGGATTTTGTTTTTTAATCCATGCAGCCATGTCTTTTCATTCATGTGTTTTGACTGGGAGAATTCTATCTGGTTACATTAAAGTAATTATTGAAAGGAAGAGACTAGTATAACCATTTTAGAATTTTTTTTCTGTCTTTTTGTAGCTAATTTGTCCCAGTTTCCTCTCTCACTGTGTTCTGTTGTGTTTCTTTTGGTAGTGGCAGGCTTTTTATGTCATTTTTGTCTGTCTACTATAGGTGTTTTTTTGTGCTTATTATGGGGGTTAGTTAAAACATATTAAAGTTATAAGAATATATTAACAGATAGCATCAGTTGCATACAAAAGCTCTACTATGTAGCATCTCTACCCCGTACCCAGTTTATCTTATTAATATCACACATTCTGTATTTTACATTGTATAACCTAAAACATAGATATGATTTAAATGTTGTTATATTTTAAAATTTATAGGAGAAATAAGTGATTTATTATACCATTACAATACTACTGATTTTTATATTTATGTGTATATTTTTATTACTGAGAGAGCTTCGTATTTTCATAGATTTTGTGTTTGGAATCCCTTTATTTTAACTAGAAAGATTTTTTTTAGATTTTTTTTTTTTTGGTAGGGCAAGTCTAATGACGAGGAACATCTTGGGGTTTTTATCAGAAAAAGTGTTCATTTCTCCATTGTTGGACTGTTTTGCCAGATACATAGTATTTGTGGTGGATAGATTTTGGTCTTTTAGCACTTTGAATATTGTATCCTACACTCATCTTCCTGTAATGCCTCTGCTGAAAAACCTACTATATTCTTAAGGGAGCTCTCTTATTGTATGACAGGTTGCTTTAAAAAATTTTTTTCACTGCTTTCAAGATTTAGTCTTTGTGATTCGTGATACTTTGATTATAATGTGTCTCTGTGCTGTTTTTCTTTCCAAAATTCTTTTTTAAAAAGTTTATTTATTTAAATTAGTTTCAAGTATACAGTACATTGGTTAGACATTTAAATACTTCATAAAACGATCTCCATCCCCATGACTATCGACTACTAACTTGTACTTCTTTAACCCTTCACCCATTCTCCCAGCCCCTCAACCCTCCATCCCTCCGTCTATCACCAAATCCTCCACTATATTTGTGAGTGTGTTTTTGATTAGTTTGTTCTTTTTGTTCCTTAGATTCCGCATATAAGTGAAATCATATGGTACTTATCTTTCTCTGTCTGACTTATTTCACTTGGCATAATAACTTCTAGGTCCATCCATGTCATTGCAAATGGTAGGATTTCATTTTTTTAATGACTAATATTCCATTATATATATGAACCATAAGTTCTTTATCCAATCATCTGTTGATGGGCATTTAGGTTGCTTCCTTATCTTGGCTATTGTAAATTGTGCTGCCATGAGTATTGAGGTGCATAGATCTTTACGAATTACTGTTTTGGTTTTCTTTGGATAAATATCCAGAAGTGCAAATGCTGGGTTAAAAGGTATATCCATTTTTAATTTTTTGAGAAGCCTCCATATCATATAGTGGCTGTACCAAGTTGCAATCCCACCAACATTGTATGAGGGTTCCCTTTTCTCCGCATTCTTGCCACCACTTGTTTTTTGATTTAATGACGACAGCCATTCTGATAGGTGGGAGGTGACATCTCACTGTGGTTATAATTTGCATTTCTCTGATGGTTAGTGACCTTGAGCAGCTTTCATATGTCTATTAGCCATCTGTATTTCTTCTTTGGAGAAGTATCTATTCAGGTCTTCTGCCCACTTTTTAATTGGATTGTTTGTTTTTTGTTGTTGTTGAGTTGTATGAGTTCTTCATCTATTTTGGATACTAACCCCTTATCAGATGTATCATTAGTGAATATCTTCTCCCAAACAGTTAATTGTCTTTTTCTTTTGTTGTTGGTTTCCTTTGCTGTGCAAAACCATTATAGTTTGATGTAGTCTCATTTGTTCTTTTTTCTTCGTTTCCCTTGCCTAAGGAGATATATCTGAAAAGAAATTCCTGTTAGTAATATCAGAGAGTTTAATTCCTATGTTTTCATCTAGAAGTTTTATGGTTTGGGGTTTATTTATATCTTTAATCCATTTTGAGTCTATTCTTGTATACAGTGTAAGAAGGTGGTCCAGTTTTTTTTTTTTTTTTGTATGTATCTGTCCAATTTTCCCGACACCATTATTGAAGAGACTGTCTTTACTCCGTTGTATATTCTTATCTCCTTTGTCATATATTAAGTGAGCATAGAGGTGTGGATTTATTTCTGACTCTATTCTGTTCCATTGATCAATGTATCTATTTTTATGCCGGTACCATGCTGTTTTGATTACTGTAGCCTTGTAGTATAATTTGATATCAGGTAGTGTGATACCTCCAGCTTTGTTGTTTTTTCTCAAGATTGCCATGACTATTTGGAGTTTGTTATGGCTCCACGTAAATTTTAAACTTATTTGTTCTAGCTCTCTGAAAAAGGCCATTGGTATTTCGAGAAGGATTGCATTGAATCTATAGATTGCTTTGGGTATGGCCGTTTTAATGATGTTGATTGTTTCTACCCATGAACAGGGTATATGCTTCCATCTATTTGTATCTTCTTCAATTTCTTTTTTCAATGACTTATAATTTTCTGAGAACAGGTCTTTTACTCTCTTGGTTAATTTGATTCCCAGGCATTTTGTTGTTTTTGATGCAATCATAAATAGGATTGTTTTCTTATTTTCTCTTTCTGAAAGTTTATCATTGGTGTATAAAAATGCCACTGACTTCTGAATATTTGTTTTGTAACCTGCTACTTTACTGAATCCATTGATCAGTTCTAACAGTTTTTTGGTGGAATCTTTAGGGTTCTCTATAAGTAATATCACGTCATAGGCAAATAACAAGAGTTTTACTTCTTCCTTTCCAATTCAGATGCCTTTTATTTATCTTTCTTGTCTTATTGCTGTGGCTAAGACTGCCAATACAATGTTGAAGAGGAACAGTGAAAGCGGGCATCTTTGTCTTGTTCCTATCTGAAGGAAAATGTTTTTAACCTTTCCCCATTGAGTATGATGTTAGCAGTAGGCTTGTCATATATGACCTTTATTATGTTGAGGTATGTTCCCTCTATTCCGACTTTGCTGAGAGTTTTTATCATAAATGAGTGTTAGATTTTGTCAAATGCCTCTTCTGCATCTATCGATATGATCATATGGTTTTTATCTTTCGAATTGTTAATGTGGTGTATCACATTAATTGATTTGCAGATATTGTACCAACCTTGCATCCCAGGAATAAATCTAACTTGATCATAGTGTATGATGTTTTTAATATACTGCTGAATTTCAATTGCTAATATTCTGTTGAGGATTTTTGCATCAATGTTTATAAGAGATGTTGACCCATAGTTTTCTTTTTTTGTAATGTCTTTGCCTGGTTTTGGAATCAAGGTGATGGTGGCCTCATAAAAGGAATTTTCTGGAATAGTTTGAGAAGAATAGGTGTTAATTATTTTTTTATGTTTGATAAAATTTACCTCTGTAGCCATCTGGTCTAGGACTTTTATTTTTGGGTAGGTTTTTGATTACTGATTCTATTTCATTGGTGATAGTCAGTTCAGATTTTCTATTTCTTCTTGACTCAGTTTTGGGAGATTGTATGTTTCTAGGAATGTGTCCATTACTTCCAGATTGTCCAATTTGTTAGCATGTAATTGCTCTTAGTATTTCCTCATTTTCCTTTGTAGTTCTGTGGAGTCTGTAATTATTTCTCCTCCTTTATTTCTGATTTTATTTATTTGAGTATTCTCTCATTTTACCTTGATAAGTCTGGCTAAGGGTCTGTCAATTTTGTTTATCCTTTCAAAGAACCAACTCTTGGTTTCATTACTCTTTTGTATTGTTTTTCTAGACTCCGTTTCATTTATTTCTGCTCTGAACTTTATTATTTTCTTCCTTCTATTCACTATGGACTTTGTTTGCTGTTTTTTTTCCAGTTCTTTAAAGTGTAAGGTTAGCTTGTTTATTTGAGCTTTTTCTTATTTCTTGAGGTAGGCCTGTATTGCTATGCATTTCCCTCTTAAAACTGCTTTCACTGTGTCCCACAGGTTTTTATTTGTTGTGTTTTCATTTTTATTGTCTGTAGGTATCTTTTGATTTCTTCCTTGATCTCATTAATAACCCATTCATTGTTTAGTAGCCTGTTATTTAGCCTGCATGTGTTTGTGTATTTTCCAGTTTTTTTCTTGTAGTTGATTTCTAGATTCATACCATTGTAATCAGAGAAGATTTTTGATATGATTTCAATCTTCTTAAATTTCTTGAGATTTGATTTGTGTCCTAATATGTGGCCTATCCTTGAAAATGTTCCATGTGCACTTGAGAAGAATGTATATTTTTCTGCTTTGGGGTAAAATACTCTGAAAATATCTACTATGTCCCTCTAGTCTACTGTGTCTTTTAGGCCCATTGTTTCCTTGTTGATTCTTTGCCTGGAAGTCCTGTCCATTGGTGTCATTGGGGTGTTAAAGTCTCCTACTGTGAGTGTATTGCTGTTGATCTCTCTTCTTTTTATGTCAGTCAATAATTGCTTTATGTATGTAGGTACTCCTATGTTGGATGTGTAAATGTATACTAAGGTTATGTCCTCTTGATTTATCGATCCCTTTATCATTATGTAATGCCCTTCTTTGTCTTTCATAGCCTTTGTTTTAAAGTCTATTTTATCTGATGAAAGTATTGCTACCCCAGCTCTTTTTTCATTTCCATTTGCATGAAATATCTTTTTCTATCCCTTTTACTTTATTCACTTTTAGTCTGTGAGTGTCATTTGATTTGAAGTGGATCTCTCGTAGAAAGCACTTGCATGGGTCTCGTTTGCTTAACCATTTGGCTACTCTATATCTTTTCGTTGGAGCATTTAATCCATTTATATTTAAAGGGATTACTAATAAATACATAGTTACTGCCATTTTAACATTTGTATTTATTATTTCTATTTTCTTTTTTATTCCTTCTCTTTTTACAGAAGTCCTTTTAACATTTCTTGTTATACTGGCTTATCGATGATGAATTCTTTAAGCTTTTTCCTGACTGGAAAGCTCTTTATCTCACCTTCCATTTTAATTGAAAGCCTTGCTGGGTAGAGTATTAGTGGTCATAGATTCTTGTTTTTCATAACTTTGAATATTTCTTGCCAGTCACTCCTGCCCTCAAATTTCCATTGAAAAATCAGCAGACATTCTTATGGGGTTACCCTTGTAAGTAACTACCTGCCTTTCTCTTGCTGCTTTCAAGATTCAAGAACCCTCATACACTGCTGGTGGGACTGCAGATTGGTACAGCCACTATATACAATAGTATGGAGGTTCCTTGAAAAACTAAGAATTGATCTACCATGTGATCCAGCAATCTGCCTACCGGGTAAATTTACACAAAGACTAGAAAACCCATAGTGGAAAAGATACTTGCACACTGTTGTTCATTGCAGCATTATTCACAGGGGCCAGGACATGGAAGCGACAGAAGTGTCCTACAATAGATGATTGGCTAAAGAAGCTGTGGTACATATATACAATGAAATATTACTCAGCCATAAGAAGAGATGAAATACTGTCATTTGCAACAACATGGATGGACCTTGAGATAATTGTGCTAAGTGAAATAAACCAGACAGAAAAAGTTGAAAATCACATGATATCACTTATATGTGGGATATAAACCTCAAAGCAACAAACGAACAGGACAAACAAACAGAGACTCATGGGCATGGACTATAGACTAGTGGTTACCAGAGGGTAGGGAGTAGGGGAGGAGGGGGTAGATAGATGGTTAAAGGGGGTCAAATATAGAGGGGTAATGGGAGGGTGAAGTGGGTAAAGGAGATCAAATATATGGTAGCTGAAGGAAACTGGACTTTGGAGGTAAACACACAATAGAATATACAGATGTCAAATTATAATATACACCTGAAAATTATATAATTGTATTAATCAATGTTACTCCAATAAATTTAATTTAAAAAAAAATTCTGTCTTTACATTTGACCTTCTGCAGTTTAATTATGATATGTCTTGGTGTGGGTGTTTTTGAAATCCTCTTGTTTGGGACTCTTTGTGTTTCCTGAACTTGTATGTCTAATTCCTTTGCCAGGTTAGAAATGTTTTCTGTCATTATTTCTTCAAATAGAATCTCAATCCCTTGCTCTCCATCTTCTCCTTCAGGTACTTCTATGATCCGAATATTGTTATACTTCATGTTGGTCTCTTAAACTATTCTGATTTTTTAAAATTCTTTTTCCTTTTTGTTTTTCTAATTGGGTGTATTCTGCTACCTGGTATTTGATCTTCTGCTTTGTCCAATCTACTGCTGAATCCTTCTAGTCTATTCTTCATTTCAGTTATTGTGTTCTTCACTTCTGTCTGGTTCTTTTTTATGATTTCTATGTCTTTTTGTATGCTTACTATCTCTCTGTTGAGGTTCTCATTGTGTTCATCTATATTCTCCATAAGTTCATTGAGCATCCTTATAATCATTATTTTGAATTCTGTCTCTGGTAGATTGTTTGCCTCCATTTCACTTAGCTTATTTTCTGGAGTTTTCTCCTGTTGTTTCATTTGTGGCATGTTTCTTTGTTTTCTCATTTTATTTGCTTCTCTGTGCTTGTTTCTATGTGTCAGGAATATTTGTTTCATCTCTTAACCTTAGCCAGATGGCCTAATGTGGAAGGTGTCCCATGTGGCCCAGTGGTGCACTCTCCCTGATCCCCTATGCCAGGGGCTCTGGACATTATCTTTGTGTGGTTTGTGTGTGATCTTCTGTTGTCACCAAGACTTTTTTGTTGTTAGTAGATCAGTGGATGGGATTAATGCTCAGGCTGACTAATTGTGGGAATTGGCTGCACCAACAGGGTAAGAGCTGCTGTGTAGGGGCTGACCCCACTGAGTGGGATTTGCCCTAGCAGGCTTGTGTACTTGTTGAAACCACCCTTTGTGAGTACCGGTAATGGGGCTAGTCAGGACTTGCTCTGTGGTGGTCTGGTGCCAGCCTCCAAATGCGTTGGTTATGTGGCTCCTTGAGAAGGGCTCCCCAGTAGGCCAAGGTCAGCCACTACTTTTGGTTGCTCAGGCCTACCTGGTGGGAACTACAAAGCGATCCACAGATGATTGTTGCCTATGCTGGATCTACAGGGAAGTGGAAGAGACAATGCTGTACGCAGAGGTCAGTTATTCCCCACCCTGACCTATGGCAGTTTAGCAGAGGAACCAGTACTCCTCAAGGCCTAACACTGTCTGTCAGTTGCCTGTAAGTCTCTGAAACTGGGTAGCGCAGGGACCCTGGGAGTCTCTTGGGTCTATTGAGTAAATTTCCTACTACTGCTACAGTGTCAGTTTCCATCTCAATGCTGTCTCTGTGGCTCCCTGTACAAGTTTCCACTAGTAGCAAGGCCAGTTGCTTCCCACTCTGGGCCTAAATGCGCTACCCTAGGGCAAGGGCAGCTGCTTATCAATGTGCAGTGGGCGCTTTGTGTATTGGATAGCATCAGGGTCAGTGATATTGCTGACCGAGAAGGGAAAGTTCAGTGGCGTGAGGCCCAGTTGCACAAGAGGCAGACATGAGGATAAAAAGGCTGGCAACAACTTTATTGTGTGAAGTGCACTTCTTCTGGGAAGTGCCATTCTATTGGGGAGTGCAGTCTATTGCACAGGACACGTAGTCTTGCGCACACTTCTGCTTCCCTTTCTTGTGCTCACCTTCGGCTCTCCCCTTTTGTTCTCCCCTTCTTTCTGTTCTCTTTCCCTCTGCTCTCCCCTTATTTCTGCTGTCCAAGGGACTGCATAGCTCCTCCCATAGCAGAGTACCAAAGTGGCATTCACCCACACATGCATGATACAATAAGCTGAAGTATGTTTACATATTTTCTAAGTCTGGGGTTCTATTCCTAGCTATGGCCCTGGATTACAGCCAGACCTTGGACCAGCCAGACCTTGGGCCAGTCAGGCCTGGTACCCACAGATAAGGCAGGAGCTCAGGGAGACAAGGGCTATCCGGCCAATACAGCCTCAGTTTTGCTACAACTTCTGTGCCCGGGCATTCCCTCTGTATTCACAGATCACAGTGACACTAGCTGCTGTCTGGGGTAGTCTCACAGACCCCTGTGCTCCCCAAGACAAAGTATTGTAACTCTGGCAGATAGCAGAGATCTGCCTCCAACTGATTTCTGAGTAGTGCTCTCGAGTGAGTGTCCACAGGTCAGAAAGCCTGTGTGTGGGACCTTCAAAGTGGTGTTTAGGGTTTAAGTCTCCTTCCATCTCACCCAGACGGCCAGAATCCCCTCTGGTTTTTACAGTCAGAGTTATTGGACTCTCCTTTTCCCTGTGCTAGGACCCTGGGCTGGGGAACCCTTGAATGAGGCCAGGACCCCCTTCTCTTTCAGTGTAGCCTCTGCAGCCTCGCTCTCCCTTCACCACCCACGGGCATGGGTCCAGCCTGATTCGAACTTTGCCCCTCCTACCAGCTCCTACCAGCTTCAATGTGGCTCCTTTATATTATCAGACATAGGTGTTACGTACGATCAGCTGGACTTCTGTTAAGGGTAGAAAATTTTCCAGTAAGCCAGCAGTGAGGATTTACTTTTGCTTGCTTGTTTAATGTTTAACCAGGGTATAGTTTTAGGAGATATCCTGTGCAAAGATATGCTAATGTTAAGGGTGTAGTTATCCTGTGCAAAGATATGCTAATGGATAACTTCTGCTTCTGTAAACCTGCTTGCTTGTTTGATGTAGTTTTGGGTTTTATAAGCTGCCTCCTCTGAAAGTTCGGGGCTGATTCTCTAGTGGGGAGAATCAGTCGCCATCCAGCTAATAAAAGCTCGTAATTAATCTCAATTGGCTCTGTGGGTCTTAGATTTGAATGTGCCACAACACTTCAAGTGATTCTCCACTTTGATTATTTCATTATTTGGTCGTAATTTCAATGCGTACCTGGGAGGAGGTGAACTCTGCTTTTACCTAGTCTGCAATCTTCCCAGTACTCCCATTTTCACATTTTTTCCAGGCAGGAAGCGACACCTAATGGAGGACATTGGACACTCAGACAACTTTGTTAGAGAAAGGAGAATTTATTAGCCATCAGAGCGTGTGGGACTTAGCGCTAAAGCACAAGCTCCTCTTGGTTGATTTCTTACAGTTTATATACCTCTGCAGTGTCCATGCAAGGAGCACGTGATTCCTTTGTCTAAGGTTCTAGGTGCACCTCATGACTCAGGATGGGGAGGGGGAGTTTCAGGTGGGGACTGCAAGAGGGAAGGAATTCCCAGACCACTGGTCCTATCTATTTACAGATTGTTTGTGTTTGTAGGTGTGGCAAGAGTTTCCAGAAGGCCATTTAGAGATCTTTAGGGTGTGGTTAATCTATATCCAGCTGAGTAGGTCTTTTCTACAAGTCCTTCCCCTTGCATTTTTCAGATGCCTCGTCTCTGCTCTTATTTTAACATATACTTTTCTAATATTATTGGTTGAGAGCTAAGAAATATAATTTAATTGTGTGTATACATATGTATCTATATATTTCCATTTATATCTATCTATCTTCCTATTACCTACCTATGTGTGCGGATATATACACACATTTTTATGTATATAAATGCATAGAATGTGTGCGTATGTCATCACTTGTAATGTGACTGTCACAAAACTATGCTTATGATTCTATCGATTTGTGGGGAATGAGTGAGTTAACAACTGAATAGTGTGAAAAAAACATATAATATACATGTTTCTGTATATATTTTTTTGGTCCTTATTCAGACAAAGTAGAACCTGGAGATGCTGGTACAATGCACTAGAACAAAGGGGTCGAGAGCTGAGAAACACAAAGCAAAGTTCAGAAATGTTCACCATCAACCAACTGGGATTATTAAAAAGAACCAAACAAACTTGAATGATGGAGGAGAGAGTATATACAAATACAAAAGTGCTTACCAGGACAAGAATGCTTTGGGTGGCTCTGGTCTTAGGGAAGGATCTCGGGGAGATATTTCTTCTGTGATTATGTTAGACCCTCTGCTGGTACCTGTGCAGGATGAAGAGCATGGAGCCACTGGTCCAAAGCATGAGCATGAAACACAAAACGTCAGGGGATGACAACAATATTGCATATACTGAGTCTGCGATTTTTGTCATGAAGAACAGCAGAACAGTATCCATAGACTCTTTTCCTTGTGATGTTTGTGTTCATCCACTTGTCTATCACACAAAGAAGGAATATGGTACTTATCAGTATGTTCAGAACTGAGCACAGGCCGGTGGAGCTCTCACTTTCAGCTCTGCCCACTGAGAATTCCTGGGATTGACCATGATGGCTTGGAAGACAGACACTCAAGAGGCAGGTGCTGCCAATGGACACACTCCTGGCCACTATTTAACCTAGAAAATAAATGTGCATCCAACGTCACTAGGGAAATATCTCGACCAAAAAACTACCATTGTCTGAGGGATTTCTTTAAACAGAATGACCAGAGTTGGCTACTCTCAGGTGCCTGAGAATCAAATCTGTGTACTTCACCATGCAAACTGATATGAAGGAGATAATGGTAAATATGGGAGATATTCTCCAGGAATTCAAATATAGTCTGTGATAATAAGGCCATTCCTATTGTCAAATCCCTGGTGGCCTTCCTGTTCTCGTAACTGAAATTTTTGTTGAAAGCCTTTGGATCCTGCATGGGAATAAGAGGCACAGGCTTTACAGGGTCAAATGAATTCCAATATTTTCCATTTCTGTTGGTTCTTTATTACATATTTCTAAGTTCTATTTTGTTTTTTTATTTGTGACTAAGAGATTTTTAAGAATTGACTATATAACCTTCAGGGGAAACTTACAATGTGTGGATCACTGCTGTGAGGAGTATATACATGGTAACTTCTTTTGTTCTTCACAAAGCTATGAAGCTCACACTACTATTCCTTTAATTATAAGGGCAACTTAGGCAATGTAGGGGCAACATAGCCCTCCACATACTCAGAAGACTGGTAGCTGCCCAGCCAACAGCTAAGGAAGATAGTACAAAAAGAGTTTTCAACAGTGCCTACTCTCATGGACATTATCTGCTCCTGTACCCAAGCAGCACATTTTGCTCCTATTCCTCTGAGAAGCCTGCCGATTGCTCAATGAGATTACCCCTCCCTCTGCTCATGGGCATAAAAAACTCTGCTGGCATTTAGTCAGCAGCAGTTTTTCTTCCTGCAGCTCTGGCCAGCTACTGCTGAAGCCTCCCTACCTCATGAGTAATAAAGGACATTTCTTATCCCTCTGGTCCTCTTTTTTTTCAGAATATCCAAACCCAAGGGCAAGTTCCAAGCCTGCAAATAGAGGTTAAGTGATTTGTCTAAATTTATATGCTGAGGAGGAGCAGGGTGAGAACTTGAAAATGTCTGTGCTGGTAACAAACAGTACAATGGATGGAAACACTAAAGTACACTGAAAAGCCATTTGGGTATGTCCTTCGGATAACCCAGATGTACATTTGGTGTTGTTTCTACTTTGTTGTTTGGTTTTATGTTGATGGTAATTTTATGATTTTGGTTATAACAAATTTCCATTTATATGTGTAGATTTTCTATAGACCAATAGGACTTAAGAATGAAGATTATGCATCTCCAGAAATGTAGATGCACTGATTGGAATTTAACACCACAAGACCCTTCCCCATGATAAGTTGGATTTTATGAAGAGAAGAATGGCTTCATATAAAAAGGGAAAAGAAAGATTCATTTGCTTTTATGCCAGGAAAAAGATAAATGGCCCCTATCATAGGAACTATTGAAAAACTCATGCTATGCCCTAAATTATAGGACATAAGACAATATCGCATGATAAAATAGTGTTGGGTAGAAACTATATTATTCTTTTTAGATCATATACTTTCATACTTATTAATACACAAGTTAGTAAAATTAACAATGGTGTGTGAATTTGAAAGATATTATAACATGAGTGACATGCACAAAATTTAATAGACATCTTGTGCATTGTATGAATTACAACAGCAAAGTTTTTTATTTTATATTAGAATATTTTTAAAACAAATACAATATCACAGGGTAAATTCAATTTTGACAGCTATCATCTGAAATTTGTAGTTACCTTTTCCTTAACTTCAAAGGGGAAATGCTCAATTATCAATAGACCATAGGTTTTCAGCAGAAACACAATTACTGACACCAGTTAGAGAAAACACTTCTATTCCAGCAATTGTGATTTGAATACACAGTATTATATGGTCCTTATACATTCACCCTGTTCTTTATTAAAGCATGAATGTGTTACAAACACAACACTAGTAAGCCTGAAATTTAGTCTATAATTCCTGTAAGGCAGATGGAACAGCTGGTGATCCTCAGGGCTACAGTCGCTAAGTACTTTAAAAATCAGGTTTCATTAGCACTTAAACACTAAAATGACTGTCATTGTCAACTACACTAAATTAAATTAGGAGTCAACATTGGTGTGCAATATATGACTCCATCTACCTTTACTAGCCAGACTCATGCCACAAGAACTATTCCTAATTCCTACGTGGCCTTGACACTGGACCTAGTTCTGCCCCAGAAGCATCACTTTTTCCAACATGATCACTTACCCAGACTTATGGTTGCCACACTTTCATGATAGATTCTGCTTCTCAAGTTGAAATAGAAAACACCTAACTTCCCACTGACAGGACAGTGGGCTCATGCGAAGGTCACAACAGCCAGGGAACATGTGGGAAGAAGTCAGCTGGACCCTGACACATGGGTTAGTGATTCTGTGACATCACTACCATGCCCCTCAGGACTACACTTGTCATTTGAGCTATAGCAGCCATTAGAATGCATGCCGGAGAGGGAGAATGTTTCTGAAATCTATTTTCAGTTGCTAATTACAAAAAATAAATTAACAAAACAAAAACAGTTACAAGTTTCTAGTTAGCTTCTCCAAAGGGATCTTTGAGGTGGCTCTTTCATTCTGGTCCCCACAGGCAGACACTTGTTAATATGGGCTTGTTTGAAGGGTTATTGTAACATTGCAACAAAGTGACCAGGGAACTCTAAGGTCTGACCTTTACGGGACTGGCAGCCAAGCACATGTGTCTCTCTGCATTCTCTGAGAATTTCCATGAGAAGTCCTTTTACCAAAAAAATAAATAAAAGAAAATAAGTGTATTTCCTTATTTTCAGACTATCGAGCGGCACCAACATTTAAGTCATTAGCAGAGACAAAAATGAGACACAAAACACCTGAGCAGGATTTTCAGAGAGATGCAAATAAAAAGAATGATATGATGCTCATACTTTACCTAAGAAATCATCACAATTATGTTCACAGCTCAATTTAACGTTGGCTTGATGGTTTCATGTTTTTCATTTACTTTTTTTATCATACATCTTCCATGCATCTTCCATAAATGATTATTAGTTATACAGAAAAAGACGATTATTTTGGGGGTTAACATTATATCGTACTAGTTTAATGAATCACTGTATCAGGTTTTTTTTTCTTTCTTTCAATTCTTTGTGTTCCTAGATATACGATAATATCAATTTCAAATTGGGTCTTCCATCATTATTTCCAATTTTCCTGCCACTTTAAAGTGCCTTGGCTAAGCTTCTAACAATAGTAGTATCTCCCTAATGCTTCCCATGAGTAGCATTAGGACATGAGTATGCAAATGAATATGCAAATCAACCTGTACTCCAGTAGGGCAAAACACTGTTCTGTCAAGTTAGGGGGAAAAAAAACAACAAAAAACAATATGGAGTCTCTGCTAAAAATTAAATATAGAACTAGCATTAGATCCAGCAATTCCACTTCTGGGTATTTATCTAAAGAAAACAAAATTACTAGCTGGAAAAGATATCTGTACCCCCATGTTCATTGCAGCCATCAGTCACAATAGACAAGACATGGAAGCAACCTAAACAGCCATTTATACATGAATGAAGAAAATGTGGTATGTATGTGTGTGTGTGTGTTTCAATGTGTGTGTTTAAAATGTAATATTCAGCCACACACACAAAAAAAGTTGTCATTTGAGACAACATGGATAGACTTTGAGGGCATTATGCAAAGTGAAATAAATAATACAGAGAAAAATAATACATGATCTCACACTTATATGTGGAATCTAAAAGCAAACAAAGAACAATAACAAAAATTACAAAGTTCGTAGTTACAGAGAATGGACTGGTGGTTGCCAGAGGAGGAGGGTTGGATAAAATGGGTGAATGGAGTCGAAAGGTACAAACTTTCCTCTAGAAAATAAGTGAGTTCTGGGTTTGTAATGTACGGAGTGGTGACTATCATTAACAATACTCTATTGTATGTTTAAAAGTTGCTAAAAGAGAAATTCTTAAAAGTTCTCATCACAATAAAAACATTTTTTTCAACTAAGTATGTTAACTAGACTTATTGTGGTCATCATTTTAAACTATAACAAATATTGCATCATTATCAAGTACACCCGGAACTGATATTGTCAGTTATATCTCAATAAAAAAATACATTACTAATATTTGATAATTTTAATTTAATATTAATGCATATTAAATTCTGCAAAATTTTTTGTGTCACTGAACATGATCATGTGACTTTTCATCGCTATAAAAATCATTAACTATATCAATGTATTTTCTAATATTGAATCATTCATGAATTCCAGACATAAACTGTATTTGGCTATTATGTATATGACACATTGATATTTGTAAGTATTTTCTCTTACCTAGTTGTAGGCAGAGATATGTGTAAGTAGACATGATTTTTCTGGTACAAAATTTGGAAGGTTTTAGTACCAATGTTCCATTTGAGTTTTAAACTCTATTTGGAAGCATTATTCTCATTTCAGTGTTCTTGAATCGTGTAAAAGTATTTGGCTTATTTGACATTCAAAATCACTGTAGAATACTCTTGTTAAATCACTTGTTCATGTAATTTATTTTGAGGGCCTCTTTTATAATGTGTAGATATTATTTGGTCTAGACTTTTGCTTTCAATAAATGTAAATCTCGGTAAATTCTATTGTCCTAGAAAATTTCATATTATCTTGTTTTCCAAACCCATACACATTGAGTTGTGCAAATTATTTTTGAATCATTTCAACATCTATTCTTGATATCTTTTTCTATCTTTCATTTTTAATTGTTTTTAATTATAGTTGACATATAATATTAGTTTCAGGTGGTTGACATAGTGATTCGACATTTTTATACTTTACAAAATGGTCACCACCAGAAGCCCAGTAACCATCTGTTACCATATAGTTATTACATTATTATCAACTCGATTCCCTATGCTGTACATTATATCCTTGTGACTTAAATTCTAACTGGAAGTTTGAATTTCTAAATTCTTTTTTCTGCCCAATTCCTAACCCCTCACCCATTGGCAACCATCAGTTTGTTCTCTGTATCTATGAGTTTGTTTCTGTTTTGTTTTTATCATTGTTATTTTCTTTAGATTCCACTCATAAGTGAAATTATACAGTATTTATTTTTCTCTGTCCAACTTATTTCATTTAATCTAATATTCTCTAGGTCCATCCATCTTGTCACAAGTGGCAAGACGAATATGAGTATTAGTGGAAAAGTGGTGGAATGTCCTCTAGGGACATGGCAATGGGGACTACCTCCTTAGTGAAAATCGTAGTTGGAATCCTGGGGAATCTCTCTTCTTTATCACACCTACCCTAACTTCACTGGATAGAGGTCCACAGATCTGATTGTCAAGCACTTGACTTTAGCCAATACCTTGGTCAATTACTCTAAAGGAGTCCCCCAGACAATGGCAGCTTTTGGGTTGAAATAGCTCCTCAATGATTAAGGATGTAAATTTGTATCTTATCTTCAAAGTGACCAGGAATCTATCTTATGACACCACCTGCAAATGGGGTAAATACAGGCCATCATGATCAGCCCCAGGAACTCCAGGTGGATAGTGTTCCCAAGCACACTGGCCCCTTCAACAATTGTGCTGGACTATGCAAATGCTTTTAAATGTGTTCTTTCCTATATTTGTGTCTGGCAGATGAAGTCACAGAAATGTCACAAAGCAAAAGAATTCTGTACAGTCTTTTATTATACTTCATGAAAAAGTGACATCCTTAGTACTCATGGGTTTTTAAAAAATTCTTTCCTAGTAACCTAGTCTACCCTTCAAAGATCCCCAAATCTATTGCAAAAATTATAATTTTTTAAAAGCATGTTCAGGAAACAAATGCATGGAATGATATGATAAAAAAAATAGGATTAAGCTTTCAATTACACCAGGGTGAACCATAGAGATTAAAACTGAGGACACACATTATAAGTATAATCAAGGTAAGAAATCTTTCAGAAATGGTTCCTTAGTTTTCACATCTGGAAAGAATCTGTCCTGGTATCAAAACCAACATTTGCAATAAAGATAGGAAAGTTTTGATCTATTCATTTATAAGCAAATATCACAGTTATTAGAGAAAATTTTTACAAGCATAATGAACCTGGAAGGTCTTTAGGTAGGATGAGTCTTCTCTATCAGAAATTCATACTAGGGAAAGCCTTACAGTATAATGAATTGGCTACAAATTTACCAAGAGTCAAGCATCCCTAAACATCAGTAAAGATATCTAAGAGAAATCTTAAAAATATGTGTGTGACAAATTCTTACCGAAAATTCAGTCCATGGAGAATCGTCATATTCATTTTGAAGGAAATCTTACAAATTTAATAAGTAAGAATGTTCAAGCCTTACAAAACATTACATAAGTGAGAGAGGTAAGAAGTAAAGGGTAGCCAAGGACCCATCCCTGCGCCGTCCTCTCCCCCTCCGCTTATGTCCCGGGCCTCCTTCCCGTGACCCTGTCTAGGCCTGGCAGGGATTCAGGCTCCGCTCTTTGCCGGAAGCGTTCGGCCCAGGTCCCGCCTGCAGCCCAGGTGTGCCTCAGCGCCTACGCGGAGTTTCTTGCTGGCCCAGAAGTGCTAATGCTGGGGGAGGTCTTGTTGGCGACCGTGATTTTCGGTTTTTCCGGTTGAAACCTGAGCTTCTCTGTCCACAGACCTAACACGGGAAGCCTACTGACACTGAAGTTTCCGCACCCGCGCCTCCTACAGCGGTGAGTCTGGCGTCCAGGGGAGACGTTCCGGGTGCCTGACGCTCGGCTTCTGGGTGAAGGGTCCGCGGTTCTTTTGGGTAAATTCTGAGGCGGTTCCACCTGTGGTCTGTTCGCCTTCAGGTCTTTTTCCTGCTTAAAACCCTTCACCGGGCAGCCTGCTCTCCCCGCGCCGTGTACAGTCTTGGTAGACGGACTCGGGAGCTGGATTCGGCCCTCGGCTCCCCTCCCCCAGCCTCTCCACTCTCGGCAAAGGGAGCCTGGCTTCCTCCCTGTCCAGGGGTTCTGCAGACCCTCTCATCTCCCCCAATTTAATAAGGGGCCCGAATCCCAGGAAGCGCACACTGTTCAGAGGGTGGGATTTAGGAGGGAAGAATGAGGGGTGTCACTGGAAGAGGTCACCCCTCCACACACATACGTGCGCCGACTTTGTGGAAGCGGCGACTGCGACGCAGAGGCCAGGAGAGAGGCAGAAAGAGGGTGTGAGGGGATTACGAGCGAGACAGAATGTGAGGATTAGACACGGGAGAGGGTACAGGGGTTAGGGAGGGGTCCTTAAAAAGACGACAAAACAGGAGCTGGAGGGACTTGTCATCGACGGTTAGAGAGAAACTCGAGGAAGTAGGCAGAGGAGAAAGAAAATGGAAAATGTAGAGAGGAGGGAGGAGCTCCAGAAAGGTGAAGGGAAACCTGGAGGGAGGGGCCTTAGGTGCAGGAGTCGGGGCGACAAAGGACGCAACGCGGCCCTGGGGACAGAGAGGGAGTCCGGAGGATAGCTAGGGGACCCGGTGCGGGAAAAGCGACGGGTGCCAGGTGATAGCAGAGGGAGAAACCTCCCTGAGAGCTCATCCAGCGGAGAGCGCCAGTGAAATGCGGCAAAGGCGGGGACAAGAATCAGAGGGGACACAAGGATGTGGAGAAAGGCAGATATGTGTGGAGATGGGAGTCGATTAGAAAGATTAGGGAGAAAGAGCCACTGAAGGTTAAATAGGTTTCAAGAGTTTCTCAGAGCAGGTGTAGGGAAAGGAATAGAGAAAGGGGGAGAAAGAGCAGGGCGGAGAGCGGGAAAACGCAGGAAAGGACAACAGTGCACAGAAACAGGGATGAAAGGGACGCACAGAACCACAGAAATCCAGAGGTGGAAAGAAGGGGAGCTCCAATGTGGATGAGCAGTGAGTTGATGGGACTTGGACCTGAATTCTGACATATTGATTTAACATATTGAACTGTTTAAGTGATACAGATTTTAATGAGAATTACAAAACTGCAGTTTCTAAAACTTATGCATTTTATAATTATTTCGATCACTGGATAGCTTCCATGTACAGCCTTTATGTAGCCAGAGGGACTAGAACTGTGTCAGTCAGTCAGTCATGGGTCCCCTCCTGGGATGGCCTGAGAATGGTTACCTGGGACAAGGAAGGACTGAGTCTGTCACCACCTGATACTTTCCCAAAGAATATGAAAAGCATTGCATCTTCTTTTTTTCTACCTTTATTACATTTAATTTATTGTTTTTTAATAAAACATACTGAGGAAAATCTTAGTCTGTTGAATTTCTGCTCTTTTGTAAATAATCATTAACTTAGGAAATAGGCTTTGGTGACCTCTCTGTTAACCAGCTCTTATTCCTTTCTAAATGTAATGTAGTCTCAATAACAAACAAAACCTAGTTACCTGAGTTAGTCTAATATTCTTTATTACCTTTATGTGATTTGTCAAATTAGTGAGCTGGAGGCTACAGAGTAGCTATTCCCCTCAAATCCCTCTTGTCCAGTCTCCGAAAATGTTGAAGGAGGGACTGGCTGGACCTGAAGCTTGGTTCCTGCAAAGCCCATCCATTTATGGTGAAGTACTTTGATCAGCATATTTCCATAACTAACCTTTTTTCAAAGTTTTCGTCACAAAAGACTGAGTTTATTTTATATTTTAAAAAAGGAAAAAACCCTCTGATTTATTGGAAAAGAGGGAGGAAATTTGCCTGGGGAGCCTGAACTTCTAGAAATTTCTGCCTCACCCTACAGAGGTCTCAGATATGCTGAGTCTGATGTTTGTAGCCCAGTGCTACAGGCAATAGGTATGGGAGAAAAAAAAGGTCAGCATCACTGGGAAGGACTTAAACTGCCATTTCACAGGCCCCCTGCAGAGCCGTAATGTTTTAAAGTGTAGCTCAGTCCCCTAGGGACCTGCATGCTCATTCAAGCTAAATGATTCCCATTCAGGTTCTACTAAATCAGGTGAGGAGTTCTAAGATGTGACATCACCTGTGCCCTACACCCCACAGATTGGACAACTGGTAAGGGTGGAGCATCATCATTGTATTAATGAGGTGTTCCAGGTGATTCCAAGGCGAGGCCAGGATTGGCAGGAGGGCTCCTGGACACATTTGTGAGAAAAGACAGCAGGATTTAGTCAAGGGCAGGTAATAGGGTGCTGTGTTCAGTTGGAAAAGGGGCAGGAGAGCAGCCCTCATTCTCATGGTTGTAGGAATTTGTGGATGTCTGTGGGAGGGGAGAACACGAGAAGACAGCAAAGAAAAAGCTTAGAGTTTGTTCTTCACTTAGGAGCTCGGACAGGAGAGGGTGATCTTTTCAGCATATCAAGGTCCTTCTGGCTGTGAGTGTGGGGGAATCAGATGAAGGGGCTCTGTTGACTCCACTGAAGGCACATTCTCAAGATGCAGCCGTGATTCCTCACACAATATCGCTTGAGCAAACGACCCAAAACAGGAGAAGGACCAGGATGAAATGGCTGCTTCTCAGGTAAAGTTTTTCCTCTTCTAATGTGTGGATTTATGACCTTTGATTCCCTATTACTCATCTTCCTGCCTAGTGAGGTTGTTTTCAACTACTTGTTTTCTTCATTTTCTCCTATGAGAGTCAAGGTCAGCTCTTTAAAATACTTCTGTTCTTTGTCCCAGATTCTCTCCATACAGGCCCCCTAAGGACATGAAGAATTCTCACTGGGAATTAATGACCCTCAGCTATTGAAAACATCCCCTTGTGACAAACCAACTGGGGAAGGCATTGATGTCCGCTATTGCTGTGGCACAGGTCAGATCCTTGGGTGTTGTGAAGAAGGGGAGTGTAGATTGTAGGTCCCTGTGGTAGCAAAGTCAACACTGTAAAACAGGATTGAGAAAGTGCATGTTTGACCAGAGTGGTGTTAGTGGTCAGAATAGCTCAGTTTTGTGAGAATAATTACAAGGTGTGGTAGCGGAGGCCGAGCTAACCCTTTCCTATAATGGTTGAAGATTGTTCAAGTCCCTTCTCATAATAGTTAAGGGACTTTTCAGTGTCACAACTGGCATGGCACAAACTACTGGCCCTGGTTGGTCACTCCCCTTACAGCCTGCCAACCAATCAAAATACACTAAGACATGTATAGAAGAGAAAGCCCTGCTGCGATTGGGGCTTAGCCTTTGGATGTGAACATGCTGAGCTGGCGCTGGCATCAATAAACGCTACTTCCTGCTTATTGCCTCCATGTCCTGTCTCTCCGAGTATTCTGCAGCATTTCTGGGGGATCATCCAGGATTGAAGACAGTGAGTTTTTGCCTCCTTTATCGTCGGAGTTTGCCCCCCGGGATGCTGGGAGAAGCGGACTCCACCGTGTGCCAGCGGACCTTGTTCTTAGGGGAAAACGACTCTTCTAGCAGACCGGGCAGTGTCTCTGAGCACAATGGAACCTGGTGAGGTGCAGAAACCAGCGCAGGAGCACCACCCGATGGACTGGCGAGTATCCGGATCCAGGTATTTGACCTGCCTCTATAGAGGAAGAAGGAAGTCTGATCAACTCCTGAGGTCACCCAAGTAGTCTCTGGAGGAAGATGAAACTGTGAACACTTAGGTTTATTTGGGGCGAAGGGTGCTATTTGAATGATGAGAGCCTGAGTGTGAATGAGACGCAGCCTTGCCACAAAGTAAGAGTTGAGCCTTTATCCGTGGTTCCGCAACAAACCTCATACAGGTTAGGGTGGTATCCTGGATCTCTATGAGAGGTCTACTCTAGAGATCTGAGTCGAGGTTTCATACCAACCCACCAATTGCTAAGAGGCACCTGAAATGTCCCCGCAAGGGGAGTGGCCACGAGATAGGCAAAGTGAATCCCTGAATACGTGTGTGTCACCATCATATGGGTAGACAAGAGAGTAAGCAGACCCCCTTAGGATGTATGATAAAGAATTTTAAGGAGGGCTTTTCAGGAGATTATGGTATGAAGCTCATCCCCCAGAAACTTCGTACTTTTTGTGAGAAAGACTGGCCTTCATTTGATGTGGGGTGGCCGTCAGAAGGATCCTTGGCCAAGGCAGTCATAGCCAGGATCCATCAGGTCATTGTAGAGATTCCCAGTCATCCAGACCAGTCCCCCTATATTGATAATTGGCAGGATGTGGTCCTGACCCGACCCTGTTGGTTGAGAGCCTGTCTAGAAGAGAACTGCAGAATAATGTTGGCCTGGGCCACTACAACCTCCAAATGCCAACCTAAAGAAGAGAAACCAATCTTGCCAAGTAAGACAGAGGATATAGATTCTTCACCACTTCCTGTCCTGACCCCCAAGGGCCCAAATGGAACCTGATCAAAAGCAGCAGTCTCTAGAGGAGAGGCCCTCCAATTACCCCTGTGTGAAACACGGGGCCCCATATACTATGACCAAGATAGCCACATACAGGGTGACCGATGCACCTATGTGTACCAGCTCTTACCTCTTAAACTGGAAAAACCGTACTCCTTCCTTCACAGAGAAGCCTCAGGTTATGACCCATCTACTGCAATCTATCGTCCAGATGCATAAGCCCACCTGGGCCAATTGCCACCAGCTCCTCCTGACTCTCTTCAATACAGAGGAACACTGGCGAGTCACCCAGGTTGCTTCAAAGTGGCTAGAAGAGCATGCCCCGACAGGGACCTTAAATGCATAGGCCCAAAACCAGTTCCTTGAGGAGGACCCCCAATGAGACACCAAGGAGAAGGAGGACAGAGGACTCCAGATCCTTGAACACTATCAGGAGGTCCTCCTAGGTGGTCTAAAAGAAGATGAGAAGAAAGCCATGAATATGAGTAAGACTTCAGAGGTACTCCAGGGACCTGAGGAAAGCCCAAGCCAATTCTATGAGAGGCTGTGTAAGGCGTTTTGCCTTTACACCTCCTTTGACCTAGAGGCGGCCAAAAACTAGAGGATGGTTAATGCATCTTTTGTCATTCAGACTCAGGGAACATCCTGCACAAACTGCAAAAATTGGAGGGCTTTGCTAGTATGAATGCCAGTGGATTATTAGAAGTGGCAACAAAAGTATCCAAGAAGCCTGATGGGAGGCAGACTGAAAAATGAGAAGGAAAGTAGATCTGCTTGCTGTTACACTGGTAGAATGATCAGGACACTCCAGGAGAGGTGCCCTGACAGGCCAGGGACAGAGCCAGAGGAGAAGGAAACTGGAAGAACCACCTCACTTAGAAATGAGGTTGGGGTGGGACCAGTACATTCATTGCCACCAAAAGGGTCACTGGAAAAGTGAGGGCCCCAACAGTTGGGCAGTTACCAGCCTACTCCAGGCCCAAGAGGAAGAACCTAAGTGTTCCAAGGATAGTACGAACCAACAACAGCAACCATCCAAGGCCCCAGAAGATGATTTTGTTGGTTTGGTTGCCCTGAGACTACAGAGAAGAGTAGGCCAGACCGGGCTCAATTCTGTAAGGCCCCCAGGAGCCTGTGGTTCGAATAACTGTCAGGGGCTGACCCACTGACGTTATGGTAGATACAAGGGTAGAACATTCTGTGGTGACTCACCAGTAGGCCCCCTTTCACAGACAGGCCACCATTGTGGGGACTACAGGCAGCCAGACTTGTCACTCTTTCTTGCTGCCCCAACGATGCAATCTGGGAGGTCGTGAAGTCATTCACGAGTTCTTATATCTCCCTTACTACCCAGTGGCTTTAATGGGTCAAGACCTATTAGGTTCTGCCTTGGCGAAACCCCTTTATGAGACCACAAAGTGGTGGGGGCAGGGGAAGGGGGCAAACAAGAGCCCCTAGTATAGGAACAGGTACAACAAAAGGCCTTTGTGGATTACACTGATGGTAGCAGCTTCATGAGGGGAGAAGAACACCCTGCAGGAGGATATGCTATAGTGACCCTACATTCCACCATTGAGGCAAAACCTCAGCCCAGAAAGCTAAATATGCCTTTACTACATGGGGCCTTATATAAGGAGAAAAGCCTGATCAACTAGGGGGAAAGACATATGTATGGAAGAGATCCTTGAGCTACCAGCCTTTCTAGAGATATGGTGACTGCTAGGGGAAACCGCAGAGCAGAAGGCTGGGTTCTCCCCCTATGAGATTCTGTATAGGTGATCACCCCTGCTCATCAAGGGAATACAAGAAATAGATGAATTGACTCAGGTGGCAATTACAAGCCCTGGGTTCTACTTTGCAGGCTTTCAACCACTGGGATAGGGAAAGGCTGCCTGTTAATCTGACTACTAGGCCAATTCCTTTAGGCAAGGAGATTCGGTGTGGGTCAAGGAATGGAACGTCCAACCCTTAAAGCCTCTTTGGAGGGGCCCATTCACTGTTGTCCACCCACACTGCAGTAAAGGTTACCCAGATAACACCTTGGATTCACCATAGCAGGCTTAAGCCAGCAGCCACAGACTACAAGTACATTTCGGACTCCACAAAGCCCCTCAGACTAACCCTCCAAAAGAAGACATCCACTGGACTTGCAGATCAAAAAAACATCAGTCTTACTTTGGTCACACTGGAAGCTGACCAATCCACACATGACAGAAGCGTAAAGACGTCGACACCACACCAAGATGGCCAACATACCTCTAAGGACTCTGTATTTCTCCTAAGCTCACCCTTGAGTATGACCCCTGAAGTGTAGAGAGGGAATTAGGATAGGTAGTCAGGTCACATAGTATGGAAATATCAGCCCTTAGACCAAGAACAGGATGAAGCTCATGCTCTCTGACCCAATTTTGGGTCTGAGCATCAAAGCGGGGAATGTGGTAGTGGAGGCCAAGCTAACATTTTCCTATAACAGTTAAAAGTTGTTCACTTCCCTTCTTATAATAGGTGAGGGACTTTTCAGTGTCACAGCTGATGTGGTACAGACCACCAGCCCTGATTGGTCACTCCCCTTATGGCCCGCCAACCAATCAAAATACACTAAGACATGTATAAAAGGGAAAGCCTCACTCCTATTGAGGCTCAGCCTTTAGATGTGAATCCGCTGAGCTGGTGCCAGCACCAATAAACACTACTTCCTGCTTATTGCCTTGGTGTTCCTTCGCTCTGTTTGAGTATCCTGCAACAAATGGACTTGTTAAGAGTTACTATTTAAATATTCTTTTAGAGTTATAGAACATAAGAGTTGTGTGTGGATTGAAATGTGCATAAAACTAATGTTTTATGATCAGATTCAGAGTATGATAATTTATGCCAGTAAAATCATAGCACTGATGATGTGTCCTTCCCTGTGTTTTGGTCACCTGATTCCTTTGTTTCTGTCCATCTGATTTTTACTTGGTTGATGAGCTCTCTTCACTTCAAATATAATGATAAATATTTTTCTTTTTATCATTAATAAGGGTCTTGGAAGTGATATGGGCCATCCTTTGCAAAATTCTTAATCTTTTTAGTAAATTTAGTTAAGTCTTGTGTCAAGAAAGTAAGATAACCATAGTCAGACTCCCTTTCCTCACCCATAGTTAATTTTCAAGGGGAAGAAACTCAGCACTTCTCCCCTTATGTATCCAGGTGCCTGGAACATGGGGCTTCCATTATTTGGCAGTATGCCACTATTGTTTAACCTGTGTGTAAAAAAAACGGCACCACCATGTGGGGTGCATGCAGTGTCCTTATGGGATAGCATTGCAGTCCTGTGAGACAGGCTGTGCCCTTGCTGGAATAAAGAGCCATCTTGCAGTTGCCTACGGCTCCCCGCGTTCTCTTCCAACTGCCTGACTCATACTGCGTACCCTGGCACCTTGAATCTGCAGCAACAGTCTTTCCTCCTTTCTTTGAAGGAGAGGGGAAAAACCCTCTCCTTCAAACTTAAATAATTACCTTGAAACTGATGACTCAGGTTTTTGATAAGGATCATTGAAACTCAGCATTCTCCTTGGTCCATTATAAAGCAGGTATGTCTTTAGGCAAAAACAGGACCCTTGGAGTCGAGGGGAGGAGACCTTTAACCCAAGTTTGTTTGTTTGTTTGTTTGTTTGTTTGTCTGTTTTTCTCTTTTTTCCTTTTACAAAATATATTAACCAAATCTGTTTTCCTTTACCTGCTTGATAGGCAATCAATAATAGAAATGTTACTAGACATATGAGTCAAATAACAAGTTGTATCTTCATTTTTCATTGTCTAGGGACAGAGGCAGCACTTTGGCGGGATACCGGTCCTGACCAAGGCAGAAAGGGAAGGAGCTCCACAAAACCTTCCTCAAAAGGGAGGGACGACAGCCTCATCAGGAAGCAGATACAGAAGAAGAGACTTCCTTCCCCTCAACATCCATACTAATAAAAAAGAATTTGTAGCTCTTTGAAAAAAAAGATTAGGCAGGAAAGTTAGGGGGCTTCAGGTCCTCCTATAAAGATGCTGAGATCATCCTATTCTAGAAAAGTTCTGCCACAATCCACCCTCACAATTAAGCATTTTTAGACTAAAAGTAACTCACACAAGGAAACAAGCAGAAAATTGGGTACTAGTTTCAGCCAGTCACTCACACCTATGCAATGAAGACCCAACAAACTTGAATTCACCTGAGTTTCATTATACCCTCATTATAATATGACACATATGCCCAGAAGTTCATTGATATAACTGACTTCTGCGAATGAACATGCACAGAAAGCAAACAATGAGTCACTGAGTCCTATCAATCTTATTTGTCAATCAAGAAAGCCCACTCCTTAAAGAAAAGTAACCACCCATAGCAAATAGGTATAAAACCCCCAAAGACTTTGTTACTGTGTTCTTGGGCTCTTCAGACTTTTGAGCTGCCCTTCTCTTGCTCAGGCCATTTCCAAGTCTGGAAGTATACTGTGGTTTTACTTTCCCTCTAATAAAGCTTTTCTGCTGTCTTTTCGGTATCTTGCTCAATTCTTTGTTCCAGACATCAACAGCCTGAAGAACTTGCCAAGAGGGGAACCCCGTTCTCCTTAACAGAAGGATGTGTTCAGACATGTGCAAAAACCATTACATCTCATTTGGAAACTTCCTTTTCTTCTTAGCTTCTCTTTGCTTTGGAAAATGAAGGCTTTTACCTTTTTTTGACTAGAGATAATTGGCTTTTATTTTTTAAACAAACCGACTATTACTGAGTAATTAAAAGTATTTAAGCATATATTTTTATATAATTTATTGTGAGGTGATCAGTGTTAAATAAATTTATTTTCATAACTTGCTTCAATTCGTTCATGTCTTCCTGACCAAGTCTTCATTTTTCCTTCTAAAGTGTTGCACGCCACACCTCTGAGGCTATGCAGGATTTTTAGACACTATGGCTAAGGCTTTGACCCTTCATCCGCAGCTACCTATGTGCTCCTTGGATGCAGCTGTTCTACTGGTTTTAGTTTCCTGGGAAGTTCTGCTTTGTGTTGTAGAGTTTCAGATCCCTGCTTTCAAGGAGCAAATTGGGGGTTTGCTTGCGTAGAATTAAAAGGCTGTAAGCTATACCTAAAAGTGTTAGAAATTTCAAGTCTATGTCCCTTATTCCTCCGTGTTAGAACAGGTTAATGTATTTATTTCCCTCACAGAATTTGTCAATAACTTAATGCCATAGGGGAGCTTAGCACATCATCCACCAAAGAGGAAAGTCTCCACTGTTGCCCGATTTTTCAATAACGACCATTTCATCATTCTGTCTTGTTCAGCCCAAGCTGCTGGGGCCTATGTCTTGTATGTTTTCACTTTATCAAATTTGTGGTTTTAAATTCAAAAGTGCTGATACAACTGGCTTGAATGTATTTTTTTCATATGAAGTGAGTTATAGAGTTATTAAGCTTTCATTGTCAAGAAAATGTTTGCTGCTTCAATTTCAGTTTACCTGAGACAAAAAGTAATTGTTAGGTTTTTCATCTGCCTTGCTCAGCATGTCTCTTTATCTCGGTATACTTTAATCTCAAATGTTTATTTTATAGATCAGTGATTCTGATATTTTACAATGTTCTTGTTATTTATAAATGAAGGGAATTTTTTTTTTTCTGTAGGCTGGATCATAGCCTCTACATTTTGTGTAATAGCAGAAATATATTAATAATTTAATAAATTTCTCTAGTGTCATTTACATGCTTATTAAAATTTTTCCACAGAGCATTTGTGAATGATTCCAATGCATTTTCTATGAAATTTTTCTGCCCTACAGCACAAGCCAATAATTCAAAATGCTTGCCCTTCATGGGGGCACACTCATGGTTGGAAATTGTAGTTATATAGAATTCTTATTCAGTATTACATTTAAGTAGTTTTGGAATTCTAAGAATAAATTTTCTTCTATTCTTGTTTTATAATTTCCTATCAGTGCATTTACTTATTTATGGTAGTTTCCTTAAATTTAGTTACTTGCAGTTTTGGTTTTTACTTATATATTATGAATGTGAATGAGTTTTCAGCTGAGTACACTTGAGACAATGTGGGTTTAATCCAAATAATGAATCAGCCACATTGCCATTAAAATTAGGTGCATATTTCCCTGTGTAATTTTACCCCAGCTTTGTTCATGACTTATCTTTTTATTTCTTTTCTTTTTTTTTCTTTTTGGTTAATGGTTAGTGTTTTATCCTGTGCAGTTAAGTAATTATGGAAATAGTCTTACATACATTTTGCTAATGAATTTATATTCTCTTTATGTGAGAGAATCATTTTCAAGTTTGGTAAAAACATTGACTCAAAGTCTATCATTTTAACCATCTAACTGTACAGTTTAGTTGTGTGAAGTATATTCACATTGTTGTGCAGTGATCTCTGGAAATTTTCATCTTGCAACACTATCTCAATATCCATTAAACCACTACTTTCTCATTTCCCTTTCTCTCAAGCTTTTAGCTACAACCATTTCACTTTTATTTTCCTAACAATTGGTCTACATTAGATGACTCACCTAAGTGTAATCATGTAGTATCTGTCTCTGTGACTCATGTATTTAAAAAATGTCCTCAAAGTTTACCTGTGTGAGAGGATTTGTTTCCATTTCAAGGCCAAATAATATTTTGTTGTATGTTTATTCTACATTTTCTTTATCCATGCATCTGTCTGTCGACATTTGGGTTGCTTTCATTTGTTACAGGCTTTTTGGAATAATGCTTTAATATACAGAGATGTGCAAATGTCTCTCGTGGACCCTTTTTTGAAGTCTCTTGGATATATACCTAGAAGTGGAATGGCTATATCATGGCATAATTTTAATTTTTTTAAAATGCCATACTGTGTTTTATACCATTTGCACCAATTTATATTTCATCCCACTGTATTAAAAGGTCCAATTATTCCACATTTTCCCAACACTTGATATTTTTTGTTTGTTTAATAGAGGATACAAACATTTCCTGAATGTACATAAAAAACCACCAGAAAGGCACAAGTTCTGGAGAACAGATATTTCAGTGAAACAGAAGTCTGAGGATAACTTTTTATGTTAAGAGTAGTTTTAGGTTCACAGCAAAATTGAGAAATTAAGTTTCTAGGTGCCCCCAGCCCCCACATGCATAGCCTCCCCTTTCTCCAAATCTCTTAGCAGAGCGCTACATTTATTGCATAGATGAAGCTACATTGACACATCATTATCACCCAAAGTTCATAGTTTATCTTAGGGTTCACTGTAGGGCTGTCCATTCTGTGGGCATGGACAGATTTATGCTGACGTGTATCCACCACGACGATATCATACAGAATAGTTTCACAGCCCTGAATATTTTCTGTGCTCCACTTGCTCATCCTTCTTTAAGCCTCGACAACCGGTGTTGTTTTTTCTATTATTTTGCCTTTTCTAAAATGTCATAGATTTGGAGTCATACAGTACATAACCTTTTCAGATTGGTTTCTTTCACTCAATATGTATCTAATTTCGATATTTTGTCATGGTTTGATAACCTATTTGTTTATAGTGCTGAATAATAGTCCATTGTCTGTCTGTACCACAGTTCACTTATCCATTCACTGCTTGGCAGACATCTTGGTTGCTTCCAAGTTTGGAACGTATAAAGCTGCTATAAATATCAACGTGCAGGCTTTCATGTAAACCAAAGTTTTTAAGTCTCTGGGTAAATAAATACTCAGGAGCACATTTGCTGGATCATATCGTGAAAGAATGTTCAGAGTTGTCAGAACCACTGAACTGTCCTCTCAGGTGGCTGTGATATTCTGCATTCTCTAGTCATGAACAAGGATTCCTGTTGCTCCATATCTTCATCAGCTCTTGATGTGGTCAGTGCTCTGGGTCTGGTCTTCCAAGTAGGTGTTTAGTATTGTTTAATTTGCTGTTTGTTTAATCCTGATGGTTTTCATATGCATTTCCCTAGTGACATATGATGTGGAGCATCTTTTTATGTAGTGCTTTACCATTTGTATTATCTTCTCTAACATGATGTCTGTTAATGTCTCTGGACCTTTTTTCAATCTGCTTAGTAGTTTCCTCACTGTTGAGTTTGAATAATTCTTTGTACATTTGTATAATATTTTTTACTAGTCTCTGGCCTCTGTTTGTGTTCTCTTGTTGAAGATGACTTGTTTGTTATTCTACTTCAAATTTGATTTTAAACATAAGAGTTTGAATATTAATACTACAACAGGAAAAAAGTCCTTGGCTAAGAATTTGCCTTGAAAAAATCTGGCAAATAAAATTCAGTTTACTTTAAATTTAATGACATTTAAATTATACTTGCAGCCAAGTGAATAAACATATAATGTGCCATGTGTTGATGGAGAAGACTTTGTAAATTTCCTGACAATATATGTCAACTATAATGAAAATTTTAAATTCCTTTCTAATTGTATAGCACCATCATAAAGATGGGTTTTTATTCAACTTTTTTCTTTATTATTATTATTTTTGCATTATAAATGTAATACATGATTGTCAAAAATGAAACAGTAGAGTTATCAAAATGTTCATTGTGGTTCAATATGGGATTGACTATTTATTCATTTAGTTACTTGTATTCTCATTCATATTATTAAAGTGCAATTTACATGCAACATTGAATTAGTATCAGTTGTACAACATAGTGATTCTTTGTTTTGTTATTGATCTCATATCTTACAAAGTGGTGACCACATTAAGTACCCATCTGTCATCTTAAAGTTAGCATGACATCGTTGTCCATATTCCCTGTGCTATACTTTACATCCCTGTGCCCTACTCATTTTATAGCTAGATGTTTATACCTCCCTATCCGTTTTCACATTTAAGTGAAATCATATGGTGTTTCTTTGTCTTTCTCTGACTTATTTCACTTAGCACAGTACCCTCTAGGTCCATCCACTTCGTTGCCAGTGGCAGGATTTCCTTGTTTCTTTTAGCTGAATAATATTCCATTATACATTTATCACATATTTTTTATCCATTAATCTATTGATGGACACCCATATTGCTTCCATATTTTGACTATTGAAAATAATGTTGCAATTGATATATGGGTGGATATACCTTTTTGAATGACTGGGTTTTTTTGGATGAATTTCCATAATTGAAATTGCTGGGTCATACAGTAATTGTAATTTTTTCAGGAAACTCCATTATTTTTAATAGTGGCTAACCCTATTTATTATCCCAAAACAGTATCTGAAGCTCCTTATATCTGTACACCCTCACCAAAACTTGTTTGCTGATTTATTGATGATAGCTATTCTGACAAGTGTGAGGTGATGCCTCACTATGGCTAAAATTTGCATTTCTTTGATGATTAGTGATGCTGAGCATTTTTTTCTGTGATACTGGCCATCTGTATGTTCTCTTTGGAAAAATGTCTGTTCAGGTCCTCTGTCCATGTTTTAGTCAAAACTTTTTTTCTTGTGTGTTAAGTTGTGTGACTTCCTCATACAGTTTGGATATGAACCCTTTATTGTATGTATCATTGGTGAGTATCTCCCAGTTAGTTGGTTGTTTTTTCATTTTGTTGATGTTTCATTTGCTGGGCAAAAACTTTTTAGTTTGATGTAGTCTCATTTGTTTATTGTTTTGTTTTCATTGCCCAGGGAGACAAAATTTTTAAAAAATGCTAAGAGCAATGTCAAAGAGTTTACTTTGTTTTCTTCTAGGAATTCTACAATTATGGTTTCAGGACTTACATTCATGTCTTTACTCCATTTTGAGTTAATTTCGGTATATGGTGTAATAAAGTGGTGTAGTTTTATATTTATTTTTTGTCGTTTTTGTCCAGTCTTCCCAACACCATTTATTTAAGTAACACTCTTATTCAAGGAGGTATATTCTTGCCTCCTCTCTCATAGATTAGTTGACTGGATAGGTCAACCACTTTGCTCATTTGTTAATTGTATTTGTTCTTTTTGATGTTGTTTTGTAAAAGTTTCGTATATACTCTGGATATTAACTAATCAGATATATACTATGCATAAATTTTCTCCTATTCCAGAGGTTGTTTTTTTCACCCACTGATTATTTCCTTTAATGTGTAGGCATTTTTATATTTGATATAATTCCATTTGACAAGATTTACTTTTTTTTTTTGGCTTTGCTTTTGATGTTATAACCAAGAAGTCATTGCCAAATTTAGTGTTATGGAAAATTTTTCATACCTTTTGTTTACGGAGATTAAGAATTATTAGCTTTATGTTTAAATCTTCTGTCTGCTTTAATTTAATATTTGTATATGGTGTTAGCTAAAGGTCTAACTTCATTCTTTTACATGTGGGCATCAAATTTTAAAAATGCCATTTGTTTAGGAGAATGTACTTTCCTTATTGTATGGTATAAGCATCCTTTTTGAAGATCATTTGACTTTATCCATGAGAACTTGTATCTGGGCTCTCTATTTCTACTCTGCTTTATAGTTCTATGTCTTAATATTTGAATTACACTTTTTTTGATAACAGTAGCTTCGGCTTTTTTAAAAAATTTATTATTATTATTTATGCCTACAGTACCTGGTTTTCCTTGGTGGTCTTCCATTCAAGTACTAACCAGCAGGCCCGACCCTGCTTAGCTTCCAAGATCAGGGTGGCATAGCCATAGACTATGGAGCATGGTTCCACTGGAGCACGAACCCAGGACCTTCTGCGAGTATAGCAGACATGCTAACTGCTACACTATGGAACCACGTCCAGTAACAGTAGCATTGGAGTATGTTTTAAAATCAGGGAGCATGATACCTCTAACTTTACACTTTCTTACCTCACTTATTTTGGTTATCTGGTATCCTGTAACTCTCTATATTAATTTTAGAAAAAAGCTTTTCTATTTTTGTGAAAAGTGTCACTGGGATTTTGATAGAGATTGCTTTGAATCTGTAGATCATCTAGGAGAGTCCTAACAGCTTATAATATTAAGTATTCTAATTGAGGATTATGGGATTTTTTTCATCTATTAATTTTTTTCTTAAATTACTTCCACCAGCATTTTATAGTTTTCATCATACAAGTGTTTCACCTCCTTCAAGTGAACTCCTAAGTATTTTATTCACCTTGATGTTTTTGTTAATATAATTATATTGAGTTTGTTTTCTTGTATTCAATCATGTTACTGTGTAGAAACAACAAATTTTATGTGTTCATTTTGTACTCTTCCTTTTGATAAATTTGTTTGAATTGGTGTGTGTGTGTGTGTGTGTGTGTATTCCTTAGGTTTTTCTAACATAAATTTCTGTCACCTGTTAACAGAAATCATTTCTTATTTTTGTGGTTAGCAATAGGGGTTATGTAAAACATTTTTAAATTATGACAATATACTTTTAACTGATAGCATCAATTGCATGCCAGATTCTGCTGCTTGCCATCTTCACCCCATACCCACTTATGTTATTGATATCACATTATGTCTTTTATATTGTGTATCTTATCGTAGATTTAAGATTTTTTTGCTTTTATTTTTTAAAATTCTATGTTTTTACTCCTAGTGTGTATATGAATCAAAGGGTTGATTGCTACTGTCTCAAAGATCTAAGAGCCCTTGTATATTCATGGGATTCACACTGATCTACTTTTTACCTTAAACTGGAGGGTACTGTAATAATGTACAATGTATGAAGAAAATAAAAATAAAGATGTTTGTTCTTGATTTAGAACATTGATGTAAGTCACCATGAAGTAGGAGTTCAGGGCATTGTTTTTTGCATTAACGTAAGACATAGGAACATTCTGAATTTTGATTACTTTTACCACTTGCATGCTACAGAAAATAAGGTAGCAGTTTATTAAAATTGTGATGTATCTTCATAGTAGCCATAGTGCGAGTCATGAGTATTATTTAATGTGGTTGAAATAAAGTCTTCAGAGATATCTGAAAAAAGTACAGACAACTAATCCCTTAATACATAAAATTATTGTACATCTATGTTTACTAATTAATTATCCTCAGTCTGAAAACCTTTGGAAAAAAGATCTTACATCATTATATGAGAAGTTCCAGAATGCATCTGAAATGTGTATAATCTGTTCTGTCTATGGATTAGAGTTGGTTTGCAATGCTTTATTTAGACTATTGTAAACTTACATTCAATAATAAAAGTGAAAGGTTTTTAATGCATTAACACTGATGTGTAATGACTGACTGGCTCTTCCTGCCACAGATATTAAAATCTCTCACTTAGTCACAGTTATATCTACCCTGCACTAGTTGAAAATGGAGAGTGACGTCACTAGGAATCTATTTTCCGTGTTGCCTGAATTTGCATATTGTGAGATTCTTTACTCCATAATTATATAACATATCCTTTCCCCATGATTGTAACTACTGGAGAAATTTGATGTTTGTAGAAAGGGTGATATAGTTGTATCTAGAGTTCTGCCAATCTACAATACTGCTGCTTTAGAATCCATTTTCTGTAGCCAAGTTGCCTTGAACTGGCACTAGCCCCTCCCACTAGGCATACTCTGGACAACTGCTCACAGACTCACAAGTAAGTGTAAGCTCCCACCAGGACTTCTCCAGCAGCCCTTGTGAGCAAGTCTCCCCTGCCTCTGAAGGCCTTCACCTCATATACCCGCTAGATAAGATCCTTGCAGAGCTTACCGAAACCTTGCTATTTTTCTTTTGAATTGACCAATATGGACTTAGCTTGAGTATCCCCAAAGCTCTTATGCCATGGACCCTAATAATAAAGGCATGTGCCCTGGGTCCAGCCCTCCTCCTTGGCCTCCCTATGTAGCACTTCGAGACGTGCTGTGTACTTCCTTCAGGACCTGTGAGTCATAAACTTGTCTATTTCAGCTTCTTTTGTGATCTTTTGTTGAACTGCATGCTCAGCATCCAATGCAAAGAGGCTTGGCTTAACAAATGCTATTTAACAAAGCCACAAGAAATATCATTTGAAGTTGTACAATGGTTCAAGGGGAGGGTCAAGTTTGCTGTACATGGGCTTGAAAGGTGGGCAGCTCAGTGCACCCCACATCCTCCATACCAGAATTTGTGGGCATCTGTGGGAAAGGAGGGCCCCTGAGAACAGAAAAGGAGGAACTCACAGTTTTGTTTCTACATAGGAGCTGATTGTCCCTGACTCTCTCCTGTGCAGAGGACAAAGAAGGGTGGCTTCTATATTTCAGGGTCCTTCGGTCTATGGGTGTGGGGGTAGCAGACGAAGAGACTTTGCTGGTGCCTTTAAAAACAGATCCTCAAGATTCAGGTGTGAGTTCTCAAAAAAACTCTGTAAGGAGGAGGAAAGAGGTCAAAATGACAGGTTTTCTGGTAAGTGCCACATCTCAATGCAGGGGCTGTGTTGTTGTTGTTTTAATTTTAATGACATATATTTAGAACTTGCAAATATTTCTCTGCTTTCAACGTTGCTAGCTAACCAATACATTTTCAACTCCTTTATTCCATCTTTTTTTTTCATGAAGTTCAAGATTGGCCATTTAGGTCATTTCTTTTCTGTGTCCCAGAGCTTCTGTCCACTCTCTCCATCCTGACTTACTACATGGGGTGAACAATTCTTACCATGACCTAATGACCTGCAGCTATGGAATACATTCCCTTTGTGAGAGATGACCATAAGAATGTGTTGATTCTCAAAATTCCCATTGGGATATCAGTGAATGAGGAGAATGAGGAGAACATTTCATGTTAGGTTTCATCTGGATGCCCCATCAACTCTACTAGAGACCAGATTAAGATAATACATGAATAGACAGGATGGCTATGTAGCCCAGAATTACTCAAAGTTGAGAAAAAGAGCTCTCTAGAATGCTAAAGACTCTAGAAATACAAATTAAAACCACAATGAGATATCACCTCACATTTGTCAGAATGGCTACCATCAATAAATCAAAGAAAAAGTGTTGGCAAGGATGTGAAGAAAAGGGAACCCTCATACATTGTTGATGGGATTGCAAATTTTACAGCCGCTATGGAAAAGTCTGGAGGTTCCTCAAAAAATTTAAAATGGATATAGCTTTTGACCCAACAATTGCACTTCTGGGTATTTATCCAAAGAAAATCAAAACAATACTTCGTTAAGATCTATGTACCCCTATGTTCATAGCAGCACAATTTACAATAGCCAAGATATGGAAGCAACCTAATATCCATCAACAGAAGATCGGATAAAAAAATTATGGTTTATATATACAATAGAATATTACTCAGCCATTAAAAAAATGAAATCCTACCATTTGCAACAACATGGATGGACCTAGAGGTTATTATGCTGAGTCAAAAAAGTCAAAGATCAACACCATATAAATTCACTTATATGCAGAACCTAAGGAATAAAAAGAACAAACCAATCAAAAACTGACTCACAAATACAGAGGACAAATTGGTGCGGAACAGAAGGGATGGGGGATTGGCAGCTAGGAGAATGGTGTGAAGGGTTAAAGAAGTACAAATTAGTAGTTGATAAATGGTCACGGGGATGGGAAACACAGCATAGGGAATGCAGTTAGAATCAATATATTGGCTAGGTGGAAAATCAGAGGAAAGAAGGAGCAATTAGGGGTATCATTCTATAAACTATTTAAGCGTTTAATGTACTGTATACTTGAAACTAATTTAAAAACAAAGAGGTATTTATAAATGCAACAACTGTATAAATCTCTAAAGTGCTTTGTGGGCTAAAATAAGAAAGTAAAATTAATATATACTTCAAAAAATGTGAAAATGATACTAATTGTGCCAAACTAATTTAAACTTCAGGTCTATTTTATCTAGTATTTATATGGCCTTCCCAGTTGATTGTTGAATATTGCAAGAAATGTATTTTTCAATTTTTTACTTTAATTCTTATTTTAGCTGTGTCTTGAACAAAAATCCAATTGAATATAGTGAAACAATGATTACTTTAACAGGAGCAATTAATATATATGTGTTTAAAATAGTAATAGATATATTTGGGTTTGGAGTTATCAACTTACTGTGTGTTCTTCATGACACTCATTTTATTTTCTTATTCTATCTTAACATTTTTGTTAATTTTTTAAATTACTGCATACTTTTCCCATTTTATTTGGAGGTTGTATTTACAGTATCTCTTTAAGACATTACAGCATACTTTAAAAAAGTAATCATGGCGTGAAGTTATTTAATACTTTTAACTTCTACCTTGATGTTATAAGGGAGTAATGACATTAATCTTGACATATCATTTCAACTTTCCCTTTAATTGTAGATATATATTTTAAAAAATCAATGTATATGCACAGGTCCTACATGAACAGCTCAATGACCTTTCGCAAACTGAACACACCTCTAATCAGTTTCTACATCAAACAAGGGAACATTGTCATCTGGCAGATATGTCCTCCTGCTGAGCACTCCCAGTCACTATCCTTAATGGTGACTCCTATTTTGACATCTAACATCTAAATCTTTTTACCTATTTTGTACTTTATGTAAATGGAATCATATAGCATAAACTGTTTTGTATTTTGACTTTTAACTACCATATATTGTTTGTGATTTTATTGCTATTATTGTGTGTTGTTCTTGATCACCCATTTGCTTTGGTGACAGAATTTCATTGTGTGAAGATCATACAATTTAATCATTATACTAATGAAGCACATCTGAGTGATTTTTCTGTTTGGCGCTACTAGGAATAATGCATATATCTGAATTCTACAATGTGTTTTAATGAGATGTGTAGTGTTCGGGGAGGTCGTGTTCCGGGGAGGGATCAATAGGCAGCTTGGGAGATGGGGGTGAAGACGAGGCAGTGAGGGGTGTGGGACTTGGGAAACAGGGTGAGCGGTTGAGGGAGAGGGCCAGGAGGATTTGGAGGGTGGAACAGGGGGAGAAAAGGTCTGGATGGGAACGCAGATCCCATAAAGCCTGTGCATATGGAACTTCGGAATCTTTTGAGTTCTGCTTACAGAAATTTTCTAGGTTGTTAAGGACTTGATAGTCAAATGTGCCCGTGGGAGGCCAGTGGGAGCTATTGGGCAGGTTATATTGTGGCCAGGCCACTTGGGACAGAAAGAGAAGTTTTTTCTTTTTTAAGGTCTGAGTAACCCAGGCGGACAAAGTTGGCCAGGAGGCACCCCAGCGGTGTCTTAGGGTCTGGTTTAGACTCGGCGTTGCCCATGGTCAGTCTCTTCTTTTGTCAGAATTAATGGATCTAGCCTCACCCTTGAAGTTGGGGGCTGGGAGGAGCGTCCTCGTCCCAACCTGAGACCTGGGTCGTAGTGGTGAAAGCCAAGGGGCCAAACCGGGCAGTCTCAGACATCTCTGAGAATGACCAGTGGCGGAGGCCCTAACAGAGGGGCCGGCGGTGGGGGAGCGCTAGGCGCAGCCTCGGCTAGGGCTAGGCCCCCCAAGGAGAAGGGGAGGCAGAGGGAAGACAGGGGAGAGAACTTACTCACGAGCAGCCGGGGTCCAGAGAGAATGAGTCGGAGACTGGTCAGGAGGAGGGTAGCCGCCACTCCGAGAGGCGGCTAAAACCCTCTCGTGGGTTTCGGCACCCACGGCCAGAGGAGACGAAAATGAGGGTGAGATTGAGCCAAAGCGAAGTATAAAATAGGCTTTATTAGGGTCTGCGGGCGAGATTCGCTGGTCCAGCAAAGGGGCCAGCGAAGTTACGCGTGCCTGGGGTATAGGCGCAGTTTTTAAAGGTTTTGGCCCAGGATGTCGGTGGGGTTACAGGGTGGGGACTTTTCTATTTGGCTCATCTTGCCGCCAGAGAAGTCTCTGCTGTAACTTTGGTCATGAACCTTCTCGACCATCTTAGGTATTGAGCCACCTTCCCGCTGGTGTAATGGCGCCCATGAGCAACCAAACATGTAGAAATTTCTTTTTGATATAGACTTATAGCAGTGGTATTGTTGTGTCATAGTTTAATAGGCAGACCTCAGTGATATTGTAGGTTTGATTCCAGATCACAGCAATAAAGCAAATATCACAATAAGGTAAATCGCATCAATTTTTTTGTTTTCCCAGTGCAAGTAAAAGTTATGTTTATCATATACTGCAACCTACTAAGTGTGCAATAATAGCAGTATGTCCAAAAATGTAACATACATACCTTACTTAAAAAACACTTTATTGCTAAAAAATGCTAACCATCATCGGAGCCTTGAGCACGTCATAATCTTTTTGCTGGTGGGGCGTCTTGTCTCAATGTTAATAGTTGTTGACTGATTAGGGTAGTGGGTGCAGAAGGTTGGGGAAAATGTGGTAATTTCTTAAAATAAGATAAACTGTAATTGGTTGTATCAGTAGTAGTTTATGACCCACGATAGAAATAAAGTGGTTTTCGACCTATAAAAGAAATAAAGCAAGTGATAATAAAACATGTAGAGATAATCAGAGTGGTTTTTAAAAGGCAATGTATGCATAATAGTGTTTTTATAGAAAATAATATGAGAAGGAGGTATATGTCCATAAGATGTGGTACCTACCAGAGCAAGGTTTTTTTTTTTTCTTTCATTGATTTACCTATATTTTCTCACCTTTTAAAAGTATATAATTGAAGGTAAATATTTAAAAGTTAAAATGACTATGTGTCAAGTAATCAGAGAACATTTACTCTTTTATAATATTACTTCAAATGATGGTGTGAGAGACGCCTGCAGTCCTGGCAGGATGCCTGGTGCTTGGAGCAACAAGGTCATTAGAAGTAGGTGCGGACTTGCACACAAGGACACATTGCAGGGAGGGTGCACACACCTGACCTATTGTGGGACTTCTTGCTCTAGGGACAAGGATTAGAAAAGGAAAAGAAATGGCTGAAAACACTGTGATGGCCTCGAGGCTGAATCTGGGAGTTGGCTGTAGTTTGTAATTACTATCCTGATAGTAACTAATAATAATAACAAAGCCAGCTTTGTGAGAGAGAATAAAAAGCCATGGAGACAGGGGTAGGGGATGCTAGCATTGCCATTCACCCTGTCTCCCTGCAGCCGCGTCTTTATTTAGCATAGCCTTTATATACGTTTTTGGATACGATATCAAAGCACAATGGGATTGCGTGCCTGCTGAGGTACTAAAATGGGGCCGAGGTTTTGCTTATATCTCTACAGGAACAGAGAAGCTTTGGGTCCCAGGCAAAAATGTCCGGCTCCGGGAGTGGAGAAAAGCAGCAAGTAATCAGTGAGTTGGGGCAGGAGATAACTCCAACTACTCTATTCCTTGTAATGACAGCCTTGATTATAGCACAGGTGAGTGGGGTACAAGCTGAGACAGGAAATTATTTATATTGGACGTATGTACCCAATCCTCCTTTAAATAAGGCAGTGGAATGGGGAGATGCTTCAGTGGTAGTTTATGTTCATGATTCTGATTAGATGCTTAGATCTTATGATACTAGAGGGGCTCTCAGGCCTGAAGAAGAAGGGAGAGTGATTGAGAACTACCTGGTGGGAAAGGAAGGGATGCCAATTTGCATGGGAGCTGGAGAGCACTGTTTGCAGCTAGGTGCTCAAGCGTGGTTGACAATTTTGCAGACTTCTGAACAGAATGCTGGGGTAGGTCACTTATTTTTGTTAAGTATGGAAGGATTTAAAAATGTTACTCACTTTGCTCGAGCCTGTGTTCGGCTCCCCTATATCATTATAAAGGGCAAGGTGAAGTGGAATGAAACTTTAGGTTATGTTTCATGTAAATACTGTTCTTTTTACACGTGTATTAACTCTTTTATTCCTTTTAACAAGTCATATGAAAGCTAATATACTCTTAGAGCTAGAACTGGAGTATGGATGCCAGTTCGATTGTCTCGACCCTGGCAGGACTCTCCTGCCACTATGATATTGCAGCAACTGATGGACCATGTTAAAAGAAGAGCTAAAAGATTCCTTAGCATGCTGATCGCTGCTGTTGGGGGTATCATCGCTGTTACTGCTGCTGCTGCCGTGGCTGGAGTGGCTCTGCATCAATCTGTACAGACTGCTGATTATGTTCGAACCTGGCGTCGGGATGCTGAACAGTTATGGACTTCTCAAAGACAAATCGACTGAATTGCAATAGTCAAGTAGTAGATTTAAAGCAAGCAGTTATATTGTTAGGAGATCGAATTGTTAGTTTGCAGAAACATGTGCAACTTAAATGTAATTGGAATGCTACTTCTTTTTGTATAACTCCTGTATTGTATAATGAAAGTATGTTTGAATGGGATAAAGTAAGATAGCCTATTTTAGGGTATGGTAATGCTTCAGGTTTAATTGCAGATTTGCAAACACATATTGCTGACACTTTTCAAAAACAGCTTCCTGAATTACAGGGGATTGCAGTGCTACAAAGCATGATCAATAGTATTGAAGATTTACATTCTATTCCACAAATTCATGGGTTATTGAACTCATCTGTCGTTTCTTGGATTGTAATTTGTTTGTTACTTGTTTTTCTTTGTTTAGTCTGAAAGAGATTCTCAAGAAGCCAAAGACTAAGAAAGACTCAGGCCGCTGTGGTCTCAGTTATGCTGAATAAAATTCAGCACAAAGAAAAGGGGGATGTGTTGTGAGAAACGCCTGTAGTTCTGGCAGGATGCCTGGTGCTTGGAGCAACAAGTCATCAGAAGTAGGTGTGGACTTGCACAGAAGGACACATTGCAGGGAGGGCACACAAGCCTGACCTATTCTGGGACTTCTTGCTCTAGGGACAAGGATAAGAAAAAGAGAAGAAATAGCTGATAACAGGGTGGTAGCCTTGAGGCTGAATCTGGGAGTTAGCTATAGTTTGTAATTGCTAACCCGATAGTAACTAATAATAACTACAAAGCCAGCATTATTGTAGAATTTAATAAAAGGCCATGGAGACAAGGACTAAGGGATGCTGAGCCACTTCGATTTGATGCTGCTGATGCAGCAGCTAAATTTTTACAGCAGTTAAGAAGCTCTTTACCATCCTGGTCCTCCTTTACTCAGTTGGTCACCTCGGTGCTTGCCTTAGGTCTGTGTGTAATTGTAAGTCTGTGTTGCTTTCCTCTTTTATTGAGGTATTTCCTCAACTCCCTCATAAAGATCCATGCAGATATGCATGGCATCAGGCTCCAGGCTCAGGTTTGAGCTGGTTGTAAATCAATCTCCCATTTAGCAGAGGCTGGTAGTCAAAGATGGGTAAGAATCCTTCAGGGCTGGGACCAACCTAAGACAGGGCATGATTGCAAGACTTTCATGTGCCAATGACGGGTAAGCCCCAGACCTGTGGAGGGTCACCTAAGACAGGCACAGTCTTTCTGCACCATAACTGGGAAAGCCTTGGCATTTTAAAAAATAAAAAAGGGGGAGATGTCGGGAGCCATTATGAGGCACTGAAGGTGTCATATAGCTAGGAGCCATAAAGCAGCTGCTGAGACTGTGTAAACAATGGTTCAAGGAAGCAGAATGTTGAGTTAAACTTAACTGACCCTGGTGGGAGACTTGCCTCATTAACAAACCCTTTTAAGGTATTGGAATGTTTTTACAGCCTGAGAGCAAGGATGTTTGTACTCTGAGAGCTGGATGTTTTATGATCTTGTGTAAATGTTAGCATTCAAATGATATATGTTGTGCTTTGCTATCTATCCAAAAACATATATAAAGGCTATGCTAAATAAAGACGGGGCTGCAGCATTGACTGTATGCCCTCCCGAAAGATCTTTTCTGTCTTCTTTTTTTTCTTAGGCTTCACCCCCCTCTTTTAGATGCTGTTCGATCTCAGCCAGCTGGCTCCAGCAGGATACTCTACTAGGTCAAAACTAGTTTTCTTAAGTCTGTTTGTATATTGGGTCTTATTATGACCTCTGCCTGTGGCCACTTGGGAAGTGTATTTTGATTTAGGAATGGTTAACTGTAGGGTTGTAGTCATAGATTTGTAGTCATAGATTTCTCTCAGGAAGAATAGAAACGTCTGGACCCAGCTCAGCAAAAACTGTACATAGATATGATGCTGGAGAACTACATAAACTTGGTCTCCATCCCTCCTTAGGTGAAGTTGACTTACTTTCAGAATTCCTACCCTACTCACAGGGGTTTGTTTCCTTCATCAGTACAATGTCTCCTAAAAACTTCTACTTTGTGTAGTACAGTTTCAGATCCCTGCTCTCAAGAAGCAAATTGGAGGTTTGCTGGTGCAGAAAAAAAGTCTTCATGATGTACTTGGAAATGGAACTCAGGACTTGAAAACTTTACATGTTGTCTAGTAGAGTAAAGGTGCTGTCGCAACAGAACTGTTACAGTAATTTATTACATGTGGATTGTGAGTTTATTTGTCCTTGTGTGAACTAGATTTAAATTATATTACATGTGTGTAAAATGGCTCCACTAATGTTAAACCTCAGAAATGTAAACAACCTGTTTTGCAGAACTGAAAATGTTTACCCCAAGAGTGAAATTGTTTTGACCAAGAGTGATAACCAGACACCCGTGTACCTGGCTGAAAAGACACTGAAGACGTCACCACTACACATAAAATCTTCAGGACTCTCTGCCTGAATCAGAGCACTCTCTCTGTCTCACAAGAGCATGTCTCTCCGTCCCTTGATTCCCTTCTCGGCCCAAGACTCTGTCCATCCAAACGAGAGGCCTCTTCGCCTATCTACGGTTGATCGACCAGCAATTGACCCAGCATTGATATGGCACCATTACTGCTCACCATGTGTCTGTCTCAGCCAGCATCACCGGGTGGTCTGCTAGGACTGAAAACCATCAGGATTTGGTATGAATAAACCCTAGCATGCTTGCAATCTTATTTGTTTGTGTGTCTGCATCCTTACTTAGTTGTCTTGCTGGTTTCTTCATATTTAAGTATATTAAGCAAAATGCTGTCGTGGGTTCGAACCAGCTTAAGGGCCTTAAGGAACAAGCAAAGCCACCTGTGCATAAGTCCAAGAAAGAGAGTGACTTGGATAAGGACATTGGGGAGTCTTTTTCTAGAAGATTCTAACACTCTGAAGGGTCCTATCTTCTCAACTGAGCACATGCTGGATTGGAAATGGAGAAGCTCCATCAAAACTTATGTTCCTTTTTTAATAAACAGGTTTTGCTGTCTATAATCCAGGTTTGGTCACCTTCATGGAGCAAATGATAAAGGCCTGGGATATGAAGAAAAAAGATCCAAAGTCCATTCACTAGGTAGATGGGAATAAAGGAAGCAGATGACACAGCGAGCAAGCTAGTCACAAAGGAACCTTATTATTAAATGTCAGTTGGGAAACTCTGCTTCAATAGAAAGGATTTTGAGGAGCCCAGGTTTCTTTCTGTCACTGTCACAGAAAAATAGGTCCTCTCCAAGGCATTCAGTGCTTTTATATCCTCTAGAATCTCTCTACCTGCTCCATGATCTTTATCACATTCACAGTGAGAACAAATGTCTTCCCCTTGGCCTATGGGCACTGGGAGGGTCTGCCTATGCTTCCATTGCCTTGGGGCCCTGAAAAAGTCTGCGAATACACTGAGGAATTTTATGTTAAACCATTTTTTAAGTTCCATTCTCGCCTTATGTGAAGAGTTTGTGAACAAAGTGGTAGAGATCGTATAATTTAGTGCAGGAATCCCAGGACTACTGGGGGCAGATGGCATATGTTTTCTGCTTTATAATTTCTAATCTTAAGGAGGCTTCAAACATGACCCTACAAAGCTGAGACTCAGTAATTTTATCACAGCATGAAGCATCTCCCTAAAATAAGGAAACTTTATTCTTTGTTTCACTTGAGAATGTTCTTTTCATTTGTATCTCGTATCAATGAACATTAGAAAATTGTAGTTTGTTTCCCAATTCCTCCATGTTAGAATAGGTTAATGTATCTATTTTCCTCAGAGAATTCATCAATAAATTAATTACAGAGGGAAGCTTAAAACATTGCCCACCAAAGAGTAAAGTCTATATTGTGACCTGATTTCTTAATAACTATCATTTTATTATTCTATTTGTTCAGTTCCAAACTGCCTGGGCCATGAAGAAGCCTTTGCTCCCAAATAAAAACAGCTTCTCTCTCTCCAGAATAGGAATTCCAGGCTGTGGTTGTCAAGAGCTCTCAAGAGACTCACAAGAGAAAATGCAGGGATACACAAATATACTTACAGATTTTTAGAGAAAAGTAGGTTCCTGTAGTTCTCCAACATAACCTTGTAAAAGGCCCTCTGAGCTGAGTCCTAACATTCCCACTTTATCTGAGGGAATTTGTTGGCCACAACCCTGAGTATCAACTGTCCCTGAAAGGAAAACACAGTTCACTTAGTGGACAAAGAGAGAGTTCTTAATACAAGTGAGAGAAGCAGAGATAGGCAAAAATTAATTTGGCCAGTGAATGTTCTGACTGATCCTCTTAGATAACTTGGAAGAACTTATGTCTATTTGCTTTTAACTGAAATTTAAATAATATAAGGTTAGCCACGTTAAAGTACAATTCAGTACCCTTTAGTACATTCAGAATGTTCTACAAATACCACACCTAGTTCTAATGCACTTTTAGCAGCAAAGGAAAAAAGCTTTATTCATGAATCAGTTCCTTCCATTCCCCTTCTAGTCTCTGGATAGCGCTAATATACTTTCTGTCTCTGTCGATTTCCCTATTATGAACTTTGCAAGTACATGAAATCATGTGAATCATGAAATTGTGGTGAATGGGGCCTATAAAAGGAAATGTTGTTCTGTTGGTGTATGAACTTGCCTGTTCTACCCAGAGAGAGCTTTGTATTTCACAGTACAGTTAGTAAACCTTCCGCAGACGACTGCTGTTCTTGTTCGGTTAAACTGCTTACATAGTTTTAATTGCAGAAATGATCCTAGGTACCACTCCTCCCCACAGCCACTTGTCACTGAGATTCCAGTTCACATTGGGTTGCTTTAGCCTCACTACCAGGACCTGCGTGCAAACAGCTCCCAAAAATAGCTTTTGCCTTAAACCAGTTTCAACTTATTAAGCAGAAAACTTGGTTTCCAACAGAAGTGGCTCACATAACTTAAATATTTTATCCTCAAACTCTTAGCTATAGTAGCTGAAAAGGTACAGACAGCTCCAACATGCGCTCCACCCACTCAGAAAAAAACCTTGGGAGGAAAGCCCGGGAACGCTCAAGTCCCGCCCACGCTACGCCCTTACGCCGCTTTCTTTTTCATTTCGTTGCGGTCACTGCGCATGCCTGGCCTCTCACCACGCCCCGCTTCAAACCAATGTGTCTTCGCGACCCGCAAGTCTCTTGGTTGATTTTGCTCCATCCTGGCCCCGCCCCCACACGTTCTTCGCGGAAAGTAGCAGGCTGGGACTCTCTCCAGAACAGGCCCTAAGGCCCTTTCCTTGTCTTCCCAGGGGACACTGCTACAGCTTGACCTCTCAACAGGCACCGCGCGCCTCTTCCCTCTGCGCTGTTTCTTACAGACTGGAAGCTGCGAGCAGGGAGCGGAGGTCACCCTGTCGACTGTGAGTTACCGTCTTTCTGGCGTAAACTCCCTTCTTCAAACAGGGGGTTGGGGTCCCCGTGGGCCTTATCGTTCCCTCCGCCAGCCCTTCCTTCTTTAAATTCCGGCGTCGTCGTAGAGGCTGAGCGCTTCCCTTGGTATTCGAAATGGCCCCAGGGCTGCACTCTGCCCTTCTCTAACCCCGTCTTCGGTCCACGTAGACCCGCCTTTCACCTGTTTTCCTTTGTTAAACCCTTCTCTGACCTCTCTGCCCTTCAGGCGCACTCACAGCATTCCGTGAGGTGCGTTCGCGGCCTAAGCTCGCCCTCGCGGTCCCTGAGGCAGCGCCAGCCATCCTGGCCCGGGAGACGCCGCATCCTCTCCCTGGTGCTGGGGATTTTGGAGTCCCCACCCCTCTCCTGAAACAGCCTCAATGCCCTGTCCTGCGTCCCGCTCAGGCCTGGCCCTTCTGCTCCTCAGGCTTGCCCTTTGTAGCGGCCCTTCCTCTGATCCCGCGGTCCTGGGGATGACTTGGGTCTGCCATTTGCTATCCACTGATCTTCCGTCCCACATTCCATCCCACTGGGAAGGGTGCGCCTCAGGGAAGCAGGCATCTTCTTCCATCTCACTCCTATGCCCGCCAGGGGTTCAGGGAAAACAGGTCCCCGGAGAGAGTAAAGGGGAGAAGGGTGAAGAGAACAGATATCAATGTAGAGAATGAGAGAGACTTTCAAGGATTTGGGAGCAAGAGTCAAAGGAAGGGGGCGAGCGTGTAGAAGTTCAGAGAAAAGAGGAATTTCCAGGGAGATAACAGCTAGCAAATAGAGGGGCTGGTGGAGGAACAAGGGGTTCAGTAATGAATCAGGAATTCCTAACTGGGCAGTCATGGTGGGTAGTCATACCCCCGGTCTGTGACTTCTTTACAGAAAGGTTTTGAAGGCAGCTTTTTTATTATTCTTGTGCCTTCAGATTAACACACCTTTGATGTACCAGAAGTAATGCCAGTTTAGACTTGGCCACCTTCAAGAGAGCATATCATCTTTTCTATAACCTATTCCTGCCTCTCTTTCTCTCATCTTCATGTAATTAATCTACCTTATGTTCTTTCTTAATTTCAAATGAGTAAAAGAAACTGCAAAACTGCCATTCTTGGGAGCATTTGAGATCTTCCTCCTTGGGTTATATCGATAGTTTGGCTCAAATAAACTCTTGAAACATCAGGAAGAGAGGAACAAAATGAGCAGCATAGCAATAAAGAGAAAAGGAAAAGATGGCATTAGATATACATAAGAAGGGAGAGAAATGCATAGTAGTTAAGAAAGAGGGGAGTCCACTTTAGGAGACATGAAATTATATTCTGCACTCTCATGAACATTACTGACTTAATCACAGCAACCAAGATGTGAAATCGACCTAGAAGTCTGTTGACAGATGAATGGAGAATGGAAATGTGATCCTTATATTTACATACACAATGAAATATTATTCAGACATAAAATGGAGGGAGGAATGAACAACATAGTTGAAACTGGAGAACATTATGCTGAATGAATTAATGCAGACGGTGAAAGAAATATCTGATGTTACCATATTTGCTCTCTATAAGTCAAACTCACAGAACCAGAATGATGGTTACCAGAGGCGGGGAGTGGAGAAAATGAGGAAATGGTGTCAAACAGGACAGACTTTCAGTTTTAAAATGAATTAGATGTGGCCATCTAAAGTACTGCATTTTTAGTACACTTAATCACACTGCATTGCATATTTGAAATTTGCTAAGTTCTGATAGTCCTTCTGAGTTGATATGTTAATTCAGTTGACTGATATTTATTTTACATTGTATATGTATTTTAAATGTTCATATTGTACTCCTTAAACAATTTGTATTTGTCTATTATGCCTCAGTAAAGCTAGGGAAGAAAAAGAAGGTGGGAAATGTGTTAATCTTGCCTCCTCTGCATGGTGAACATTACATTGCTGCACATTGCATTGCTGAGGCATTTTTTTTTTTTTTTTGCGTTTTTAATTAAATTTATTAGGGTGACATTGGTGAATAAAATTATATAGGTTTTAAGAGTAGAATTCTATATATCGTATTGCATTGTGTTCACCACCCAAAATTAAATTTTCTTCTATCAGCATGTATTTGACCCCCTTTACCCATTCCTTTTTTTTAAATAAACTTTTTATTTTAGAATAATTTTAGGTTTACATAAAAGTTGCAATGATAGTAAAGATAGCTCCCATTTGTTCCTCATTCACTTTTTAAAAATTTTTTTGTAAAGTTTATTGGGGTAACATTGGTTAATACAATATATCATTTTCAGGTGTACATTATAATGTAACATTTGTATATTCTATTGTGTGATTACCACCCAAAGTCCAGTTTCCTTCAGCTACCATATATTTGATCCCGTTTACCCATTTCACTCTCTCCCTACCCCCTATATTTGACCCCCTTTACCCTGTCTACCTCTCCCCTGCTGAGGCATTTTGCCGTGACATTTTTGTGCCTCCTGACTAGAAAGTGTCACTGAAATAATTAGGGAGGGCACAGCCTCAATAATATTTAAATGCCTCAGGTGATTTTAGTCTTTATCCATCACTGAGCAGCAAGGCTCTGGGTCTTTCATTTCTAGGGGCTTAGATCTGGTTTGAGGGTGATAGGGCTAGGTCTGTGACCTGAAGGGGAGTGTCGGGTCAGCTGAGTTCCAGACTGCTGCAGCATGTGTGAAGGTGTTACCAGGAGGGCAGCATGAGCTGAAGAAAGGATGGGAACCTTACTCATTGATCTCTGAGGAGAAGTTTACTAGTTAGTTTACTGTTGCTTCATGTGTCCTGTGTTGGACAGCAGACACTCTGTTTTTCACATGGCGAGATTTTGCTTGTGCGTGTGTTGGTGGCACGGGAAAGTGGTATGTTAATAAACAAGATATTTTCAACTTTCCAGATTGACTTATAAAGACTTGTTGCCTAAGGAAGAAGCCCAGAAAAGGAGAAGCAGGAAGGAGAGGGATTCGGATATGGCTCTTTCTCAGGTAGATTCATATTTTTGGTTGATTTTTGTGTCTGTTCTTCCTGAATGCCCATTGACTTGCTGATTGTCTCTGATGCTGAATTGTCTTGCCCGACATTTGTTCACACTCAACTCGGGCCTTCCTTATTCCCTCTCATCTCTAATTAGATTCCATTTTACCAGGATCCAGTGACATGGGACTTGTGAAGACACTCCACTGGGCATCATCTTGTGCAGGGCTTGATGCCCTTGGATTGGAGATAGGGTGTGGGCCCTGTGGCCTCAGTGTAGTTGGGTAATGGAGATTGTTCAAGGGCCACATCTGGATACACTGTCACCTCTCTGTCAACCATGATAAAAGATGATCCATATAGATTTCACATATTCATAGGCATAAATACCTCAGTTCTGGAAAAGGGAACAACAGGCGAAAATGTTTCTGACTGCTTTTATGATGTATTTGAAGCTAAACGAGTGAATCATTGACATCAAAATCTTCATGATTGGGAATGGAGTGGAAAGTTCACAGACATCGGTGACAGAAGGTGTTTTATTCCATCATCCATTTTAAAATAAATCAACCATAATGACAATTGGAGATTGTTTAGATCTTCTCATATCCATTTCTTAGAAGTTGCATTTTCGCCCTGTAGATTGTATCCTTTGACACATAAAAGTTTCTGTTTCATGCAGGTAAGGCTCCAGCTTCATTCTTTAGCATTTAGATATTCACTTTTCCTTGCACGGTTTTGTGAATAGACTGAGTTTTCTCCATTGTGAAGTGCTGGCTTCGTTGGAAATCATTTGGCATACATGGAGAGGTTTCTTGCAGGGCATTGTCTTTTATTATACGTTAGTTTTAGATTAATGCTTGTATCCCACTGACTTAATTATGCTTGATTTGTAATATGTTTTTCAATCTTAAAAAGTGAAAAATCTGGCTTTTCTCTATTTTCACAGTGTTTTGGCTCCTCTCAGTTGCATTTGCTTCATCCTGTATGAATTCTAGTGTGTGTGGGTGGGTGCACGCACTCACGTTTTGCTAAAATCGCTTTTGGAGTTTTTATAGTGATCCTATCAAATCTGTAGAACACTTTGGGTAGCATGGACATTTGCATAATATTAAGTCCTGCCATCCATGAGTAAGGGAGGTTTTACTGCTCACCTGTACCTCCTTTGATTCCTTTTAGCATTGTTTGGGAGTTTTCAGTATATAAGACTTGTACCTTCCTGGCTATATTTATTCTTATGTATTTGATCTTTTTTGATGCTATGATAAATTGGATTACTTTCTTAAGTTTCTTTTTAGATTGTTCATTGAAACTGAAATAATTTCCAGTTGTAATATTTTTTTGCATGTATGTAATCGGTATGATTTTTTATATGTAAGCTCATTTTATACGGAAAAAAGAATTTTATTTTTCAATTAGGATGACTTTTATTTTTTTCTTGTCCAATTGCTCTGGTTAGACTTCTAGTACTTTGTTGAATAGTAGTGCTGTGAGTATTCATCCTTTCCTTTTTCCTCATTTTAGAGATAAAGCATTCAGACGTCCTCCATTGAGTATAACAAGAGCTTTGTGCTTTTCAAATATGGCTTTTATTATGTCAAGGAAGTTTACTATTAATAGTTTCTTAAAAGGTTGTTAAATTTAGTCAAGTGCCTGTTCTGCATCAGTTGAGATCATGTGTTATTTCTTTGTATTCATTCTCTTAATGTGGGTTGATTGATTTTTGTGTATTAAACATTCTTGCCACACAAGAAGAATTTCCATTTGGTCAAGATGTATAATTGTTTTAATGTGCTCTTGAATTTGTATTTGAGTAGTATTTTGTTTAACATCAGTACCGATCAGGGATAGTTTTTATTTTTCTTGTACCTTTTTTGTGTTTGTGGTCAGAACCATGCAGACGCCATAGAATTAATTTTTGAGTGTTTATTCTTAAATTTTTTGGAAGATGTTTAGCAGAATTATTGTTATTTTCTGTTAGCATTTGGTAGAATTTTGTGGTGAAGCCATCTATTTGGGGTTCATTTGTTTCGTTGGATTTTTTGATTAGTGCTTGAATCTCTCTAGTTTGGTTTACATTTGGTTTACATTTTTAATTTTTTCATGATTGTTCATTGTATGTTTTTAGGAATTTACCCATTGTCTTTTAGATGGTATAATCTTTTCCTATAATGCTGTTTATATTACTCTTTTAAAATCGTTTACAAAATTTTTGTGACATCAGTTGCTGTGTTCTTTTTCATTTTTGATTTAAGTTATTAGAATAATTTCACTTTTCTTAGTATAGTTCAGTGTTTGAAATTTTGTTAATGTGCTCAAAAAAACCCCAACTCTTAGTTTGTTGATGTTTATATTGATATTCTAGTTACTTTTTATTTACCTCTGCTCTAATCTTATTTACTTCTTTTTTTTAACTAAAATAATAGGTATTCTTTTTTAGGGGGGTATTAAAATTGATTTCTGATTTGAGATTGTTCCTTTTTTTTATGTAAATACTACTTAGCACCTCTTAGTGCTGCAATCATGGCATTCTGTAAATTTTAGTCTGTTGTATTTTCACTCTTATTTTCATTCAGATTTTTAAAAATTCTCTTGTGATGTCTTTGAACTATTGGTCGTTTAAGGATGACTTGTTTACATTGCACTTTTTGTGGATTTTTCTGTTTTCTGTTTCTAGTGTCATTTCCTAGTGCTTAGCGAAGACAGTTTTTACAATCACAATTTGTAAACTTTTTTTATATTTGTTTTTTGGCTAATGTGGTTGGTCTTGGAAAATGTTCAGTATGCTTGAGAAAAATGTATTTTCTGCTAGCGTGAGGTGGAGTGTTCTGCATATGTCTGTTAGACTCCACTGTTCTATGGAGTTATCAGGTGTTCTGTTTCCTTATGGATCTTGTGTTTGGTTATTGTAGGCAGAGCCAATACTGAAATAGTGACGTCTCATACTATTACTGTGCTGGTGCCTATTTCTACCTGCATTTCTGTCAATGTTTACTTCATATATTTGGGAGCCCTAATGTTTTATGCATCTATATTTATAATTGTTATAACTTCCTGGTGAGTGGACTCTTACTGTTATGTCCTTTGCCTTTTGTCAGTTTGTTTTTTTAATGTAAAATTTATTTAGAAAGCAAATCAAGTTGAATACAAAATTTTTTACTATGCTCAATTTAGTCAACTTTTTTCTCATGAAATGAGCTAGTAGAATAAATGGATGTTAATTAACTTATTGGCTCCTTGGTCACGTGATTGCTCTGTTAATCATTTTAATAGGCTGTCTTCTATGGGTATTTTTATTCCTGTTTGAGAGAATTCATCAACAAGTCAATTTCTAATAACTATTTGCATAATACTTCAAATGGTACCCATCATTCTTATTTACAGTTCTATAAAAGTATGAGTAAAGGATGTAAATGCTTCTTTGATTCTAAAGAATTTGAGAGAAAACAAGTAATTTAACTAATGCTAAATAGAAAATATTTAAGAGTAAAATTTTTATTATTTTATTTTTTCCGTGTGTGTGTGTGTGTGTGTGTGTGTGTGTGTGTGTATTTTTTTTAATTCGTGACATACGTTAACGAAATCCAGTTCCAGGTGTACAATTCAACAGTAAGGCATATATATATCATTGTGTGTTCACTACCCATAGTTAGATTTCTTTCTGTGAACACATATTTGACCCCTTTTATCCCATCTACCTCTCATCTCCCCCATCCCCCCCACTGTTCGATAACCAGTAGTCTATTGTCCATGTCCATGAGTCTGTGTTTATTTAATGTTTGTTGCTTTTAAGTTTATATCTTACATATGCGATATGTGGTTTTCAACTTATTCTGTTTGGCTTATTTCGCTCAGCATGATTATCTCAAGGTCTATGTATGTTGTCACAAATAGCAGTATTCCATCTCCTCTTATGGCTGAGTAATATTCCATTGTATACATGTACCACAGCTTCTTTAGCCAATCATCTATCATAGGACACTTCGGTTGCTTCCACGTCCTGGCCACTGTGAACAATGCTGCTACGAACATCGGTGTGCAAATACCTTTTCAGATATGAGTTTTCAAGTCTTTGGGGTAAATAGCCAGTAGAGGAATTGCTGGATAATATGGTAGATCAATTCTTAGTTTTTTGAGGAACATCCATACTGTTTTCCATAGTGGTTATACCAATTTGCAGTCCTATCAGCAGTGAATGAGGGTTGCTTTTTCTCTACATCTTCTCCAATACTTACTACTTGTCCTGTTGATAACGGCTATTCTAACAGGTGTAAGATGGTATTTCATTGTGGTTTTGATTTGCATTTCCCTAATAGCTAGCGATGTTGAGCATTTTTGCAAATAATTGTTGGCCATTTATATGTCCTCTAGGGAGAAGTGCCTGTTTGGGTCCTCTGCCCATTTTTTGATTGGATCGTTTTGTTGTTATTCTTTTGAGTCATATGAGTTCTTCGTATATTTTGGATATTAGGCCCTTATTGGGAGCGTTGCTTGCAAATATATTTTCCCATTGAGATGATTGTCTCTTTACCTTGTTGATGATTTTTTTTGCTGAGCAGAAGCTTTTTAGTTTGATATAGTTCCATTCATTTTTTTTTTTTCTTTTGAGGTTAAATTCATAAAATTCTCTTTAAGTCCAAGGTCCTTGAGTTTAGTTTCTATGTTGTCTTCTATGGATTTTATTGTTTCAGGTCTTATATTCATTCCTTAATCCATTTTGAGTTCATTTTGGTGTTTGGTGATAGACAACAGTCTAGTTTCATTCTTTTGCAGGTGGCTTTCCAGTTTTCACAGCACCACTTATTGAAGAGGCTTTCCTTTTGCAACTGACTGTTTTTGGCTTTTTGGTTGAAAATTATTTGTCCACACAAACATGGGTTTACTTCTGGACTATCAATTCTGTTCCACTTGTTTGTGTGTCTATTTTTCTGCCAATACCATGCTATTTTGATTACTGTTGCTCTGTAGTATAATTTGAAGTCGAGCAGAGTGATGCCTCTGGCCTCATTCTTTTTTCTTAGGATGGCTTTGGCAATTCAGGGCCTTTTGTGCTTCCATACAAATCTGATGACTTTTTGTTCTATTTCTTTAAAAAATGCCGATGAGATTTGCATGGGGATTGCATTAAATCTGTATAATGCTTTAAGTAATATGGTAGTTTTAACTATGTTGATTCTTCCAATCCAAGAACACGGAATATCTTTTCATTTCTTTGTATCTTCTTTGATTTCTTTTAACAGGGTTTTGTAGTTTTTATTATATAGGTCCTTTACACGTTTTGTTAAATTTATTCCAAGATATTTTATTTTTTTTTGTTGCAATTGCAAAAGGAATTATTTTTTTCACTTCTTTTTCTGACACTTCATCATTAGAGTATAAGAACACTACAGATTTTTGAACATTGATTTTGTATCCAGAAACTGGCTGCCCTGAGAATTTTGTCTTTGTTGTTCATTTTTGACAAGATAATGTGTCTTGGTGAAAGTTTTTTTAGGTTGAGATAATTGGGTATTCTGTTGACTTTTGAATTCAAAGCTCCAGCTCATTCTTTAGATTTGGGAAATTATCAACTATTTATTTGAAAAAACTTCCTAGTCCCTGTTCCGTTATCTCTCCTTCAATAATGCTCATTATTCTTATGTTTCCTCTCCTGTTGGTATCAGCTAGTTTTTGGATTTCTCTTTCATTATTTTTCATTCTTCAGTTTCTCTCTTCATTCTGATTTGTTTCTAGATTTCTGTCCTCAGTATCACTGATCCTTTCCTCTTTTTGGTTGATCCTATTTCCCTAGCTTGCTATTTCATTTTTCATCTCTTGCGGTATTTTTTTTTTTTTTTTTTTTTTTATCTCCGGGAGATCTATTTTGTTCTTTTTGATGGTTTCAATCTCCTTGCTAAAGAACTCATTCTATTCATCTAGTTATTTTTTCAGTTCCTGAAATTGTTGATATGACTCCTTTTGTATCTTACTGAGTTTTTTCAGAAGTACCATCCAAAAATACTTCTATGTTTGTAAGCTTATTTTCTGGAGATTTTTCTTTTTTTCTGAGCTGCCTTGTCACCTTTGTCGTTCATGATTTTAATGGACTATTTCTCTGCCTGGGCATTAATGGAAGTGTATTCTGTTGTTTTTCCAGAAAGAAGATTTATTATATATAAAGGTCTCTCTTTAGCCTGTTGCAAAGAAGGCATTTTTCTTTTGATTTCCAGTAGGTGGCGTCCAAGCCTCTTGGATTCCTAATTTATATAAAACCTTAATAATGCCTTTTTTTCCCCCTTATAAATGTTTTATCACACTCACTACTCTCAGTCTCAGTCCCTGTCAGTGTTAGTGATAGTTTTGGTAGCGTTTGCTCAGATTCCCTTGGGGCTTCATGATGTTCCATCTTGGAGGGTATGGGAGAAGGGTCCCTCTGTGTTGGGGGTTGGGGATTGCGGCTCAGCCTCAGTTTTAGAACCACGGCTAGCAAAAATCAACCGTTGTTTCTCTGCCATCCTGCTTTTCTGCTTTCTGCCCTGATGACTGGACCCTGCCACCGGCCCTGTGGAGTTCACAGCACTCCCAGGCAGGGCTGTTCAGGGTGGTCGCCACACCTTCTTTTATCTTTCTTATCAGGGAGCTGCAGTGGCTGTGAGAGGCAGCTTCTTTATTTCTCCCAGTTCACCGCCCGACATTCAGGGTTCTGACCTGTGGTAGCTCTTATACACAGATCCCACGCTCAGACGAGCTGGTGTGCAGTTAGAGTGGTTTTTCTTTTGTTTGTTTGTTTGTTTGAGTTTTAGATGTTCAGCTTATTGTTGTTTCAAGGGGAAAGATCTGGGGACATTTCTCACTTTGCCATGTTTCTACAAACTCCTAAAACACACTCTAGACTTTGTCGTCTCTGAATACACTGCAAATGCTCTCACTCATCCAGACAATGAATATCACTTAAGTGCATAGAACATCACATCTAACCCTCTGTAGAGAAAGCCTGGTGGTGAATTTTAATTGTCATTTCATGTATGGTCCACAAAATCGAGAGACCCTCCCTGATATGGGCTATCTAACTTTTTATGGGAAAGTATTATAACCCAACACTATGGACACATAACTTGATCAAGAATATTTGATGTCAATCTTTTGGAAAACTCCAACTGAGTCACTTATAATTTCCTCATCTGTATAAAGGTAAAAACTTGCAATTTCCCCTTACTGAAATGTGTGTGTGTGTGTGTTTTTGTTTTTGTTTTTCTTTAGAGACAATTGACACTCAGCGATGTGTTCATAGAATTCTCTCAGGAGGAGTGGGAATGCCTGTCTCCAGCTGAGCAGGCCTTGTACAGGGAGGTGATGTTGGAGAGCTACTGGAACCTGCTCTTCCTCGGTGAGAATGACTTCCCTCCGGGGTCAGGGTTTGCCCTCAGTGTCTCTTCCTTTTATCTTGGGTGCTTCTTTGGAAGCCCATGCCTTGCATGACTGAGATAGAAACTATTTACTTGGACATGAAACGGCTTTGAAAGGTGGCATTAGGACTTTAAGCTTGCCCTTTTTCAGATGGTCTGCCCACTTTGTGATACAAAAGGGGTTTTTCCAGAGAATAAGTGTTTATAAAGTCCTGTAGCAAACTAAAATATCTACTTCGTTTTCTATCCCTGTGTATTGATTCAGTAGTTTTGGAAACAGCTCCATATCTGCATATGACAATGGTTCCTATGCACAGAAGGAGATGAAGAGTCAACACCTTTGTGAACTATTCTTATATTATCTGCACTATTCTCATTCCTCAGTTGACCAGAGATTGGGGATTCTGGAAGAACTACAGGTCTTCATGCTCCTTTCTTCTTATGTGCAGGAATTTCTGTTTCTGATCTATATATTGTTTCCATTTTGGAGCAAGGGAAAGCACCCTGGATTCAGGAGAGCAAGTTGAACATAGCACAAAAACCAGATTGGTGGGAACATATTGAAGGTGTGAACGCAGGTAAGAGCTCGGGAAGAGAGAGAGGAGGCCTCAGCCTTCATAGTGTTTGCAGACTCACCCGAAGTGAGAAAGTTCTGTGGGCAAACAGAATTTTATTTCTGGGGAAACATCAAAGGAAATTTTTTTTCTACCCAACTTACTATTCTGTCCTTTAATGTGTAAAATTTATCCTTTCACCCTCCATGGTGCTGCCATTCCAACACAGACACTAGTAGAGTTTTTATAGAGATCACAACAGTCTATACTGTGGACCCTGTGAGATTGTTGGTTACTTGACTTGAGCGTAGGGTGGGCTGTGTCAGATGGTCTCTGTCCCCTTGGTCTCTTCTGACTGGGCTCCATCAGATGCTTGGTTCTCAATCTGTACAGAGCAGAGCTGAGGCCTTGGAGTCCTGGACCCATCTTGGTACCAGCACTTTTTTCTGTGGTTGGAAGGCCTAATCAGAAGAGGGACACACTGTCTGTCCACTCCATCTGATGCCCCAGGAACTGCATGGGGCACTCTCCTCCCCTGTATTCTGAATTGGGTCTCACAGCCATTTCTTCTGTTCTAGCTTTTGCTACTTACTTCAGAGGTTTATGTCGCAGGGAGGTGGATAGGATCTTCTATAACTGTTATTAGTTAATCTCTAGAGACAGTGGCTGGAGAGAGCATCTCTCGGCCTCCAGTTATACACGGGGAGTGCATTTCAGTCTCCTAGGCTCGTAGTGTATTGTCTATGGTGGCATGCACGGTCTCTTCACAATTCTACAGTGTCTGACCCCGATCCTTGTACTTCTCTGTCTGCACCTTGCTACCTTGTCTGGGAATATAGACTCTTCCAGATTTCATATTCTGTGTAGTTTTCATGGTTTGCCCTGAACCTTGCTAGGGTCTGATAGTTCACCATCATCTTTTGTGGGTATCATCCACCTTTAGGGAATGGACAACCCCTGGTGGACTCTCCTGTGGAGTGAGTGTCCTTGATCATAGAAAATTCTTGATGGAGATACGTTGACTCATATGTCGTAAAATTCTTGATGGAGATACATTGACTCATATGTTGCAATATTATACCGCTAAGCACAGAAGCAGCACTTGGAGCTGCCTGGTAGAGCAGTCAGCATATCCCAGGACACCAAGATAGAAAGTGTTATGACAGCCTGACTTAGTGTTTTCGGTTTTCTTTCCAGTTGGAGGAGTGTCAGTAAGCATCTCTCCGGAACTCTGTAATCATGTGTACCACATGCACACAGGTACTAAATAGGGTAGAATTTCTCCTGGGAGAATATTGTCCAAGTTCTCACCCTCTTACCCTTGAAGTACAGAGGGATCTCCCCTGACCTCATGTCTCGCTTTTTCTTATCATATAACTTAATATTTTACATCATTTGTGATTTGCATATTTAATCTGTACTGTATTTCATTGTTGTTCTTTGAGTACAGATTTAACTGATGACCATGAGTATTTAAAATCTCTCGTTTCACCCCATTTTCCTTTTTCCTCAACCCCTGGCAAACAGCATTGTTCCTTCTTTTTCTAGTAATTTGACTATTTTAGGTACTTCCCATAAATACATAATGCATTTGTCTTATTTGCGACTGGTCAACGGCACTTAGCATAATGTCCTCCAGTTATTATTATGTTGGTGCAGATGACTAGTTAAGTGTCTTATTTTGCATACTGAATCATATCTCATCGTATGTACTTACCACTTTTTGTTTGTGCAGTCATCTCTCAGTGTGCACATGGGTTGTTTTTACCTCTGGGCTATTGTGAATAGTGCTTCTGTGAACACTTGCATGCAAATCTCTTCTATATCCTTCTATTAGTTTTCTTGTATGTATACCAAGAGGTGAAGTTGCTGGATCTCACGGTGTGTCCATCTGTTCTCATGTCTATGATGGAGAACCGAAGTGGGCGGTCTGTTAACAGCAGGAAAGTATTTCTCCCAGTTCCAAGGCTGGAAGTCTGAGGTCAGGTCCAGAATGGTCAGGTTGGGAGGAGGACCCCCTTCCCAATTGCAAGTGGCCAACTTCTCCTTGTCCCTTTGCAGGACAGAAGAAGGGCTGGTCTCTCAGGAGGGCACTGATGCTCCTCAGAAGGGATCTGCCCTGGGACCCAGTCAGTGTTGTAGTCATTTAAATGTTATTTGATATTTATATATGATTTCTGATACTTTTTCCTGTTCTGTGGATTGGCTTTGTGCATGATCGAATGTGTCCTTTGATACACAGTAGTTTGCAATTTTGATTTAGTTCACTTTATCTGTGTTTACTTTGGTTGCCTGTCCTTTTGGTGTCATTTCTGATCAATTATTGTTGAATCCAATGTAAGTTATCCTGTTTTCTTCTAGGGGTTTTATAGCTTTCGGTCTTATATTTTGGTGTTTGTTTGTTTTCAGTTAGCTGTTGCATATGGTGTAAAGAATTATTTTAAATTTATTCTTTTTCTTGTTTGTATTTCGTTTTCTTAACACCTTTAGTTGAAAAGCCTGCCTTTCCTTCATTGAATGGTTTCGATAACCCTGTGGAATATTATTTGACCATTTATACCTCAGTTTATTTCTGATACCTGTATTCTGCTGGTCTCTCTTTTTCCAGTACTGCATTATTTTGATTACTTTAGCTTTATAATAAATTTTGAAATAAGGAAGTGTAAGTCTTTGACCTATATTTTTTCAAGTTTGTTTTTTTAATCAGAGACTCTTGAAATTCTAATGAACTTTAGGATAGGTTTTTATTGACAGTACACAAATTTTCTTCTCTTGTGTCAGGTTATACTTAAGTATTTTATTCTATTTATTTTATTTATTTTACTTTATTTTATTTTAATTATATTTCATGTTATTGTAGTGGAATTGTTATAGAGTTTTCATTTGATTATTCTTTGTTAATGTATAGTACTTAAATTGATTTTTGCTTTGATTTCATATCTTGCAACTTTTATTTATTTATTTTGTCTATTCTAGTTAAAACTTTTGGTACCATTTTTTAATAAAAGTATTGGGAAGTGGCATTCTTGTGTTTCTGATGTTAAAGAACAGGCCTTCCTTCTGTCTTTCACTATTGAGCATGATGCTAGTCTTGTTATGTGGGTTCTTTTATATTGAGGTAATTGATTATTATCGTTTATCGTGTCTCTTTATCATGAAATGCTAACTTTCGTAAATACTTTTGCTGCATCAACTGAGGTGATCGTTATGTGTTTTTTTTTTTTCATTCTTTTACTGTGCCATATTACATTGAATGATTTGCATATACTGAATCATCCTCTCATTCCAAGGACCTTCTTCTTCTTCACAGTGGATAATCCTTTCAGTGTGTTGTGTAACTTATTGTTTTATTGATAAATTTTTCATCAGTTTTCATTGAAAATAGTCTGTGGTATCCACTTATTGTCCTTGTTTTGATTTGGTATAAGGATGGTTCTGGCCTCCCAGGATGAGTTTGGAAGGCTTCCTTCCTCTTCAATTTTTTGTGAGGTGTTTCAGGAACATCGATGTTAATTATTTTTAAAGGTAGGATAGAATTTTGCATTGAAGTTTTCTGTGCTTTTTTTGTTGAGTGGATTTTGATAGTCATTTATTCTCCTTGGAAGTTAAAGGTGTATTCAGATTTTTTATCTCTTTATGATTCAGCCTTGGTAGATGATGGCTTGGAAACTATTTTTAGGATGGATGGCTATAAATCCCTGTCACAGTAACACAGCTTAACAGTCATTTGTCCCTGGAAGTATTTGTTTCGAAGTACCTGGTATATATTGTAAGCCTTCATAATCTATACTCCCTGGGTGGGCAGTCATGGTCAGAACATGAGTCTGTAGGTCCAGGTTCCAATCCTATTTCTCTCGCTTTCTATGCAAATGAGGTTTATGTATATCAATCTCATGAGTGTCTTATTGTTAATTAAATATATATTGGCAGCTTTTCACAAGGCTTTTAAAAACACATTAGTGCTCTTAGATAGCTTAGGATAATAGCATGTTTTATACTGAAGACTTAGAAGTTACTTTGATTTAATAAGATATATCAACTTTCTGCCATCTATTTTATAAGATATTTTTTGCCTGTATCGTATTGGATGTTTTTGTATTGTAATGTGTTCCCTCACCTTAATCAATTTTCAAAGCACAGACTCTGTATTATTTATATAGTGGGCCAATGTACTGGATGAGTAAATGGCCCTGCGTATATAGGGAATCACTCTATGGATCGGCTGTTATATAGCAGTCATAAAATACAGTGAGTTTTGGCTTCTTTCTAATATTCTTCTTTGTAATATTTTGTATTTTCGCGACCTGATACTTTGGAAGTTAGTGATCTCCATGTAGTTTTCAGTTCTCTTATTATTATATTCTTTTTCTAGAATGGAAGTTCTTTTTTCATTCTTAGAAGGGACCATATAGAGTTCGACAGTGTTAACTTACTGTAATATGATTACTTGATTTACTGCTGGTTTTCTCATGAGTTCCTAGAATATTTTCTTTATTTACTTTTATTTTGATAGACAGATGATAGCCTTTCAGCATGTATTATGTAATACAACTAACATGCATCACTTCTTGATGTTCTTAAATGCCTGTTCTTTGTGAGTATAGATAGTTTTATAACATATTTAGAAAACTTTTTTTTAATGTATTATTGATGTTTTGCTTTTTCTCAATGCTATATCTGTTGTACAATTTTAGACTGCCTGTGTATATAGGTTATTCTTTACATAATCTTTTGGATTAGATACCATTATATATGTTGTCTATCATGTAGCATTTATTAATGTTCAATATGTATGTAGAAGTATGTATAAGATATATTTTTCCTCAGTTGTGAGATAGCAGTATGGTTGCTGACAATGGGTATGTGTTTTGGAGTCATGGTTAAAAAATACCCTTTCCTGGAAAGCTAACATAATTTTGTATAAAGTCACTGTTTTATCATAGGGTGTTTGAAACTAGGCTACCCTGAAATTAATTTGAATTGCATGTGACCACTATATCATTTCTAAGGAATCCTGTTTATTATTTTAGAAGGTTGAAGGTCATGTTTCAGAAGTATCATAAATGTGTTCAGTATAACTTTTTTGTGTAATGTTAGTTTTCCACATGAAACATTTATGACTAATAAATAAGGTAACTGATTTTTTTATATTTCGTAGATTGCTCTCCTTCATATGTGATCAAGAAATTAAAACCAACAAAAACTAGTAATACAGGTGGAGTATTCCAAACACTGATGTTCAGGGAAATCCAGGAACATATGCATGACTTTCTGTGTCAGCAGCGAGATGATGAAAAAAATTCCAACAGAATACCTATAACTCATAAAAAACATCGCACTGATAGACGAGATCAACATGGTAGAAAGCATGCCGCCGGAAATGAACCTGGTGAAAACGGGCTTGGACTAAGGTTTCAGTCACTTCTGGCTGATATGCAGATATTTCAAACTGAGGGGAAAATTGATGAATGTAATCTAGCCGAAAAGTCAATGAATAATTCTTCCTTTGTTTCTCCACTTAAAAAAGCCTTTTCTAGTGTCCAAGCCAATGTTTCTACTCTATGTGGAAATGATTCTAGGCATCTTTCAACACTGACAAAAGACCTAAAAGCATGCAGGAAAAATTTCTACAAATGTACCGAGTGCGGCAAAGAGTTTAGTGTGCGTTCAAGCCTAACTAGCCATCAGTTAATTCATACTGGGGAGAAACCTTACAAATGTTGTGAGTGTGGCAAAGCCTTTGCTGTACGTTCACGCCTTACTACACATCAAGTTATTCATAGTGGAGAGAAACCTTACAAATGTAATAAATGTGGCAAGGTCTTTAGTCAGAAATCACACCTTGCATGTCATCAGAGAATTCATACAGGAGACAAGCCATACAAATGTAATGCATGTGGCAAGGTCTTTAGTGCGCGTTTCACCCTCACTAGCCATCAGTTAATCCATTCTGGAGAGAAACCTTACAAATGTAATGAGTGTGGCAAGGTCTTTACTGCGCGTTTCACCCTCACTAGCCATCAGTTAATCCATACTGGAGAAAAACCTTACATATGTAACGAGTGTGGCAAGGTTTTTCGTTACAAATCATACCTTGCAAATCATCAGAGAATCCATACTGGCGAAAAACCTTACAAATGTAATGAATGTGGCAAGGCGTTTAGTCAAAAATTAACCCTTTCTCAGCATCAGAGAATCCATAGTGGAGAGAAACCTTACACATGTAATCAGTGTGGAAAAGCCTTTATTGTGCGTTCACGCCTAACTAGGCATCAGGTGATTCATAGCGGAGAAAAACCTTACAAATGTAATGAGTGTGGCAAGGTTTTCAGTAAAAAATCAAACCATGCACGTCATCAAAACATCCATACTGGCGAAAGACCTCACAAATGTAATGAGTGTGGCAAGGTCTTTAGTCAGAAATCACACCTTGCATATCATCAGAGAATTCATACAGGAGACAAATCATAAAAATGCAACTAGTGTTCCATGGTCTTTAGTGTACGTTCTTCCCTGACTAGACAGCAGTTATTTTATACTGGAGAGAAAGTGTAATGAGTGTGGCAAGGTGTTTAGTCACACTTTACACTGTGCAAGACATCTGAGAATACTTGCTAGAGAGAAACATTAAAAATATATTGAGTAGCAAAGCCTCCCATGTGAGTTTAACCTAATTTACCCTCAGATACTCCATAAATGTGAGAGACCTTAGAAATGCACTAGGTATTAAACTCAAGATTTACCAAATAATTTATACTTGCAAATGCCATGAATATGGCAAAATATTACATTAGAGCTCATTTTTTACTAGCTAAGAATATATATCTTCGTGAGAAACTGGACAAATTAATGTGTGGCAGTGTTTTTACTCAAAGATCAACGATTGAAAAATATTGGAGTGATTCCTTACAATTGCAATGAATATGGCAAAGCCATTAGAGTTCAGATATTGTGTAAGAACAGAAACTCCACAGTGAAGAGAAATTATGGAAATATATGTGACAGAATCTTTAACTAGGCCTCACAGTTGACTAGACATCAGAATTTACATCTTTGAGAAACCACAGAATAGTAATATGTGTGTTAATGCTTATATCCAAAAAGTAAGAGTGGGACATCATAAGGTTCATTTTAGTGAGTAACCTTACAAATGTAGTGAATGTCATAAGGCTTTGCATCAAATATCTGTACCTTTGGAGTAATGGCAGAATTCATGCAGGACAGAAACTATACTAATATACTGAACATGGAAATCTAAGCAATAGGGTGTCCTCAGGATTCACCCAAGAATTCATATAAATTTAATGAATGTAGTGAAAACTTTAACCAGTTATCACAACTGACAATATAGTCAAGAATCATTATTAGCAATGAGTAAGCATCCAGTTTTCTGAGGTTAACGTGAGACATTATATCCTGCAGAAAAATTACAAGTCAAACTATCTTAAAACTAAGGAAATGCCATGTATCGCAAGAACAAACAGGTCTTAGTATTTTTAATATTTAGTTATCTACGTTTTCTTAAAAAGACTTCATGACTATGAGTTTTAACATGAAGTTAAAAGTTTGCTGAATTTATGCTTTCCAGTCTTTGTGCTGGTCTCTGGGATGCAGTCATTACAATCAAAGGATCTATCTACTTCATTAGCATGGTTCATTCATATCCATGTCCCCTAGAAAACAAGGACACCGAATATCAATTTCATTAGTGTATGAATTAGAATCAGGGAAGGTAGAAAATGATAGAAAACTATGTTTTAAATCTTCATACTTGCTAGCTTCAGGGCGCCCTCTAGACAGGCCACTGTCGGTCGTAGGAAGGCAGCTGACCCTGAAACAGAGCAGGTCTGGACATGAAGGGACTTGGCTTGTCAAGGGAGGAGAGCGATAAGTGATGGGGGGTGGGGGAGGGTGATAGTAGTAGAAATAATGCAGAAGAAATGGTGGTGACTTTCTCCATTGAATGGTAATAACTATTGCATATCAAAAAGTAATGGAAATTTTGTTCTATTTTTGGAAATTGTAGACAGCAAGTACCTGAGATGGGAGCTTAATCCAAAGAATCAGAATAGTATGTGGGTATGTATGGTTCTCACTGAAGTGCTGGCATTACCTTTTGAAAGTTTCATTTGAAAATATATCGTAGGGCTCATGTTTTAATGATAAAATTTATTTATTTTTTTTGTAACCCTAAACGAATCCTGTTTTTTGTACCAACACAGCTTTATCACACCTTCATAGGGACTTTATAACACAAACAAGCAATATGCCATTGGGTTCTCAGGGTCAAAAGAATCTATAACAGTTTTCTTTCATGATGAGATCAAAGAATATACAATTCAGTAGATTTATACACATATTGTGCCCCTGGATTATTCTCTCCACACTCTGTCCTATGCCTTTTATAATCAAAATAGTTTGGCAGTCAATTCCAGACCCTAATGTCTAAAACCTGCCCACCTTTCGTGAATATATATCATAGGGTTATATTTATGTCTCATTTATACCCAAATACAACCTATGGTTCACTCTTTCATTTATATGAAGTGAAAGTAGAAATATAGTTAGAATGTGGTAAAATTAGGAAATCAAAGAAAATTTCAGGAAGTAAAGATATATCTCTTGAGCTTGGAGCACCCAGTGAAATAATTTAGGTGAAAGATATACAATGGATCATTTTTTTTTTTGTTTGGGAAACTAAAAATTTCATATATTGCCTCCCAAAATATTCCTCTTTTTAATTTGTACTTCTGGCCATTTGTTGGAACAGGATGGAATCTTGTCCAAAATTGGTTTGTGTCTTGGTGTACCGATGATGTCAAAACACCGAAATGTTAAGAGATTATTTGTTACATAAGAAAGTCATCTTTCTGAGAGTTTTCTCACGGCCTCTTTGATGTCAGGCAAATCATACTCATAACTGTAGGTCAATTTAATTTGAGATTAAATGCTACAGAGATAAACCATGAATCACAACAGTCAGTGAAGATCAAACTGCAGTATTTCAGCAGTGCCTGGGTCACTTTGGTGTTCAGACATCTCTCCACATGCTCAGCCCATTTGTCAGGAATCATTCTTTGTACCTGCAGTTTTTACCCTGCAGGAACCTTTTTTGCAAGTTCACCATTTAACCTAACTCTTCATCTAGCCTCCAACTGAAGTGGTTAAAGACTCATCTAATTCATTCCTGCTGCCAAGATTGCAGGCTCTACTCTGGTTGTAACAATAAAAATGTCTTCTGATTTTTACAAATCATTCCTAGGAGGGGCATGACCACTCCTGGATCTCACCTCCATCCAGGTAAAGTTCAGGAAAGCAACAGATAACATGCCATGTTGTTTTCAACTGCATATGACAATAATACAATAACATCCTGATATCAGAATAAAGGAACTCAGTTGTAGGCAAGATTGAAAGGTTATAACAGCGTCTCTAACTGTTAAGAGTTACCATTAAGAAATACTTTGAGTATCAAGGACAAGTTAAAATTCAAAAGCATGACAAAGTGTGAGGGAAGAATATGGCCTAATGTCCTTTGATGTAAGCTGTCAGTTGATTAAAATCACTCCTAGGCAATGGCTCCCTTTACACAAAATGGAAACTACAAGTGTGGCTCTCCTAGCAAGGTCTGAGAAGCATGAAGACCCTGAAATAAATCTAAAGCTCTAGGCATGTCTTACTAAATTTGTGGGTGCAGGTAATGGAACGTGGAGCTGTTTGGTATCATAAAGTGCTGTTTTTGCTGTTTGGGAAATGCAAGTTAAAATCAATGAGATACCACCTCATACCTGTTAGAATGGCTATCATCAATAGATCAAGTAAGTGTTGGAGAGGTTCTTGAAAAAAACCTCTGGTGAAATATAAATTGATGCAGCCACTGGAAAACAGTATGGCAGTTCCTCAAAATAAGAACTGTATTACCTGATCTCTCAGCAGTTCCTTTTCTGGGTACTTACCCCCAAAACTTGAAAACATTTATCTGCAAATATATATGCACCCTGAGTTCATAGCATTATTTATGGTGCCCAAGACGTGGCAACAACCGAAGTGTTCTTAAAGATGGTTGGTTAAAGAAGAGGTGGTGCATGTATACAGTAGAATATTACTTAGCCATTAGAAAAAATTACTGCCATTTGTGACAGAATGGCTAGATCTTAGATTATCATGCTAAGTGAAATAAGTCAGAAAATGTTGAGGACTATATGATTTCATGCATATCTGAGATATAAAACTGAAAGCAATAAACGGACTATGGACTCGGACAGTGGATTAGTGGTTACCAGAATGAAGAGGGGGCTGGAAGAGGTAAATGGGGTAAAGGGGTTAAATATGTGGTGATAGAAGGAAATTAAACTTCAGGTGGTGAACACACAATGCAATACACATGTAACATTGAATTGTGTACTTGAAACCCATACAATTTTATTAACCAATATAACTCCAATAATTTTAATTTTTTAGAAGTGCTGTTTTTATATACTGTTGTACCATTGAGAGTTATACAAACTTGTTCTATAAAAAACTGACCAGATAGACTTAGAGTAGTCATGGGAACTATAACTAAGAGAAGGAAGTCTCTGAGGGAAAGCCGCTTCTTTCACAAGGAAGGCATCATTTTGAATACTCTATTAGATATGACTAGGTAACATCAGGAACAAGAAACAAGGAGATGAATAATGATAGATATAATACAAGGAAGAAACAAAGGTTTGTTGTTACAATTCAAAGAGAATTCAAAAATGTGTTATTGCAGCTAAACTTTCAGGAAGCTGACCGGCATTCTGACAAAGACTTTTTTTTTCTTCTCTGTACCCACCTGAACCTCCTAAAGTCAAGGTTACATATAGAAGTCCTTTACACCCACCTTTAACATCTTTATTACCCCCATTCTTCCATTTTATATTTTCTGTTTCCATTAGAATATCGGTTCATTTTAAATTCATCTAGCAATATATTGCCTTTCATTGTGTAACTGCTCTCACTGGACTATATTCTGTTACAACATTTTCGACTGGTTTATCAGAATTAAATTTCTGTAAGTGACCTTAAACACCTTGTCCTTGTTCACCAAGCTGCCTTCAACTACACAAGCCTCAGAACCAATGAGCTGTTTTAAACCGAAGTTCCTTTACAGACAGGAAGTTCACGACGATGTCCGGAAAACCAGAACTAACAAAAATAACACTAGAGAACTCTTAGGATTATAGTTGTTTAGTGAAATGGGTATCTGTTTTTGAAGGGTGCTATTTTTAATTTCTACTTTAGTAGCAGATAGTTAATGTTGATATGTTCTCTTTCATTATCATTGAATCCAGATTACATTCTAATTCTTACCCTAATTCATTGTCTTAAGGTTAGGCACAAGTATGTTACTATTTTACCAATATTTGAGAATTTTCGAGAGCTTTTCCTGTTATTGCTTTCTGTCTTAATTTTATTCTGATCATAGACATGTTTTGTGTGATTGAATTATTTTCAAATTCATCAAGATGTTTGATGGACCAGAATATGGTTTCTGTTGGTATGGTACTATGTGCATTTATAAGTTGTGTATTATTTTCTCGGTAGGTGAAGTGTTTTAAGGAGGAAAATGTATTTTTTTTCTCTTGTATAGGGAAAAATACAGGGTTTTTTTTTTCTATGTTCTCTTTACTCCCACATTACCCCACACTCAGCCAGAACACTTCACTTCTGACACTTCTGGTCATCAAACAATATGGAGGTTTCTCTCCACACCAAGTAATTTTCTAGGGCACTAGCTGGGTATCATACAACTTAATGCAGTTCTGACACCATCACTCTAGGTACGGCATCATATTTCATTGGTTAAAGGCTCAATCTCACAAGACTCCTCCCCACCCCCATAAATACATACTTCAGATTGCCAGTCAGAATTCTAAGTTATCACTTTTGCTTTTGAGTAACTGGCTATAAATTTGAGGTTTCAACAACCCATTCTTTGGGTTCAGTTTATTTGCTAGATCAGCTGACAGAGCTCCAGTTTATTAAAGGATTTGACAATAAATATGAACTCTCAGATGATGACATACATAGGGCCAGATATAGCAGGTTTCTGAGCACAGGAGCTTACCCTGGAGGTGGAGCATGTCACCCTCCTGATATGGTTGTGTTCACCCACCTGGAAGTCTTTGAACCCCCTACTATTGGGATTTTACAGAGGCTTCCTCATGTAGGGACAATCAATAAGTAACTTTTTTCCTAGCAGTTCTTTCCTTTCTGGATTGTAGGGGTGAGACCCTGAAAATTCCAAACTTCTAATTGTGTTGTGATCTTTCTGGTCACCAGTCCCCATTCAGAAAGCCCACCTAGAGTCACCTCAGTAGAACAAAAGATGCTCTAATACTCTATCATTTAAGAAATCACAAGGATTTTAGGAATTCTGTGTCAGGAACCGGGGGCAGAGACCAATATATGTATAGTGTATTATCTTATAGTTTAATAAATGTCAATTAGAATTGATAGAAGCTTCCAGGTATTTATTTTCTGTCGTCTTGTTCTATTATTGAGAGGCAGTCAATGGAAATCTCTCAACATATATGTGAATTGTGTTTTTTCTCATTGCTAGCATGTCAGTTATTTTCAGGGGTTTTGAAATACTGCTAGGGAAATAGTTTATGATTGTCAATTCCATGTGATGAATTTATCTCTATGATTTTCAAATTTTATTATTCTCATAGTATTTGTTCTCTAATCCACTTTGATGTTAATATAGCTTACTCTATTTTGAATAGTATCCATATGATTTATCTTTTTTGCAGACTTTGGTGATTTTATTTTTATTTTTCATTGTGTAGATTAGTTTTCCTACCACCTTTACATTTTAAAAATATTGAATCATGTATTTTTCTAAGAGTGTTGATAGGTTAGTATTTTTAACCTTCCAAATATGATGAGAACTTTGAGCACTTTACCCCCACCATCTCCACCTGCAATCTTATTAATGCATTTAAAAATTTTTTATGCCCTCTCTTTGTTGTAATACCATTTTTATTTATTTTATTGGATTTGATTTTTTTAATTCCCATTCCCCACCCCCTCACATTGGGCAACTGTCAACTTGTTCTCTCTCACATCTTTACATCTGTTCATGTTGTTTTTATTTATTCTTTCTGTTCTTGCACATCCCACCCCATTAAACAAAAGCCATTTCTGTCTAAACTGTGAGACTCTTGTAAACTTGCACTCAGAACATTCCCTTTAAAGTAGTAATCTTTCCTATGTCATCTTTTTATTTAAATTCTGATTTGTAAAAAAGTTAATAGTGGTAAATACTGTGTTCTCATGTGTGGTTAAAAATGTACAGTCTCTTTTTTTGTGATGCAGAGATTAATTCACAAGGTTAGACATTCCTCTGTTTTCAAATTTTTGAAGTCTTCAATAATTCTGACTTCTTTAATAATCTAATAAATTGCATCTGTATTATAATATTACAATGAGGCATGTGTTAAAAATCTCTCATGATTGAGGAAAGTTTCTTTTTATGATTATGTTCATTTTACTCCCTTGTCAATTTTACAAGGAACCAAACTATAAAAAATTGAATTTTTGACTTTTATGTTTGATTGGCTTTTCCCAAAATATTATAAGTTTGATAAAAAGTTCCACAGGCCATGTACTGATTTCCTTGTGAACATGGAAGTCCACACTGAAATTTCTTTGATGACAATATGGCTGGTTGGCAATATTACATAATAGTATATGATCTACATGAACTACCTTCCTAAGATCCCCAAGTTTATTCATAACATTGTGGTTTAAAAAAAAAAGTTTTCAGTGGCATCAGGGTGAATCGTAGCAATTAAAACTGAGAATGCACATCCTACGTGTAATCAAGTTAAGAAATCTATCAAAATGGTTCTTTTCAAAACTGGAAAGAATCCATCCTAGTATCAAAATCAACATTTGCATCAAGATGGCAAACTTTTGATCCGTTCTTCATCGATGACCAAATGTCACAATTGTACATAGTAGAGAAAATCTTTACAAATATAATAAACTTGGGGCCTTTAGGCAGGATGAGTCTTCTCTAATCATCAGAAATTCGTACTAAGGAGACCTTAAAGTATAATGAATTAACCAAGAGTTGAGCAACACTAAACTTAAGTAAATACACATCGAAGAGAAATCTTTACAATATCATATGTGGCAAACTTTTTATCGAGAATTCAGTCTTTAGAGGATCATCATATTAATTTAAAAGAGAAATCTTGCAAATTGAGTAATGATGTGAGGAGGAAAGGAGCCTAGATCCCGCCCCCGTCGCGTGGTTCCCGCCCCTCCGCCCGCCGTCCCGCCCTCCGCCGGAAGTGCTCGATTCAGGTCCCTCCTGCGACCTAAATTTTTCTTCAGCGACCACGCGGAGTTTCTTGCAGTCCCGGATGCATTAATGCTGCTGCGAATCTTGTTTGCGACCGTAATTTTCGGTTTTTCTGGTTGAAGACAGTGTTTTGGTTCACAGTCCTGCACACGGGAAGCCTGGTGGGTCGCAACGGACGCTGAGGTTCCCCACCCGCACTTACTACAGCGGTGAGTACTGATCCAGGGGAGACGTCCGTATCCCTGACACCTCGCTGCGGGATGGAGGGTCTGCGCTCCTTTCGTGTAAACTCTAATGGGGTTCCGTCTGTGATGTGTCCGCCTTCGGGTCGTTTTCCTGCTTAAAACCCTTCACCCGGCAGCCCGCCCTCCCTGCGCGGTGTACAGTCTTGGGAGATGGACTCAGGAGCTGGATTCGGACCCTTGGCGCCCCTCCCTCAGCCTCGCCACTCTTGGAGGAGGGAGCTCGGCTTCTCCCTTGGCATGGGGTTCTGCTGGCCCCAATTAACAAGGGGCCCGAATCCCAGGAAGCGGACACTGTTTAGGGGTGGGATTTAGGAGGGTGTCACCGGCAGAGGTCAACTCCACACTCCCACTCACGCGCGGTAGGGGCTTTGTGAAAGCAGCGACTGCAACGGGGAGACCAGGAGAGCGGCAGGACGAGGGTGTGAGGGGATCACGGAAGAGAAGAGAGGGTTAGATATGGAAGGAAGCACAGCGGTCAGGGAGTTAAAGAGACGACAAATCAGAGGCTCTGGAAGGACTTGTCATCGATGGTTTGACGGACAGTAACCCGGGGAAGTAGGCACAGGAGAAAGAAAATGGAGAATATACAGGGAATGGAGGAGCTCCAGAGAGATGGAGGGGATCCAGGAGGAGGCGCCTGATGAGCAGAAGCGGGGGCGACTAAGGGCGTCGTCCTCAGAGTTTCGGGAAGAGAGATGGCTGGGGATGCCGGTGCGGGAACAGTGAGGGTAGCCAGGTGACGGCGGCCGGGTGATGGCGAATGGAGAAGTCGCCCTGAGAGCTCAGCCAGCTGGGGGCGCCAATGAATCGGGGCAAAGAGTGGTTATGGGAATCAGAGGGGACAACAGGGATTGGGAGAAAGAGGCAGAAATACGTGGAGATGGGGCGTAATCAGAAAGATGAGAAAGAGCCGCTGCGGCCGAAATAGATTTCAAGTGTTTGGCGGAGCAGCTGCTGAGAAAGGAGTAGAGAAAGGGGGAGAAAGAGCAGGACAATAGCGAGGAAACGCAGGAAAGGACAGCAGTGCAGAGAAACAGAGAAGAGAGACATACAGATCTACAGACAGAAATCCAGGAAGAAAGGGACCCCAACCTGGGTGCGCGGTGAACTAATGGGACGTGGATGACTGTGTTGTGACGTATTGACTTGGGGCTTTATAATTAATTTAATTTGACAGTGATACAGATGTGAATGAGAATTGCAAAACTGCAGTTTCCAAGGCTTGTGCATTTTATAATTATTTGCATCACCGGGTGGCTTCCTTATGTAGCCAGAGGGGGGAGACCAGTCATGCGTTAGCCAGTCATGCATCCCTTCTTTTTTTCTGGGATGACCTGGTGGTGGTGGCCTGGGATAAGAAAAGAGTGAATCTGTCACTGAATGATGCTTTTTGAGGGAATGTTAAAACCGTTGGATCTTTTTTCTTTTACTTGGGATATACTTTTCCCCCCCTACTTTGCTCATATTTAGTTCATTGTTTTTTGTAAAGTGTATTGAGAAATCTAAGTCTGGTGAATTCCCGTATTTATGTAAATGATCTTTAACTCCTGAAAGAAGCTTTGGTGACATCACATGGCCACTTCTTATTCTTTACTACATATGAGGTAGTTTTAGTAACAGATAACCTAGTTTTTTGAGTTATTCTAATATTGAGCACCTCCCTTCCCCTACCTTATATGAGTTTTCAAGTTAGCAATCTGGTGACTACAAAATAACTGTTACCTTCATGTCCTTCTAGTCAGTTCTCTGGAAATGTTGAAGGAGGGACTGGATGAACCTGAAGCTTCATTCCCACAGAGCTTCATGGTGAGTTAATTTGATCAGCATATTTTCATTCCTAACCCTTTTTCAGAGTTTTCAGCACCAAAACCTATCTTCATCAGTTTTTAAAATAATTTGCTGTGATTTTCTTGAAAAAAAGGAAGGAAATCCATTCAGTGAGTCTGCCTTTCTAAAAGTTCTTGGGCCACATTTCACACCACCAGACGTCTCAAGTGTGTGTATTCTGATATATGTATCCCAGTGCTATTGGAACAGGTCTGAGAGAGCAAGATCAACACCACTGGGGAGGACTTAAAGCTGCCATTTCAAGGGCCTCCTTCCTGCAGACCTGCAGAGCCATAACTTCTTAGAGTGAGCAAGGATCCCCAGGTATCTGCATGCTCATTCCAACTAGATGGTTTTTGTTACGGTTGCCACTGGATCATCTGGGGAGTTTTAAGAAATAGCATCACCTGGGCCTCCCCAAGAGTTGGAAAAGTGGTCTATGTGGAGCATCACTGATTTTTTTTTTTAATGTTTTTAAACTTTTTTTTAATGGTAACATCGGTTAATGAAATCCAATAAGTTTCAGCTGTACACTTTTAACAGTATGGCGTATATATATTTACACTGTGTGTTCACCTCCCATAGTTAGATTTCTTTTTGTCACCATATATTTGACCCCCTTTACCTCGTTTACCTCCCCCTTCCCCTCACCCCCCTATACTCTGGTAACCATTAGTCTGTAATCCATGTCCATGAGTCTCTGATTGTTTGTCCTGCTCATTTGTTGCTTATGGGTTTATATTCCACATATAAGTAATTTCATGTGATTTTCAACTTCTGTCTGGCTTATTTCGCTTAGCATGATATCTCAAGGTCCATCCATGTTGTTGCAAAGGGCAGTATTTCATCTCTTATAGCTGAGTAATATTCCATTGTATATATGTACCACAGCTTCTTTATCCAATCATCTATCGTAGGACAATTCGGTCGCTTCCATGTCCTGGCCACTGTGAATAATGCTGCTATGAATATCGGTGTGCAAATATCTTTTAAGGTATGGGTTTTCAAGTCTTTGGAGTAAATACCTAGTAGAGGGATTGCTGGATCATATGGTAGATCAATTTTTAGTTTTTTGAGGAACCTCTACTGTTTTCCATAGTAGCTGTACCAATTTGCAGTCCCACCAGCAGTGTTTGAAGGCTCCTTTTTTCTGCATCCTCTCCAACATTTGTTATTACTAGTCCTATTAATTATAGCTATTCTCACAGGTGTAAGATAGTATCTGATTGTGGTTTTGATTTGCATTTCCCTCATAGCTAGAGACGCTGAGCATCTTTTCATATATTTGTTGGCCATTTGTATGTCCTCTAGGGAGAAGTGTCTGTTCAGGTCATATGCCCATTTTTTGAATGGATCATTTGATTTTTTTGTTGTTGTTATTGAGTCGTATGGATTCTTTTGTATATTTTGGATATTAGGCCCTTATCAGAGGTGTTGCTTGCAAATATATTTTCCCATTTGATGGTTGTCTCTTTATCTTGTTGATGGTTTCTTTTGCTGAGCAGAAGCTTTTTAGTTTAATTAGTTCTATCCACTTATTTTAGCTTTTACTTCCTTTGCCTTTGAGTTCAAACTCATAATATCCTCTTTAAGTCCAAGGTCTTGAGTTTAGTTCCTATTTTCTTCTATGCATTTTATTGTTTCAGGTCTTATATTCCGGTCCTTAATACATTTTGAGTGAATTTTGGTGTGCGGTGATAGACAACAGTCTAGTTTCATTCTTTTGAAGGTGGTTTTCCAGTTTTCCCAGCACCATTTATTGAAGAGACTTTCCTTTCTCCACTGTTTTTGGCCTCTTTGTTGAAAATTTTTTTCCCAAATAAACATGGATTTACTTCTGGACTCTCGATTCTGTTCCACTGGTCCGTGTGTCTGTTTTGGTACCAATACCATGTTGTTTTGATTACTGTGGCTTTGTAGTATAATTTGAAGTCGAGCAGACTGATGTCTCTGGCCTCATTCTTTTTCTCAGGATGGCTTTGGCAATTCGGAGTCTTTTGTACTTCCATACAAATCTGATGACTTTTTGTTCTATTTCTTTAAAAAACGCTGATGAGATTTTGATGGGGATTGCATTAAATCTGTATAATGCTTTAAGTAATATGGTCATTTTAGCTATGCTGATTCTTCTAATCCAAGAACACGGAATATTTTTTCATTTCTTTGCATCTTATTCGATTTCATTTACTAGAGTCTTATAGTTTGCATTATATAGTTCCTTCACGTTTCATTAGATTTATTTCTAGGTATTTTATTCTTTTTGTTGCAACTGCAAAAGGAATTATCTCCACTTTTTTTTTTTAACACTTCATAATTAGAATATAGGAACACTGGATTTTCGAACATTGATTTTGGATCCAGAAACTTTACTGTATTTGCTTATTGTTTCAGATAGTGTTCTTGTGGAGTCTTTAGGGTTTTCTATACAGAGAATTATGTCATCTGCAAATAGTGACAGTTTGACTTCTTTGTTTTCTATTTGGATGCCTTTTATATCTTTCTCTTGCCTGATTGCACTTGCTAGGACCTCCAGTGTTACACTGAATAACAGTGGCGATAGTGGACAGCCTTGCCTTGTTCCTGATCTTGGAAGGTTTTTAGTTTTTCTACATTAAGTATAATGGTGGCTGAGGATTTGTCATATAGGGCCTTTATTATGTTAAGGTACTTTCCTTCTACACACAGCACCGCCATAGCTGAGACATCAAACTGGATAACAGGTTTTTCTGCTCAGATTCCCTGATACTCCAAATTCCCTCAACTTGCAGCCCCACCAAACCACATCCAGTTTTGTTCTCTGTAAGTCTGGTGCTCCTTGCTCAGCAGAGCCAAGACTCACACTTGTGGCAACAAGCTTTGGTTCGTGGTGTGGTTTCTTGAGGCAACTATAAGCACAGCACCTGTGGATTGCTTGCTGAACCTTAACAGGTAGCCCCAGAAGGGCACAGGCTAGGGTTAAACTTGGCCTATAGCTGAATCCCTCTCAGAACTGTTCCACTGGACACCTACTACACAAAGCCACACTAAGAAGACCGGGAGACTAAAGAGCTTTGCTTAGTACATAGAAACAGACACAGAAAGGCAGCCAAAATGGTAAGACAAATAAGTAGAAACCATATGAGAACAGAACAGAGATCCAGGAATAACGGAGTCAAGCAATCTATCAGATGTAGAATTCAAAACACTGGATATAAAGATGCTCAATGAATTTAGGGGAAGTGTAGATGAATTTAGTGAGAACTTTAATAAAAAGATTACAAAAAACATTAAAATGGAAATGGAAATTATAAAAGGGACCCAGTCAGAAGTGAAGAAAATACATTATCTGAGATGAATAGTATATTATTAGATGGAATAAACAGAGTGTATAAATAAGAGGATCCTTAATCAGAATGGCAAGAAAAAAGCCAAGACTATAATAATAATTTAAGTAGCCTACGGGACACTATTAAATGTAAAAATATCCATGTCATAGGGGTACCTGAAGGAAAGCAAGAATTTGAAGAGCTGTTTGAAGAAATAATGATGGAAAACTTCTGTCATCTGGTGATGGAAATAGACATACAACCCCAGGAAGCTCAGAGAGTCCTAAGAAAGAGGAACCAAAAGAGGCCCACACTAAGACACATAATAATTAAATACCAAATGTGGAAAACAAAGAGAGAATCTTAAAAGCAGCAAAGAAAAGCAGTTTGTTGCTTGCAAGGGAACACCCATAAGACTGGCAGCTGATTTCTCAAAAGAAACCGTACAGGACAGAAGGGCTTGGCACAAAATATTCAACATGATGAATATCCAGGATCTACAACCAAGAATATTTGTCCAGCAAAGCTATCATTTAGAGTCAAAGGACAGATAAAGAGCTTCCCAGAGAAAATCAAGCTAAAGGAATTTATCAGCACCAAGCCAGTATTACAGGAAATGTTAGAAGGAATTTTTTAAAAGGAAAAAACATGTATCAAAAACAGAATGGTAATAACTACAAGTACTTCAAATGGAAAAGAATTAAGTGCTTCAAACAAAGGATAGAATGGCCGAATGGATAAGAAAACAAGACTCCAACATGAGCTGCCTATAAGAGACTCACTTCAGATTAAAAGGCACACACAGACTAGAGGACTTAGAGGGTATTGTGCCGAATGTAATGGGTCAGATAGAGAGAGACAACTATCTCATGATTTCACAAACATGTGGAATCTAAAGAATAAAATAAACAACAACAAAGGTGGAAATAAACTCAAATACAGAGAATGTTTTGAGGGCTACTATATGGGAGGGGGATTGGGGAACGGCAGTGAAAAGGCAAAAGGATTAAGAGGTACAAATGGATAGTTGCAGAATAGACATGGAGATGTAGAGTATAGCATGGAGAAGATGGTTAATAATGTTATAATAAATATGTAAGGTGGAAAAGTGGTACTAGAATTAGTGGAGTGATCACTTTGCAGGTTATGTGGATCTCTGATCACCACTATACAACTGAAACTGGTATGTTATTGTAGACCAACTATAATCGAAAATAAAACTTATTGAATTGTGCAATATAAATATGAGCAACTAGTTGTCTATTATATTTTATTAAAGCCAGAAAAAAGAAATCAGATACAGACAAAGACTAAAAAAAAAAAAAAAAAAAAAAAATTAAGGGAATTGGCTTTTGATATGGAGGCTTTAATCAATCAGGCCTTGTTCCTATGAATTTCATTATATTCCATACTCATGTCACAGAAATACCCTACTCCATCACTGAATTTTCAAGAAAGTTTACAAGCATCATGTTATCTTTAAGTGTGTTAAATTTCTAATGGATAGCTCAGTACAAATGATACGTAAAATGTTCCAAAGAAATTTAAAACAAATGATAGCTCTAATTTATATTATTCTGTGTATTTATCTTTCTATTGTGTTTATACAATAGTGTCATCTGCAGATAGATGCATGAGATTCATTGAATTGCAAAACAATCTTGATTTTATTGATGTGAAAATTTAATTCTCACTTCAATGCATATGTAGTTTCTATATGCTTATCTGTCCTTGTACATAAAATGTTAACATTGTTGGAGCTATTCTTTCTCCTCGCTTACTTAAGTTGTTTCTAGTCTCAGTTACCAAAACTGATATGAACATTCATAAGAATTGCCTGTGAGTTTTAATTTGTGTCCTTCTGAAAAATCTAGAGAAAGTTTTGAGTAAAACCCAAGCTGTGCCATTTTACTGAATGTTTTCCAAAATGTTCTCTAATAAAAGAAGAAGAATATTGTTCTCAGCTTACTTATGTGCATTAGAAATTAATATATAAAAGCTTTTAGAACAATATCTAGTATGTAGTAAATTTTCAAAAGGATTGTGGTTGCTATGTTCTCTATTCTATGAGAAAGAACTTTAAAAGCCATAAATCTCTTTCAGTTCCAAGTCATGTATGAATTTTCCTCTGTGGTTTGTTTCACTATGCTATTCAACGGTTGGGCACACAAACCATAGACATTGATGTAACTAGTTAAAAGTGAGGTTGTTAAAAATGTGAAAACAGTTTTCATCCCAGAACTCCTCAATCAGAATTTTATTTGTTGATCTTTATTGTTGTCTGTGTTAACATTTGAGAAATACTTTACACATCTAAACCATCATGACTGTTTTATCTTAGAAATGTATACAACAATCTTGTATGATACAAATATGACACTCAAAAACCCATATGCCTGTGTTGACATGCATGGTGTTTTAAAATTTATTTTCCAGGAAAGTAAAGTCTTTTCCATTGCTTCATGGGTCAGATGTCATCCTTTTACTCAAAGTTAGAAAATACACTAGAGAATATTTCCGTCAATGATCCAAAAGTATTCTAGATACTTTTTTACGTTGAAACTAGTCCTCTTAACTCTGTTTTCATATTGGGTAACGTTATGAGCTCTGTTCATGGACACTTGGTAAATGTGTCTTTTGTTTCAATTATGGTTGACATTTAAGACTGTGGCCATAGATTTTTCTTAGGAAGAGTGGACCCAGCTCAGCGGAAACTGGACATGGACATGATGTTGGAGAACTACGGGAATCTGGTCTTCCTGAGTGAGGTCAGCTTCCTTCCAGAATGTCTACCCCACCCACAGGGTTTCCTTTATCAGTATAGCATCTCCCTGGAGCTTCTGCTTTGCGTGGTAGAATTTCAGATCTCTGCTCTCAAGGACCATATTGGGGGTTTGATGGTGTGAAAAGAAGTCTTTATGCTATACTTGGAAGTAGAACTCAGGATTTGAAAATATACACGTTGTCTAGTAGAATAAAGTTGCTATCAGAAAACAGTATTTTGCGGAATTATTTTCTAGAATATTTTAAAATTCTGCAGTGTCCTCTCTTTTCCAGAATGGATTGTAAACTGGAGACTCTCCATCAAAACCCATGTTCCTTTTTCTAATGAACAGGTCTTGCTGTGTCTAAGCCTGACCTGGTCACCTTTTTGAAGCAAATGAAGGAGGCCTGGAATGTGAAGAGAAAAAAAGACAATATCCATCCCCCCAGATAGGTGGAAATGAAGGGGGCAAATGACACAGATGAGAGGGGCAAATGACACAGATGAGAGGGACAAAAGTCATGGCAAAGTCAGACCTTAAAATTTTGATTGCGAATCTCTGCTTCAGTGGAAAGAATTTGAAAAGCTCAAGTTTCTTTCTGTCGCTGTCACAGAGGGACAGGTCTCTCCAAGATGTCTCATGATTCTACATCTTCTATGAACTCCACATGCCCCATGATGTGTGTCACATTTACAGTGAGAGCCAACATCCTCCCCTTGGCCAGTGGGGACCAGCAGGGTCTGCCTGCTTTGCCATTGCCTTAGGGGCCTGGAAGACTGTGTGTGTGTGTTGAGAAGTTCTATGATAAGCCATTTTTAAGTTTCATTCTTGCCTCATGTGAGAACTTTGTGAAGGAAGTGATGGAGGTCCTGGAATTTGGTACAGAAATTCCAGGGGCACTAGGGACAAATGGCATATGTTTTCTGCTTTATAATTTCTAATCCTAAAAATGGTTCAAACACGACAAAGTTCAAACTCTAATTTCATAACAAGGTACCTTTCTAAATCTAGAAGACCTCATTCTCAGTTTCACTTCACAATGTTCTTTTGCTTTATATGAACCAGCCTTAGAAATTACAAGTGTCTGTTCCAAATTCCTCCATGTTCGAATAGGTTCATGTATCTATTTTTCTCATAGAGTTTGTCAATAAATGCCATAGGGGAGCTTAGCATATTGCCCACAAAAGAGGAATGTCTCCACTGTTATCTGATGTCTTAATAATTATTTCATCATTCTGTCATGTTCAAGTTAAAGTTGCCTGGGCCTGTGCCTTATATGTTTTCACTTTCTGTTTAGATCTGTGTCAGATTTGTGCTTTTTGATTCCAAAGTGCTGATACAACGTGGTCGAATGTATTTCTTCCACATGAAGTGGGTTATAGAATTTATTGGGTGCCATATTTAGGGAAATATTTGCTTCCTTAATTTCAGTTTTCTTGAGGCAAAAAGTAATCATTAGGTTTTTCATCTGCCTTGCTCAGCACGCCTGTAATTCATGGCATACTTTAATTTCAAATGTTTATCTTATAGATCAGTGATTCTCTGATATCTTACAACTTTCTTGTTCTTTGATTTATAAATGAAGGTTTGTTTTTTTTTTTCTCTGTAGGCTGGATCACAGCCTCTACATTTTGCGTAAGAATACCAGAAATTCATTAATAATGTAATAAATTCCTCTAGTGTCATTCACATGCTTATTTATTTAAAACATTTTTAGAGCTATTTATGAATGATTCTAATGCATTTTTTATGAAATTTTCTTGCCTTATAACACATGCCACTAATGCAAAATGTTTGCTCTTCATGGGGGCACACTCAAGGTTGGAAATTGCAGTTATATAGAATTGTTATTCAGTATTACATCTATGTAGTATTAGAATTCTAGGAATACATTTTTTATTTTTTGTTTTGTAATTTTATAACAATGCTTTTACTTCTTAATGGTAGGATCCTCTAATTTAGCTACTTGCATTTTTGATTTTTACTTACATATTATGAACGTGAATGTCTTTTTTCAGTTCAGTACACTTGAGACAAACGAGTTTAATTCAAATAATGGATCAGTCATATGTATGTTGCTGTTAAAATTACATGCATGTTTGTATAATTTTACCCCAGCTTTGTTCATGACTTATCTTGTTTCTTTCTTTTTTTGGTTAATGATCAGTGTTCTATCCTGTATAGTTAAGTAGTTATGGAAATAGTCTTATGTATGTTTATGGATGAATTTATATTCTTGTTATATGACAGAATCATTTTCAAGTTTTGTAAAAATGACTAAAAATCTACCATCTCAACCATCTGTGTTGTGTTAAGTATATTCATGTTGTTGTGCAGTGACTTCTGCAAATTTTCATCTTAAAAGCTATCTCAGTATCCATAAAACTACTACTTTCTCATTTCCTTTTACCCAAAGCCATTGGCAATGACCATTTAATTTTTTTTTTCCTATGAGGTGGCCTACATTAGATGACTCACCTAAGTGTAATCATATCATTATCTGTTTCTTTGTGACTCATGTGCTTACTAAAAAAATGTCCTCATGGTTTATGTTAGAGGATCTATTTCTATTTCAAGGTGAATAATTCTTTGTTGCATGTTTATTCTTCATCCATTCACCTGCCCATGGACATTGGAATTGCTTTCATCTGTTACAGGCTTTTTAAAATAATGCTGGAATGTGCAGGGTTGTGCAAATGTTTCTTTCAGATCCTTTTTGAAATCTCTTGCATACATATCCAGAAATAGATAGGCTGCATCATGGTATAATTCTATTTTTAAAAACACCATACTGTGTTTTATACTGTGCACCAATTTATATTTCATCCCACCGTGCATAAGGGTCCAATTACTTTACATTTTCCTAACACTTGATACTTTTTGGTTTTTGATATTGGTCATGTTAACTGGTGCGAGGTCATAGCTCATTGTGCTATTCTTGTTAAACAAAGGATACAAACATTTCCTGGATGTACATTTAAAAAACCACTGGAAAGACACATGGATCTGAGAACAGATATTTCATTGAAGCAGATGTCTGAGGATGAATTTTTATGTTAAGAGCAGTTTTAGATTCACAGCAAAATTGCATAGAGTTACAGAGAGTTCCAACAAGCCACTTGCCCCTACACACGTAGCCTCCCCTTTCTCCATAACTTCTACCAGAGTGGTATATTTGTTACATAAATGAAGCTACACTGACACATCATTACCCCCAAAGTTCATAGTTTGGGTTCACTGTTGGGCTGTCCATTCCATAGGTATGGACATATTTATGGTGACATGTATCTACCATGTCAGTATCATGCAGACTAGTTTCATGGCCCTGAATATTCTCTGTGCTCTACTTTTTTATTCCTCCCTCTTGTAAAACCCAGAAACCAGTTATGTTTATTGTGTTTCCATCATTTTGCCTTTTCTAGAATGTCATAAAGTTGGAATGATATACTATGTAGTTTTTTCAGATTGGCTTTTTTAACTTGATATGTATCTAGGTTTCTCCTGTATTTTTTCATAGCTTGATAGCTTATTATTTTATAGCACTAAATCTTATTCCATAGACTGTCTGTACCACAGGTTATTTATTCACCATTTGACAGACATCTTGGTTGCTTCCAAGTTTGGAATGTATAAATAAAGCTGCTATAAATATCAACATGCAGGCTTTTGTGTGGATCAAAGTTATCAAGTCTTTGGGTAAATACTCAAGAGCACAATTGCTAGGTCACATGGTGAGAGAATGTTCAGTGTTGTCAGAACCATCCATCTGTCCTCCCAGGTGGCTGTGGCATTCTGCATTCCCACCAGCCATGAACGAGAGAGAGAGTTCCTGTTGCTTCACATCCTCACCAGCACTTGGTGTTTTCAATGCCCTGGGTTCTGGCCTTTCTAATAGGTGTGTAGTGTCATTTTAATTTGTTGTTTGTTTAATTCTCATGGTAGTTTTTGTGTACATTTCCCTGGTGACATATGATGTGGAGCTTCTTTTTATGTACTGCTTTGCCATCTATATATCTTCTCTAGCATGGTGTCTGTTAATGCCTCTGTCCATTTTTTAAATCAGGTAGTTTTCTCACTGTTGAGTTGAAGAGTTCTTTGCATGTCTTTAAAGGTACGTCTTTTTTAAATGGTTTTGTTTTGTTTTATTCCCCAGTCTTGGCTTTGTTTGTATTCTCTTGTTGAGGAAGACTTGTTTGTTTGTCTACTTAATATTCGATTTTAAACATAAGTGTTTAAATCTTAATACTACATCTGGAAAAAAAAAAACGGCTAAGAATTTGCCTTGAAAAAATCTGAAGTGTATGAAATTAAGTTTACTTTGAATTTAATAAAATTTAAAGTAACTGAAGCTATGTGTTTATTCCTAGAATATACACATTATATACTATTTGTTGACAAGACATTGGGTGTAAATTTTCTGAGTATTATATATCAATTCTAAAGGAATCTTTTAATTCATTCATACTATATGATGCCATTATAAAGATGGGTTTTCAATTTTTTTCTTTATTTTTGTTCTTTTTTACACTATAAAATATAATACATGTTTGTTGCAAAACATGAAATAGTAATTAACAATTTTATTATGGTTCAGTATGAGATCAGCTATTATCATGTACTTGACATTTATTTATTTATATGATATGTTTATTCACTTATTCATATTATTTAAGTTCACTTGATATGCAATGTTAGTATCATTTGTAGAGTATAGTAATTATTTATATTATCAGTATCATATCTTACAAAGTGATGACCACATTGAGTAAAGTAACCATCTGTCACCTTACAAAGTTATCACGGTATTAATGACCATATTCCTTGTGCTGTACATTACATCCCCATGCCTTACTCATTTTTGTAACTAGATGTTTATAACTCCTAATTCCTTTCATTTTTTTTTTCTTTTTCACACTCCCATCTTCTCTGGCAACCATCAGGAAATTCTCTGTATCTAGGAATGTTTTTTTGATTTGTTTTGATAGTTTTCATTTGACTTATTTCACGTAGCACAATACCCTATAGGTCCATCCACTTTGTTGCCAGTGGCAAGATTTCCTTGTTTCTCGTGGCTAAATAATATTCCATTGTATATCTGTCATATTTTTTATCCATTGATCTATTGAGGGACTCCTAGGTTGATTCTATATTCTGTCTATTGTAAATAATGTAGCAGTTGATGTAGGGTGGATATATCTTTTCGAATGAGTGTTTTCATATTTTTTTGCATAAATGCCTATAATTGGAATTGCTAGGTCTTACAGTAAGTAGTTCATAATTTTTTGAGGAAACTCCATTTTTTTTATAGTGGCTATTCATATTCCCACCAACAGTTCATGAAGGTCCTCATCATTCTGCACCATTACCAAAACTTATTGTTGTTGATTTATTGATGATAGCCATTCTGGCAGGTGTGTGGTGATACCTCGCTGTGGTTTTAATTTGCATTTTTGGATGATTAGTGATGTTGAGGTACTTTTTGTATGTCTGTTGACTGTATGTTCTGTTTGGAGAAATGTCTATTTGGGTCCTCTGCCCATTTTGTTAGTCAAATTGTTTGATTTTTTTGGTGTTAAGCAGTGCGAGTTCTTTATATATTTTGGATATTTACTCCATATCAGATGTATCACTGGTGAATATCTTCTCCCATTCAGTTGGTTCTTGTGTTATGTTGATGGTTTCCTTTGCTGTGCAAAAACTTTTTAGTTTGATGTAGTCTATTGGTTTATTTTGTTTGTTTGTTTTCCTTGCCCAGGGAGACATGTTCAGAAAAATAATGCTAAGAGTGATGTCAGTGTGTTTACTGACTATGCTTACTTCCAGGAGTTCTATGACTCTTATGGTTTCAGGTCTTACATTTAAGTCTTTACTCCTTTTTGAGTTAATTTTGGTGTAAGAAAGTTTTCTGGTTTAATTTTTATTTTTTGCATGTGTCTGTCTAGTTGACTCACCACCAGTTATTGAAATTACACTCTTCTTATTGCACTTTTCTTATTGTGTGGTATAGGCATCCTTTTTGATGATCGTTTGACCTTCTCCACGAGAGCTTGTATCTGGGTACTGTTTCTACTCTGCTTCATGATTCTATGTTTTAATAGTTATATTATACTTTTTTGATAACAGTAGCTTTGAAGTATGTTTTAAAATCAGGAAGCATGATACCTCCAACTTTACACTTTGTTTCCTTGATTGTTTTGGTAATCTGGTGTTCTGTAACTTTCTATATTAATTTTAGAATGAACTTTCTATTTTTGTGAAAAGTGTCACTGGGATTTTGACAGATTACTTTGAATCTGTAGGTCATCTTGGGTAGTCCTGATAGCTTATAATATTAAGCATTCCAATTGAGGATTATGGGATGGGTTTTCTCATTTATTTTTTTTTCTTTAATTACATCAATATTTTATAGTTTTCATCATACAAGTCAATTACCTCCTTCAACATTACTCCTAAGTATTTTCTTTTAGATGCTATTGCTAATGGAATTATATTTTAATTTTTTTGTACTGCTTCCTGTTACTGTATATAAACAAGTTTTATGTGTTGATTTTATATTTTGCCTTTTGATAAATTTGTTTGAATTCTGTTTTTCTTATTCCATGATTCTTTTGAATTTTCTCATATAAAATTCTGTCATATGTTAACAGAAATCATTTTATTTCTTCACTGTTTGCAGTTACCAGTGGTGATTACATAAAACATTTTTAAGTTATAACAATATACTTTAAACTGATAGCATGAATTATATAGAAAAACTCTGCTTCTTGCCATTTTCACCTCTATACTCACTTATGTTATTAATATTACATATCTTATGTCATATACAACATAAATTTAAGATTTTATTGCTTTTATTTTTTAAAGTTCTATACAATGAATTAAAGAGAATGTGTTTTATCATCAGACTTCCATAGATTTTTATATTTGTGTATGTATTTTCATTCACCAGAAAGCTTTATATTTTTATATGGCTTTGTGTTGTTTGCTGTCCCTTTATTTTGTCTAGAAGGACTTTATCATTTTTCGTAGGGTAGATCCAGTGGTAAGAACGTTCTTGGGGTGTTTAATCAGGAAATATTTGCATTTCTACATTGTTGAAGGACTGTTTTGCAGATACAGTATTCGTGGTGGATTTTTGTTCTTTCATCAGTTTCAATATTTATTCCATGTTCTTCTTCCTATAAAGCTTCTGTAGAGAAGCCCACTGATAATCTAAAAAAAGCTCTCCTTTATATGACAAGTTACTTTTTCTTTTTGCTACTTTCAATATTTATTTGTTGCCTATGAACCATGATACTTTGATTATAATATGTCTTCCTGTTGATGGTTTTATAATCATCTAACTTAGAATTCAGTTAGTTTTGTTAATTTGTAGATCTATTTCCTTCTCCAAATGTGGGTTTAATCATTTTATACATATAAACTCTGCCATTTTTCACTCTCCTCTCCTTATGGGGTGCAGTTAATGTGTATATCAGTGCACTTATTGATATCCCATAATTCTCTTATGCTGTCTTTATATTTTTATATATATATTTTGGCTTTCCTATATTGATAATTTTAAATAAACTGTGTTAAAGTTGTCTGATTCTTCTACTTGTTCAAATCTTTTGTTGATGCTTCTCCTACATTTTTTTAATTCAGATAATGCGTTTTTCAGCTTGTAATTTCTGTTTGAATCTTTTTGATACTTTCTTTTTGCATTTCATTTTGATCATACATATTTTTGCTGATATTATGTAGTTAGTTTTCTGTTTTCTCCTATTTTCCATTAACATTTTAATAGGATTATTTTGAAATCCTTATCAAGTAATTAATAGATCTTTATTGATTTCTGTTCAAATTCTGTGTATTTATTTTTTTCTGATTTAACCATGTTTCTCTCTCTGTCTCTCTGTCTCTCTGTCTCCCTCTCTCTCTCTCTTTTCTTTTTTTTGTGCTTGATATCTTTTGTTGAGGTTTGGGAATTTAAGAAACAATAGGCTTTATGAACTTGATTTGTATAAGAGAACACAAATAACAATCAGCTGTGCATGAAATTCTAAGATTTTTGAAACCTGTTCTGGTGGTGTGCATTCTCTGTGGTTTTTGTGTGTGTTCCAGTTTAAAATGTTTTGTTTTCTTGCTTAGATCTCATGGTATCTTTCTATTCTTAATGTTTTTGTTTACTACTGCAGTCCTTCTGGTGTTGAAAAAATTATTCATCTTTTTTACTTAGTAACCATCATAATGTATTCACAGTGTATTGCATTTCCCTTAGCATTCTGAGGCATGCAAAACAGTAACAAGTTCCTCAAGCAGCTGCAAAAAAAACAAAACAAAACAACAACAACAACAAAAACCCCATATCATTGAACACACAAAACACCTGTTTCTCTCCTGAGGAGAACCTGAGAATTGGGGTTTTCTCACAACATCGCCATGGTGTTCTAGGGAGGGTGAGCATTGTCGGCAACTCTAAGCAACTTCTCTTTGCTTTTTCATGTGACTCTTTCTCATTTTTTGCATTCCTGGCATGCTGTGAACTTTTAACTCACTCTGAAGTACCCAAAAAGGCAATTGGATCAGTAGTTGTTGGTAAGTTCATGTCTCCATGCTGGAGCAAAGTTTTTGTGCTTTCTATTCTGCCATTGTGCTAAAGTTTTCTGATTGGTATAAATTTGTTAAATTAGAAATTAAAGTATATTTACTTGAGTATGGTCAATGTGAGAATCTATTTGATATCTTTCAGCATTGTCTTCTGAAGACACCAAGGACTTTTTGCCAAAGCCAGGCATAGAAAATTCATTCCACAAAATGTTAATAATGGTAAGATATGGAATGTGTGACTTTGAGAATTTACAATTAATGAAAGACTGGGAATCTGAGGGTGTGTGTGAAGGACAGAATGGATGTTAGGTTATGGAGATAACCTAACTGGAACAATTACTCATAATAAATTTCTGTTTCAAAAAGATATCAAAGATATAACACATCTTGTGGAAACCATCACTTTAAGGCAATTACGGTAGCACAACAATGTATTTTTGCACTTAAAGATGGAAAATATTTTTTTTAAAGATTATATTTTTCACAAAGGGAATGTGGACATTCTGCAGGTCACTAATCTGTGGTGAATGATCATTTGCATCATTTAAAATGTAAAATTAGATTATTCCTTTACTAAAAATATATTATTCTTATACTGAGAAATAGTCCCTCCTTGTTCCAAAGTCTCTAATTTTCATAAACTTTGGAAGGTCTTTTTAAAACCATCATGGTTCAGTAGGTCCCTACAATAGTTATTTGGGAACAACTTCACATGGTTAATGAAATTAGAGCCCTTACTAAAGGCCTTTCTATCTTTAATGATTACCAGAGTACATATAATGGAGAGAGAAGATATCAGTTCATGAATCTTATGAAAATTATAACTAAAGGTCAAATCATTATAAACATCAGAGAACTCAGTTTCCAGAGAACTTTTATATATGTGGGAGTGTCTTTGATCAAAGCTCAAATCTTATTATATATCAGAATAGTTATATTGTAGAGAAGATAAACAAATATAGTGAATATGACAAATCATTGAACCGATCTTTAAATCTTATAGTGACCATGAGAATATTTATGGTAGTGAGAAAATGTACAAATGAAATGGGAGAGTCTACTCATTTAATCTAAATAAACATAAAAAAATCTATACTGGAGAGATGCCTTACAAATGTGAACAATGTGGCAAACCTTTTAATTGGCCTTTACATCTTATTAGACATGAGGTAATTAATACTGGAAAGAAACATAACAAATGTAAAGAGTGTGCAAAAGCCTTTAACCAGCTTTCATATCTTGCTGAACATGAGATATTTCATGTTGGAGAGAAGCCATACAAATGTAAAGAAGGTGCTTAACAAGTGCTTAATAGTTTATCAACATCAGATAATTCATGGTGCAGACAAGCTTTACAACTCTGAAGTATGTGGCAAAGCCTTTACTCAGCATTGACGTCTTAGCGAACATCGGATACTTTATACTACAGAGAATTACAGATGTAGAGAATACGTCAAATCTTAATTCCAGATAATTTATACTGGAGACAAGTCTTACAAATGTGAGAAATGTGGCAAAGCCTATAATTGGCATTCAAATCTTACTGAACGTGAGAGATTTCATACTGGAGAGAAACCTTACAAATGTTGAGAATGTAACAAAGCCTTTATTCGGCGTTCGAGTCTTACTTTCATGAGAGAATTCATGATAGAAACCTTAAGAATAAAGAATATGAGAAATGCTGTATCTGGACCTACAGCCTCATTCCATGTCAGAGAATGCTTACTGGGGAGAAATTCTACATTCCTAACATGCGATGAAATACCTTTGTCCAAAATATGTACTTAGAAAATCCCGCAGAATTCATGCTGCAAAGTGACTTTAAAGATGTGTTAAAAAAAAAAAAGTGGAATATTTAATCAAAAATTAAATTTGAAATATCAGACAATTAACAGTAGAAAGTAGTAAGTCAAAAACACTTTCCAGATATCACTCTAAATAACAATACTTGTAGAGATTAAGCAAGTTACAAAATTTAGACAACCTACTTGTTAATATGCTTCAAGGCATCAAGGGGATGGATGTTTGGACAGATATAATTACTTAGAATATGTCTTTATATATTCAGAGTACTTGAGGTTTTTTTAAAAGGAAATACATGATTCCACTATCAAATCACTGGATGCTATGTTTTTAATCTTAGCATGTATATGAATTGTGGGGCTGTTTTTTGCTGCCTCAGGATTTGAGAGTTCTTGTATATTTGGTAGGATTCACTCCAAACTACTTTTCCTTTAAAAATTGAGAATACTATGATGTACAGTGTATGAAGAAAATCTAAATACAAATGTTTTTGCTTGACTAAAATGTTGATGTAACTCACCATAAATAGGTGTTCAGGGCATTGTTTTTTGCATTAATGTAAGACAGGAACATTCTGATTTTTTACTAGTTTTACCAATTGTTCTCTAAGGAAAATAAGGTAACAGACTTAAAATTCTGATGTGTCTTTGTAGTAGTCATACTTGGAGTCATGAATATCATCTGATGTGGTAGAAATAAAGAAGTCTACAGAGGTATCTGAGATAAGTACAGATAACTCATTTCTAAGTGCATAAATTATTGTACATCCATGTTTACTCATTAATTAGCCTCAGTCTTAAAAAACTTGGAAAACAGGTCTTGGATCATCATATCAGAAAAATCAGAATGTTTCTTAAACCTTTATAATCTGTATTGGTCCATGCAACATAGAGTTGGTTTGCAATGCCTTGCTTAGACTATCTGTGAACTTACATTCATTAATAAAGGTGAAAGATTTTCAATGTATTAACACTGATGTTTAATGAATGACTTGTCCTGCCACAGATATTAAAATCTTTCACTTAGTCATGGTTGTCTCTACCGTGCACTTGTTGGTAATTCAGAGGAATAACCTCACTAGGAATCTATCTCCCAGTGGTCTAAAGCCACAAGTAATGTGAGATTCTTTTTATAATTTACACAATGTATCTATACATAATTTATATACTGTATCTTTTTCTCCTGATTGTAATTACTGGAGCATCATGGTGTTTACAACAAAGCTAATACAGTAGTATTATTGAGAGTTCAGCAAATCTATGATATTGCTACCTTAGAATCCATTTTCTGTAGCCAAGTTGCCCTGAACCAATGCTAGCCCTGCCTACTTGTGCACACCCTTGACAATAGCTCACAAATTCACAAATAAATAAAAGTCCCTGATAGGATTTTTACAGCAATCCTTGTGGGTAAGTCTCCTCTGAGGACCTTCACCTTGTATATACCTAGATGAGATCCCTGCAGAGCTTACCAAAACCTTACTGTTTTGTTTAAATTGACTAATCTGGACTTAGCTCGAGAACCCCAAAGCAATATCCCATGGACCCTAGTAAAAGCTTGTGCCCTGGTTCTAGCCATTCTCAGCCTGCATCCTGTTTTGGCCTCCTTATGTAACCCTTGTACTTGTGCTATGTACTTCCACCAGGACCTGTGACTCATAAACTTGACCATTTCAATTACCCTTGTGGTCTTTTGTTGAACTGTTCACTCAGCATCCAACAGGAAGGGGTTCTGCTTAAGAAATGCTAATGTAACAAAGTTATTAGAAATATAATTAGAAGCCACATTTTAGTTCAAAGGAGGTTCAAGTATGCTCTAGATGAGCTTGTATTTGCATAAGAAGAAAATAAGAATCATATAATAGATGTTCAACCATGTTAAAATTTTAAAATGCAACTCAGCACTATGTTAACTAAAAAATTTTCAGTGAAGTACACACTCACAAACAATACCTTTTATATGAGTGTTTGTCATTGTGTGTTTGTCTCCATGGTATTTTTAAAAGACACAAAAAGCTTCCTCCACAAATAGACATATAAGTATATGCTATTGAAAATATTTCTTAATTTCTACTGTATCACTTTCACCATGTACATAGTTACTTTTTAAAGATATGGATATGTGCATAAAATATAAGTTATTTATTTGATGAATTCCCATTTGGTAACTTCTTTTTTCCATGACTCTTCTCAGTTACAAAATCTGCTATGGTTATTTGTTTAGGAATTTCCCTGTATATTAACCTTGTATGTGTCTCCCTTTTAGATAAATTTTACCTCAGTTGTACTAAGTAAAATCCCAGGTCCTACAATTACTGGATATTGGAAAATATCTCTATAAAAGAAAAATAAAAATAATATTCCTCTTATAGGTTATATATTTTTTTACTTTTATTCATTAGTTTACAAGAATGCAATACAATAATGTCTAACATTAGACATTCAAAAAGGAATGGCCCTTCATTGTTGATTTTATATAAGAATTTGTAAATGCTGTGAAACTTCCCATTCCACATCTTTTAAGTCTTATCATGCGTATTACTACTTTGGGATTAAAAAATGTGGCCTTGGGACCTGAGGTATTAGTACGAATGGCAGCCTCTTAGAAATGCAGTCAGGTTCTACCCCAGAACTTCTTAGTCAGAATCTACATTTTAATAAGATCTCCAACTCATTGTGCATGTTAAAATTGGGAAATACACTTCAGATTCACCATGAATTTCCCATAGGTATATGCACACTCAAGTATATGCTAGTGTTGATGCCTTAATATTTTACTTGTATTTATAGTGGGTTTTTACATCAATATCATTCTTTTTTTTTTTCAAATAGAAAAAATATTGGAGAATATTACCGTGTCGAATATAATCTTCTATTTCAGAATCTAATTCACCTAAGTCAGAGCCATGTTGCTTAACTCTTTTCACCTTTGCTCAAAGTAAGAACTCTTTCGTCGCTACTTTGTAAATGTGTTATTTACTCCACGGACTGTTGACATTCAAAGATGTGGCCATTAAATTTGATCATGAGGAATAGGAGTGCCTAGGCCTATTAGTGGGCCTTATAGTGGGACATGTCATTGGAGAACTACAGGCACCTGGTTTCCCTGGATGAGGAGGACATCCTTCCAGAATTCCTAGTCCACCATCAGGGTCTTTTCTTTCACTTGTAGAATGTGTCTTGGGATTTTCTGCATTGCATGACTGAATATATGATCCTCAGTGATGAATGCTTTTTGGGGTTCATTGGTGTAAAATCTTCACATTTCATCTTGACCTTCACCTTCCCCTTTCATGAAATGATCTACATTCTTCACACTATATTAGAGATAATTCTAGAAATTTAATGTTAAAGTATTGTTACTTCTGAAACCCCAGTTCAATACCTTATGTTTGTTTCCATATTAGTATTCTGATGTGGAGTTCAGATGTGTAAATTGAAAATGCTTTCTAAGCATCATAAAGGGGCTGTCAGGAAACAGTGTTTGGGGAAATAATTTTCTGTATCCTTCTATAATGTGTCCTTTTCCCTACTGAGCACAGTACTAGGTTGGAAATTGTAGAGTCCCCAGCAAGGGTCATGATCTTTTTTCTATAAGCCAAACCTGGTCTTCCTTTTGGACAAAGGAAAAAGTCCTGGGATGTGAAGAAGAAGAGGTGGTAGTTGTACACCCAGTTGGTGGGAATGAACAAAGCAGATGACACAATAAAAAGTCCAAAGGTTAAGGAGGAAGCCTGACCTTAAAATGTGGTTTGAGAAGATCTGCTTTAATGGAAGTGATTTTCAGAAGCCCAGGTTTTGTTCTCTTATTGTCACGGAGGAACCTATCCTGTCACCTGATCATGCTTCTATATCCTTTAAAGGTTCTCCACTCCTGTGATCTCTATCACACACCCAAAGGCCTCCCCACAGACAGTGAAGGCCTGCATGATGTCACTGTACTTCCATTCCAGGCTTTTGGGGCCTGAAACAATCTGCTCATATGGAATTCCTACACAGAGGCCAAATGTGAGTGTCTTCTTCCCTGTCTTTGGGTGACCTTGCCTCCTAGAGACTCCTACAAATTTCCTAAAACCGAGGGAATGTGGGATAGACTGACACTCCTCTATCAAATATGAGGCAGAGCAGGCCTCCCATGGGGGCTTCCCTGTGGTCCAGACCTGTAACTAGTCCTCAGAAATGTCAGTGGGATTCTCCCACTGTTTAGTCCTGGTGTCACAGTTGAGTACCTGGGCCACTTCCTGAAGGCATCACTGATGGCGGGACCTTCCACAGACTAACTGACAATCTCTGGAGGTGGGACATGGGAGATGGTAGTTCTAAAACCACTCAGAGGATGCCAACGGGATACCAAGGCGAAGACTTTGCTGACCATTGCTCATCAAACTTTCATGCCCTTACACATCACTTGAGGATCCCACAGTGAACAGATCCTGGGTCCCACACTCAGGTACTCTACCTCCCCAGGCCTGAGGTGATGCCTGTTCAGTTGCTTCCCCAAGACCCCATATCCAGCAGCACTTAGTTGGAAAAAGCAAGACCATTTGAGAGCCTTACATGCAGCTCTCATCTCAGCATGAATACTGCTTGTTCCCCGTGAAGATCACATAACAGCTTCTCCAGAGATGGCATTCTCTGCTCATTATGTGCTAGTTGAGAGAAGACAGAGAAGGCAGTGGTATCTGAGTGAGGCCGTGCATGGGAAACAACAATCACCTGTTCACGAAAGCAGTGTTACTTGAGGAAGACTTCCCCTGAAAACTAAGAAATACACTAATTTCCAATAGATCTTTCCATTTCAGTAGACTTTCCCAACAGCCATGGAGCAGGTTACTCTGTGTTCATGGGAGCTCCTACTTCCATTCGCATCTCAATTCATTCCCTCCTGTCTGGATTTCCCCCTATTTTCCCTTCACTTTCCAGGTCCACGGCTTTCTCTTGTTGCAAAGTGGAGATCATATGTAGCTCAAACGACATTTCAAAATATAAAGAAAAATGGACTAAGACATACTATGCTTTTCCAGAACACATTCCCAGTTCTTCGTTCAGCTACAAAGAGAATATTATACACGGGTCCAGGAAAGCATTTCAAACCTGGTCAATTGACTCCTTCTGAAGGCTGAGGAATTCTTTTGAGTATGCAGAGAGCTAGCTGTATTCCACCAACTACTAAATCAAAAGCACAAGGATATAAACCACAGAACCAGGTATTCTTAAAGCTTTTTCATAAGGTTTTCTGATAACTAATGTGCTGCATCTAGCACTAATCAGGCACAAAATAAGTAGAAGTCATGAAGAGAGGGGACATCTAAGTCCATACACCACATGAGGAAGCCTTTTCTCCTAAATCAAAAAAGTTTTAATCACTCTCTCAAGAACAGGGGTTCTAGAGAGTGATTGTCCTGAGCTGCTATGAGGCTTACAAGGAAAAATGTAGATACATATACTCAGCAATTTTTAGAGAGAAACAAGTTTCAATAGCTCTCCAACGTGACTTCCCTGTTCAAGGCCCTCTTACCTACGTCTGGGCATTTCCACTCCTCCTGAGGGAATTGTTGGCCACAGTCATGAATGTTAATTGTCCCTGGAAGAAAAACACAGTTCACCCAATGGACAGGGAAGGAGTTCTTATTTTAACACAAACAGAAGCCGAGATAGGCAAAAATTAACTTGGTCAGCAAGTGTTTTGACCAATCTATGATAGATAATTTGGAGAAATTTATATCTATTTTTAAGTGAAATTCAAATGATATAAAATTGGCCATGTTAAAGTACTATTCAGTGCTTTAGTACATTCAGAGTGTTGTACAAATATCACATCCAGTTTGAACACATTTTTATCAACCACAAAGGAAAACCTTTATTTATGAATCAGTCGCTTCTGTTTCTCCTTCCCCCTCTCTCTAGGCACCACTAACATGTTTTCTGTCTTTATAGATTTACCTCTTCTGGACATTGCATGTATGCAGAAATATATGAAATGTTAAGTCTTGGCATGTGTGGGAATGGGGAATAGGAAAGGAAATGCTGTTCTGTTGGTGTCAATATGAACTTGCCTTTTTCTACCCAGGGAGAGCTTTGTATTTCACATTCTAGTTCATAATCCCTATATAGACAACAGCAAGTATTGTTTAATTAAAGTGCTTACTTTAGTTCTAACTGTGGAAAGGTTCCTGGGTCCCACACTTCCCTACATCCACCCCTCCAGTTTGCAAGAAGTTGCTTCAGCCTCACTAACAGGACCAATATGGAACCAGCCCACAAAGATAGCTTTTGACTTAAACCATTTTCAACTTATTAAGCGGAAAACATCTTAGTTTCCAACACAAGGGTGTCACATATGTCTAATTGTTTTTCCTAAAACTGTTAGACAGTAAATTTAAAAGGGTAGGAAGCGATGCTGCTCCACAGGCTGATTAAGACATGGAAGCATTTTTAAACCAAAGAAAGAAATCCTTGGAGGAAAGCATCTGACTGCTCAAACCCATACCCTGCCCTGCGAAGATGCCCCTTTCATTATCTTATGGTTCTGTACATGCCTGGCATCTCATTGACTCTATCCCCTTTTGCTCTTGCTCTGCTGTGGTCTTGCCTCTACTCTGGTTTTCCTTCACTCAGTTCCTTGTGGTCACTGCACCGGCCTGACCTTTGTCCGTGGACCTTATCAGCCAGCAGCTAGATCTTCCCTCTTTAAATTCTGGTGACCCCATAGGGGTCCCTGCACTTCCTTTGGTATGTGAAATGGCTCCAGGGCTGCTCCCTGCCCTCCGCTTCTTCATCTTCGGTCCATGCAGACCTGCCTTGCACCTTGTTTTCCTTCGTAAAACCCTTCCTTGACCTCTCCACCCATCACAGCATTTAGGAAGTGGATTTGCCTCTCCCTTGCGGTCCCTGAGGCAGTGCCAGCTCTCCCAGCCCAGGAGACACCGAGAACCTCTGGTGGGCCCTGGGATTCTGGAGACCACACCCCTTTCCTGATATACCCTTCCTGCTCTGTGCTCACATCCCTCTCAGGCCCAGTCCTTCTGCTCTTCATGTGTCCCCTTCCTAGCCCCTCTTCCTCTGACCCCATGGTGTGCTATTACCTCTGGGGTGATGTTAAATTCGGCGTTGCTCCAGTGGCATGGGGGAGAACGGTGGTCGTGTAGTGTTGTGTGGTGTGCTATCCCTCAGTTCTTCCCTGCCAACACAGCAAGTAATTATATGTCAGAAAGATTTAGAATACAATTTATCGAAAGTACATATAATTTGACATCTATGTATTCTTTTGTGTGATTACCACCCAAAGTCCAGTTTCCTTCAGTTATCATATATTTGATCCCCTTTACCCATTTCACCCTCCCCCTACTCCCCAGTATTTGACTCCCTTTATCCTATCTGCCTTCCCCCTACTTCCCTACTCCCTACCCTCTGGTAACCACTGGTCCATTGTCCACATCCCTGAGTCTCTGTTTGTCCTGTTCATTTGTTGCTTTTAGGTTTATATCTCACATATAAGTGATATCATGTGATTTTCTACTTTTTCAGTCTGGCTTATTTCATTTAGTATGATTATCTCTAGGTCCATCCATGTTGTTGCAAATGGCAGAATTTCATCTCTTCTTATGGCTGAGTAATATTCCATTGTATACATGTACCACAGCTTTAGCCAATCATCTATCATAGGACACTGGTTGCTTCCATGTCCTGGCCACTGTGAATAATGCTGAAATGAACATCGGTGTGCAAATATCTTTTTGGAAATGTGTTTTCAAGTCTTTGGGGGTAAATACCCAGTAGTGGGATTGCTGGATCATATGGTAGATCAATTCTTCGTTTTTTTGAGGAACCTCCATACTGTTTTCCATAGTGGCTGTACCAATTTGCAGTGCCACCAACAGTGTATGAGGGTTAACCTTTTTCTCTACAGCCTCTCCAACATTTGTTATTACTTGTCCTGTTGATTATAGCTATTCTAACAGGTGTCAGATGGTATCTCATTGTGGTTTTGATTTGCATTTTCCTGATAGCTAACAATGTTGAACATCTTTTCCTATGTTTGTAGGTCATTTGTATGTCCTCTAGGGAGAAGTGTCTGTTTGGGTCTTCTGCCCATTTTTTGGTTGGATCGTTTTGTTGTTGTTTTGATTCATATGAGTTCTTTGTATATTTTGGATATTAGGTCCTTATTGGGAGCGTTGCTTGCAAATATATTTTTCCATTGAGATGGTTGTCTCTTTACCTTGTTGATGATTTCTTTTGCTGAGCAGAAGCTTTTTAGTTTGGTGTAGTTCCATTCATTTATTTTTGTTTTTACTTTCCCTGCCTTTGAGTTCAAATTCATAAAATCCTCTTTAAGTTTAAGGTCTTTGAGTTTAGTTCCTGCTTTCTTCTACGCATTTTATTGTTTCAGGTCTTTTATTCAGGTCCTTAATCCATTTTGAGTTCCTTTTGGTGTGTGGTGATAGACAACAGTCTAATTCCATTCTTTTGCAGATGGCCTTCCAATTTTCTCATCACCATTTATTGAAGAGGCTTTCCTTTCTCCACTGTATGTTTTTGGCTTTTTTGTCCATATAAATATGGGTTTACTTCTGGACTCTCAATTCTGTTTCACTGATCAGTGTGTCTGTTTTTCAGCCAATGCCATTGCTGTTTTGATTACTGTCGCTTTGTAGTATAATTTGAAATTGGGCTTGTGATGCCTACAGCCTCATTCTTTTTTCTCAGGATGGCTTTGGCAGTTCGGGGTCTTTTGTGCTTCCATACAAATCTGATGATTTTTTGTTCTATGAAAGTACACTTAAGAAGGAAACAGGCCACGCTAAGGGAAGCTGCAGCTCTGTTGAATTTGGGAGGTCAAGAGATAAGACAGAGTACACCCCAAAGAATGAGTGGGTTTTCAACAACAAAAACAATAACAATGCAGAAATAGGAAGGTCTGTTGGTATTTGGGCCATGATGGGGGGTCCTAGATGATCTGTATGTGAGGTTACTTTGACTGATAACACTTTGCCTACTGAGCTTGTGCTTACCCAGAATTCAGTCTGTTTTAATTAGATTCATGAACAAACGATGGTATAATGAGGCTGAAGTTAAGGGCAGGTTAGAGTAGTACTGTCTGCACATGCATTTGTATCTGGTTCAGCCAGGAGCTTTTATGGCCTTTGTGCTCTAGGGTTGGGACTATTTATAATCCTAAAAGGGAGGTATCTTGGAGGTTTTTAAGGAAGGTCTTCAAGGGAAGTTTCCATGGTTACAGAGATGGGCTTTTGCCGTGGTCATTCATGCATGACTAACTACCTAATAGTAGGGATGACCTGGGCAGGCCCCGAGACACCCATTGTTCTTCCTTTGCCCATTCTGTCCCATATTCCATCCCACCTGGAAATGTGCTCTTTGGGGAGGCAAGCATCTTATTCCACCCCACTCCTGTGCAGCCAAGGGTTTGGGATAAATAGAGCCCTGGAGAGGGAAACAGAGAAAATGAGAGGAGTAGAATGAGGAGAACAGATGCCAATGTGAAGAATAAGTGAGACAATTGCAAGGTGATAATAAGAGTGAAAGTCGCAGGGGGAGGAAATAGAAGTTCAGAGAAAAGTGGGATTTCTAGGGAGATGATGGTGAGCAAATAGAGGGGCCTGTGGAAGAACAAGGGGTTCTGTACTGAATCAGGAATTTCTAATTAAGCAGTCATGCTGGATAGTCACATCCTAGGACTGTGACTTCTTTAGTGAAAGGATTTGAAGTCACCTTTGTCACTTATTCTTATGCATGTAGCTAAACACACCTTTGATGTGCCAGAAGTAATGCCCATTCAGAGTTGGCCATGCTCAAGAGAGAACATTATTACTCAAGAGAGAACATTATCTCGTTAGCTGTCCTGTAAATTTATCCCTCCCTTGCTTTCTCTAACCTTTATGTAAACTATCTTACATTCCTTTTTTAAATTCAAATGCAAAAAAGATATTGCAAAACTGTCATTCTCTGGAATATTTCAGACATTACTCCCTGGAAGATGTCCTCAGTTTGCCTCAAATAAGCTCTTGAAATGTCAGTAGGAGTGGAGAACAAAATGAGCACAATAGCAATAAAGAGAGACATGATGGCATTAGTTGTACAGAAGGAGGGAGGAAAATGCATAGTAGTGAAGGAAAAGGGAGATGCACGTCAGGATATATATCCAATGGAAATAAAATCATATTTTGAAGTAATATCTTAATTCCCATGAGTGTTATTGACTTATTCACAACAGCGGAAGTGTGGAATCAACCTAAAAGTCTGTTGACAGATGCATGGAGAACATAAATATGATCCATATATTTATACAACAATGAATATTTTTAGCCATAAAAATGGAGGAAGACATGAACAACATGGATGAAACTGGAGAATGTTTTGATACGTAAATTAAGCCAAAAGAGAATGACAAGTAATGTGTGATTTTGCCATACATGTTATTTACAAAAGTCAAATTCACAGAACCAGAGAGAGTGCTGGTAACCAGTGGGGAGCGGAAAAAATGAGGCAATGGTGGTCAAACGGTACCAACTTTCAGTTGTAAAATGAATAAGATGTGGCCCACTAACATACCATGAGTACAGTTAGTCATTCTGTTTTATGAACTTAACATTTCCTGAGAGATAAGTCCTAAGCGTTCTCACCACACATATATTAAAATAGTCATTGTGGGTCGATAAATATGTCAATTCAGGTGATTGTATTTATTTTACAGTGTATATGTATTTAAATGTTCACATTATACTCCTTAAACCAACATAATTTGTATTTATCCATTATGTTTCAATAAAGCTGGGAAAGAAAAAGCTGGTGGGAACTGTGCTAGTTGTGCCTCCTCTGAGCAGTGCTAAATGCTGCTTCTCATTAGATTGCTGAGGCATTTTTCAGTGACTTCTTTTGTGCTGCCTGACCAGAAAGTGTCACTGAAATAATTAGAGTGAGCACAGCCTCAATAATATTTAAAGTGCTTCAGGTGATTCTAATCTATATCCATTATTGAGCAGTAAGTCTCTGGGTCCTCTATTTCTGGGGGCTGAGATCTGGATTGAGGGTTAGCATTCTCTGCTCTGCACAGGTTAGATCAGGGCCAGGTCTGTGACCTGAAGAAGACCTGTAGGATCAGCTGAGGTCCCCACTGCTTCAGTTTATGCAAAGGCCTGACCAGGAGGGCAATGCTATCTGAAGAAAGGGGAGGAGAAGCTCACTTGCTCTGTGAGGAGCAGTTTATGTCCCTGAACGCATCCTGTGGTAGGGGAAGCAGATACCATCTTTTCCACATGGCGAGGTCTTCCCTGTGTCTCCAATGGTGGCACCAGAAGGCTTATATTGATAAACAGGACATTTTCAACTTTCCAGATTGACTTGTAAAGACTTGTTTCTTGAGGTAGAAGCCCGGAAGTAGAGGAGGAGCAAATAAAGGTGTTCAGCAATGGGTCTTTCTCAGGTAATGTCATATTCTGTTAATTGTGTCTGTCCTTCCTGGAATGCCATTTAATTTGCTGATCTTTTCTGACTCCAAATTGTCCTGCCTGATGTGTGTTTGTTTTCACTCAACCTAGGTCTTCCTCAGTCCCTGTCAGCTCTAGTTAGACTCCATCTCACAGTGATCCAGTGACATGAGACTTCTGAAGAGGTTCCACTGGGCATCATCTTGGGCAGGGCTTCGCACCTTTACATTGGAGACAATGTGTGGACCCTGCAGTGTCAGTGTTGTCAGGGAATGGGAATTGTTTGGTGGCCACATCTGGATGCACTGTCACCTCTGTCAACCAGTATAAAAGACAATGTACAAAGAAGTCATGGATTGTTAGGCACAAATACTGAAGTTCTGGAAAAGGGATCAATAGGTGGATAATTTTATGACTTCTTTTATGATGCATTTGAAGCTAAATGAGCGAATTACTGACTTCAAAATTTCTGTGATTGGAAATGGAGCATAAAGTTCACAGACAGGGATCAGTGACTGTAAGAATTTTGTCATGCATGTTATATAGGAAATCAATTGTAATGTCTGACAGTTGGAGATTCTTTAGATCATTTTCTCATATCCATTTCTCAGAGATTGTATTTTCAATTCCATGGATTGTATCCTTTGACATACACTCACACACAGAAGTTTTTCTTTGATGCAGATAAGGGCTCAGCTTCATTCCTTTGCATGTATGATCAGTTTCCTCCTATGGTTTGTTGAATGGATTGACCTTTCCCCATTGTGTAGTGTTGGTGTCCCTGTCAAAAATCATTTGCAATATATTCAGGGGTTTATTTCAGTGCATTCTGTGTTGTTCCACTGGTTAGTGATGTGAATTCATGTCAATATTTCACTGACCTGATTACTCTTGCTTTGTAATGTTTTTCAATCTAAAAAAGTGAAACCTCTGAATTTTCTACTATTTCTAGAGTTTTGGCTCTTCCATTTTTTGTTTTGTTTTGTTTTGTCTTGTTTTTACTTGATTCCATCAGAATGCGTGTGTGTGTGTGTTTGTGTGTGTGTGTGTGTGTGTGTGTGTGTGTGTGTTTTATTTCTGCCAACATTGCCTTTAGAATTTTGATAGGGATTCCATTGAAGCTCTAGAACATTTTGGGTAACATGGGCATTGAACTATATTAAATCCTGCAATCCATTAGTAAGGGATGTCTTTCTATTCATATGTACCTCATTTGATTCCTTTTGGCAATGTTTTTATTATTCAATGTATACATCTTTCGCTTGTCTACATTTATTCCTATGAGTTTCATCTTTTATGATGCTATGATAAATTGGGTTGCTTTAAGTTTTTTTTTTATTAGACTGTTCATTGAAACCTTTCTAAAATAGTTTTCCACTTGTAACTCTTCTGTATGTGTGTGAAATCTCTATATTTTCTAACATATATCTCTATATGTTAGCTCATTTCATATGGAAAAGAGTATTTTACTTTTTTTCAATTTGGATGACTTATTTCTTTCCTTGTCTAATTGCTCTGGCTAGGACTTCTAATACATGGTTGAATAGGAATGCTGAGATGCATTCTTACCTTTTTCCTCACCTTAGAGCTAAAGCTGTCAGACATTCACCATTGTGTATGACAGTATCTGTGTTCTTTTCAAATGTGGTTTTTATTGTGTTGAGATAATTTACTCTGAAAAGTTTCTTTAAAGGTTGTTGAGTTTAGTCAGATGCCTTTTCTGCATCAGTTAAGATCATGTGTTTTTTCTCTCACGTTCATCCCCTTAATGTGGGTTTATTGATTGATTTTTCTATGTTTAAACATTTCTGCCTTACAGGAATAAATTTCACTTGGTCATGATGTATAATTGTTTTAATGTGTGTTGAATTTGTTTTACTAGCCTTTCTTCTTGCATAAATACTTAAAAGGCATATTAGGTTTTTTTTTCTTGTGCCTTTCTTGGGTTTTCTATCATACAGATTCTATAGAATGAGTTCTCGGGTGTTTGTTCTTGAATTTTGTGGAAGATGTTTATCAGGATTATTGTTATTTTTCTATCAATGTTTGGTAGAATTGAGCAGTGAAGCCATCTGTTCTAGGTGGTTTTTTTTTTTTTTTTGGCATATTTTTGATTAGTACTGGAATCTCTAGTTATCATTTGGTTGACATTTTAAATTTTTTCCTGATTAGTTCTTTCTTGTATGTTATTAGAAATTTATCCATTTTGTTCTAGATTATGTAATCTTTTTATATAATGTTGTTTATATTACAATCTGAAAATCATTTAAAATTTTTTGTGCCATCAGTTATAGTGGTCTCTGTTTGATTTCTCATTTATTTGAACCTTCTCACTTTTCTTAGTGTACTTAGGGGTTTGTAAATTTGTTAATGTACTCAAAAAAAGAAAACAACTCTTAGTTTCTTGATGTTTATATTGATTTTCTGGTCTCTCTTTTATTTTTCTCTGCTCTACTCTTATTTACTTTTTTCTTCTATTTAAATATGGTTAAGTATATCTCTTTTTTTAAGGTGTAAAAGTTGATTTCTGATTCAAGATCATTCCTTTTTTTATGCAAATACTTACCACTTAGCACCTCTTAATGCTGCTATCACTGCCTCCTATGAACTTTAGTTTGTTGTATTTTTATTGTTCTTTTTATCTAAATTTTAAAAAAATTCTCTTGTGATTTCTTTTAACTGTTGGTTAAGAAGACTTGTTTACTTTCCACATTTTGTGGATTTTTCTAGTTTTCTTCTGCTATTTGTTTCTAGTGTCATTTTCTTGTGGCTAAAGGAGATACTTTTTAGGATTTTAGTTTGTAATAGTTTTTCATGTTTGTTTTGTGGCTAACATTGGTCAATCATGGAGAATGTTTAATGTGTGCTTGAGAAAAAATGTGTTTTTTGTTGATGTTCAGTGGAATGGTTTGTACACCTGTCCCTCAGTTTATATGGGTTATCCATTTCACATTTTTTATGTGCAAGAAAATCACATGAAAAGAGTCCACAAGTATGAAAAAATACTAAAAGGCCAATATATGTCATAAAAATATTTCACATATTTTTACAAAAAATGCTAATTAAAATTCAGAAAAATCAAAATAAAGTTTATTCACTCCTGGTGTCTGTACTATACTCTAAAGTGATCAACCTCTTTTTGGTTGGCACAGAGTCACTATCTTCATTGCTTGAAATATTTGGAGGTACTACTTCGGTTTCATGATTTATGTTTATGGTTTTGTATGACCTTTTTCCAACCCTGTCTTTTGCTATGTTTTCATAAATTCTTTGCTATTCACTACAACATTTAAACAAAAAAAAATTTTAAACTTTTAGCCTCATTGGATGTTTTGATTAATCTATAGAATTTCAGTTCAGTTTAGTGGCTAATTGAAGAGCTTTGTAAATATTTTCAGCAGTGAATGGTACTAGTTCTAAGTCACTGATGTATTCATCAGCAGGATAGGCTTCAGGCATTAAATAAACTAATTTATTATCAGTTAATTCATGATCGATCAATAATTTGTTAATATCATCTATCTTCAAATTATCAGAGCCGCCTTCTTAAAATTTATTTAATAAACTAATAATACCAGTTAACCCCTCTTCAGTTGTTGGAACCATATTCCCTGGTACAACCACTCCTGGCCATATTGCTTTCCAGCAACAATTGAAAGTTGATGGCTTTCTGTCACTCAAAGCTAAAGCAATATTCTTGATACAACTTAAAATTATGTATTTTTTCCAGGCTTCTATAACTGTAAGTGACTCATGATCTTCAAGTTTATTAAAAATGTCAGTAAAACTTTGTTTAATATAATTAATCTTAAAGGTGGAAATAATGCCTTGGTATAAAGGCATTATTGGGTCAAGGAAGTTGTATTTGGTGGCAAATATACAACTTTTACATTTGGATGTTCTAAATTGTGTGGATGACCAAGTGCATTATCTAAAAGTAAAAGTATTTTAAAAGAAAGACATTTTCCTTCATATAATTTTCAAGTTCTACAGCAAAACATTTGTAAAACCAATCTTGAAAAACATAAGTAGTCACCCATGCTTTCTTCTTTGCCATCCAATGAATGGAAAGATAATAAATAATTGAATGGAAAGATAATAAATAATTGTGTGTTTGTAATCGTTAGTTCATTGTGCATTGCTGAGTTAAGCTATTGTTTTTTAGAAAGAGTAATCGTTAACAATGAAAATGAAAAATCACATAAAATGAAACTCCATAAATGGAAACTGCTCATAAAAAAATTACGTAAACAAGAGGAATATTTACCGTGTTAAAAAAACTCATGCAAAAAATACTGCATAAATCAAGGGACAGATGTATGTGTCTGTTAGACTCCATCTCTCTATGGGGATATTAAATATTCTGTTTCCTTATGGATCTTGTGTTTGGTTGATGTATCCATGACTGAAACTGAAATAGTGAGGTCTCATTTGATACCTCCTATATTTGGGAGCTCTAAAGTTATGTGCACCAGTCTGAAACAAGGAACACATTATCTGAGATGAGAAGTATGGAATAAACAAAGTAAATAAGGAAGAGGATCAAATGACCTATATAGAGGAGGAGAAAGCCAAGGACACTCAATCAGAATGGCAGGAAAAAAGATACTAAGACTATAAAAATAATCTAAGGAGCATATGGGACACTATTAAAGGTCAAAATATCCATCTGATCAGTGTACCTGAAGGTAAACAAGATGTTGAACAGCTATTTGAAAAAATAATGGAAAACTTCCCTCACCTGATGAATAAAATGGACATACAACCCCAGGAACCTCAGAGAGTCCCAAGAAAGAGGAACCCAAATAGGTTCACACCAAGACACATCATAATTAAAATGCTAAAGGTTAAATACAAAGAGAAACTCTTAAAAGCAGCAAGAGAAAAGCAGTTAGTTACCTATACCAAGCCAGTATTACAGGAAATGTTGGAGGGACTTCTTTAAGAAGAAAAGACATGTATCAAAAAACAGGAATAAAGAATGGTAACAACTGCATTCCTATCAATAAGTACTCAAATGGAAAAAGAATTAAGTGTTCCGACCAAAAGATAGAGTGGATGAATGGAAAAGAAAACAAGACCCCTACATGCTGCCTACAAGAAACTCACTTTAGATTAAAAAACATGCAGACTTAAAGGAAGGAGATGAAAAAAGTTGATGGCCCTAGAAGGTATTTAAGTCAGACAGAAAGATAAACCCTATATGATTTCACTTATATGCAGGATCTAAGGAATAAAAAGAACAAATTAATCAAAAACAGACTCAAATATAGTGGACAATTTGGTGACTGACAGAGGGCAGGGGCCTTGGAAGATTGGGATAATGGGGTGAAGGGTTAAATAAGTACAAATTAGTAGCTGATGGATGATGACGGGGATAGGGAGCATGGCATGGGGAATGCGGTTAGCATTAATATGTTGGCTAGGTAGAGGGACAGGGGAGGGAGAGAGCAATTGGGGGAATAGTTTTATAAGCTATATAGATGTCTAACCAATGTTCTGTATACTTGAGACTAATTTAAATACATTTTTTTAAAAAGTGGGATACAACCATTAAAATCATAATCTATTAAATTAATGTATAAATGAATAATTCCTACAGTCTTGAATCCTTGTTTTATCAGTGGAATAAACTGACACAGTATTTGGCTTTTGTTAAAGCCTACCTATCTAAATGTAAATGGATAAAATTGTATTTATATGATTCAATAATTATTTTACAGAAATTAAAGTTAAAGGAGTCTATATTCTTTCCAGTTGGTATACTTTCTTTAGCAGCCTCATTTAGTATGGAATTTCAAAAAAGGGAAATACGTATCATTGATAGATTTTTTATTGACTCATGGTGCTCAAACACACATGAATAAAAATGGTAATGCACCAAGTCATTCAAAAATATGTCAAAAGATAACTCTCCTCTCTCAGTTACCTGGTTTATTTATATGCATGTGCATGAGTGCAGGAGTGATTTTTATAAAGGTACATGGTTTTAATAAAAGATCAATATTTAATAAATGTTATTTTTTAGCAGTTGCAATATCTTAATTATATTCCATGATTTTTTTCCTATACTCTCCTGTTCATGTTTTAACTAGAAGTAATCTAGTGTCACATTATGTATGTGCGTGTGCAAAGGTAATGACCTTTTATGGAGTTCAGTGTCATTAGCCTTGAACTCGTTTCAAGTTTTCTCAATTAGAGAACTCCTTGTGCACTTCTGAGGTTCTGTCTGTTACATAACTGTTTGATTCTTTAGGTTTAAGTATAAATACACAAACACACACACACACACATATATTTTAGGTCATGTATTAATGTCAATTGCATTAAATTGATTTGTCATGGTTTTTCTATAGAATGTTTTCAATTTTCTATCCATAATTTGTTAGTTTTCTGTAAATTTTACTGCATTTTCACTATTTGGTGTAAGTGCTCTTTTCTAGTAATTTTTTGCCCTGCCATGAACCATCATGTTTACTTTGGGATACTGAGTCAATACTTAAATCTTTTGTCATATTTTCCAGGAAATTTAGCTGATTTTTTGCAATTTAAAAGTTTTTCTCCACTATATTTTTTAGCAACTGTAATTTCTGCAAGATTGATAAAATTCTGGAAATTGCATTTTTTTAATGAAATTTCCATTTTATTATAGTTTTACATCACATTAGTTCAAATGCATTTCTCTACAACTACTCCAACATAGCTCCTTTGGAAGTATTTCAGTCACCTGTAACAAGTGACTTTACTAAAGACTCTAATTCTAAAACAAACAAGATTTTAAATTACTAGCTTTTAGATAAGTGGGATAAGAAATAAAGTCATCAGATGATGGGCAGCGCTGTTAATGGAAATTGCATCCTTGAACAAATATGTGAAGACTGTTCTGTTTTTGTTTTTCTTTCCATCTGAACTTTAGTGCGCCTGAGCCCTGTTGTCCCCCCTCCGGGTGCTGTCCTGTTATTCTGGGGCTCTTATTTGCTATATATGTAGCTGACCACCTGTCCGCATATCAACTTTTTCCATGGTATTTACAATACTTCTAGAGGATGTTTCTGTACATAACTGCTGCTACTTAAAGGGGCCTTGAATACAAGTCCTTCTGCATTGTGAGTCATTTACTTCTTTCCTCCAGAAGACACTTAGTTTTCTTGATATTATTTATGGAGTGGAACTAGTGAATTTTAGATAAGTGCCCCTTATGTCCCATTGATTCAACAACAATTGTGTGTCTACTAATACACAGAGTGAGAGTTCCCCTGACCTCCTGTGTGCCTTTTAATTGTATCACATAACATATTATTTTACATTATTTGTTCTTAAAGTTAATCTATACCATATCTATCTACCACATATTTAGTTGTCGTTGATGTGTGAGTACAGATTCAACTGATGACCATGAATATGTAAAATCACTTTTTTTCTTCCTGTTTTCCTCTTTTTCCAGTACCTGACAAACAGCATTTTCCTTTCTATGTCTAGTAGTTTGACTATTTAAAGTATTTCCTATAAGTATAATTATGTAAGATCTGTCTTATTTGTGACTTGTTAATTTCACTTAGCATAATGTCCTTTGGGTTATCAATGCTATAGTGCATAACTGGTGTCTTATTTTACATGTTATATCATATCCCACTGCATTTATCTACCACATTTTATTTGTGCAGTCATCTCTTAGTGGGCACATTGGTTGTACCTTCCCCTAGGCTATTGTGAATAATACTTCTGTGAACGTGGGGATGGAAACATCTCTTTGAGATCCTGCTTTCGATTTTTTAATATATGTCCCCACAAGTGGATTTACTGAGTGACATGACATGTCTGTCAGTTTTCACTCCTGTAACAGAGAACCATTGTGGGTGGCCTGTTAACAGCAGGAAAGTATTTCTCCCAGTTCCAGGACTGGAAGTCTGAGGTCAGACCTAGCATGGTCAGGTTGGGAGGAGGACCCTCTTCCTGGTTGCAAGTGGCCAAAGTCTCCTTGTTCCCTAACAGGGGAGGAGTGCTGGTCTCTGGTTTTTTAGGAGGGCACTGATGCTCCTCAGGAGGAATCTGCCCTCGAGACCCAGTTACCTCCCATAGGCCCACCATTATCATTTGGAGGATTTCAGCATCGGAACTTTAAGAGACACCCACGTTCAGTCTATAGCGTATAGTAATTCTGTGTTCAATTTTCAAAGACCTGCCCTACTGGGTTCCCTGGCAGTTGCAGCATTTTACCTAGTGCTCCCCAGTAGCACTGCAGATGCTCGTTTTTTTTCACATCCTCTCTGTCACTTTTATTTCCTGTTTGTTTGTTTGTTTGTTTGTTTTTTATAGCAGCTGTGATAATGGGTGTAGGATCGGCAGTTAATATAGTTTATAATAAGAAATGTATGTGTGGTCTTCATACCTATTTCTGTCCCAGGTTCAAAGGCTTGGAACTCCCTTACCAATAAGAACAATGGGGGATCTCTTGTTATGGCATGTAGTCTCTTGTCTTCAGTTCCTGCACTCTCTTCAGGGTCTTAAAGGTGAAATGGGGGCCTTATTCATAAACAGCCCCTTTTTGTCACAATTCTGTGTAGGTGAGTGGGGTGACTTTTGGAAATCTCCAATGACAGGAAGGCTAGTTGTAAAGGGAGCCAACCATAGAATTGGAGGATTGGACCTTACAATCCTACCTCTTCACCCCTTGGAAGGGGAGGAAGACTAGAGATTGAGGTCTATCACCAATGGTCAGTGATTTAATCAGTCACTCCTATGTAATGAGACTCTCATGAAAACCCAAATGGAGAGAGTTCTGAGATCTTCCAGTTAGTGAACCACAGTGACTTGGGAGAGTTGAATTCTGAGAGGGGCATGAGAGCTTCTGGCCCTTCCCCCATAGATTCCCCAAGGCATTTCTTCATCTGGCTGCTCTTGCCATTATCCTTTCTCAATAAGTCATTGATCTAATCAGTAAAATGTTATTCGATATATATGATTTGCAAATATTCTATTTCTGAACTCAATTGGCTTTAAATTTGATTGTGTTTTTGTGTGTGTGTAATTTTGATGTAGTTCAATTTATCTGGGTATACGTCCATTGCCTATGCTTTTGGTGTCATATCTGATCAATTACTATTGAATCCAGTGTAAGTTACCCTCCTGTGTTTTCTTCTAAGGGTTTTATGGGTTGGTTTCAGTATTACTTTTTGGTGTTTGTTTCATTTTTACTTAATTATTATATATGATATAAAGCAGGGAATCCCAACCTTCAGGCCACAGATTGGTACCAGTCTGTGGCCTGTTAGGAACCGGGCTGCACAGCAGTAGGCGGATGTGGGTGAGTGAGCAAAACTTCATTTGTATTTGCAGCTGCTCCTCAATGCTACTATCAATGCCTTGGCTCCACCTCAGTCATTAGGCATTAGATTCTCATAGGAGCACTAGTCCCTGGTGCCAAAAAGGTTGGGGACCATTGATACAAATAACTATTTTAAGTTTACTCTTTGTCTAGTTCATATTTCATTTTTCAACACCTTTTATTGAACAGCCTGCCTATCCACTGAATAGTCTCGATAACCCTGTAGAATATCATTTGACCATATATACCATGATGTATTTCTGACACCTGTATTCTGTTCTGCTGGTCTTTCTGTCTTTTTTCCAATATCACATTATTTTCTTTACTTGAGCTTTGTGATAGATTATGAAATAAGGAAATGTAAGTCTTTGACCTGTATTTTCTCAAGTTTGTTTTTTTAGTCAGAGACTCTTGAGATTCCATATGAACCTTAGGGTAGATTTCTATATTTCTTCAAAAACACTGCCCTAAATTTTCTAATTATTACAGTGAATCTGTGATAGCTTTGGCTAGTATTGACACCTCAACAATATTCCAATTCATAAACTTGGGATATTTTTGCATGTATTTGTGTCTTTTTAAAATTTTTTCAGTATTTTTTTTATTAACAGTACACAAATCTTCCCCTCTTTGGGTAAGGTTATACTTAAGTGTTTTATTTTATTTCATTTCATTATTTTTTTTACTTTATTTCATTTCACTTCATTTCATTTCCACTTCATTTTATCTTATTTTAATTTATTTAATTTATGGCATAGCATAGCATGGCTATTGTTTTGAGGATTGTTCTTCGTTAATGTATGAAACCCAAATTGATTTTTGCATCTTGATTTTATGTCTTTCAATTTTTTTTTTAATTATTATTCTTAACTATATTTTCTCTTGAGAGCTTCTGGTACGATTTTTAATAGAAATATTGGTGGTATTCCCTGTCTTGTTGCTGATGTTAGATAAAGGCTTTAATCTTTCACCAGTTTGATGTTAGCTATGAGCTTGTCATATAGGTTCTCTTTTATGTCGAGGAACTTGATTATACTTCCTAGTTTATTGAGGTTTTATTTTTTTAATCATTTTAAGCATTTTTCAAATGCTTTTGTTGCATCAGTAGAGGTGATCCTGTGTATTTTTTAATTTGTTCTTTTACAGTGTAGTACTATGGTTGAATGATTTTCCTGCATGGAAACATCCTTGTATTCCAAGGACATATCTCCCTTAGTCATGGTAAATTAACCTTTCAATGTGTTGTTTAACTTGGTTTATGCTTTCATTGATAATTTTTTTATCAGTATTCATGGGAGATATTGATCTGTGGTATTCCTATATTGTCTTTGTCTTGCTTTGCAATTAGGGCAATTCTGGTTTCATGGGATGAGTTTGAAAAGATTCCCTCCTCTTCAAATTTTTGGGAGCTCTTTGAGTAGTATTGGTGTTCACTCTTTTTAAACATTGGGTAGAATTTTGTAGTAACATTTCTTGTTATATTTTTGCTGAATGGCTTCTGATTAGTTATTTGATCTTCTTAAAAGTTATAGGTGTGTTCAAATTCTTAACTTTTTTTGGCTGTTTTAAAAAAAATTTAATATAAATTTATTTATTTAAATTAGTTTCAAGTATATAGTACTTTGGCTAGACATCTATAATCTTCATAAAATGATCCCCCCAATTTCTCCTTACCTCCCCTAGTCCTCTACTTAACCGTCATATTAATGCTAACTGCATTCCCTCTGTCACGTTCCCTGTGCCCAACTATCAACTGCTAATTTGTACTTCTTTAACTCTTCACCCCATTTTCCCAGCCTCCCGACACCCCTCCCTCTGTCTGTCACCAAATTGTCCAGTATATTTGTGAGTCTGATTTTGATTAGTTTGTTCTTTTTGTTCCTTAGATTCCGCATATAAGTGAAATCATATGGTATTTATCTTACTCTTTCTGATATATTTCACTCAGCATAATAACCTCTAGGTTCATCCATGTCATTCAAATGGTAGGATTTCATTTTTTTAATGGCTGAGTAATATTCCATTGTATATATGAACCATAGCTTCTTTATCCAATCTTCTGTTGATGGTCATTTAGGTTGGTTCCCTATCTTGGCTATTGTAAATTGTGCTGCCATGAACATATGGGTACATAGAACTTTACAAATTATTGTTTTGGTTTTCTTTGTGTAAATACCCAGAAGTACAATTGTTGGGTCAAAAAGTATATCCATTTTTAATTTTTTGAGAAAGCTCCAGACTGTTTTGCATAGCAGCTGTACCAATTTGCAATCTTACCAACAATTTATGAGGGTTCCTTTTTCTCCGCATCCTCGCCACCACTTGTTCTTTGATTTACTGATGATAGGCATTCTGACAGGTGTGAGGTGATATCTCATTATGGTTTTAATATGCATTTCTCTGATGATTAGTGACCTTGAGCATATTTTTATATGTTTATTAGACATTTATATTTCCTCTTTGGAGAAGTATCTGTTCAGGTATTCTGCCCATTTTTTAATTGAATTATTTGTTTTTTGTTGTTGAGTTGTATGAGTTCTTTATATATTTTGGATGTTAACCTCTTTTCAGAAGTATCATCAGTGAATATCTTCTCCCAATCAGTCGGTTGTCTTTTTCTTTTGTCGATGGTATTCTCTGCTGTACAAAAAATTTTAATTTGACATAGTCCCATTTGTTTATTCTTTCTTTTGTTTCCCTTGCCTGGGGGGAATACATCCAGAAAGAAATTACTGTTACTAATATCAGAGAGTTTACTGCCTATGTTTTCTTCTAGAGATTTTATGGTGTGGGATCTTATATTTAAGTCTTTCATCCATTTTGAATCTATTCTTGTATACGGTTTAAGAAGGTGGTCCAGCTCTTTTTTTTTTTTTTTGCATATATCTGTCCAATTTTCCCAACATCATTTATTGAAGAGACTGTCTTTACCTCCATTGTATATTCTTATCTCCTTTGTCATATATTAAGTGAGCATATAGGCATGGATCTATTTTGAGTCTCTCTATTCTATCCTATTGATCAATGTATCTGTTTTTATGCCATGCTGTTTTGATTATTGTAGGCTTGTGGTATAGTTTAATATCAGGTAGTGTGATACCTCCAACTTTGTTTTTCTTTCTTAAGATTGCTGTGGCTCTTTGGGGTTTGTTATGGCTCCATGTAAATTTTAGGATTATTTGTTCTAGCTCTCTGAAAAAGGCCATTGGTATTTTGAGAGGGATTGCATTGAATCTATAGATTGCTTTGGGTAGAAATAATCATGGAAAACTTCTCTCACCTGGTGAAGGAAATAGACATACAAGCCCAGGAAGCTCAGAGAGTCCCAAGAAAGACAAAGAGTCCCAAGAAAGAGGCCTACATCAAGACACATCATAATTAATGTGCCAAAGGTTAAATACAAAGGGAGAATCTTAAAAAACAGCAAGAGAAAAGCAGTCAGTTACCTACAGGGCAGCACGCATAAGACTGGCAGCTGATTTCTCAAAAGAAACTTTGCAGGACAGAAGGGCTTGGCACAAAATATTTGACATGATGAAAACCCAGGATCTACCACCAGGAATACTTTGTCCAGCAAAGCTATCATTTAGAGTCGAAGGACAGATAAAGAGCTTCCCGGAGAAAAATAAGCTAAAAGAATTCTTCAGTACCAATCCAGTATTACAGGACATGTTAGAGGGACTTCTGTAAGAAGAAAAAACATGTATCAAAATCATGAATAAGGAATGGTAATAACTACACATCTATCAACAAGTACCTCAAATGGAAAAGAATTAAGTGCTCCAACCAAAAGATAGGGAGGCTTAGCGGGTAAGGAAACAAGACTTCTACATATGCTGCCTATAAGAGACTCACTTCAGATTAAAAGGCACACACAGACTAAAAGGAAAGGGATGAAAAAGATATTGCTTTGATGGACCTAGATGATTTGCGCTGAATGAAAAAATCAGATAAAGACAATTACCACGTTATTTCATGTACATGTGGAATCTAAAGAACAAAATAAACAACAATAACAAAAATGGAAACGAACTCATAAATAGAATATTTTGAGGGTTACTGGATTGTGGGGTTATTAGTGGGGATGATGAAAAAGGGTGAAAGGATTAAGAAATACAAATGGATAGTTACAAAATAGTCATGGAGATATAAAGTGTAGCATGAGAAAAATAGTCAACAATGTTGCAATAAATATGTAAGTGGGAACAGGGATACTAGATTTAGTGAGGTGATCACCTGATCTGTAATCACTGCTTTATGACTGAAACTAATATATTATTGTATGCCAACTATAATTGAAAAAAACTTATTGAATAGTATAATGTAAATATGAGCAACAAATTTTCTTTTATATTTCAACAAAGCTGGGGATAAAAAGAAGTCTGAGGATTACTTTGTCTTTGAAAACTGTTTGAGGTTCATGGCAAAATTAAGTAGAAGTTACAGAGAGTTCTCACATGCTTTCTGCCCAACATGTATAGCCTCCCCCTTCTCCATATACCCCAGCAAGGTGGTACATTTGTTACATAGATGACGCTACATTGGCATGTCGTTATCTCACAAGTTTATAGTTTACTTTAGAGTTGGAGTTGGGTCGTTTTTCCATGGGTTTGGACAAAGTTATGGTGACATATATCCACCATTATAGTATCATACAGATTAGTTTCACAGCCCTAAATATTCTTTGTGCTCTGCTTACTCTTTCTTATTCTAAAACTTAGCAACCAGTTACCTTTTTACTATCTCTGTTATTTTGTCTTTTCTAGAATTTCATATAGTTAGAGTCATCCAGTATGTAGCCTTTTCAGACTGGCTTCTATCAGTTAATAATATAATTAATATTGAAGAGAAGCCTTACAAATGTAAAAAATGAAGTAAAGCCTTTATCTTACTAAACATGAGAGAAAACATACTACAGACAAGTCTTATGAATGCAGAGATTGTTATAAAGCCTTTTTTTTTTTTTTTTTTTTTTTTGGCATTCGTGTCTTAGTAAACATTAGAGAATCCAAACAGGAGTGAAGCCTTACAAATTTAAAGAATGTGGCAAAGACTTTAATTGGTGTTCACATCTTACTACAAGAGAATTCATCGTGGAGACTAACCTTAAGATTGTGAAGAGTGTGAGAAACCCTGTATCTGGACCTAAAGCTTCACTCCATATCAAAATGCTTACTGGGGAGAAATTTTACATTCCTAATACATGATGGAAGACCTTTGTCCAAACTATACACTTTAGAAAACCTCACAGAATTCATGTTACAAAGTGACTTTAGAGATGTAAAAAAAAAAAAAAAAAGAAAAAAAATATATATATAGTAAAGCATTTAATCAAAATCATATCTGAAATATTATGGAATTGACAGTAGAAAATAATGTCAACACTTTGTAGATCACTTTAAATCAGAATACTTGTAGAGAATAAGCAAATGTTGGAAAACTTAGAAAATGTATTTGTTAATATGCTTCAAAGTATCAAAGGAATGGATGTTTGGACCAATATAATTACTTATAATGCATCTTTATATATTGACAGTTCTTGAGGCGTATTGAAAAGAAAATATGAGATTCTACTATCGAACCACTTCATGCTGTTTTTAATTCTAGTATATATGTGAATCGTGGGGTGATTGTCAAAGCCTTAGGAGTTGAGAGCCCTTGTATATTATATGGACTTCACTCCAATCTACTTTTCCTTTAAAGATTGAGGCCACTGTAAGCTCTGTAATTCATGATGTATGAAGAAAGTTGAAGTGGAGATGGAGTTTGTGTTCGACTTAGAACACTGATGTAAGTCACTATTCGTAGGAATTTTGGTCATCATTTTTTGCAACAGTGTAAGACAGGAGTATTCTGAATTTTAACTATTTTTACCAATTGGTCTCTAAAAATAATAAGGTGGTGGTTCATTACAATTTTGATGTGTTTTCGTAGTGGGCATGGTTGGAGTCATGAATATTATATGATGTGATTGAATTTTAAAAATTTTTAGAGTTATCTGACAAAGTATAGACAAGTCATTTTTCAGTGCATAAGTTATTTTGCATCTTTGTTTACACCAGATTTTTATACCAGAAGAACCTGAATATTTCTTGACTGGTTGTAATTTGTGAATTGCAAAAGCTCATACATTGCTTTTGTCATGCTTCATTTATGCTATGTATGAAATTAATAAAAATTTATTAATAATGAATTTTAATCTACTCACACTGATGTGTAATGAATGAATTGTTATTCTGCTGTTAACTTATCCTACCTTATTCAAGGTTGTAGGTAACAAAATGCTATTTGGTAATGCACTTGAATCACTTCATTAGCAATTTTTTTTTTGTTCATAATTTAAATATATCGTATATATTTTCTTTTCATTGTATTTACTGGGACATTGTGATGATTAACATGAGATGATATAGGAATATTTTTGACAGTTTAGCTAGACTACTTTATGATATGATTGCCTTGGCATTTATTTAAAATGTATTATTCCAATTTAATAAAATGCATGAGATTTTACATATTAGAGATTCCATTTTGCATAACAATCTTAAAATAGAAGACAAATCTTACTTCCTTGCTAATAGTTTTACTTTATGAACATATTAATAAATCGATGAGTATGTGATCTGAAATTAGTAACAAGTTTTCCTCTACATAATTTTGTCACATATTAGTGATCCATGTCCTCTAGTTTATAGAGGACACTATAATATTTAATAATTCCTGTGATAAGTGTTATTAAATTTTGCTCCTGACACTAAAGCAAATGAATCTTTCTGTTACCATCCTAAACTTGAGCCATTCTTGTGTTTATTAAATGCAACTTGGTCATCTGGCTGGATTCAGTAGTATTACACTCAGAGCATCTACATTTTGTAAAGACCTCTAAAATTTTATATATAATCAATATTGGCTTAAGAAGTAGAAATTTACACGTAACAGAAATTTGTTATAACTCAAATTATAAAATAAATTACCACTCGCTTAAAATATATTGACCAGTGATACGAATAGCTAAATATATATCTAGACTCTTGGAATGACACAGCTAACTAGATTTGTCTGTGTATCATAGGTGTGAAATGTGTTTGGTTTGTTATCAGCTCAGCAAGGTTTAAGTTTCATCGGGCCTGTACCAAGGGAATGAATTTAGTCAAATCACATATCTGCACCCACCCCCTGCCCCACCTATGCCTAAATTCTCTTCTTTAATAGTTCCTGCCTCAGAGATTTGAGAAGAATAAAGAAATTACCCAATACATTCTACCCAGGATATAAGTGGCCTTTATAGCAGTAATTTGTTCTTTATAATTGTACTTTGAAAAATCGATACATTCATTTCTTGGAAAGCTTTTCATGAAAGAAAAACATGAAATAACTATTTCTCGCTAGAAACCAATGGCAAATGGGAATACTGGATTTAAGTGGATAGGATACATGAAGCCCATGTCTCATTTCCATGCAGGAAACTCTATTCTAGAAGGCAAATATTCCCAGAGAACTGACAGCATGACAGGCAGGGATTTGGTGGTAGAATGATCTTTTACAGACTAGATTGGAGTCTTGGGGGATCTCTGTGCTTTACCATGATTTCTTTCTGTCTTGCACTGGTTGCAGGCTGCTGTCCACCGATGTGATTGTTGCACATTTTTCTGTAGCCAACTCCTTAGTCATGCTCTCTACAGGAATCCCTGAGACTATGGCAGTTTTGGGGTGGAAACATTTTCTCAATGATATTGAATGAAAACTTATGGACTGTGCTCACAGACTGGGAAAGGGTGTGTAAATGGGCACCTCCTGCCTCTTGAGTTTCTTTCAAGCCATCATGACCAAGCCTATGAACTCCAAGTTGCAGAGCCAAAAGTGAGAGCTCCCAAGTACATTGGTTTCTCTATTTTCCTCTACTGGATTCTACACATGCTGATAAATATCATTTTTACTACCTATGTGAGTGCAAAATGAAACAACAAATACATTACAAAGAAAAAGATCTGGGATTATGTCATTCTATAATTCTTGACAGAATCATGGGTTCACTATATGTATGATTGCTATTATTCCTCGATGTTTTATGCTTGATCTGGCTCTATGGTTTTCCTCCTGTACAGGTATAAGGAGATGGTCCAGCACAGTTATAGGAGTAATGTTTTCCTTTGGTCCACTCCAGAATGTATAACCACCCAAAGCATCCTTGTCTAAGATACACTTAATCAGCAAATGTCCAGTATAATATTCACTATAATGAACTAGAGTCATTATGCTATGGTTTAGAGCTCCAAAATTTATTCATCCAGCTTGATATAATCTTGTATTCTTAGACCCACTTCTCCCATTTCCCCCACAGCTACCTGCTCACGATCCTCAGCTTATCTGAGTTCTAATTTATGAAATATCACATTCAAGTGAGATCATACATATTTGCTTTTCTGTGTTGGCTTATTCCACTTAACAAAAGGTCCTACAAGTTCATCTATGTTGTCCCAAATGGAAGGATGTCTCTTTTTTAGCCTCACTAATATTCATATTTTTCTTTATATATTTATAGATGCATCTATATATCCCTTCCTCCTGGACACTAGGGAAACAATAGTGACATGGCACTTCCCAGTTGCTAAATTAAAAAAAAAAATCGAACACCAAATTTTAGTGAGGTTGTGAGGGAATTTAAATGATCCTCCAGACATCAGAAATATGGTGGAGAGAGATATCCCAAGATCTCTCCCCCTTGAAACAAACAAAAAACACCCAACCTACATACAAGCTTACCTGAACAAGAGATCTGTGAATAAGAACTACCACAGGTCAGAACTGGTGGTAGACTAGGAAAAACAAATAAGCTGCCTCTCCAAGTCTGAACTCACTGCAGGAGGAGGGAGAGGGAAGAAGGTGCAGCAGGGTTCTCTGAACAGCCCTGCCTGAGAGAGCTGTGAACTCCATGCAGTGGCAATATCCAGGGATCAGGGCAGAAAGCAGAGAAGTGGGGATGGCAGGGAAGCAATGGTTGATTATTACCAGCCGTTGTTGCACGATGCAAAACTAAGCTACAGCCCCCATCCCTCAAACCCAAAAGCCACCTCCACCCCCACCACCATATCCTTGAAGACTGAACACTGTGAAGCCCCAGGGGAATCTACCCAAACTGTCACTAACACTGACAGGGACTGAGGGTAGCAGGAGTGATTGCATATCTATTTTAAAAAGGGCATTGTTAAGACTTTATATAAACCAGGAATCCAAGAGACTTAGACACCACCTACTGGAAACCAAAAGAAAAATGCCATCTTACCTACAGGCTAAAGAGAGACCTTTATATAATAAATCTTTCTGGGGGGTGGCGGGGGGAAGCAGAATACACTGCCATTAATGCCCAGGCAGAGAAATAGTCCATTAAACACAATGAACAAACAAGGTGACAAGGCAGCTCAGAAAGAAATAAAAATCTCCGGAAAATAAGCTTGAAGAGACAGAAATATGCGACTTATATAACAGAGAATTCAGGATGGCACTTCTGAAAAAATAAATGAGATACAAAACAATTTATATCAACAATTCCTGGAATTGAAAAAACAAGTAGATCAGCAAAATGAGTTTTTTAGCAAGGATACTAAAACCCTTGAAAAGAACCAAATAGAACTTCTGGAGATGAAGAACACACTAAAAAGAGATGAAAAATGAAAAAACACACTTTGGAAATAGAGCCCACAAAATAGAGGAAATGATCAGTGATATCAAAGACAGAAATCTAGAAATAAATCAAAAGAAAAAACCGAAGAATAAAAACCATGAAGGAGAAATACAAGAACTAACTGATAGCATCAGGAGAGGAAACATAAGAATAATGGGCATTATCGAAGGTGAGGAAAAGAAGCAGGGACTAAAAACATTTTCAGACAAATAGTTGAGAATTTCCCAAATCTAAGCAATGAGCTGGAGCTTGGAATTCAAGAAGTCAACAACACCCAATTATTTCAACCCCAAAAGGCCTTCTCCAAGATGCACTGTATTAAAATTTTCAAAAATCAATGTCAAAGAATTTTCAGGTTAGCTAGGAAAAAGAAGATGGTAACCTATAAAGGAAAACTTATTAGATTATTATCAGACTTCTAAGCACGAACCTTACAAGTCAGAAAGGAGTGGAATTAAATATTCAAACTATTAAATGAACTACCAGCTAAGAATAAATTTATCCAGGAAAGCTCTTCTTTAGATATGAGGTGAAATAAAGACCTTCTCAGACATAAAATAAAAAAAATTGAGGGAATTCTCCACTACAAGGCCTGTACTACAGAAATACTGAGAGAAGTCAGCTCACCTAAAACAAAATGACAAAAAATATATACAACTGTGAGTTAGGTGACTAGCAGGCGGATAGAAGCAGAGGAGTGCAACCCTTATTAAGAGAGGATATTATAAGCTTAAACAATAAGAAGAGATTTGCTATTGCAAGATTGTAATTAACATTCAGCATACATAGGGACAAATTGAGACAACAATAACAGAAAAGGGAAGGATTCAAAGATCCAAATTCACAAAGGAGAATGGAAATAAGGCACACGCATAAGAAAATGGACTGCTGTGTGTATGTGTGTGTGTGTGTGTGTGTGTATGTGTATGTATATATATATATATATATATATATATATATATATATATATATATAACTATCGTCTACATATTCATAGTGGTGACCACACGCCAAAGATTCAGAACTGAAGTATAAACCACAAAACAAGAAGGACCAGAGGGAAAACCCACAAAATCCAATCAAAATTTAAACACACACACACACACACACACACACACACACACACACACACACACTACAAGGAAGCAATGGAAGCACTGAGCTACCAGAAAGTAAAAGATAAAATGGCTATAGGAAAACCTAATATTTTAATAATCACTCTAAATGTAAATGGACTGAACTCACTAATAACAAGGCAGAGGTGCAGATTGGATCAAAACACAAAACCCAACCATATGCTGCCTCCAAGGAGACACATCTCAGTGCCAAAGACAAATACAGGCCCAAAATAAAAGGGTGGAAAATGATATTTCAAGTAAATGACATTCAGAAAAAAAGCAGGGGTAGCGATATTAACATTGAAGGAGATAGACTTTAAAAAAAAAAGATTAAGAAAAATACTGAGGGACACTTCATATTGATAAAGAGAATGAAACACCAAGAAGACATAACATTTATTCATGTCTATGCTCCCAATCAGGGAGTCCCGAAATATACAGCAATTACTAACAGAACTAAAAGGAAAAACAGACCAAAACATTATCATAGTAGGGGACTTAAATACTCCACAGTCGAATATGGACAGATCATCCAAACAGAAAATCAATAAGGAGATAACATCCTTAAATGACACGTTAGACCAACTGGACATAATTGACATACACAGAGCCTTTCATCCCAAAACAACTGCTTAGACATTCTTCTCTAGTGTACAAGGAACATTCAAAGGACTGACTACCTACTGAGACACAAAAATAGCCTCAACTAATATAAGAGGGTTGAAATCATACCAACCATATTCTCTGACCATAATGCTTTGTAGCAGGAGGTCAACTGTGAAAGGAGAGCGGGAAGAACCACAAATATAGAGATTAAACAACATACTACTGAAGAATAACTGGGTCAGAGGAGAAATAAAAAGAGAGAACAAGAGATACATAGAAGTCTGTGGCCATGCTACCCTGAACAAGCCCAATCCCGTCTGATCTCAGAAGCTAAGCAGGGTCAGATCTAGTTAATACTTGGATGGGAGACCACCTAGGAAGACCAGGCGCTGTAGGCATAAAAATCGAAATAAAATAGAATGGAAAAAATAAGAGATTGTTAGCTGACGAGGTCCTTGCAATCTGTGAGGTCAACCAAGGGTTGCCTCACCTAAAAAGAGAGAGAGAGAGAGAGAGAGAGATACATAGAAACAAATGATAATGATAGTACAATATATCAAAACTTTTGGGACATGGCAGAAGCGATTATAAGAGGAAAGTTCGTATAATTACAGGCCTACCTACAAAAGCAAGAATGAGCCCAAATAAACAACCTAATGCTTCATCATAAATAAATTAGAAAAGGACACATGGACTAATGAAACAGAATCGAGAGTCCAGAAGTAAACTCTTATTATATAGGCAAATAATTTTCAACAAAGAAGCCAAAAATATGCAGTGGAGAAAAGAAAGCCCCTTCAATAGATGGTGCTGGGAAAACTGGAAAGCCACCTGCAAAAGAATGAAACCAGACTGTTGTCTATCACCACACATCATAATTAACTCAAAATAGATTAAGAACCTGAATGTAAGACCTGAAACAATAAACTACATAGAAGAAAAGGTAGGAACTAAACTCATGGACCTTGGACTTAAAGAAGATTTTATGAATTTGACCTCAAAGGCAAAGAGAGTAAAAGCAAAAATAAATGAATGGAACTACATCAAACTAGAAAGCTTCTACACAGTAAAAGAAACCCTGTATCATCTGTACCTACAGCCTCACTCCATATCCAAGAATGATTGTTGAGGAGAAATCTCACATTCCTAATATGCGATAAAAAAACCTTTGTCCAAAATATATACTACCGAAAACCCCCACATAATTTATGCTACAAAGTGACTTTAAAGATACCAAAAAATGTGGGGAAGTATTTATTTGAACATCAAATATGAAATATCAGAGAATTTACCATCGAAAGCAGTAAATCAAGAACACTTTTCAGATATCACTCAGTCAGATACTTGTAGAAAATAAGCAAAAGTTTAAAAACTTAGAAACCATACTTGTTAATATGCTTTAAGGTATAATGAGAATGGATATTTGGACAGGTAAAATTGCTTACAATTTATCTTTATATACTGACAGTACTTGGTGTTTTTTGAAAAGGAAATCGTGACTCCACTATCAAATCACTTAATACTATGTTTTTACTCCCAGAGTGTTTGTGAATTATAGTGTTGATTGCTGCTGTCTAAAGATCTGAGAGCCCTTGTATATTTGTTGGGAATCACTCTGATCTACTTTTCCCTTCAAGATTGAGGGCACTGTGGTGTAGGATGTATGAAGAAAATCTTAATAGAGATGTTGTTTGTACTTTATTTAAAACATTGATGTAAGTCACCAAGAAGTAGGTGTTCACAGCATTGTTCTTTGTACTAATGTAAGACATAGGAACATTCTGAATTTTTACTAGTTTTACCAATTGCCCTCTAAGGAAAATAAGTGGTAGTTCATTAAATTCTAACATGTCTTCATAGTAGCCAGTGTTGGAGTCATGAATACTATTTTATGTGGTTGAATAAAGAAGTCTTCAGAGATATTGGGATAAAGTACTGTTAACTCACCCCTAAGTGTGTAAAATTATTGTACATCCTTGTTTAATTAGCCTCAGTCTTAACACCCATAGAAAAACAGAGCTCTGAAATCATTATATAAGAAGGACCAGAATGCTTCATAAATGCTTGTAATCTGTTTTGTCCATGGATTGTGTAGTTGGTGTGCAATGCTTTATTTAGACTACTATAAACTTATATTCACTTATAAACTTAATAAAAAGTGAATGGTTTTTAATGTATTAGCACCGATGTGTAATGAATGGCTTGTTATTTACCACTGACATGAGTCTCTCTCACCTTAGTCATGATTGTATCTACCCCGTACTATTTGGAAATGCAGAGGAATGACATCACTAGAAATCCACATCCCTCTGGCCTGAATCCACAAGTGATGTAAGATTCTTTTCCCCATAAGTTATGTATTGTATCCTTTTCTCCTGCTTGTAACTACTGGAGCATATAAAGGTGGCACAGTAGTATTTTTGAGAGTTCACCAATCTACGATATTGCTACCTTAGAATCCGTTTTCTGTAGGTAAGTTACCTTAAACTGATGCTAGCCCCTCCCACTAGGCACACTCTGGACAACCACTCGCAGATTCACAAGTGTAAGTTTCAAACAGGACTTCTCCAGCAGCCCTTGTGAATAAGTCTCCCCTGCCTTCACCTTGTATACCCCCTAGATAAGATCTCTGCAGAGCTCAGCAAAACCTCACTGTTTCTCGTTTGAATTAGCCAATCTGGACTTAGCTCAAGAACCACAAAGCACTATCCCAAGGACCCCAATGAACGCATGTGCCCTCTTCAGCCTGCATCCTGCCTTGGCCTCCCTGTATAGCCCTTTCAGGCATGCTGTGTACTTCCTCTAGGACCTGTGAGTCATAAACTTGTCCATTTCTTTTTTCCTTGTGCCCTTTTGGTGAACTGTGCATGCAACACAAAGGGGTCTGCTTAACAAATACTTATATAACAAAGTCACAAGAAATACAATTAGGAGTCATGTTTTGATTCAAGGAGAGGGAACAATCTGCTCTAGAAGGGCTTGAAAGGTGGGCAGGTCAGTACACCCCACATCACTGATCTGTGCCAGAATTTGGGGCACCTGTGAGAAGAGAGGATCTCTGATGACAAAAAGAGAAACACAGTTTGGTTTTCATCTAGGAGGTGACTGTTCTTGACACTCTCTCTTGTGAGAGAGGACAGAAAAGGATGGCCTTTTCTGCATTTCAGGGTCCTTCTGCCTGTGGGTATGATGGTAGCAGATGAAGATGAGAGGAGTGGAGGCATCTGAAAAATGCAAAGGAAAGAGCTTGCAGAAATGACCAACTCAGCCAGTTAAAATCCATTCCTGACTGCCTTCTCTCCCCCTTCCAGGACTCTCCAACTAACCTGTTTTTCCATAGCTACCCCCCCCCCCCACCTCAAGAACTCTCCAACTTACATCCGTCGATTCATGGCTTGACAACCAACTAATGTCCTTCCTTATCTCCCTAGCTGTGCAGGAATAACAAGACTGTATAAAATTGCCTGTTATGTTACAATTGGAGTTCAGTCTTTGGATAGGAATCTGCTGAGCCGGTGCCAGCATTAGTAAGTGCTGCTTCCCGCTTATAGCCTCGGTGTCCCGTCCCTCTGTTCGAAAATCTTATAATAGTGCTGATAATGCCAAGGTCGCAAGGCAAATGACCTGTAAGACCAGTGGTGTGGAAATTCCTACCCCTTTGCAGCCCTGCCATTCGAAGCTCCCTCTCCCCATCATGAGTCATGAGGCGCACATTGAAACCTCAGACAAAGGAATCACTCCCACCTTACAGGGACACTGCAGAGGTATATAAGCTATAATAAATCTAACCAAAGCAAGCTCAGGCTTGATGTTGTTAACCCCATGTGGTCCGCCAGCCAATAAATTCTCCTTCCTCTAACAAAGTTGTCTGAGCATCCAGTTTCTTCCATCAGGTGTTGCTTCCTGCGCCAAAGAGGCTCTGATGAAGAAAAAGAGCCTAGCTCTCTACATGCTAAAGAAAGATTTACTATTTAAAATAAACTGAAGATTACAAGACATGGGAGCTATATGTGGCTTGACATTTGTATAACATAGCTATTTTCTCATGATTAGATTCATGTCATTATTTACCCCCCAATGTTAACAGGATAGATGATGTGTTTATAAATGTGCGTCAGGTCGCCAATGCCTGATTGTCCCAGCACAGCTGATGTTAACTTCATTCACTGATTCATGTCCTGTCTTCCTGGTTCCTCCACCATAATGGTAATATTTTTTTGATTGTCATGAATAAGGATTTGGGGAGATTTACTGAGTGTTGTGTATAAACCATGACAGTTACTCTGGAAACTCTCTTTTTGCCAAGTCTGTCTTTGCTTGTAGTTTTCTTTGGAAAATGAAGGCTCTCACCTTTGTTTATTAGAGATACTGATTTTAACAACTGGCAGTTCTAAGTCAGGGCTTAGTTTTTAACTTTTCAATTTATTACTGTCTGACATATTGTTTATGACTTTGTTGTATTTTCATAAGAGAAAAGTAATCATAATGAATAGATGTTCAAGTATCTTAAAATTCTAAAATGCAACCTAGCATACTGGTAACAAAGAAATTTTTAATGAAGTTGACAGTCACCAATGATACTTTTTATATGTGTTATGTCATTGTGCATGTTCGTCTCCATAGTATTTTTTAAAGACACCAAAAACTTCCTGCACAAATAGATGTTTAAGTATATACAATTGAAAATATTTCTTAATTTTGGTGACATTGAAATTTTTCTACAGTATCACTTTTACCATGTGCATGGTTACTTTATAGAGATATGAATGTGTGCATAAAATGTAAGTTATTTATTTGATGAATTCCGATTTGGTACCTTCTCTTTTATGACTCTTTTCAGCTTCAAAATCTACTAGGATTTTCTCTGTAAATTCACCTTATTGTGTCTTTTTTTTTTATGATAAATCTAGGTTAGATAAACTAGGTAAAATCCCAGGTTCTACAATTTCTGGATGTTGGAAAATATCCTTATAAAAGAAAGGTAATATTGCTCTTTTAGATTACGTTTTTCTACTTTTATCCATTAATTTACAAAAACATGATAGAATAATGTCTAATATCAGATGTTAAAAAAGGAATGATCCTTTATTGTTGGTATTATATAGAAACCTGTTAATGCTATAAAACTCCATTTCACATCATTTGTCATGTGATTTAATGTGTTTTACTGCTTTGGGATAAAGAAATGTGGCCCTGGGCCCTGAGGCAATAGCATGGATGGGCAGCCTATTAGGAATGCAAAATCAGGTCCCACCCCAGAACTTATGAATCAGAACCTACATTTTAATAATATCGTTATTATTGTGCATGTTAAAACTTGGGAAATACACTTCAAACTCACCATTAGTTTCCCATAGTGATATACACACTCAAAGATAGATATGCTTGTATTGATTCCTTAACTACATATTTTATCTTCCCTAATGTGTAGTATTTACAGTTGTTTTTATATCTATGTCATTCCTTTTTTTTCTGGCTTTTTTGAAACATAATAGACAATTAGTTGCTCATATTTACATTGTACAATATGAATTAGGAGATCCACATAATTTGCTAAGCAATCACCCACTGAATCTAGTACCCCTCTTCCCCCTTATATATTTATTACATTAAACCATCTTCCCCATTCTACACTCTTCATCTCCATGTCTATTCTGCAATTATCCACTTGTACCTCTAAATCCCTTTGCCTCTTTTTGCCATCCTCCCTAAACCCCTCCCATGTAGTAGCCCTCAAAATATTCTCTGTATCTATGAGTTTATTTCCTCTTTTGTTGTTCTTTATTTTGTTCTTTAGATTCCACTTGTAGTGAAATCATGTGATATTTGTCTTTCTCTATCCAACCCATTACATTCAATGCAATACCCTCTAGACCTATCAAGGCAATATCTTTTTCCAACCCTTTCCTTTTAGTTTGTGTGTGCTTTTTAATCTGAAGCTAGTCTCTTGTGAGCAGCATATATAGGAAGCTTGTCTTCTTATCCAATCAGCCACTCTATCTTTTGGTTGGAGTGCTTAATTGTTTTCCATTTGAGGTACTTGTTAATAGGAAGGAATGTAGTTATTATTATTCTTTATTCCTGTTGTTTGATGCATGCCTTTTCTTCTTAAAGAGTTTCCTCCAACATTTCCTGTAATACTGGTTTGGTGTTGATAAATTCCTTTAGCTTATTTTTGTCTGGGAAGCTCTTTATCTGTCCTTTGACTCTAAATGATAGTTTTGCTGGACAAAGTATTCTTGGTTGTAGATGCCAGGTTTTCATCACGTCGAATATTTTGTGCCAACCACTTGTGTTCTGCATGGTTTCTTTAGAGAAATCAGCTTCCAGTTTTATGAGTGCTCCCTTGTAGGTAACTGCTTTTCTCTTGCTGCTTTTAAGATTCTCTCTTTGTATTTAACCTTTGGCATTTTAATTATGATGTGTCTTGGTGTGGGCCTCTTTGGGTTCCTGGTTTTTGGGACTCTTTGAGCTTCCTGGGGTTGTAGGTCTATTCCTTCACCAGGTAAGGGAAGTTTTCCATCATTATTTCTTCAAATATATATTCGACTTCTTACTCTCCCTCTTCACATACCCCTAATGTATTTTTACATTTGATAGTGTCCCATAAGCTTCTTAAATTATTATTATAGCCTTGGCTTCTTTTTTCTTGCCACTCTGATTGAGTGTCCTTGGCTTCCCCATCCTCTATATTAGTGGTTTGATCTTCTTTATCCACTCTGTTGATTCCATCGAATACACTCCTCACCTCTGATATTGTGTTCTTCATATCTTACTGGTTCCCTTTTATAATTTCCATTTCTCTTTTTGTTTTCTATCTCTTCGTTAAAGTTCCCAATGAATTCTTCTACACTTCCCCTAAGTTCACTGAGCATCTTTATAAACAGTGTTTTGAACTCTGCACCTGTTAAATTGCTTGACTCCATTATTCCTGGATCTCCGTTCTGTTCTCTCATATGGTTTCTGCTTCTTTGTTGTAACAGTGTAAAAGTGCATTTCAATAATATCTTCCTTGTTGATCTGGCCATTACTGCTTTGGAACATATGTTGTTATAGTTATTGGTATCGATTCCTCAGTAAGTCAGCCCCAAGGACAGGGCAGAGAGTGGTATCTCCAGGTGCCAGCTGCCTAGGAGAAAATAACTCCAAGGCTCCCAAGAAGAAAAATAAAACAATATTGCTACTGGAGTACAGAAAACATAGCTATCCACCAGAAACCATATTTCTTTGTGCTGGACGCTAACAGCTAACTTTTGCTTTTACAATCTGCTTGCTTGCTTGATCAAGGCCAACCAGGACGTAGTTTCGGGCTTTATAAGCTGCCTCCTCCGGAGGCTCAGGGCTGACTGGTGGGGAGGATCAGTCGCTGGCCGGCTAATAAAGGCTCGTAATTAATCTCAATTGGCTCCATGGGTCTTAGATTTGAATGCGCCACAACATTTGTCTTCCCATTTGGCTGCCTTTCTGTTTCTATGTACTAAACAAAGGTCCTAAGTCTCTGGGTCTTATTAGTATGGCTTTGTTTGGTAGGAGTCTATTGACACAGTCCTGAGAGAGATTCAACTGCAGGCCAAATTTAGCCCCAGCCTATGCCCCTCCAGGGCCACCTGTTAAGATTCAGCAAGCAGTTCACAGGTGCTATGCTGATAGTTGCCTCAAAAGGCCACACCAGAAACCGAAGCCAGCTGCCACCACTGTGAGTCTTGGCACTGCTCACAAAGGGCACCTGACTCACCAAGGACACACCTGGATGTGGCTTGGGTGGGGCCGTGTGTTGGGGAAGGCAGAGTTTCAGGAAATCCTCTGGGCAGAGAGACCTGTTATCTAATTTGATGAAATCTTATCTGTGGTGGCACTTCGTGTGCAGACTGGGAGGGGGGTGGACTCAATGGAAGAACAATGGATACCACCGGCACTTCTGTTTGGGAGAGAGCCTCACCTCCAGCCCTCACTCTGACAACTCAGTTTCCCCCTATAAGTCCTTGGTGCCCCTGTGTGCAGCCAAATCGGCACTGGTGCTCAGAACAAGCAGATCTGTCCCCCGAAACTCCAATGGCAGACATGGCCCCTTTAAGAGGCGTTTGCAGCTACCGCTGCCACTGCCACAGCTTAAGTCCCACTCACCTGCCCGGCGGGGACTGGGCAGCCTTGCTTCTTCATCCCCTCCTACCTTCTATTGTTCTAGGTTGATTAATTATTTCTCTCCTTAGTTCTAGTGCTTCTGTTCGTCTAGATTCTAGGTGACTTTCCTTGCCATTTGCTCCATGTTTCTGTTACAATTTTGTTTTGGTCTTAAGAGGAATGAACAAAGCTTCTATCGTCTATCCCACTTTACCCCCTCCCACTTTTTTTCAATTGGAGAAAATATTGGAGAATATCACCATGTTAAAAGTAATCTAATTTTATATTTCAGAATCTAGTTCACCTAAGTCTGAGCCACGTCTCTTATCTCTGTTTTCATCTTTTGTCAAATTAAGAGCTCTTCCCACAGACACTTGGTAAATGGGACTGTTGACATTCGGGGATGTGGCCATCAAAGTTGATCAGGAGGAGTGGGATAGCTGGGCCTCTCAGAGGGACTTGTACATGGACATGTCATTGAAGAACTCTAGGTACCTAGTCTTGCTAGGTGAGAACTTCCTTTCAGCATTTCTACTGTGCCCTTAGGGTCCATTTTCTTTTACGTATAGAATGTCTCTTGGGAGTTTCTGCATTGCATGACTGAATTTCTGATCCTATTTGGTGGATTCTCTTTGGGGTTTTTTGGTGTAAAATTCACGATGTTTCCTCTTGTTATTTACTCTCCACTTTTGCAAGATAATCTTCATTCTTCACCCTATATTCGTGATAATTCTAGAAATTCAGTGTCACAAAGTATTGTTGCCTCCATCTGAAACCCTAATTTTTACCCTATATGTTTCTATTCCATATTAGTACTTGATATGGAGTTCATATCTGTAAATTGAAAATACTTTCTAAGCATCATAAAGAGGCTGTCAGGAAAGTGGGGAAGTAATTTTCTGTATCCTTTGATAATGTATTCTCTACTGAGCCCAATACTGGTTTAGAAATTGTGGGGTTTTTAGCAAGGGTCATATCCATTTTTCCAATAAACAGGTCTTGTTGTCTCTATGCCAAATCTAGTCTCGCTTTGGAGTAAAGAAAATAGCCCTGGAATATGAGGAGGCAGTAGTTGTACAGCCAATTAGCGGGAATGAAGAAAGCAGATGACACGGTGAGAAGTGCAAAGGTCAAAGTGGAAGCCAGACCTTAAAATGTGGCTTGGGAAGATGTGCTTCACTAGAAGTGGTTTTCAGAAACCCAGGTTTTGTTCTCATTGTCACAGAGGAACCTATCTGATCATGCTCCTATATCCTCTAAGGATTCTCCACTCCCTCTCCCTGTGAGAGCCGACACCTCCCCACGGATAGTGAGGGCCTGCATGGTGTCACTGTACTTCCATGGTCTGTATGGAGTTCCTACATACAGACCAAGTTTGAGTGTCCCTTCCCCTATCTTTGGTTGCCCTTGCCTCCTACAGAATCCTACAAATTTGCTAAAACCTAGGGAATGTGGGATAGACTGACACTCCACTATCAGATCTTAGGCAGAGCAGGCTACCCATGGGACTTTCCTGTGGTCCAGACCTGTAACCAGTCCTCAGAAATGTCCCTGGGATCCTCCAAGTGTTTAATCCTGGCGTCTAGATAGAATACGCTGGGCCACTCCACAAAGACATCATTGGTGCCGTCCCTGCCATGGAATAACTGACAGAATCTCTGAAGTAGAACATGGGAAATGGTAGATCTAAAACCATACAGAGGATGCCAAAAGGAAGTAAAGCCTAGGAGGACTTTGCTGACCATTGCTCATCAAACTGTCATGTCCTTACACATCACTGGAGGATCCCATAGAGAACAGATCCTGGGCCCCATACTCGGTCAGACACTCTACTTCCACAGATCGGAGCTAAGGCCCTTCCTTTGCCTTTTTTAACAACCACGGAGGTTGCTGCTCCAAAACCTTATTTTCAGCAGCACTCAGCTGGAGAAAGCAAGAACACATGAGCACTTTATACCCAGCTCTCCTGTCTTAGCACAAATACTCCCTGTTCCTAGTGAAGATAACCTAGCACATTCTCCAGAGATGACTTTCTCCACTCACTATGTTCCAGTTGAGAGGGGAAAGAGAAGGAAGTCATGTCTCCGTAAGGCTGTGGTTGGGAAACAACATCCACCTGTTCACAAGAGCAGTGTTAACTGAGGAAGACTTCCTCTAAGAGCTCCTAAGAAGTAAACTTATTTCCCAGAAATCTTTCAATTTCAGGAGCCTTTTTCAACAGCAATGGAGCAGTTTGCTTTGTGCCTATGTGAGCTTGTACTTGGATCTCAATTCATTACCACTTGTTTGGATTTTCCCCTATTTTCCCTTCACTTTCCAGGTCCAGGGATCGTTCCCTTGTTGCAAAGTGAAGATCATATTTAGCTCAAACAACATTTCAAAATATAAAGAAAAATAGACCACTACATGCTATGCTTGTCCAGAACACATTCCCAGATCTTTGTTCAGCTAAGAGTGACTATTATACACAGGTCTGGGAAAGCATTTCAGACCATAGTAAACTGACTCTCTCCTCCTGAAGGCTGAGAAATACCTTTGAATATGCAGAGCACTAGCTGTCTTTCAAGAACTCCTGAATCAAAAGCACAAAGGTAAAAAAACAGGGAGGGTGTTCTTAGTTTGGCACAAAGTGAGAGAAGCAGACAGAAGCAAATATTAACTCAGCTGGTAAGTGTTCTGACCGATCCATGATAAGTAATTTGGAGGAATTTATATCTCTTTGTTTTTATGTGAAATTCATGTAATATAAGGTTGGCCTTGTTAAAGTACAGTTCAGTGGTATTTAGTACCTTCAGAATGTTATACAAATATCACATCCAGTTCTAATATATTTTTGTCCGCTACAGAGGAAACCCTTTACCCATAAATCAGTTGCTTCCATTTCCTTTCCCCCACTCTCTGGATACCACGAATATACTTTCTGTCTCTGTGGATTTAGCTCTTCTGGACATTGCAGGTACGAGGAATTGTGTGAAATGTGGAGTCTTGGCCTCTATGGTGAATGGCGACTAGGAAGAAAACTGCTGCTCCGTGTGTGTCAGTGTGAACTTGCCCATTCTACCCAGGGAGAGCTTTGTTTCTCATTCTAGACGGTAATTCCCACATAGACAACTGCAGACCTTGTTTAATTAACCTGGTTAAAATAGTTCTAATCGCAGAAACGTTCCTGTTTCCCACCCCTCCCCACATCCCGCTCACCGACACCCACCCAGTTCCTGCTGGGTTGCTGCAGTTCAACAAGCAGCACCTACGTGCAACTAGCCTGCAAAAATAGCTTTTGACTTAAATCTCTTTAAACTCGTTAAGCGGAAAACATCTTAGTTTCCAATATTAGAGTTCAGATAACTCTAATATTTTATTTTCATACTGTTAGACATATTAACTTAAAATGGGGAGGCAGCTTCACCTGGGACTAAAGACACCCTAAAAAGTCTTGGGTGCTAAGCTCTGGAATTCCCAAGCCGCGCCCCCATCTGAACCTTAACGCGATTTTCTTTTCACTTCGTCGCGGACACTGCGCAAGCCTGACACCTCAAACCGTTCCGCTTTAGGCTGCTCGACTCCTTCCCCCCTCCTCCAAGTGCGTGTGTCGGCTTTATTTTTCTTGGCGGTCAGTGTGCAGGCCTGGTCTCTCCCCGACCCCTCCCCTTGTCCACGTTCCTCCATCCCGTTCCCGCCCCTAAGCCCTCCGCCCCCTTTCTGAACATGCGCATGCCTGAACTCTCCAGGACCCGCCCCCGGCTTATCCCCGCCCCACCACCATCTCCTCATCTTACTGAAGGGCATTCGCTCAGGTCTGATCCCTCACCAGGGCAGGTCGCAACATGACCCTCTTTGTCCTCCGCGTGCCAGTTTTGCGGAGAAGGGAACGAAGTGCTGGAAGTGGAGATTCACCTATCACCGTGAGTTTCGGTCTTTGTAGCATAAACCTGCTTTTCACAGCCTCCCTTTTTTCTCGTAGGGGTCTGGGGTCGCCGCGGGCCTTACTGTCCCCTCAGCCAGCCCTTATCTCTTTATTTTCAGGTGGTGCAGTCAGGGCCTAGCGGTCCGCTTCTCTGTCTTCTGCCCATGTAGATCCGCCTTTCACCTGTTTTCCTTCGTAAAACCCTTCCCTGATCTCCACCAGTCAGGCGCCCTCACAGCATTCCGTGAGGTAGGTTCGCGCCTGGGCCTCGCCCTCGCGGTCCCTGAGGCAGCGCCGACCATCCCGGCCGAGGAGACGCCGCATCTTCTCCCTAGACTTGGGATTCTGGGGCCCCTAACCCTCTGCTGAGACAGCCTCCTCGCGTACCCCTAAGGCACAGTCCGTCTGCTCCTCACGCTTCTCCTTCGTAACCTCCTTTCCTCTAACGCTGCGGCCGTATGGGTGAACAAGAGTCTACCCTGTGCTCTCTACTGTTCTTCCGTCCCACCTTCCACTCCTGTGGGAAGTGTGCGCTTCTGGGAGGCAGGCTTATTCCCTACCACTCCTCTGCGGGCTCGGGAGAGGGAAATACAGAAAGTGAGGGGAGAGTGAGGAGAACATGTCATTGTGGAGAATGAGTGAGGGACTTGCAAGGAGATAGTAAGAGTGGAAGTAGTTGGGACGACGGGGGGGAGGCCAGGAACATAGAAGTTTGGAGAAAATTAGAATTTCCAGGGAGACGACAGCGAGCAAACAGGAGCCCGTGGAGGAACAAGGGTTCCGTAATGAATCAGGAATGTCCAAATGGGTAGTCACACCCCTAGCCTTTTGACTTCTTTAGTAAAAGGTTTCGAATTTAACATTGTCCTTTGTTCTTATGCATTCAAGTTAACACCTTTGATGTGGGGGAAGTAATGCCCTCTAGACTTGACCACCCTCAAGAGAGCACCCTCTTGTTAGCTGTCCTGTAAACTATCCCTGCCCCGCTTTTCATGTAATCTTATTTTACGTTTCTTTCTTAATTTCAGATGCGTCGAAAAAACTGCAAAGTTTTGTTTTCCGGACCATTTCATATCTTGCTACCCATCATATGTTCTCAGTTTCATGCAAATAAACTTTTGAGACATGAGGAGGAGAGGGGAACAAAAGAGAAGAATAGCAAAAATGAAAGAAACATGGAGGTAGATATACAGAAGGAGTGAGGGCTACACATAGAAGTGAGAAAAGAGGGGGGTTCACTTCATCATATATATCCAGTGGAAATGAAATATTTCGAAGAAATAGCTGTGTTCTCATGAGCCAAAAATCAACCTAAAAGTGTTGACAGATGAATCGAGAACATAAATGTGATGCATATATGCACATGATGAAATATTATTTAGCTGTAAAAATGAAGGAAAGAATGAACAATGTAGAAGAAACAGGAGAACATTATGCTTAGGGAGTTAAGCCAGACAGAAAAAGACAAGTATTGCATGATCTCATGGTATTTGCTAACTAGAAGTTAAACTCACAGGATCAGAGAGAATGGTTGTTATCAGGGGCTGTGAGTTGAGAAAATGAGGAGATGTGGTCAAATTGGACAAACTTTCAGTTGTGAAATGAATGTGATGCCACTTCTAAAGCACCACATCTTGAATACACTTAATTGCACTGTACTATATACTTGGAATTTACTGAGAGATAAGTCCTAAGGTCCTCACCACACAGACATAAAAAATAGTCATTGTGAGTGGACGGGTGTGTTAATTTGGTCGATTATGATAATTCTACAGTGTACATGTATTTCATATGATCACATTGTATTTCTAAGTACACAGATATTTTATTTGTCCATCATGTCTCAATAAACCTGGGAAAGAAAAAGCAGGTAGGAGATGTGCTAGCCTTGACTCTGGGCAGTGCTAAACTGGCTTCACATTAGTTACGGAAGCATTTTGCAGTGACATCTTTTGTGCCCCCTGACTAGGAAGTGCCACTCAAATAATCAAGGTGGGTCCAGCCTCTATTTAAAGTGCTTCAGGTGATGCTAATCTGTATCCATCCTTGAGCAAAAGGCTCTTGGTCTTCCATTTCTCGGGTGAGTTTGAGGGAGCTTTTCTTCTGCTGGCGGTTTGATCGTGGCCAGGGCTGTGACCTGAAGGGGATTTTCAGGCCAGCTGAAGTGCCTACTGCTGCAGTGTGACCAGAAAGGCAGGGTGATCTGAGGAAAGGAGAGTGGAGGCTTGCTTGTTGGTCCCTGAGTGTGTCCTGTGGCAGGGGTAACGAACACCATCTTTTCCAACCTGTGAGGTCTTTTCTTTCTATATGCTTGTGGCAGAATATGGAGGTATGTTGATAAACAGCATATTTTCAACTTTCCAGACTGACTTCTAAAGACTTGCTGCCTGAGAAGGAAGCGGAAAGAAAGGGGTTCAGCTATGTCTCTTTCTCAGGTAAAGTCATATTGGTTAATTGTTGTTTCTTTCTGTCCTTCCTAATTGCCGTTTGACTTGCTGTTCTTCACTGACCCTGAATTGTCCTGCTTGAATTTTGTTTGTTAACACTCAGCCTGGGTCTTTCTCAGTCCCTATCATCTCTAGTTAGATTCCATCTCACTGTGATTCAGTGACATGGGACTTGTGAAGAGGCTCCACTGGACATCGTCCCTGGCAGGGATTCATGCCCTTGGATTCAAGTTGGTGTGTGGATCCCGTGGCGTCAGTGCAGTTGCAATAGAGATTGCTCAGGGGCCACATCCTAATGCACTGTCATCTCTGTTAACCAGGATAAAAGATTATGCACATAGATGTCACATATTGATAAGCACAAATACCTCCTTTCTGGAAAAGAGACCAGTAGGCGGACATCTTTCTGACTGCTTTTATGATGCTTTTGAAGCTAAAGGAGTGAGTCATTGACTTCAAAATCTTCATGATTGCAAATGTAGTGGAAAGTTCACAGACATACATTGGTGACAGGGAATAGGAAATCAACTGTCGTGTCTGACAGTTGGAGATTCTTTAGATTGTTTTTCTCACATCCATTTCTCAGAGGTTGCATTTTCACCCTCTGGATTGTGTCCTTTGACATACAGAAGGTATTGTTTGATGTAGGTAAGGTTTCAGCTTTATTCTTTTGCATGTAGATATTTAGGGTTTTTTGCATGGTTCATTGAATGGAATGACCTTTCTCTGTTGTGTAGTCTGGGAGGCTATAGAAAATCATTTGGTATCTATGCAGGGGGTTATTTCAAGGCATTCTCTTTTGTTCTACCGGTTTAGACATCTGGATTCATGGGCAGTTTCCCACGGACTTGATTAATCTTGCTTTGTAATATGTTTTTCAATGTAAAAAAATGAAGACTTTGACTTTTATTTCGAGACTTTTGGTTCTTCTGCATCTTTTTTTTTTTTTTTTTTTTTTGCTTGATTCCATTTGAGTTCTAGCGTTTTGTTTTGTTTTGTTTTGTTTTTCCCCATTTCTGGCAATATTGCCTTTGGAATTTTGATAGGGATTCCATCAAAGCTGTAGAATATTGAAGTAACATGGGCATTTAAACAGTATTAAATCCTGCAATCACAAGTAAGGGATTTCTTTCTATTTATATATACCTCTTTTGATTCCCTTTTACAATGTTTTATAGCTTTCAGTATTTAAGTCCTTCACTTTTTTGGCTGTTTATTCCTACATAGGTCATCATTCATGATACTACAATAAATTGGCTTAAAAAATTTTTTTTCGATTGTTTATTGCAGCTTTTCAAACACACTTACCCATTTTGAACACTTTTGTGTCTTTAATCTTTATGGTTTTCTATTTGTAAGCTCTTTCATGTGGAAAAGAGAGAATTTTACTTCTTTTCAATATGGATGACTTTTCTTGTAATTTGGCTAGCACCTAGTACTTTGTTGAATTGTAGTGCTGCGAATATGCATCATTATCTTTTTCCACATCTTAGAGTTAAGGCTTTCAGTTTTTCAACATTTAATATGACCCTAGCTGTGTTCTTTTCAAGTATGGCTTTTATTATAACGAGGTAGTTTACTGTAAATAGTTTTTGAAAAGTTGTTGAATTTAATTAAATGCCTGCTCTGGGTTAGATGAGATCACATATTTTCTCTGTGTTTATTCTCTTCATGGGGGTTAATTGATTCATTTTGGTGTGTTGAAACGGTCTTGCCTTACAGGAATAAATTTCATTTGGTCATGATGCATAATTTTTTTAATGCACTGTTGAACTTGTTTTACTAGTATTTTGTTTTTGCATCAGTGCTGATGAGGGACATTATTAGTTTTTTTTTCTTATGCCTTTATTGAGTTTGGTATCAGAAACATACAGACTCTAGTATGAGTTTGCAAGGGTTTATTCTTGAATTTTTTGGAAGATGTTTATCAGGTTTATTGTTATTTTTTTTATTTCTATTTGATGGAATTTAGCTGTGAAGCCATCTGGTCTAGGTTTTTTGTTTTGTTTTGTTTTGTTTTGTTTTTTAATTATTGCATGCTTTTGATGAGCGCTTGAATCTCTAGTTATCACTTGGCTCACATTTTTAATTTTTTTCATGATTGGTTCTTGTATGATATTAGGAATGTACTTCTTGACTTCTAGATTATGTAATAATTTCCTATTATATGACTTACATTACCCTCTTAAGAACATTTAAAATTTTTCTGTGACATTAGTTAAAATGGTCGCTGTTTCATTTCTTTATATTTATTTATTTTTATTTTTATTATGATGACATTGGTTAAGGAAATCCAGTAAGTTTCAGGTGTACAATTTAACAGGAAGGCATATATATTGCATTGTGTGTTCACTGCCCATAATTAGATTTGTTTCTGGCACCATATATTTGACCTGTTTTACCCTATCTACCTCCCCCATACCTTGATAACCAATAGTCTATTGTCCGTGCCTATGACTCGCTGTCCTGTTTGTTTGTTGATTTTAGGTTTATATCACACATATAAGTGATATCATGTGGTTTTGAATAACACTGAATAACACTGCTATGAACATCGATGTGCAAATATCTTTTCAGATATGGATTTTCAAGTCTTTGGGGTAAATAGCCAGTAGAGAGATTGCTGGATCATATGACAGATCAATTCTTAGTTTTTTGAGGACCCTCCATACTGTTTTCCATTCTAGCTGTGCCAATTTGCAGTCTCAACACCAGTGCATGAGGGTTCCTTTTTCTTGGCATCCTCTCTGTTAGGTTGGGGGTGGGGGCGGGGCTGCCTGGAGGCCTCCCTGGCGCCACCACCCTAATCCGGATGCTCAACTGACATTCCCCATTCTATATCCTACCCCCACATAACCCTATAAAAACTATGCCCTCCTGTTCCGTCCCAGGGTGCGACTTCTCTGGCCCCTCTCCTCTCTGGACCAGAGAACCTTGCCCGGGAGCGCTCTCCCCATAAAGGCTTGCTTTTAAAACTTCTCTCAGCGTGTCATGCATTTACCTTAACACTCTCCAACACTTGTTATTACTTGTCCTGTGGATAACAGCTATTCTAACAGGTGTGAGATGCTCTTTCATTGTGATTTTGATTTGCATTTCCCCAATAGAGGTGTTCAGCATCTTTTCACAGGTTTGTTTAGCCATTGTATGTCTTCTTGGGTGAAGTGTCTGTTTAAGTCCTCTTCCCATTTTTTGATTCAATTGTTTTCTTGTTATCTAGTCGATGAGTTCTTTGATATTTTGGACCTTAGGCCCTTAATCAGAGGTGTTCCTTGCAAATATATTTTCCTATTTGGTTGGTTGTCTCTTTACCTTGTTGATGGTTTCTTTCGCTGTACAGAAGCTTTTTAGTTTGATGTAGTCCCATTCATTTATTTTTGCTTTTACTTCTCTTGCCTGTGAGGTCAAACTCATAAAATCCTCAAACGCACAAAGTTCAAGTTCCAAGAGTTTAGTTACTCTGTTTTCTTCTATGCAGTTTATTGTTTCAGATCTTATATTTGGATTATTGATCCATTTTGAGTTAATTTTAATGTGTGATAATGGACAACAGACTAGTTTCATTCTTTTACAAGTGGCTTCCAATTTTCCCAGCACCATTTATTGAAGAGGCTTTCCTTTCTCCACTGTATGTTTTTGGCTCTTTTGTCGAACATTATTTGCTCATATAAACATGGGTTTACTTCTGGACTCTTGATTCTGTTCCACTGGTCAGTGTGTCTGTTTTTCTGACAATACCATTGCCATTTCGATTATTGTCACTTTGTAGTACAGTTTGAAGTTGGGCAGAGTGATAGTTCCAGCGTCGTTCTTTTTTCTTTGGGTGGCTTTGGCGATTCATGGTCTTTTGTGCTTCCATCTGAACATGATGATTTTCTGTTCTATTTCTTTTAAAAGTGCCAATGGGATTTTGATGTGGATTGCATTAAATCTGTGTAATGCTTTATAGGTAATAAGGTCATTTGAACTGTTTTTCTTTTCCAGTCCAAGAACACGAAATATTTTTCCATTTCTTTGTATTTTCTTCGATTTCTTTTAATAGGGTCTTGTTTTTATTATATAGGTCCTTCATATGTTTCATTAAATTTATTCCTAAGTATTTTATTCTTTTTGTTGTAACTGCAAAAGGAATTATTTTTCACTTCTTTTTCTGACACCTCATTGTTAGAGTATAGGAATGCTATGGATTTTTCAATGTCGATTTTATATCCAGAGCCTTTACTGTATTTGCTTATTGTTTTTAGTAGTGTTCTTGTGGAGGCCCAAGAGTTTTCTAAATAGAGAATCATGTCATCAGCATATAGTGAGAGTTTGACTTCTTCGTTTTCTATTCGGATGCCTTTTATATCTTTCTCTTGCCTGACTACACTTGCTAGGACTTCCAATGTTATATTAAGTAACAGTGGCGGTAATGGACCAGCCTTGCCTTGTTCCTGATCTTAGAGGGAAGGTTTTTAGTTTTTCATCATTAAGTATAATATTGCCTGAGGGTTTGTCATACATAACCTTTATTATGTGAAGATACTTTTCTTCTATACCGATTTTTAAGTGTTTCGATCATAAATGGATAGTGTATCTCGTCAAAGGCTTTTTCTGCATCTATTAATATGATCACATGATTCTTAAATTTTTAAATTTGTTTATATGGTATATCACACTAATTGATTTGCATTTATTGAACCATCCCTGTCCCCCTGGGATGAAACCTACCTGCTGTATTCAGTTCACTAGTATCTTTTTTGCATCTGCGTCCATGAGATACTGGTTTGTAGTTTTCTTCTTTGGCATTATCTTACCAGGTTTTGGCATCAGGGTAATATTGGCCTTATAAAATGAATTAGAAAGTATTGCCTCCTCTTCGATTTTTTGAAGAGTTTGAGGAGAATAGGTATTAAATCTTCTTTGAATGTTTTGTAGAATTCAGTGGTGAAATCATCTGGTCCTGGACTTTTACTGTTTGGTAGGTTTTTGATGATCGTTTCAATTTCCATACTGCTGATTAGTCTATTTAGATTTTCCTCTTCTTCTTGATTTGGTCTAGGGATGTTGTATCTTTCTAAGTACTTATCCTTTCTTCTAGGTTGTTGTATTTGATGTTATATACCTTTTCATAGTATTCTTGTATGATCCTTTGTATTTCTGTGGTGTATGTCGTAATGTGTCTGTCCCCTTTCATCTCTGCTTTTGTGTCCTTTCTCTTTTTTCTTTAGTGGGTGTAGCCACGGCTTTGTCAATTTTATTAACCTTCTCAAAGAACCAGCTCTTTGTTACATTTACTTTTTCTATTGTTTGTTTTCAGTTTCATTTAATTCTGCTGATTTTAGCCTTCATTTGTTCTTTTCTAGTTTCTTTAAGATGAAGTGTTAGGTTGTTTATTTAGACTTGTTCTTGTTTTTTGAGATAGCCCTGTAATGATATGAACTTTCCTCTTATTACCGCTTGTGCCATGTCACAAAAGTTTTGATATGTCATACTATCATTATCATTCATGTTTGTGTATCTCTTGATCTCTCCTTTTATTTCTTTGACCCAGTCATTCTTCAGTAGCATGTTTTTTAATCTCTGTACTGTTGTGCAGTTTGGGTGTTTTTTGGTGAGTTTTAGATGATCAGCTTATTGTTGTTTCAAGGGGAGAGATCTGAAATGTCTCTCACTCCTCCATATTTACAATATCACTTATCATTTTGTTTTTATCTGTCTGTTGATCTCCTTTTATTTCTCATCTGACCCAGTCATTCTTCAGTAGCATGTTGTTTAATCTCTATGTATTTATGGTTCTTCCCATTCTCTTTTCACAGTTGATCTCCAGCTTCAACCCATTATGGTCAGAGAATATGGTAGGTATGATTTCAGTACTCTTATATTTGTTGAGGCTATCTGTGTGTGCCAGTATGTGGTCGATTCTTGAGAATGTTCCATGTGCACTAGAGAAGAATGTACAAGCAGCTGTTTGGAGATGAAAGGCTCTGTGTATGTCAGTTATGTCCAGTTGGTCTAATGTGTCATTTAACGATGTTATTTCCTTATTGATTTTCTGTTTGGATGATCTGTCCATATCCGACGGTGGAGTATTTAGGTCCCCTACTACGATAGCGTTTTGGTCTGTTTCTCCCTTTAGTTCTGTCAGTAATTGCTTTACATATTTCAGGGCTCCCTGATTGGGTGCATAGATATTAATAAGTGTTATGTCTTCTTGGTGCATGATTCCCTTTATCATTAAGAAGTGTCCCTCAGTATCTTTCTTTACCTTTTTTCTTCTGAAGTCTGTTTCGTCCGGTATTAGTACCACTACTCCCGCTTTTCTCTGAATGCCATTTGCTTGAAATATCATTCTTCACCCTTTCACTTTGAGTCTGTATTAGTCTTTGGAGCTGTGATGTGTCTCTTGGAGGCAGCATATGGTTGGGTTTTGTTTTTTGATCTATTCTGCATCTCTGTGCCTTTTTATTGGTTAGTTCAGTCCATTTATAGTTAGGGTGATTATTGAAATATGAGGTCTTCTTATAGCCATTTTATCTTTTGCTTTCTGGTAGCTCGGTGTTCCCATTGCTTCTTTGTTCCTTGTATGTTATTTTTTATTTTTATTTTTTGGTTGGGTTTAGTGGATTTTACCTCCTTTTCTTGTTTTATGTTATATACTTTAGTTGTAAATTTTTGGTGTGTGGTTAATATTGCAAATATGTAGAGGATAGTTTATATATATGTAAGGGACACACACACACACACACACCCATATTAGTCCGTTTTCTTCCGTGTTTGCCTTATCTCCATTGCCCTTTGTGGATTTGGATCTTTGAATACTCCCCATTTCTGTTATTGTTGTCTCAGTTTGTCCTATGCATGCTGAACGTTATTACTATATTGCAATAGCAAATCTCTTCTTACTGTTTAAGCTTATAATGCCCCATTCTTAATAAGGGTTGCACTCCTCTGCTTCTATCTGCCTGCTAGTCACCTTACTCACAATTATGTTTTGTTTTGTATTGTTTCTCGTCATTTCATTTTAGGTGAGCTGACCCCTTTCAGTATTTCCTTGTAGTAGAGATTGCCCTCTATTTTTTTATGTCTGGAAAGCTCTATTTCTCCTTCATATCTAAAGATGAGCTTTGCTGGATACATTATTCTTAGCTGGTAGTTCCTTTCATTTAATAATTTGAATATTTGATTCCACTCCTTTTTGGCTTGTGAGGTTGGTGCTGAGATGTCCGACAATAATCTACTGGGTTTTCCTATACATTACTGTCTTCTTTTCCTTGACTGCCCTGAGAATACTTTCTTTATCACTGATTTTTGATAATTTTAATACAATGTCTTGGTGAAGGCCTTTTTGGGATGAGATAATTGGTTGTTCTGTTGACTTCTTGAATTCCAAGCTCCAGCGCATTCCTTAGATTTGGGAAATTCTCATCAACTCTTTGTCTGAAAATACTTTCTAATCCCTGCTTTTTTTCCTCCTCTTCAGTCATGCCCATTATTCTTATGTTTTTTTTCCCTGATGATATCAGCTAGTTCTTGTATTTCTCTTTCATTATTTTTTATTCTTTGGTTTCTCTTTTCTTCCTTTGGATTTATTTTTAGATTTCTGTCTTTGTTATTATTGATCTCTTCCTCCATTTGGCCACCTCTATTTCCCAAGCCTGCTATTTCATTTTTCATCTCGTAGTGTGTTCATCATCTCCTAAAGTTCTACTTGATTCTCTGTGAGGGTTTCAGTCTCCTCGCTAAAGAACTCATTCTGCTGATCTAGTAGTTTTTTTCAATTCCTGAAGTTGTTGATATGAATTGTTTTGGATCTCGAGTTTTTCAGAAGTACCATCCTGAATTCTCTCATTTGAGTCACGTATTTCTTTGTCTTTAAGCTTGTTTTTGTAGAGATTTTTCTTTTTCTTTCTGAGCTACCTTATCAACTAGTTGTTCATGGTGTTTCATAGATTATTTCTTCACCTGGGAATTACTCCTCGCCCCTGCCCCCAGCAAGATTTATTATGTAAAAGGTCTCTAGCCTGTTGCTAGGTTGACATTTTTCTTTTGGTTTCTAGTAGGTAGCGTCTAGGCCTCTTGGATCCTTGCTTTATATAAAGTCTTAATAATTCCTTTTTTTTTTTTTCCCTATAAATATGCATTCACGCCCGCTACTCTCAGTCTCATTGTGTGTCAGTGTTAAGGACAGTTTCGGTAGCGTTTGCTCAGATTCCTGTAGTGCTTTGCAGTGTTCTGTCTTGGAGAATATACAAGGAGGGGCTCTCTGGGGTGGGGGATGGGGGCTGCAGCTCAGCCTCCCGTTTTGCAACTGGGGCTTGTTGTAATCAACTGTTGCTTTTCTGCCATTCCCATTTTTCCACTTTCTGCACTGATCCCAGGCACTGTCACTGCGTGGAGCTTACAGCTCTCCCTGGCTGTTCAGGGAACCCACCATACCTTCTCCCTCTCGCCTTCTTCCTCCAAGGAGCTCTGGCTGCTAGAACAGCTTCTTTGTTTCTCCCAGTCTACCCAATTCCTAGGGTTCTGACCTGTGGTAGCTCTTATGCACAAATCCCTCGCTCAGACGTGCTTGTGTGCGAGTTAGGCGTTTTTTTGTTGACTTTTAGATGTTCCCCTTGTTGTTTCAAGGGGAGAGTTCTGGGGACATCTCTCACTCTGCCATGCTTCTCCCTATTTCATTTCTAATTTATTTAAATCTTCCCACTTTTCTTAGTGTACATAAAGGTTTGTAAATTTGTTAATATACTAAACAGAAACAGGTCTTAGTTTGATTGTTTGTATGTATTTTCTAATCTCTCTTATTTCTGCTCTGATCTTATTTACTTCTAAAATATGGTTTACGTTTTTTTGAGGTGTAAAATTTGATTTCTGATTTTAGCTCTTTCTCTTTTTTGTAAGTAAATCTACTTTGTACCTCTTAGTGCTACTATCAATGCATCCTGTAAACTTTTTAGTCTGTTGTAGTTTCATTGTTATATCCATCCAGATTTTTAAAAAGTTCTCTTGTGATTTCTGTGAACTATTGGTTGTTTAAGAATGACTTCTTTACTTTACACATTTTGTGTGTGTGTGTGTTTTCCTATTTGTTACTAGTGTCATTTCCTTGTGGTTAGAGAAGATACTTTTTAGGGTTGTAGTTTGTAAACAATTTTTCATATTTGTTTTGTGCCTCACATGTAGTTGGTCGTGGAAAGTTTTATGCATGCTTGAGAAACGTGTTTTCTTATGTTAGGTGGAGTGTTTTGTATGTCTGTTAGACTCCATCGCTCTGTGAGGTTATCAATGTTCTGTTTTCTTTAGGTATCTTGTGTTTGGTTGTTGTATCCATGACTAAAACTGAAATAGTGAGGTCTCATACGATTACTATGCTGGGCCTATTGCTATCTGCTTTTCTGCCAACATTTACTTCATATGTTTGGGAGCTCTAATGTTATGTGCATCTCTAAAATTGTTAGAACTTTTTGGTGAATGGACTCTTTTACAGTTATAATGTCCTTTGCCTGTTCTTTGTTTTTGTCTTAGAGTCTGTTTTGCATCTTAGAACATAACCACCCCAGCGCTCTCTAGGAAATGATTTGCATGGAATATCTCGTTTCCTCCTTTCACTAATAGCCGATCTCTATCCTTCAATTTGTGAATTTCCACAGTTGAGCTCTTTGACTTTTTGTCTCACTGAGTCTGCTTTTTCCTCCTCTTTTCTCCTGGTCTCTGCTGAAGGAGGAGCTGTGGTCAGCCCCCTTTCTTTACTATAATTTCAGCGAAAATGCACCCACTGTTTCATGGTAATCAAAATGGTTGGTGAAATGTTTCTGGTTAATAACAGGTTTTACTCCAATTCATTTTTGTTCTGATTTCTAATTATCAAAGAATTTTTTTTCAAGTGTCCACAATTGTGAAAATTTTTGAAATCTTAATTTGTCAAATTGATGTATAACACTAATAATTCTTAAAATCTGAAATCCTCGTTTTATGAGTTAAATAAACCAATACACTATTTGGCTTTTGTTAAAGCCTACATGTCTAAATGTGAATGGAGAAAATTGTATTTATATGTTTCAGTAAGTGTTTATAGAAATTAGAACTAAGTAGTCTATATTTCAGTTTGTATACCTTTTTTCTAGCCTTCTTTACTATATGGTCTTCAAAAATAAAAATAAGTACCACTGTTACATTTTTATTGACCCAAGATGCTCAAATACACATGAATAAAAATTATAATTTATAAAGTCATCCAAAAATATGTCACAAGACAACTCTCATTTCAGTTAATTGGTTTGTCTATATCTGTGTGCATGCGTGCATGGATGGTTTTTAATAAAGTATATGTTTTTAAAAAATAAAATAGATTTTTATTAAAAGACATCATTTCTTAAGTTTTATATTTTTTGAACAGTTGAAATATCTTAAATATATTTCATGTTCTTAATGTTCTTCCTTAAACATGTTACTTATTTAACCAAAAGTAAAAATAGTGTCGCATTATGTGCCTGTGTTTGGTCATGCATGGAAATGTAATGACCTTTCATGGAGTTCACTGTCATTAACCTTGAACTAGTTTCAAGTTTTCTCTGACAACGCTTTGTCAGTTTACTTCTGAGGTTCAGTCTATTATATAATTTTTATTTTTAGGTTCAGTCTAAATGCCAGCATTTGAGTTCAAGTGTTTGCTGGATCAAATCTTAGATTTTTACCCTAGGCAAGTTTCTCAGAACGTCCCTGACATGATTTCTGCTCTGTAAGATGGGAATAGGCTTGAATGTAGTGAGCTATTATGTTGATAACTAGTTCAAATATGTACTACATTTAGATTAATGCACATAGGACATGTTCAAAACTTTTAGTCATGGCTGTTGTTATCCTTATCACAACATATGACTCTGAATTTTTTTTAAAGACGCTGTGGACTTTGTCTTCTCTAAAGACACCGCTCATACTCTAGCTCATCTAGACACTGAGTATTGCTCAGTGTATAGAACATAACATCTATTCTAACCCTTCTGTAGAGACAGCCCGATGGTGAATTTTAATTGTAATTTCATGTATGATTCGCCAAAATGAGAGACCCTCCCTGATTTATGGGCAGTCATAACATTTTATGAGAAAGTAATAGAAACCTACATTATGGGCACAGATCAGATATAAAAATATCTGATGTGGACCTGTCAGAACACTTCTCCTGAATTGATTTTATATCTCTCCACTTTTCTCATTCTATGTGAAGGTAAGAACCATCATCATTTCCCCATGCTGAAATATGTTTTCCTTTCAGGGACAGTTGACACTCAGCGATGTGTTCATAGAATTCTCTCAGGAGGAGTGGGAATGCCTGGCCCCAGCTCAGAGGGCCTTGTACAGAGAGGTGATGTTGGAGAGCTACCGGAACATGCGCTTTCTGGGTGAGGATGACTTTCTTCATGGGGGTTTCTTTTCCCTTAAGTGTTTCTTGGAAGCCCCTGCTTTGGGTGACTTAGACTGAAACCCTGTTACTGAGACATGAAAAGGATTTAAAAGGTAGCATCAGGATTTTAACCTCGCCCTTTCTTCAGATGGTCTGCCCACATCGTATTACATAAAGGATTGTTCCAAAGCTCAAATATTTCTAAAGCCCTGCGGCAACCTTAAAATATCTAATTTTTTCTTTTTTATCTCCATGAATTGATTAGTTTCTGGAAGAGCGCTCGCTATCTGCTTATGACATTGATCTCTCTGTGCAGAACAAGACGAGGAGTTGATGGATTCGGGAACTATGTTTCTTGAGCCATCTGTATTCTCATTCCTCAGCTGACCAGAGATCGGGGATTCTGGCAGAACTACAGGTCTTCATGCTGCTTTCTTCTTATGTGCAGGAATTTCTGTTTCTGATCTGTATATTGTCTCCATTTTGGAGCAAGGGAAAGCACCCTGGACTCTGGAGAGCGAGTTGAACATAGCACAAAAACCAAATTGGTGGGAACATATCAAAAGTGTGAACACAGGTAAGAACTCAGGAAGAGAAAGAGGAGGCCACAGCCTTCGTCGTGTTTGTAAACTCGCCTGAAGCGAGAAAGTTGTGTTCAAACAGAAGTTTATTTATGGAGAACCATCAAAGGAAATTTTTCTTTCCAATTTATCATTTTGTCCTTCAGGATGTAAAATTTATTTTTCACCCTCAGTGGGGCTGCAGGTCAACATAGATTCAGGCAGAGTCTTTATCATGGTCCCAACACTCTGTTCTGTGGCCCTTGTAAAGTCTGGTTCTCCAGCTAGAGGAGCATGGGGCTGGCTGTGTGACATGGTCTCTGTCCTCCTGGTCTCTCCTGGACTGGGTTTCATTGGATGCTCGGTTCTCAGTCCATGCAGAGCAGAGCTGAGGCCTTGCTGTCCTTGCTGCCCTTCCCGATCCCATTCCCATTTCCTGTGGTTGGAAAGTCTTATCAGAAGAGATGACGCAGTGTCTTTCTGTCCATTCAATCTGGCACCCCAGGAACCGCATGAGGCTCTCCCCTGTCCTGTCCACATTTTCCGGTCCCTCAGCCGTTTTTTCTGCATGCCCATGCTTTACACTTCAGAGGTGTGTGTCACAGGGAGGTGGTTAGAATCTTTTATAACTGTTATTATGAAATCTCTAGAGACAGTGGACAGAGAGAGCATCTCTTCAGTCTCCAGTCCTACATGGAGAGCGCATTTCAATCTTCCATGCTCATAGTGTCGTGTCTGTGGTGGCACTCACAGTCCCCTCACGATCCTGCCATGTGTGACCCGATTCCTTGTATTCTTCTCTGTCTCTGCACCACACTACCTCATCTGGTAATATAGACTCTTCCAGATTTCAAATTCTCTGTAGTTTGGACGGTTTGCCTCTGACCCTTGCCCATGAACTACACATTGCTGGAGTCTGATAGTTGAGAGTCTTTTGCTGGTGCGACTCACCTTTATGGTATGGACAACTCTTGGTGGGCTCTCGTTCGAAATGAGTGTCCTTGGTCCCAGAAAATGCTTGGTGGAGATTTTTTGACTCCGTGTTGCAATATTATCCCACTATGCACAGAAGCAGCTATTGGAGCTGCCTGGTAAAGTGATCAGCATGTACCAGGACACTGAGATAGAAAGTGTTACGACAGCCAGACGGATAAGTGTTTTCAGTTTTGTTTCCAGTTGTGGAATGTCAGGAAGCATCTCTCTGGAACACTGTGATCACGTGGACCACATACACATACATACTAATCGGAGTAGAATTTCTCCTGAGGGAACATTGTCCAAGTTCACGGCCTCCTGTCCTCGAGGCTACTGACTGAACTGTCCTTTCATGCCATGGTTCTCATTCCCTGTGTGTGCTGTTGTGCAAGCTGTCTCAGTAGGTATACTTTTGAAGCATTTTGTTGAGGGTGGTTATGAAGGTGAATAGTGCATCAGCGAAGTTACTGTCCTTTGTTTTTAATTAAGCCACTGCTTCTTTTATCTTGCATATTTCCATGCATTATAAATGAACTTGAGTTTTACTTATTTAGTCATCTGTTTTATATTTTTCATGATTCTCAAGTGTTTTACATTTACTATGTATTGGAGGGTAAAATTAAGAAATGGATATTGTTTGCCATATTGACAGTATTTCCTTCTTTAGTGTGGAGAGTATGGCTCACTAGCCCTGTTCTATAAATCCTAAAGTTACAGTCTTTTGAAAAGATAGTCTTAATTCTTTTACTTTTTTTACCTGCTAATTACTTCATATAAAGTTCCTCTTTTGTCAGTTGAATTCTGTACAAGTTTTAAATTGGCAATTTTCAATACCTTGAGGCTATGTATATTTTTTGTTACATTCTTATTTCAGACATAGCAAATTGATTTTTCATATTTATAAGATTTATTATTTTTTCTACAGAATGTGTTACATTTTCTGTCCATAATATATTGAGTTTTTTTGTTACTATATTTCTGCTTCTTCCTTTAACTGTTCTTTTCTAATAATACCCTGTCTCTAACATCGATGTCTACATTGGTTTACTGAACTAATTCTTAAATATTTCATTGTATTTTTTCAGGAACCTTACCTGAGTTCTTTCATTTTAAAAACTTTTTTTCTACTGTTCTTTATGGCATCTGTAATATCTGCAAATTTTCTAATGTTCTGGAAGTTGCATTCTTAAGCTCAGATATGAAGACTTTTTTTCATCTTTGTATCTGAACTCCATGTAACGTGCACCTAGACCTAGAATCATATCACCTGCAAATAGTGACAGTTTGACTTCTTCATTTCCTATTTGGGTGCCTTTTATATCTTTCTCTTGCCTGATCGTACTCACTAGGACCTGCAATGTTTTATTGAATAACAGCGGCAATAGTGGACAGCTTTGCCTTGTTCCTGATCTTAGAAGGAAGGTTTTTAGTTTTTCACCATTAAGTATAATGTTGGCTGAGTGTCATAAATGGCCTTTATTATGTTAAGTGTTTTGTTAAGCGTTTTATCACAAATGGATGTTGTCTCTTATCAAAGGCTTTTTCTGCATCTCCTGATATAATCATATGATTCTTATTTTTTAATTTGTTTATGTGGTATATCACATTGATCGATTTGCATATGTTGAACCATCCCTGTGCCACTGGGATGAAGCCCACTTGATCGTGGTGTATAATCTTTTTAATATGTTGCTGCATTAAGTTCACTAGTATTTTATTTTGCATTTTTGCATCTGCGTTCATGAGAGATATTGGTCTATAGTTTTCTTTTTGTGTGTTATCTTTACCAGGTTTTGGTAGCAGAGTAATATTGACCTCATAAAATGAGTTGGGAAGTCTTGCCTCCTCTTGGATTTTTTGGAAGAGATTGAGGAGACTAGGTATTAAATCTTCTTTGAATGTTTGGTAGAATTCACTGGTGAAACCATCTGGTCTTGGACTTTTACTTTTCGGCAGGTTTTTGATGATTGTTTAAATTGCCATCTTGCTGACTGGTCTATTTAGATTTTCCAGAACTTCTTAATTCAGTCTAGGAAGATTATATTTTTCTAAGTACTGGTCCATTTCTCCTAGGTTATTAAATTTGTTATTGCATACTTTTTCATAGTATTCTTGTATGATCTTTTTTATTTCTGCGCTGTCGTAATTTTCCCTTTTTCATCCTCGATTTTGTTTATTTGCATCCTTTCTCTTTTTTCTTTAGTGAGTCTAGGCAGGGATTTTTCAATTTTATTAACCTTCTCAAAGAACCAGCTCTTTGTTGCATTTAATTTTTTTGTTGTTTTTTTGTTTGTTTTGTTTTCAATTTCATTTATTTCTGCTCTAATTTTGATTATTTCTTTCCTTCTGCTGACTTTAGACCTTTTCTGGTTTTTCCTTTTCTGGTTTTTTAAGGTGAAGGCTTAGGTTGATTATGTGGGCTCATTCTTGTTTTTGGATGTAGACTTGTAATAATATGAACTTTCCTCTTCTGACTGCTTTTGCTGTGTGCCAAGAGTTTTGATATGTTGTGCTATCATTATCATTTGTTTCTCTGTACCTCTTGATCTCTCTTTTTATTTCTTCTCTGACCCAGTTATTCTTCAGTAGCATGTTGTTAATTATGTATTTGTTGTTCTTCCTGCTTTCTTTTTGCAGTTGATCTCTACTTTCAAAGAAAGCATTATGGTCAGAGAATATGGTAGGTATGATTTCAGTACTCTTATGTTTGTTGAGGCTATCTGTGTGTGCCAGTATGTGGTCGATTCTTGAGAATGTTCCATGTGCACTAGAGAAGAATGTACAAGCAGCTGTTTGGAGATGAAAGGCTCTGTGTATGTCAGTTATGTCCAGTTGGTCTAATGTGTCATTTAACGATGTTATTTCCTTATTGATTTTCTGTTTGGATGATCTGTCCATATCCGACGGTGGAGTATTTAGGTCCCCTACTACGATAGCGTTTTGGTCTGTTTCTCCCTTTAGTTCTGTCAGTAATTGCTTTACATATTTCAGGGCTCCCTGATTGGGTGCATAGATATTAATAAGTGTTATGTCTTCTTGGTGCATGATTCCCTTTATCATTAAGAAGTGTCCCTCAGTATCTTTCTTTACCTTTTTTCTTCTGAAGTCTGTTTCGTCCGATATTAGTACCGCTACTCCCGCTTTTCTCTGAATGCCATTTGCTTGAAATATCATTCTTCACCCTTTCACTTTGAGTCTGTATTAGTCTTTGGAGCTGTGATGTGTCTCTTGGAGGCAGCATATGGTTGGGTTTTGTTTTTTGATCTATTCTGCATCTCTGTGCCTTTTTATTGGTTAGTTCAGTCCATTTATAGTTAGGGTGATTATTGAAATATGAGGTCTTCTTATAGCCATTTTATCTTTTGCGTTCTGATAGCTTCCATTGCTTCCTTATCCTTGTGTTTCTGTTTTCTTTATTTTCGTTGGCTTTCGTGGGTTTTGCCTCTGATTCTTTTTGTTTTATGTTATATACTTTAGTTGTAAATCTTTGGTGTGTGGTTACCATTACAAATATACAAATATGTAAAGGATAGTTATACACACACACACACACTTACATATACACATACATATACAGTTGTCCATTTTTTCCTGTGTGCCTTATCTCCTTTCCCCTTTGCAAACTTGGATCTTTGAATCCTCCCCTTTTTCGTCATTGTTATCTCAATTATGTTTCTATGTATGCTGAATGTTCATTACTATCTTGCTCTAGCAATTTTCTTCTTATTATTTAAGGTTGTAATGCCCTGTTCTTAGTAAGGATTGCACTCCTCTACTTCCATTTGCTTGATTGTCACTTCACTCCTAATTATGTATTTTTCGTTGTTATTTTGTTTTAGGTGAGCTGACCCCTTTCAGAATTTCCTGTAGTGCAGGCCTTGTAGTGGAGAATTCCCTCAATTTTTGTATGTCTGAAAAGGTCTTTATTTCTCCTTCATATCTAAAGGAGAGCTTATCTGAATACATTATTCTAGGCTGGTAGTTCCTTTCACTTAATAGCTTAAATATTTTATTCCAGTCCTTTCTTGCTTGTAAGGTCTGTGCTGAGAAGTCTGATGATAATCTAATGGGTTTTCCTTTATAGGTTACTGTCTTCATTTCCCTGGCAGCCCTGAGAATTTTATCTTTGTCGTTGATTTTTGCTAACTTTAATACAATGTGTCTTGGTGAAGGACTGTTTGGGTTGAGATTAACTGGGTGTTCTGTTGACTTCTTGAATTCCAAGTTCTAGCTCATTCCTCAGATTAGAGAAATTCTCGTCTCCTATTTGTTTGAAAATGCTTTCTAGTCCCTGCTCCTATTCCTCCCCTTTAGTAATGCCCATTATTCTTATGTTTCCTCTCCTGATGGTATCAGTTAGTTCTTGTATTTCTCTTTCACTATTATTTATTTCTTAGTTTCTCTCTTCCTTCTGATTTATTTCTAGATTTCTGTCTTCACTATCACTGATCTTTTTCTCCATTTGGTCGACTCTATTTCCCAAGCTTGCTATTTCATTTTTCAACTCTTGCAGTGTGTTTTTCTCCAGAAGTTCTATTTGGTTCTTTTTGAGGATTTCATTCTCCTTTCTCTGCTCATCTAGCTGTTTTTGCAATTTCTGAAATTGTTGATAAGACTTGTTTCAGAACTCATTGAGCTTTTTCACAAGTACCATCCTGAGTTCTCTGTCACTTAAGTCGCATGTTTCTATGTCTATAAACTCATTTTCTGAAGATTTTTCTTTCTTTCTGAGATGCCTTGTCACTTTGGTTGTTCATGGTGTTTAATGGACTATTTCTGTGCCTCGGCATTAATGGAAGTGTATTCTGTTGTTTTTCCAGAAAGGAGATTTATTATATAAAGGTCTCTCTTTAGCCTGCTGAAAAGAAAGCACTTTTCTTTTGGTTTCTAGTAGGTGACGTCTAAGCCTCTTGGATCCCTGCTTTTTATATAGAGCCTAATGTTGTTTATTTTCTTGTAGATTTTAATCACACTTGCTACTGTTAGTTTCATTCCCTGTCAGTGTTAGCAACAGTTTTGGTAGCGTTTGCTCAGATTTCCCTGGAGCTCCGCGGTGATCGGTCTCGGAGAGTATGGGGGGAGGGTCCCTCTGGATTGGGGTTAGGGGCTGTGTGTCAGCTTTGGTTTTGCAACTGGGGCCAGTAGAAATCAACTATTGTGTCCCTGTGGTCTCGTCCCACTTCTCTTCCCTCTGCCCTAATGATTTAGCCCTGCTGCCAGCTGTGTAGAAAAGTCCTGGCACTTTCAGGCAGGGCTGTTCAGGGAAGTCGCTGAACCTTCTCCCCTTGCCCTCCTTCTTCAAGGAGCTCTGGCGACTGCGAGAGGCAGCGTCTTTATTTGTCCCAGCCCATCTCCCAACACCCAGGGTTCTGACCTGTGGTAGCTCTTATGCGCAGATCCCACGCTCAGACGTGCTGATGTGCAGTTTGGGTGTTTTTGTTCAGTTGTAGATGTTCAGGTTATTGTTGTTTCAAGGGGAGAGATCTGAGGATGTCTCTCACTCTGCCATGTTTTCCCAGAATCTTGTTTTCTTTCTATTTTCTTCTTTTTCCTGAGCCTGCCAAACAGCATTCTCCTTTGTATGCCTAGTAATTTGTTTATTTTAGATAACTTTTATAAGTAGAATCATATACTATTTGTCTTATTTGTGAGTGGTAATTTCACTTATCAGAATGTCCTTGATTAGCTACATCGTAGCAAATGACAGGATAAGTGTCTTATTTTGAACAGTGAATCATATCCCATTGTGTGTATTTACAGCATTTTGTTTGTGCAGTCCTTTCTCAGTAGGCATGTGGGTTGTTTCTACATCTGGGCTATTGTGAATAATGCTTCTGTGAACACATGGATGCAAACATCTCTTCGAGATCCTCCTGTTAGTTTTTTATATATGCCTCTGAAGTGGAATTGCTGCATCACATGGTGTTTGAGGAAGATTGGCATTAGCTCTTGTTAAACATTTGGTAGAATTTTTTAGTGATGTTATCTGGCCTTTCTTTGTTGGATGGTTTTAGTTAGTCATTTTATCTCCCTGCAAGTTATAGATATGTCCATATTTTTTTATCTCTTCATGATTCAGCCTCGGTAGGTGGTGACTCAGAAACCATTTTTAGAGTGGATGGCTGCGCAACAGTCTCATAGTGAGAAAGGTCAGCTGTTTTATTTTCTGGAAGTATTTCTAAGATCCTGGTATCTGTTATAAGCCTTTGTGATCTGTATAGCCAGGTGGGCAGTCATGCTTCAAAACATGTCAGCTGTGTCTGTAGGACCAGATTCCAATCCTGTTTTTGTCACTTTTATGTAAATCGAGGTTATGTACATAAACCCTGTGAGTCTACTGCTGTTATTTAAAAGCATTTTGCTAATTTCCCACAAGAATTTTCAAAACCCATTAGTGCTGTTAGATGGCTTAGGACGTTGCATCTTTTCTACTGAAGACTCAAAAGTTACTTTTCTTTAACAAGACATATCAACTTTCTAGTGTCTTTCTTATGAGATATTCTTTTGCCTGCATCATATTCTGTGTTTTTATTGTCTAACATGTTCCCTCACCTTAGTCAATTTGTTGGCCAATGTACTAGATATTTAAATGGCTGTGCATACATATTGTTTCGCTCTATGGACTGGCTGTTTTGTAGCAGTCATAAAAGTTTAGTGGTGAGTATTGGCATCATTCTAATATTGTTCTCTATAAAGTTATGTGTCTTCCTGATCTGATCTTTAGACATCAGTGATCCCCATATAGTTTCCAATTCTCATGTTGTGTGCTCCTTCTAGAACGGAAGTTCTTTTTTTCTTAAAGAGGGAATGCTTAGAGATCGACAGAGTTAACTTTCTGTAATATGGTTACCTGTTTTTTATTGCTGGTTTTCTCACGGGTTCCTAGGATCCTTTTTTTTATTTTTAACTATTATTATGATGTACAGATGATATTCTTTCAGCATGTATTATGCAATATAACTAAAATGCACCGCTTGTTGATGTTCTCAAATGCATTATTTTCATGTGTGCTGATAGTCTTATAACTTATAGTTAAAAGTGTTTTGTTTTTTTAAATGTTTTATAGACATTTTAATTTTCTCAGTGTTATATTTGTTCAATTTTAGACTGCTCTGTATTCAGATTATTCTTTAGGTAATACTTTGTATAACTTACCTTTACAATGTACTACTTATTCTTTAGCATTTATGTCAAATATTTAGGTAAAAATGTGTATCATGTATGTTTTTCTACACTTATGAGATAGCATATGATTATTGACAAATGGTATGTATTTTGTAGTCATGGTGGAAAGTTATTCTTTTCTTGAAAGCTAACATAAGTTTACATGACTTGAATATTTTTATCATAGGATGTTGAAACTAGGCCACCCTAAAATTAATTTGAATTGCATGTGACCACTATTTCCTTGTAAAGAATCCTGTTTCTTTATTAGTTCAAAAGTTCGAGGGTCATGTTGGGAAGTTTCATAACTATGTTCAGTATAGCTTTACTTTTGGTGTAATATTAGATTTCTATATGAAACATTTATTTACAAGCTAATAGGGTAAATGTGGAATTTTTTTTTCCTCGTAGATAGATGTTCTCCATATATTATCAAGAAATTAAAACCAACAAAACCCAGTAATACAGGAGGAGCATTCCAATCGATGATGTTCAGAAGATGTGAAAGCCATGTGATCAAAGATTTTTACTTCAGGGAAATCCAGGAAGATATGCATGATTTTGCTTGTCAGCAGAGAGATGATGAAAGCAATTGCAAAGGAATGTCTATAAGTCCTAGAAAACATCTCACTGATAGAAAAGGTGAACTTGGTAGTGAGCATGCTGGAAAGGAGCCTATTAAAAACGGGTTTGGACAGAAGTTTCAGTCACATCGGGCTGTTACGGAGATAGTTCATACTGAAGAGAACGTTGGCGAATGTAATCCAGCCGAGAAGTCTATCAACAATATTTCCTTTGTTTCTCCACTTCAAAGAGTTTTCTCTAGAGTCCAAGCCACTGTTGGTACTGTATATGGGAATGATTCTAGATGTCCTTCAATACTGACAAAAGACCTGAAAGCATGCAGGAAAAATTCCTACAAATATAATGAGTGTAGCCAAGAATTTAGTGCACGTTCAGGCCTAACTAGCCACCAGATAATTCATACTGAAGGGAAATCTTACAAATGTAAAGAGTGTGGCAAAGAGTTTAGTGTGCATTCAAGCCTAACTAAACATCAGATAGTCCATACCAGAGAGAAACCTTATAGATGTAATGAGTGCGGCAAAGCCTTTGGTGTGCGTGCAAGGTTAAGTAGACATCAGATAATTCATAGTGGAGAGAAACCTTACAAATGTAATGAGTGTGGCAAAGCCTTTAATGTGCATTCAAGCCTAACTACACATCAGAGAATCCATACTGGAGAGAAACCTTACAAATGTAATGAGTGTGGCAAAGCCTTTAGTTTGCATTCAAGCTTTAGCTACCATCAGTTAATTCATAGTGGAAAGAAACCATACAAATGTAATGAGTGTGGCAAAGCCTATTGGGTGAGTTCAAATCTAACTACACATCAGAGAATCCATACTGGAGAGAAACCTTACAAATGTAATGAGTGTGGCAAAGCCTTTAGTGTACGTTCAAGGCTAACTAGTCATCAGATAATTCATAGTGGAGAGAAAAGTTTCAAATGTAATGAGTGTGGCAAAGACTTTAGTGCTCAGTCTAGCCTAACTACACATCAGAGAATCCATAGTGGAGAGAAACCTTACAAATGTAATGTGTGTGATAAAGCCTTTAGGGTGCGTGCAAGCCTAACAAGTCATCAGATAATTCATAGTGGAGAGAAACCTTACAGATGTCATGAGTGTGGCAAAGCCTTTAGGTTGCGTTCAAGCTTCAGTTATCATCAGTCTGTCCATACTGGAAAAAGACCTTACAAATGTAATGAATGTGGAAAGCAGTTTGGTGTGCATTCGAACCTAACTAAACATCAGATACTCCATACCGGAGAGAAACCTTACAAATGTAATGAGTGTGGCAAAGCCTTTAGTGTGCGTGCAAGCCTGACTAGTCATCAGATAATTCATAGCGGAGAGAAACCTTACAAATGTAATGAGTGTGGCAAAGGCTTTAGTGTACATTCAAGCCTAACTGTACATCAGAGAATCCATACTGGAGAGAAACCTTACAAATGTAGTGAGTGTGGCAAAGCCTTTAGTGTGCGTTCGAGCCTAACTCACCATCAATTAATTCATAGTGGAGAGAAACCTTACAAATGTCATGAGTGTGGCAAAGCCTATTGGGTACGTTCAAGCCTCACTTACCATCAGTTGGTCCATACTGGAAAGAGACCTTACAAATGTAATGAGTGTGGCAAAAACTTTAGTATGCGTGCCAGCTTAACTAGTCATAAGGTAATTCATAGTAGAGAAAAAACTTTCAAATGTGATGAATGTGGCAAACAGTTTCGTGTTCATTCAGGTCTAACTACACATCAGAGAATCCATACTGGAGAGAAACCTTACAAATGTAGTGAATGTGGCAAAACCTATAGAGTGCGTGGAAGCCTAATTTATCATCAGTTAACTCATAGTGGAGAGAAACCTTACAAATGTAATGAGTGTGGCAAAGCCTTTATTGCTCATTCAGCGCTAACCACACATCAGAGAATCCATACTGGAGAGAAACCTTACAAATGTAAAGAATGTGGCAAAACCTTTAGTTTGCGGTCAGGCCTAACTAGTCATGAAACAATCCATACTGGAGAGAAACCTTACAAATGTAGTGAGTGTGGCAAATCTTTTAGGTTGCGTTCAAGCTTCAGTTACCATCAGTCGGTCCATACTAATAAGAAACTTTACAAATGTAATGAGTGTGGCAAAGCCTTTAGTGTGCATTCAGGTTTAACTAGACATCAAAGAATCCATACTGGGCAGAAATGTTACAAATGTAATGAATGTGGCAAAGACTTCAGTGTGCGTTCAAGCCTAGCTACACATCAGCAAGTCCATTCAGGAGAAAAAACCTTACAGATGTAATGAGTGTTGCAAGGTTTTCCATAAGAAATCTCACCTTGTGAGTCATCAGAGAAACCATACCGCAAAGAAACTAAAAGGTATTGATTGAGGTTGGCACAGCCTGTGATGTGAGTTCAAACCTACTTCTATCAGATATCCCATACTGATGAGAGGCCTTAGAAATATAATGTATGTGCCAGGGCTGTTAGGTATTGCCTTACACGCAGTATTCACCAAATAATTCTTCATTGCACATGCCATGAATATGTCAAAGTTTTAAATTAGAACTCTTTACTTACTAGAAGAATATAAGTTTTGAAGAGATCCTACACAAACTAATGTGTGGCAAAATGTTTATCCAAAGATCAATGGTTGGGAAATACTGGAGCGAATCCTTAAAATTGCAATGAGTGCGGCAAAGCCGTTAGAGTTCAGGTATTATGTAAGAATAGAGACTCCACAGGAAAGAGAAATTCTGTGAATATGTGTCAGAACCTTTATCCAGGTCTCCCAATTCACTAGACATCAGATTATGAGAAACTTCTTCAAGAAACCTTGCAAAAGTAATGTGCATGCTAATGCTTTTACTCAAAGATGAAAACTGGGACACCAGAAGATTTTTTTTTGGAGAGTAAATTTACAAATGTACTTAATGTCAAAGCTTTTCATCAAATGTTTACATTTTGGGGGTAATGACAAAGGAGGACAGATGCTATACTAATATACTGAACATGGAAATAGTAAGCAACGGTGTGTATTCAAGATTCACCCAAGAATTTATGCAAGTGTAACGAATGTAGTTAATGGTTTTTTTCTTTTTACCAATTCTCCCTACCAACCCCACAGTCCAGATTTCATGCTAAGAATAACTAAGTTTCACTACATTGTAAGGTTTCTCTCCAGTAATAAATTAAGACATTATGTGCTGCAGAAACTTTGCAAATCCAGCTATTTTAATACTGTGGACATATGATGTATCACAGGAACAAGAATGTGTACAAACAGCCCATTCATTACCTTTAGTGTTATAATATTTAGTTGCACTTTCTTGAGAAAAACTATGTGACTATGACTTTTGACCTGAAATCCAAAGTATGTTGAACTTATGCCTATTTTCCAGGCCTTACATACTGGTCTTTGGGAAGCAATCCATATGATGAAAAGGCCTACTTCATTGGGCATGGTTCATTTATATCCTTATCCCTTGGAATGACAAGGGCACTGAATATCATATTAATTATTATATGAATTAGTATGACAGAAGGCAGAGAATAACAAAAAACTACGTTCGAAGTATTTCTACTTACTGGGGTCAAAGTGCCCCGTCTCTGGACAGGCTACGGTTGGTCATAGGAAAGAAGGCTTCACCAACTGACCATGAAACAGCAGATCCAGATGTGAAAGATCTGGGCTTTTCATGGGAGGGGATTGATGGGTGACTAGTGGGTAATTTATGGGGTAGAAGTAATGCAGAGCAAGTGGAGACTGTCCATAGAATGGCAATAACTTATATCAAAGATGAATGGAAAACTTGTCTTAAGCTTGGAAATTGTAGAAAGAGCAGTTACCTGACCGGAGAACTTAATAAAAAGAACAAGAACAGTATGAGCATGTGTGTGATTCATATTGAAGTGTTGGTATTTGCTAATTTTACTTAGAACATATCTTAATGCTCATGTTTTAACAAAATTTAACCTTTTTTTTTCTAACCGTAAGTGAATTATGTTTTTTTGTACCAACACAGATTTATTTCACCTCTATCAGGTAGTTCATAACATAAATAAGCAGTGCACCTTGGGCTCTCAAGGTCAATGGAATCTATAACAATTTTCTTTGGATCAAAGAACACAGTTTAGTCCTTGTATACTCATGTGCCCCTGGGTTTTTCTCTCCACACTCTGCCCCATGACATTTATGAGGTGATATTCAAAATACCTTAGCTGTACAGTTCCAGATTCTGACCTCTAAAACCTGCCTGTCTTTTATGAATATACACCGTAGTGTTGTATTTATGTCCTATTTGTACCCAAATACACCCCATGGCTTCTTGATTTACATGAAGTGAAAATAGAAACATAGTTAAAACATGGTAAAATTAGGAAAGGAAATTTCAGAAATTAAGGATGAAATTTTTATGAGCTTGGATCACTCGGAAATAATTTAAATGAAAAATAGAATGAAGACTTTGGGGGCGGGAGGGGGAGAGATTTTCATTAGTCACTCTAAAACCTTTTTATCTTTTTTCTTTTTTTTAAATTTACATTTCTGACCATTTGTTGGAATAGGTTGGAACTCTGTCCAAACATTGTTTTGCATATCAGTACTGATGCTGTCATACACTAAAGTATTAGATTACTGGTTACATATGAAAGCCATCTTGAGAGTTCTGTCATGTGCTTTTTGGTGTCAGTCAAATCAGACAAAACTAGGTCAATTTGAGATTAAATGCTAAGATAAATGGTGAACCATGACCGATCTTCAGTGAGAATCACATTGCAGTATTTTAGCAGCACCAGATCAGAGTGGTGTTAGGCCCTCTCGTTTACCTCCACACATTCAGCAAACTTGTCACAAATCATTCTTTATACCTTGTGTCTGTTACTGGACTAGTTTCTACCCCCAGGAATCTCTTGTGAGGTGAGCAGTTACCCCAACTCTTCATCCACCTCTTTCCCTTATAGACTGCCTCTCCGACTGAAGTAAAGACTCATGTGAGTCCTTCCTGTTGCCAGGACTATAGGCTCCACCCCGGTGTGACCATAAAAATGATTTCCAATTTTTGCAAATATTTCCTAGGAGGGGCGTGACCACTCCTGCATCACACCTCGCATCTATGTAGAGTTCAGCAAAGCAACAGATAACATGCTGTGTTGTTTTCAACTGCATATGACAGTATTCCAGTAAAGTCCTGACATCAGAATGAAGGAACTCATTTGCAGGCAGGATTGAAAGGGTGTAATTGTGTCTCTGGTAAAGGTTACCGTTAAGAAATACTTCGAGTGTCAAGGACAAGTTAAAAACAGGACAAAGTGTAAGGGAAGGACATGCCCTAATGTCCTTTGACATAAGTTGCCTATTGGTTAGAATAAATCCATGAAATTGCTCCTTCAGGGCAAAATGCTTTAGTGAATGGAAACTGCAAGTGTGGCTCTCCTAGGAAGGCCTGAGAAGCACAAAGACCCTGGAATAAATCAAAAGCTCTGGGCATGTCTTGCTAAATTTGTGGGTGCATCTGAGAGTGTGGAGCTGTTTGCTATCACCAAGTGCCATGTTTCTGCTGTTAGAGAAATGCAGATCAAAAGCAAGAGGTACCACTTCGTACCTGTTAGAATGGCTATCATCAAGAGGTCAAGAAATAACAAGTGTCAAAGAGGTTCTGGGGAAAAAGGAACCCTCATACATCACTGGTGGGAATGTAAATTGGTACAGCCACTATGGAAAGCAGTGTGGAGTTTCCTCAAAAAATTAAGAGTTGAATTACATTATGTCACAGCAATCCCTTCTTTGGGTATTTCCCCCAAAAAACTTGAAACATTTATCTGCAAATATATATGCACCCCAATGTTCATGGTGCCCAAGACGTGGAAAGAACCAGTCTCCTTTGATACGTGATTGAATAAAGAAGAGGTGGTACATATACAGTGGAGTATTACTCAGCCATAAGAAAAGATGGAAAATGACATTTGCAGCAACATGGATGGATCTTGAGATGATCACATTAAATGAAATAAGTCAGAAAAAGTCAAGAACCATGTGATTTCATGTATATGTGAGGTATAAAACTGAAAGCAACAAACAAACATGACAAACATACCTATGGATGGGGACATCGTATTAGTGATTACCAGAGTGAAGAGGGATGGACGGGGGACGTGGATAGGGTAAAGGGGTCAAATATATTGTGACAGAAGGAAATTATCTTTGTTAAACACAATGCAATGTACATATGACGTATTGTACACTTGAAACCTATACAGTTTCATTAACCAATGCCACCCCAATTTTAATTTTTAAAAAGTGCTATGTTTTGATATACTGTTGTACCATTGAGAATTCTACAAAGTTGTCCCATAAAAACACCGTGACCTGGTAGACTTACAGCAATCATGGGAACTATAACTACTTATGAGAAGGAAGTCTTTGGGAAATGGCACTTATTTAACAAGGAAGGCATCGTATTGAATACTCTATTAGGTGTGGTTAGGTGACATCCGGAACAAGAAACATTCCGCCCAACAGCATTGCATGTTTGTTGTTGACCAGAGACTACAGGGTACGGCCTTGCTTTTTCTTTTCTGAATAGGGGTGTTGAAGTGTTATTTCTGTGTTCCTCAGATACTTACTTGTGGTTGAAGTCATGTATAGGTAGAACTTTTAATCATTTTCCTTTGTACAGTATTAAATATGTTTTGTGTAAACAAAGGAGGGGCACATTGTTGCTGATGGAAGGTGCACTTTCATATATCATAGTATTATTTTCATGTATCATCCTTGTGTGAGATTACCCATCTCTGCCCTTTGATATTAAGCTTGACTTGACTCAGGCAGCCCTTCCTTCCTTTGAGAAGATTGTACTTTATGTCAACTTTAAGGCAACCTTTGCTTTGTGAGTTTTTGTGATGTCTTTGGCCAGTTTGCTGGTTTGCTGTGAGTAGAAATGGCATGTTTCCACATTTCCATTTTGAATGGGAACTTTAAACATCTTTATTTGCTTCTAACCCTGTTTTCTTTTTGCTAGTATCCCAGACAGACTGAAATGTTACCCTGAACCCCAGAATTGAACTATGAAGCCAAGGAAGAGGTGAATAATGATAAATATAATAAGAGAAAGAAGCAAAATTTTGTTGTATTAGCCAAAGAGAATTCAGGGATACATGATACCACTGCTAGTTTCAGAAATCTGACTGATATTGTCAATTACATTTTGTTTCCCCTTACCCACCTGCACCTGCCAAAGTCAAGGTTACAGATGGAAGCGCTTTATCCCTGGTAATTATACCACATTTGACATTTTCATTTCAAGATTTTTCTTTCTATGTTATTACCTTCATTCCTTCCATTTTATGTTCTCTATTTTCATTAGAATGTTTATTTTTAATTCATCTAAGTATATATTGTCTTTCATTGTGTACCTGCTCTCTCTGGACTGTATTCTCAGTTACAACATTTTCAAATTTTTGTAAGTGACCTTAAGCACCTTGCCCTTGTTCACCAAGCTGCCTTCACCTAAGGAAGCCTCCGAACAAATGAACTATTTTCAATGAAAGTAGCTTTACAGGTAGGAAGTTCACGATGATGTCATAAAACCAAAGCTAACAAAAGAGTAACAATCAAGAACCTTTAGGCTTATAGTTGTTTGTTGAAATGGTTATCTGTTTTTGAAGGGTGTTATTTTAATTTCTGCAAATTGTTAATGTAGCTATGTTGTTAATGTAGATATGCTCTTTTTTCATTTTCATTGAATTCAGATTACATTCTAATTCTTATCCTAATTTCTTCATTATCCTAGGGTTAGTTCCAAATATGTTGTTATTAGAGGGTTTCCCAGAGATTTTTTTTGTTATTTATTTCTATCTCAATTTTATTGTGGTTATAGACATATTTTGTGTATTTGAATTATTTTCAAACTTATCAAGACTTGTTTGATAACCAAGAATATGGTTTATGTTGGTGTAGTACTATGTGCATTTACAGATTTTGTATCATTTCCTTGCTAGGTGGAGTGTTTTTATGAAGGAAAATCTGTTTTTTCCTCCTGTGTAGGGAAAAATCTAGCTCTTTCCTACTGTGTATTTCTTTTCTCTGTGTCTTTTTTATTGTCACACTACTACCCACTCACCCACAACACTTCACTTCTGACACTTCTGGTCACCAAATATGGTGGTTTCCCTCCACACCAAGTAATTTTCTAGGGCACTAGCTGCATGTCCTACAACTTAATGCAGTCCTGACACTATCCCCCAGAGATGGCATCGGATTTCGCTGGTTAAGGGCTCAGTCCCACAAGACTCCCTGCCGCCACACACACATACTTCAGATTCCCAGTTGGAGCTCTGGGTTGTCACTTTTGCTTATGAGTAATCAGCTATAAATTGGAGGATTCGACAACCCACTCCTTAGGTTCAATTTATTTCCTAGATCAGCTGACAGATCTCCAGTTTGTTAAAGGATATGACAATACCGATGAACAGTCAGATGATGACATACATAGGGCCAGGTGCAGCAGGGTCCCAGACACAGGAGCCTCTGTCTCCCTGGAGTCAAAATGTGTCACCCTCCTGATGTGGATGTGTTCACCCACCTGGAAGTCTTTTTGAACTTCCTACTATTAGGATTTTATAGAGGCTCCTCATGTAGGCATGATCAATAAGTAACTAGATCTAGCAGTTCTTTCCTTTCTGGAGTGGGGATGAGCCTAATAATTCCAAACTTCTAATCATGTAGTGATCTTTCTGGTCACCAGTCCCCATCTAGAAGCCCACCCAGAGTCACCTCAGTAGAACAAAAGATGTTCTATTGCTCGTATCACTTAGGAAATCACAAGGATTTTAGGAGTTCTGTGTCAGGAACCAGGGGCAGAGACCAATATATGTATAGTGTATTATCTCATAGTTTAATAAATACCAATTATGTCAAATCTCTGATTGATAGAATTGATAGAAACTTCTGGGTGTTTATATTCTGTCGTCTTGTTCTATCTATTATGGAGAGATGGTCCACGGGAATCTGATGAGTTCACTGAAGGAGGAACGCACAGGGCTGAAGACGTTAAGAAAGGTTTATTGTAGCAGAACGACAGCCAGGCTGAGCCAAAGATGATGTTGGCCCGGAATGTGAGGGAATCTGAAACTTACATGGGGCTTGAGGTGGGCTTTTTCGGTGAGAATATTTCAGGGAGAGGGGTTAATTGACAAGGAAGGGAGGAAAATCCAGTGAAATGGGAGGTGAGCATGTAGCATTGCCAACTAGGCTCCCACACAAAAGGTAAGGGAGGAGTCTGGTTCGCACAATACAGGGGTAGGGGTAGGGCCCTCCTAGACCTAACACTCTTAACATATGTGTGGATGGGTTTTTTCTCATTGCAACCCTGTCAGTTATTTCAGAGGTTTTGAAGTTCTGCTGCTAGGGAAACAGTTTACTATAGTCATGTCCATGTGATGAATTTATCTCTTCAAGATTTTAAAATATTATCCTTGGTCATAGTATTTGTTCTCTAAAACACTTTGATCTTAATAAAGCTACTCTTTTGAATAGTATGCAAATGGCTTATCTTTTTGTGGACTTTGTGTTATTTTTATTTTTATTTTTTTCATTGTTTGAGTTTGTTTTCCTACTAACTTTAAATTTTAAAAATATTATTGAATCATGTATTTTTCTAAGAGTGTTTATAGGTTAACCTTCCAACCATGATGAGGACTTCAAGCGCTTTACCCCTCCCTACCTCCTCCACCTGCAAACGTGTTTTTGCACTTAAAAAATGTTTAATTCCCTTGTTGTTGTTGTTGTTGTTGTTATATACTTTTTAAATTTATTTTCTTGGATTCGATTTTTTTATTCCCTTTCCCCACTCACTCATGTTTTATAACCATCAATTTGTTCTTTATATCTTTGGGTCTTTTTATGTTTTTTAAAATTCTTTCTACTCTCGTTAACCTTTCTCTATAAAAGAAAAGCCATTTTCTGTCTGATCCGTGAAGCCCTTGTAAATCTTGCACTCACAACAGTCCCTCTAGAGTAATAATCTTTCCTATATAGTCTCTTTATTTAAGTTCTGATTTTTAAAAATTAATAATGGTAAATATTATGTGTTCCATGTGTGCTTAAAAATGTACAGTCGTCGTTTTTGTGACTCAGATTAATTCACCAGGTCAGACTGGTTCCTCTGTTTTCAAATTTTTGAAGTCTTCGATAATTCTGATTTCTTTAATAATCTAATAATTTTCATCTGTAGTATAATGATATTACAGTGAGACACGTGAAAAATTTTCCAGCAATTGAGGAAGTTCTCTTTTTCCTTGTGTTTATGTTCATTATACTGCTTTGTCAATTTTACAAGGAACAAAACTCTACAAACAAAATGAACTTTTGATGTTGACGTATAATTGGATTTTCCCAAACTATTCTGAGTTTGATAAAAGGGTCCACAGGCCATGAATTTATTTGTTTGTGAACATGGGAGTCCACATTAAAATCTCTATCATGACAATTTGGCAGATTGGCAATGTTACATAATAGCATATGATCTACATAAAACTATTATCCAAAGGTTCCCAAATCTACATTTGATTCATTGTTTTTTTTTTTAAAGCATATGGAGATAAATCTTAGTCTGTTAAACTTCTGCTTTTTTTGTAAATAGTCAAATTTTGAAATAAGTTTTGCTGACATCTCCTAACAAGGTCTTATTCTTTTATAAATATGAGGTTGTCTCAAATTTTTTTTGAAAAATATTGACCCTAGAAATCATCACATTTAAAAAAAATTCCGAATTGTTTTCTTTTAAATAAATTTTCTATTTTAGATTACAATTTCTGCATTTTTTTCTAATCTTTATCATATGTTGAAACATCCATTTGCACTTAATAAATAATGTTAGGCTGTTTCAGTGTGCACTTGGATAATCATAATGTCACCTGCGTTGGGGCTCCTCTGTTCTCCAACATAGAAATAGAAGTGGAAGGAACCTCAGAAAAAACTTCCAGAGAAATTTTATTAAGCTTATGCTCTAGTACAAGGAAGGCAGCACAGCGTTTCAAAAGGAAGGTTCTCCGAACTGACTCAGGGGCTGGCTCTGCCTGGCTGCCTTTTATAAGCTGGGGACGCAGAGCGCTTGCGTGAAACGGGCCCATTTTGAAAGTGGCGGGCTTCCTTTACCCGGTACAGCGCCTGGTAATCGTATTCGCGCCTGCGCTGTGGGGCAAGGTGGCCGACAGTGCTGTATCGCCAGCCCAGAGAGGTCGTAAAGCCTGCAAACTGAGGAACGGGGCAGGTGGAATAGTGGTTTCGACACCTGTACGGAAATAAAGGGTTAGAAGAGACATAATCAGCTACTTCTGCATTTCTGTGTAAGAGGTGGTGGCGTTCTTGTGGTCAGTTTCTCCGGAGTTTCTCCTGGCCATCCAGCATTCCCTTGGCCCCAGACCCCAGTCTCTACGCGGTCACATTGTCCGAACATAGCTTCGTGAGTTAGGAAGCTGGGAGTTAGTGAGCTGGGAGCTACAAAGGAGCTGTTGCCCTCAAGTCCCTCTTGTCCATGCTAAGAAAATGTTGAAGGAGGGAATGGACCAAACTGAAACTTGGTTCTTACACAACCCATCCATTTATGGTGAAGTAATTTGGTCAGCATATTTCCACAGCTCACAGGTTTTCAAGGTTTTCAGCAGCAAAATCTATGTTCATTATTTTATATTTTGAAAATAATTCTCTGTGATTTCCTTGAACAGAGAGAGGAAATCCACCCAGGGATCCTGGACTTCTATTCCTACCCTACCCCTCACACCACCAGAGGTCTCAGGTTGCCAATTTTGATACCTATAGCCCAGTGTTACTGGAAAAAAGGTCTGAGGAGCAATATCAGCACCACCTGGGAGCGCTTAAAAGATACCATTTCACGAGCCCCCTACAGACCTGCAGAGCTATAACCTCTTAGAGTGGGTTCAAATCTCCCAGGGATCTGGTTGGTGCTCATTCAAGCTAAATGATTCCCATTTTGCTATTAGATCGTGTGAGGAATTTTAAGATACAACATGCTGCCTGTGCCTGGCACCCCACAGATTGGACAACTGGTCTGGGTGGCGCATCACTGTTTTAATGAGGTGTTCCAGGTGATTCTAAGGTGAGGCCAGAAGTTGGCAGGAGGGCTCCTGGATGCATTTATGAGAGATGAGAGCAGGCTTTGATCAATGAGAGGCAACAGGGTGCCCTGTTGGGTTGGGGTGGCGGGCAAGAGAACAGCCCTTATTCTCATTGCTGTGGGAATTTGTGGATATCTATGGGAGGGGAGAGGACAGGAAGACAGGAAAGAAAGACTCAGTTTGTTTTTCATGCAGGAGCTCAGTGTAGTAGACTCTCTCCTGTGACAATGGATAGGAGAGAGTGGCCTTTTCAGCATTTCAGTGTCCTTTAGCCTGTGAGTGTGGGGGAAGCAGATGAAGATGAAGGGGGAAGCTGATTCCCATGAAGAAACATTCCAACATGCCCATGATTCCTCACATAACATCAGCCAAGCCAATAACCCAGAGCAGGAGGAGGACAAGGACTAAATGGCTGCTTCTCAGGCAAATGGTTCCATCCCAGGTCAGAGGCTATGTCCACTTTTTCCCCTAAAATCGGTGGATTTATGATTTGAGACCTTTGATTTCCTACTTCTCATGTTCCTGCCTAGTGAGGTTGTTTTCAACTACTTGTTTTCATTCTGCCTCCTTAAGAGAGTCAAGGTTAGCTCTTGAGATTACTTCTGTCCCTGTCCAGAGCCTTCTCTGTATGTTGTCCATCCAGGCTTCCTAAGGGCATGAAGAATTGTCATTGGGAGTTAATGATCCACAGCTATTGAAAACATCCAACTTGTGACATAGTCATCCTCTATGATAAGTGTTCGAAAACTTTCATTGTGACAACTTTTATTCATGTTCAACTAATGGGCCTTGTTGTACATAAAGAATCCAGGCTACTGGCTCACAGCTGCTGCAGCCCAGGCCACATGGTCCACATGACTCGCCTGGCCGATGGTGTCTCTTCCACCTTCCTCCTGCTGCTGCTGAACAAAAATAAAGCGAGATCATTGGCTTCTGAAGTGGAGGCTTTAATTGATAAGTCTTGTTCCTGTAAACTTTTATTACATTGCACACTTGTCACAGACATACCCTACTTCACTTTTTGTACTTTCAAGAAAGTTTACAAGAATCATATTAATAATGTATGTTCAAGTGTGTTAAATGTCTATTGGGTAGCTCAGCATGAATGATATGCAAAATTTTTCAAAGAAATGAAAGGCCATGAAATGATAGCTCTGATTTTATGTTATTTTGTGTGTTCCTCTCCCCTTCGTGTTTATAAAATACAAAAAGGATCATCTGCAATAGATTTATTAGATTTACAGAATTGCAAAATAATCTTGATTTCATGGCTATGATCATTCTACTCTGTATCACTTTTCATGTGTACTTAGTTTTGATATGTCTGTCTGTGCATAAAATGTTAACATTGTTGGAGCTAGTCATGCTTAAATTGTCACTATTCTTTTTAGTTACACAAACTGCTATGAGCGTTTGTGAAGGTTGTCTATGTGTATCAGTCTGTATTGTTTTTTTTTTTTTAAAGGAAAGCCCCAGCTTTATCATTTACTGGATGTTTCAGAAAATATTTTCATTAAAGAGGAAGAACATTAATGTCTTCATGTTACCTATGTGCATTATATGTTAGTATATACAAAACTGCTAAAACATTATCCAGGATATATTAAATTTTCCAGACATTGGCGTCACTGGGTAAAAGTGAGCTAGTTAAAAATGTGGAAATGACAGCTCCATTCCAAAACTCCTCAATTGGGATCTCCATGTTTTGATTTTCATTGGTATGAATGTTAAAAATTTAAAATACTTTACATTTCTAAGTTGTCATGACTTTTCCAGTTGAGAAATGTACACAATGAATTCTGTATGATACAAAGACAATAGTCAAAAATCCATATGCCTTAACTTCAGTATTCACCTTTCAGGCAAGCAAAGTCTCTTCAATGGTTCAGTGAATTATACATCATTCTTTTTTTTCCTCAGAGTTAGAAAATATGCTAGAACATTGGTCTTACTGTTTAAGTCTGGATACTCTCTTAGGTCAAAAGTAATTCTCTTAACTCTGTTTTCACATTGGGTCACATTATCAACTCTGCCCGATACCACTTGGTAAATGTCTTTTCTTTCAGGGATAGTTGACATTCATGCATATGGCCATAGGTTTCTCTCTCAAGGAATGGGATTGCCTGGATCCAGCTCAACAGAAACTGTACATGGACGTGATGTTGGCAACCTATAGGAACCTGGTCTCCCTGGGTAAGAAAGACTTCCTTCCAGAACTCCTACCCCACCTGCAGGGGTTTGTTTCCTTCATCAGTATAGCATCTCCTGGGAGCTTCTGCGCTTTTTTTGGTAGAGTTTCAGATCCTGGCTGCTCTCAATAAGCTAATTGGGGTTTTCTGGTATAGAAAAAAGTCTTTATTATGTAGTTGGAAATGGAACTCAGGGTCTGAAACTTTATGTGTTGTCTAGTAGAGTCAAGGTGCTGTCAGAAAAAGTCTTTTGGGGAATTATTTTCTAGAATATTTTAACATTCTGGAACATCCTCTGTTCTCACCTGAGCATATACTGGATTGTAAATTGGAGAATCTATCAAAACTCATGTTTCTTTTTCTACTAAAGAGTTCTTGCTGTCTCTAAGCCAGTCTTGGTCACATTTTTTTTAAGCACATGAAAGAGGCCTGGGATGTGGAGAGAAGAAACACAATGTTCATGTACCCAGGCAGGTGGGAATAAAGGAAGTAGATGACACAGGTGAGAGGGCCAAAGGTCTCGGAGGAAGCCAGATCTTTAAACATCATTTGGGAAGCTCTGCTTCAGTAGAAAGGATCTGAGAAGTCCCAGTTTCTTTCTGTCACTGTCACAGAGGGACAGGTCTCTCCAATATGTCCTGTGCTTATATCCTCTAGAGACTCTCTACCTGCTCTGTCATCTCTGTTACATTTGCAGTGGGACCAACATTTTGCCCTTGGCCTATGGGTGCCGGCAGGGTCTGCCTGGTCTTCCATTGCCTTGAGGACTGGGAGAGTCTGTGCATGTACTAAGGAATCCTATGAGAAGCCATTTTTTAAGTTCTGTTCTTGCCTCATGTGAGGACTTTGTGAAGGTAGTCATGGAAATCCTGGAATTTGGTGCAGAAATCCCAGGGGCACTGGAGACAGATGGCACTTGTTTTCTACTTTATAATTTCTAATCCTAAGGAGCCTTCAAACATGGCCCTACAAAGGTCAGACTCAGTAATTTCATCGCAGCCCAAGGCACTTCCTAAAATGAGAAAACCTCATTCTGTGTTTCACTTCAAAATGTTCTTTTGCTTTTTATCAACAAACATAAGAAATTCCAATTCTGTGTTTCCTCAATCCATCTGTGTTACGATAGGTTAAGGTATCTGTTTCCCTCACCTCATTTGTCAATAACTTAATGCCATAGGGGAGCTTAGAACATTGCCTACCAAAGAGGAAAGTCTCCACTGTTACCTGGTTTCTTAAAACTATTATTTCATTCATTCTGTCTTGTTCTGTCCAGGCTGCCTCGTATGTGTCTTGTACGTTTTCACTTTCTGATTAGATCTGTGTCAAATTTGTACTTTTAGATTCAGATATGCCGATGTAATATTCTCAAATGTACTCCTTTGGAAAGGAGTTATAGAGTTTTTAGACTCCCACATTTAGAAAAATGTCCTCTATTTCAGTTTACTTGAGGCAAAAAGTAATCATTGGGTTTTTCATCTGCCCTGCTCAGCAGGTCTCTTATTCATGGTGTACTTTAATCTCAAATGATTTTGTAAATCAGTGCTTCATCACGTTTGTATAATTTTCCCACAACTTTGTTCATGACATATCTTGTTATTTCTTTTGTTAGTTAATGGTCAGAGGTTTTTTTTTTTTGTTCTTTGTTTTGTGGGGGTTTTTGTTGTTGTTGTTTTTATGCTGTGAAGTTAAGTCATTATGGAAATAGTCTTAATTTCATGCATATTTACTGATGCTTTTAAATTCTCTTTGTGAAACTTTTTGAAATGAAGGTAATATTTTAAAAGTTTTAGAATTCCATGTCTATTACATATAATTTATTTTTAATTGTGGTTAAAAACAAACAAAAAAAGAAACAGAAAAACAGGTCATCAAAAATCTAAGATCTCACCATCTGTAACTGTCTATTCTAATCGTGTTGAGTATATTCACATTGTTGAACAATGATCTCTGGAAATTTCTATCTTGCAAAATTGTCCCAATGTTTATTAAACCTCTACTTCCTCATTTCTTTTTACTCCAAACCCCTGGCTACTACCGCTTAACTTTTATTTTCCAATGAGGCAGACTACCTTAGAAGACTCACAGAAGTGGAATCATAGTATGTACCTCTTTGTGACTCATGTGTTTCCCTTAAGAAAATGTCCTCAGGGTCTGTCTGTGTTGTACTAGGTGAGAAGATACATTTCTATTTCTAGGCTGGATGATTTTTTTTGTATGTTTTATGCTACATTTTCTTTATTTGTTCACCTGTCTTTTGGGTTGCCTCCACCGGTTACAGGCTTTTGTAAATAATGCTACAATGTACATGGTGGGAAATATCCCTTGTAGACAGACCATTTTTAGATGTTTCTTGGATATGAACCTAGAAGTAGGATGGCAGCATCATGGCATAATTTTCTTTTTAATTTTTTGAGAAACCTTCATACCGGTTTTCATAATGTTTGAACCAATTTGTATTTCATACAACTGTATATAAGGATCCAATTTTTTCTCAATTTTGCCAACAGTTGATATTTTTTGTTTCATTGATAGTGGTCATTTTAATTATGTGTGAGGTGATACCTTATTGAGTTTTTTTTTTTTTGTTAAATAGTGGATACAAACATTTATGTTCTTGGGTGAGCATAAAGAACCTCTAGAAAGACACATGAACCTGAGGACAGATATTTCAGAGAAGCAGGAGTCTAGGATGACACTTTCTATAAGAGCAGTTTGAGGTTCAAAGCAAAATTGAGTAAAAATAGAGTAGATACGGAGTGTTCCCACATGCCTTCTCTCCTCATGTCCCCCACCGGAATGATACATTTGTTACATAAGTGAAGCTGCATTGACACATCATTATCCCCCAAAGTTCACAGTTTACCTTAGAGTTTGCTGTTGAGTTATTCATTCTGTGGGTATGGACAAATTTATGGTGAAATGTATCCACCATTATAGTATCATACAGACTAGTTTCTTGGGTCTGAACATTCTCTGTGTTTGTTCATCCCTCTTCTAAACTCCTAGCCACTAGTGATCTTTTTACCATCTCCATCATTTTGCCTTTTCTAGAATATCATATAGTTGGAATCATACAGTAGGTAGCCTTTTCAGATTGCTTTCTTTCACTTAATGAGATAATTCATACTGGAGAAAAGTCTTACAAATGTGAAAAATGTGACAGTCTTTAATTGGCATTCACACTTTACTAAACGAGAGAACACATACTACAAGGAAGTCTTACAAATGTAGAGATTGTGGTAAAGCCTTTTTCTGGCGTTCATGTCTTACTAAACGTCAGAGAATTAATACGGGAGCGATACCTTACAAATGTAAAGAATGTGGAAAAGACATTAATCAGTTTGTAAATCTTACTGAACATGAGAGAAGTCATACTGCAGAGAGGCCTTAAAAATGTAAAGAATGTGGAAAAGTCATTAATTAGTTTTTAAATCTTACTGAACACGAGAGAATTCATAATGGAGAGAAACCTTAAGACTGTGAAGAAAGTGAGAAACCCTGGATCTGGACCTACAGCCTCACTTCATATTCAAGAGAATGCTTATTGGGGAGAAATTCTACATTTCTAATATGTGGTGAAAGGTCTTTGTCCAAAATATACACTTCAGAAAAACCCACAGAATTTATGCTGCTAAGTAACTTTAAAGATATAAAGAAATGTGGGGAAGTATTTAATGAAAAATCAAATCTGAAATATCAGACAATTCATATTAGAAAACAGTAAGTCAAGAACATTTGTTATCACTCTAAACTGGAATCCTTGTAAAGAAAAAGCAGAAGTTAAAAAACGTAGAAAATGTACTTGTTTATATGTTTCGGAGTATCAAGGGGATGGCTGGTTGGACAGGTATAATTACTTACAGTGTGTCTTTATATATTGACAGTACTTGAAGTTTATTGAAAAGAAAATATGTGATTCCACTATCAGATCACTTGATGCTATGTTTTTAGTCCTAGTGTGTATGTAAATTGTGGGGTTGATTATTGATGTCAGGATCTGAGAGCTCTTGTATATTAGGTGGGATTCATTCTGAACTACTTTTCCCTTGAAGACTGAAGACACTGTATTGTATGATGTATGAAGAAAATCGAAGTGGAGATGCAGTTTATGCTAGGCTTAGAATGTTGGTGTAAGAAGCCAGGCCCCACCTCAGATCTTCTGAATCAGAAGCTGCGTTTTAATAGGATCTCCAATTCATTGTTGTGCACATTAGAATTTGGAAAATGCACTTCAAACTCGTCATGAATTTCCCACAGGGATATACACACTCAGATATGTACATGCCTGTGTCGATGCCTTAATTACATATTTTATCTTCCCTAACGTGTAGTATTTATAGTGAGTTTTTACATCAGTGTCATTCACTTTCTTTTTTCAATTAGAGAAAGTATTGGAGAATATTACCATTTGAAAGTAATCTAATTTTATACTACCAAATCTAATTCACTTAAGTCAAAGCTATGTCTCTTAACTCTTTTTTATCTTTGATCAAATTAAGAACTCTTCCCACTGCCACTTGGATTACTGATCACGAGGAGAGGGAATTACTGGGCCTCTTAGAGGGACTTGTATGTGGATATATCATTGGAGAACTATGAGCACCTGGTCGCCCTGGGTGAGGAGGACTTCCTTCCAGAATTCCTAGTCCGCTTGAAAGGTCCAGTTTCACTTGTAGAATGTGTCTTAGGTTTTCCGCATTGCAATGATTGAATGTCTGATCCTCGTTGATGAACACCCTTTAGGGTTTGTTTGTTTATGATGTTTCATTTTGAACTTCACCTTTCATGAGATGATCTGCATTTTTCACTTTATATTAGGGTTAATTCTAGAAATTCAATGTCATTAAGTATTGTTGCCTACATCTGAAACCCCAATTCTACCCTCTATGTTTCATTCCATGTTTGACGTGTAGTTCAAATCTGTAAATTGAAAAAGCTTTCTAAGCTTCATAAAGGGCTGTCAGACAACAGTATTTGGGGAAATGATTTTCTGTATCCTTCTATAATATATTCTCTATTGAGCCCAATATCGGGTCGGAAATTGTAGGGTCCCCAGCAAAGGTCACGCTCCTTTTTCTAATAATCAGATCTTGTTGTCTGTAAGCCAAACTTGATCTTCCTTTGGAAGCAAAGGAAAAAAGTGCTGGGATGCAAGGAAGAGGAGACAATAGTTATACACCCAGGTAGGTGGGAATGAGCAAAGCAGATGACACAGCAAGAGGTCCAAAAATCAAGAACGCCTGACCTTAAAATGTAGACTGGGAAAATCTGCTTCAGTGGAGGTGATTTTGAGGAGTCCAGGTTTCTTTTGTCACAGAGCAACCTATCCTGTACCATCTGATCATGCTCCTACATCTTCAAAGATTCTCCCGCACTCCTGTGATCTCCATTACACTCCCTGTGAGAGCCAAAGGCCTCCCCATGGCCAGTGAGGGCCTGCATGGTGTCACTGTACTTCCATTGCTTTGGGGGCCTGAGACAATCAGCACATCTGGATATCCTATATGGAGGCCAAATGTGAGTGTCCCCTCCCCTATCTTTCTGTGCCTTTGCCTCCGAGACTCCTGCGAATTTGCTGCCAACTAGGGAATGTGGGATAGACTGAACCTCCCCTATCAGATCTTAGGCAGAGCAGACCATCCATGGGGGCTTCTGTCTGGTCCAGACCTGCAATCGGTCCTCAGAAGTGTCTCTGGGATCCTCCCAGTGTTTAGCCCTGGCGTCATGGTAGAATACCCTGGGCCACTCCATGATGACATCATTGGTGCCACAGACTCCTGATGGAATCCCTGGGGGAGGGGAAACGGGAGATGGTAGTTCTACAACTTCACAAGGGATTCCAATGGGAAGTCAAGGCTGAAGACTTTGTTGACCATTGCTCATGTCCTTACACATCGCTTGAGGATCCCATAAAGAATAGGACCTGGGACCCACACTCTGACGCTCTACCTGCCCAGGTCTGAGGTGAGGCCCCTTCATTTGCCTTTTTAACAACAGGGAAGGTTGCTGCCCCTAGATTTCATTTCCAGCAGCACTCAGTCTGAGAAAGCAAGACCATCTGAGTGCTTTATAGCCTGCTCTTCTGTCTCAGCACAGATACTTTTTGTTCCCAGGGAAGATCACCTAGCAGCTTCTCCAGAGATGGCATTTTTTGGTCACTATGTACTAATTGAAAGGGGATGGAGAAGGCAATGGTGTCTGAGTGAGGCTGTGGATGGGAAACAACATTCACCTGTTCACGAAAGCAGTGTTATTTGAGGAAGACTTCCCCTGAAAACTCCTAAGACATATACTTATTTCTCACAGATCATTCCATTTCAGTAGACTTTTCCAACAGCCATGGAGCGGGTTACTCTGTGTTCATGGGAGCTCTTACTTCTGTTCATGTCTCAATTCATTCTCTCCGGTTTGGATTTCCTCCTATTTTCCCTTCACTTTCCAGATCCACAGCTATTTCTCTTGTTGCAAAGTGGAGATCATATTTAGCTCAAACATTTCAAAATATAAAGAAAAAGAAACCATTACATGCTCTGGTTTTCCAGAACACATTCCTAGCTCTTGTTTAGTTAAGAAAAGAGGATATGATAGATGGGTTCAGGAAAGCATTTCAAACCTTAGTCAATTGACTGCCTCCTCCTGAAGGCTGAGGAATTCTTTTGAGTATGCAGAGAGCTAGCTGTATTCCAATGACTACTAAATCAAAAGCATAAGGATGAAAACCACAGAACAAGGTTTTCCATAAGGTTTTCCGACAACTCATGTGCTGCATCCAGCACTAATCAGGCATAAAATAAGTAGAAGTCATGAAGAGAGGGGAGGTCTAAGTCCATATACCACATGAGGAAGACTTTGCTCCCAAATTAGAAAAGCTTCAATCACTTTCTTAAAACAGGGATTCTAGAGAGTGATTGTCTGGAGCTTCCATGAGGCTTACGAGGGAAAATGCAGATACACGAATATACTCAGTGATTTTTATAGAGAAGCAGGTTTCTCTGTGGGTCCCAGGTCTGGCTGTGATCCAGGCTTGCAGCTAGGGATAGGACTTTGGATTTAGAAAGTTACATTAATGTAGTAGGGCGCCTATGCCTAACTTGAGTCAGCTTATTGTATCACGCATGTGTGGCAGAATGCCACTATTGTTCTCTGACATATACAAAGCCCATGCAGAAGTGCACTCCCTGCAGTAAAGTTGGTGCCTGCCATTTCATTCTTATGTCAGTGCCTCGTGTGTTCACCTGGGTGTCTCACCACGAAACCTTCCCTTCCTGATCAGCTCAGCGCTGACATTCTTCAATGTGACTTTCCTGTGCAAGGCCCTCTGACCTAGGTCTGGGCATTTCCACTCCCCCTAAGGGAATTGTTGGCCACGACCATGAATGTTAACTGTCCTTGAAAAAAACAAAAACAAAAAAACAAAAACAAAACAAAAAATGCCATTCACCCAGTGGACAGAGAGGCAGTTCTTATTTTTACACAATGTGGGAGAAGCAGAGATAGACAAAAATGAATTTGGCCAGCGAGTATTCTCACTAATCCATGTTAGATAATTTGGAAGAATTTATATCTCTGTATTCGTTTTTAAGTTAAATTCAAATAATACAAGGTTGCCATGTAAAGTACAATCAGTGTCATTTAACACATTCAGAATGTTGTGCAAATATCACATCCAGTTCCAACACATTTTTGTCAGCCGCAAAGAAAACTCTTTAGCTATGAATCAGTTGCTTCCATTTCACCTTCTCCCAGCTCTCTCTCTGGACACCAATATAAGACTTTTGTCTCCATGGTTTTACCTTTCTGGTCATTGCATGTATGTGGAAGTGTGTGAAACTTTGAGTCTTGGCCTCCGTGATGGATGGGAACTAGGGAAAAAAAAATCTGATCCATTGGTATCAGTATGAACTTGCCTATTCTACCCACGGAGAGCTTTGTATTTCACATTCTAGTTCGTAATCCCTACACAGACAACTGAGGTCTTGTTTAATTAAACTGCTTATATTAGTTCTAATAGCAGAAATGTTCCTAGGTCCCGCCCGTCCCCACATCCACCACTTACCAACTCCTAGTTCCCACTGTTGCTGCAGTCCAACTAGCAGGACCTGAGTGCTACTAGCCCGCAAAAATAGCTTGTGATTTGAATCTCTTTCAACTTGTGAAGCGGAAAACATTTTAGTTTCCAACATAAGTGGCTCATATAAGACTAATGTTTTATCTTCAAACTGTCAGACGTACTAACTTAAAATGGAGAGACAGCTCCAACAGGAGCTAGACACCCAGGTGATCCGCGGAGGAGATGAGAATGAGGATGAAATTGAGCCAAAGCAAAGTATGAAACAGGCTTTATTAGGATCTGCGGGCGAGATTCACTGGTCCAGCAAAGGGGCCAGGGAAGTCGCACGTATCTGAGGTATATGGGCGGTTTTTAAAGGTTTTGGCCCAGGATGTGGGGTTACAGGGCGCGGACTTTTTCGTTTGGCTGATCTCAGGATGTCGGAGGGGTTACCAGGCGGGGACTTTTCTGTTTGGCTGATCCCGTAGCCCGGGAAGCCTCTGCTGTAACTTTGGTTGTGAGCCGTGGGCCATCTTAGGTATTGAGCCACCTTCCCGCTGGCGTAATGGCGCCCATGAGCAACCGAACACCAGGAAAGAAATCGTGGAAGCTAAACCCCAGAATGCTCAAGCCTCGCCACCAACCGGGACCCGCGGACTCTAAGCCGTTACCATTTCACTTCGTCGCGGACACTGCGCATGCCTAGCATCTCAAAACATTCCGCTTCAGGCTGCTGGACCTCCAACGCCTAATTTACTTTCGTTGGTGGTGGCCGTGCAGGTGCGGTCTATCCCCAGCGGCAACCCCCTCATCGGTTTAGCTCGATTCCGGTCCCACCCCTAAGCCTGTTTCCTCCACCCCCTTTGTGGACAGTACGCATGCCTGAACTCTCTCCAGGACCCGCCCCCGGTTTATCCTTGCCCCACGGTCATTTTCTCCTATGCTAGGGGCTACTGGGCAGGCTTGACTGCCACCAGGTGCCGCCCCCAGACCCCTCCCCGCCCCCCTTTTCATTTAGCGTCATTTCTTGCAGAGGAAGGATCTGGCACCTAGGAGCGGACATCTCTCTGCGCAGCGTGAGTTTGTCTCTTTCCTGCTGAAACTTGCATTTCACAGTCCCACTTCTTCATACAGGGGTTTGGGGTCGCCGTGGACCTTATCGTCCTCGCAGCCGCCCTTCCCTTTTTAAGTTCCAGTGTCGCGGTAGGGGCTGCAAGTCCCTTGGAGTGTAAAATGGCTCCGGGGCTGTTCCCTGCCCTCCGTTTCTTCGGTTCACATAGACCCGCCTTTCGCCTGGGTTTCCTGACCTCTCCGCCAGTCAGGCGCCCTCGCCGCGTTCCATGAGGTGGATTTGCGGCGCGGCCTCACCTCGCGGTCCCTGGGGCAGCGCCGGTCATCCCCGTTCAGGAGACACCGCGTCCTCTCCCTGGTGCTGGGATTCTGGAGACCCCAGCCCTCTCCTGAGACAACCACTCCGCTGTGTCCTCGTGTGCCCCTCAGGTCCCGTCCTTCTACTCAGGCCTGCCTTTCGTAGCCCCCTTCCTCTGACCCCGCCCTTGTGAGAATGAACTGGGCCTAGTCTTCCGTCCCGCATTCCACCCCACTGGGAAGTGCGCTCCTTAGGGAGGCAGACATCTTATTCCATCCCATTCCTTCTGTGCGGCCAGGGTGAGGGAGAGAAACAGGTCTCGGAGAGGGAAGTTGAGAAAGTGAGGGGAGAAGAGTGAGGAGAACATGCCAATGTGGAGAATGAATGAGGCCCTTGGAAGAAGATAGTAAGAGTGAAAAGTGGAGGGGGGTGGGGCTGGAGAGGGCGGAGAATGGAAGTGTGGAGGAACAAGGGGTTCTATACTGAATCAGGAATCCCTAACTGGGTAGTCATGGTGGTAGTCACACCCCAGGCCTGTGACGTCTTTAAAGAAAGGTTTTGAAGGCAGCCTTGTCCATTATTCTTATGCATTCAGGTTAACATATCTTTGATGTGTCAGAAGTGTTATCCCTCCAGACTTGACCACCTTCAAGAGCATGTCCTCTGGTTAGCTGTCCCGTAACCTATCCCTGCCTCCTTAATTGCAAATGCATAAAAGAAACTGCAAAACTGTCATTCTAGGGAGTATTTGAGATCTTGCTCCCCGGTATGTATTTTTAATTTGGCTCAAATAAACTCTTGAAACATCAACAGGAGAGGGGAACAAAATGAGCAGAATTGCAGGAAAGAAAGAAAGATGGCCTTAGATGTACAGAGGGAGGGAAGAAATTGCATAGAAGTGAAGAAAGAGGGGTTCCACTTCAGGGTACATAGCCAAAGAAAATGAAATCATATTTTGAAGAGATGTCTACACTCCCATGAGTATTACTGAGTTATTCACAGCCAAGATGTGGAATCCATTAAGCTGTTGACACATGAATGGAGAACATACATGTGATCCATACATTTATACACAATGCAGTATTCATCCCTAAAAATGAAGGAAGTAATGAACATGGTTGAAACAGGAGAGCATTATGCTAAGTGAATAGAGCCAGAAGAGAAAGACAAGTATTGTATGGTCTTGCCATGTGTGCTGTCTAAAAGTCAGAGTCATAGAACCAGAGAGAATGGTGGTTACCAGGAGCTGGGAGTGGAGAAAATGACGAGACAGTGGTCAAACGGTACAAGCTTTCAGGTGTAAAATGAATATGATATAGCCGTCTATTGCTTCGTGAGTACACTTAATCACACTGTATTATATACATGAAATTTGTTGTCACCACACGGACATAAAAAATAGTCATTGTGAATTGACTGATAAGTTAATTCAGTTGATTGTGATATTCACTTTGGATATGTATTTTAAATGTTCATGTTGTACTCCTTAAACACTCATAATTTGTATTTGTCCATTATGCCTCAATAAACCTGGGAAAGAAAAAATAGGTGGGTGGTATGCTAGTCCTGCCTCCTGGGTGGTGCTAAATCTCGCTTCCCATTAGATTGCTGAGGTGTTTTACAGTGACATCTTTTGTGTACCCTGTCTAAAAAGTGGCACTGAAATATTCGGGGTGGGCCCAGCCTCAATAACATTGGAAGTGCTTCATGTGACTCTAGTGTGTATCTGTCATGGAGCAGCAAGGCTCTGGGTCCTCCATTTCTGGGGGCTAAGATTTGGTGTGGGAGTGAAGGGGCTCTGCACACAGGGTGTGATCAGGGCAAGGTCTCTTACCTGAACGGGGGACTGTCAGGTCAGCCGAGGTCCCCGCTGTTGCAGTGTATGTAAAGGTGTGACAAGGAGGGCAGTGTGATCTGAATTACAGAGAGGGAAACCTCACTTGGTCTCTGAGGAGCAGTTACTGTCCCTGAATGCATCCTGTGACAGGGGCAGCAGATACCATCTTTCCAAGTAGTGGGATCTTCCCTATGTGTGCTGTGGTGGCACATGAAGGGGGCATGTTGATAAACAGGATATTTTTAACTTTCCAGATGGACTCTTAGAGACTCGTTGCCTAAGGAGGAAGCCCAGAAGAGGAGGAGGAGGAAAGAAACAAGTTCAGTGATGGCTCTTTCTCAGGTAAAGTCATATTCCCTGTTAATTGTTGTGCCTTTCCTTCCTGAAATGCCCGTTGACTTGCTGATCTTCTCTGACTCTGACTTGTCCTTCGTGATGTTTATTTGTTGACACTCAACCTGAGCCTTCCCACTCAGTTCTTGTCATCTCCAGTTAGATTTCATTTCACTGGCGATGCAGTGACATGGGACTTGAGGCTCCAGTGGGCATCATCTTGGGCAAAGCTTCACGCCCTTGGATTGGAGATAGGGTTTGGGCTTTGTGGCATCAGTGTCATTAGGGAATGGGAATTTTTCAGTGGTCACATCTGGATGCAGTGCCGCTTCTCTGTCAACCAGGATACCTAAGTTCTGGAAAGGGAATCAATAGGGGGAAATGTTTCTGACTGCTTTTACAGTGCATTTGAAGTTAAATGAGTGAATCTCTGACTTCAAAATCTTCATGATTATGAGTGGAGCGGAAAGTTCACAGACAGACATCGGCGACAGAGGGTGTTTTATTCCATCATGGATTTTAAATAGGAAGTCAATCATAAAATCTGAAAGTTGGAGATTCTTTAGATTCTTTTTCTCACGTCCATTTCTTGTTGGTTGCATTTTCATTCTATGGATTGTATGCTTTGACACACAGAACTTTTTGTTTGATGCAGATAAGGTTCCAGCTTCATTCTTTTGCATGTAGATGTTCAGGTTATTTTGCACAGTTCATTAAATGGATTGACCTTTCTCTATTGTATAGTCTTGGCATCCTTGTTGGAAGTTGTCTGGCATATATGCAGGGATATTTTTCGAGGCATTCTGTTTTGTTCCTCTGGTTCATGCCAGTGTCCCATCGACCTGTTTAATCTTGCTTTTTAATATGTTTTTCAATCTAAAAATGTGGAGCTCTAACTTGTCTTTTATTTCCAGAGTTTTGGTACTTCTGGATCTTTTTTGTTGGTTCCATATGAATTCTAGTGGTGTGTTTTGGGTTTTTTTTTTCATGTTCTGCCATCATTGCCTTTGGAATTTTGATAGGGATTCTATCGAAGCTGTAGAACACTGGGTAGCATGGGCATTTGAACAATGGTAAGGCCTACGATCTATGAGTAAGGGATATTTTCTATTTATATTTACCTCTTTTGATTCCTTTTAGTAATGTTTTGTAGTACTTGGTGTATAAGTCTTTTACTTTCTTGACTACATTTCTTTCTGTGTTTCATCCTTTGTGATGCTATCATAAATTTTAAAAAATTTTTTTATTAGTTTTATTGCAACTTTTCTAAAATAGTTTTCCACTTGTAACACTTATTCTGTGTGTGTGTGTGTGTGTGTGTGTGTGTGTGTGGAATCACTATGGTTTTCTACATGTAAGCCTATTTAATGTGGAAAAGAGAGTATTTTACTTTCAAAATGGATGACTTTTTTTTTCTTGTCTAATTGATTTAGTGCTTTGTTGAATGCTAATGTTGAGAGTGTGCGTCCTTGCTTTTTTCCTCACTTTAGAGCTAAAGCTTTCAGACATTCACCATTGTGTCTGACAGTAGCTTTGTGCTTTTCATATGTGGCTTTTACCCTGTTCAGGTATTTTATTAATAGTTTCTTTAAAGGTTGTTGAATTTAGTAGATGCTTTTTTGCATCAATTGAGATCATGTGTTTTTTCCTTGTGTTGATTTTCTTAATGTGAGTTAATTGATTTTTGTATGTTGAAACATTGTTGCCTTACAGGAATAAATTTCACCTGGTCATGATGTATAATTCTTTTAATGTGTGCTGAATTTCTTTTGTACTTGTTTTTGCATAAATACTGATCAGGGATGTTAGTCTTTTTTTTTCTTTGTGCCTTTCTTGGGTTTGCTGTCATGAAGACTATAAAATGAGTTTGCAGGTGTTCATTCTTGAATTTTTGAGAAGATGCGTATCAGGATTATTCTTATTTTTCTATCAGTATTTGGTAGAATTTAGCAGTGAAGCCATCTGTTCTGGGTTTGTTTTTGTTGTTGTACATCTTTGGTTAGTGCTTGAACCTCTGTAGTTCTCATTTGGTTCACATTTTTTATTTTTTCATGATTGGTTCTTATATGTTATTAGGAATTTACCCATATATTTCTAAGTTATGTAATCTTTTCATGTATTTTTTATATTACTCTCTTCAAATCAACCAGTACGCTATTTGGCTTTTGTTAAAGCCTACATATCTAATGTAAATGGATAAAATTATATTTTGTATGTTCCAATAAGTACTTTATAGAAATAGTAGTTGAGGTAGTCTTTATTTTCAGTTTGTATAATTTTTAATAGTCTCCTTTAGTATTCAATTTTGAAAAATGAAAATAAGTACCACTGATAGACTTCTATGGACCTAAGATACTCAAATACACATGAATAAAAATGGCAGTGTATAAAATCATCCAAAAATGTCAAGAGACAACTTTTTTCAGTTAATTGGTTTGTTTATACGTGTGTGCATGAACACATGAATAGTTTTATAAAAGGTCATGGTTTTTGTGAAAGACATTAATATTTCATAAATAAGTTTTAATTTTTTTATCAGTTGAAATATCTTAAACATGGTCCATGATCTTAATTTTTTTTCTATACCCTCATGTTCATAATATCTCTAGAGTAGGAAATGTCACATTATGTACGTGTGTGTGCACGTGCAAAGGAAATGATCTTTTACAGAGTTCAGTGTCATTAACCTTGAACTTATTTCAAGTTTTCTCAAAGAAAGCTTTGTGTGCTTGTGAGGTTCTGACTGTTAACATAACTGTTTGATTCCATAGGTTTAAATATAAATTTCAGCACCTGAGTCAATGTGTTTGCTGGGTCAAATCTTAGATTTTGACCTCAGGCGAGTTTCTCAGAGTGTCAGTCACGCCTTTTTCTTCTGTAAGATAGGAAAAGGTTGTAGGGAGCTATTATGTTGATAACAGGTTAAAATATGTAAAACATTTAGAATAATGATCATAGGACACGTTCAAAAAATTTTAATCGAGGCTGTTGTTATCCTCATCACAATTTAAGAGTCTGAATTTTTTTCAAGATGCTGTGGACTTTGTCATCTCTGAAGATACTGCTCATGCTCTCACTCATCCAGACACTGAATAGTACTCAGTGTGTAGAAGATAACATTTAACCCCTCTGTAGAGACAGCCCAGTAGTGAATTTTAATTGTAATTCCATATGTTGTCCGAAAAATGAGATACCCTTCCTGATATACAGATATCATAACCTTTTATGGGGAAGTAGTAGAAACCAAATTTATGGGCATATAACTTGCTCAGAAGTATCTGATGTGAATGTGTCAGACCACACTAACTGAATCAATTTTACATCTCTTTCCCCTTCTCATTCTATGTGAAGGTAAGTACTGTCACCATTTCCTCTTGCCGAAATATGTTTCCTTTCAGGGACAGTTGACACTCGGCGATGTGTTCATAGAATTCTCTCATGAGGAGTGGGAATGCCTGGCTCCAGCTCAGAGGGCCTTGTACAGGGAGGTGATATTGGAGAGCTACCAGAGCCTGTGCTTCCTGGGTGAGGATGACTTCCCTCCAGGGTCAGGATCTGCCCTGTGTGTCTCTTCCTTTCCCCTTAGGTGCTTTCGTGGGAGCCCCTGCCTGCTTGACCAAGATCGAAGCTTCATTTACTGAGGCATGAAAAGGTTTCATGAGGTGGCGTCAGGACTTTAACATTGCCTTTTCTTCAGATGATCTATCTGCCCACGACATCAGGGGTCATTCCAGAGCTAACGTGTTTATAACACCCTGTGGCAAACTTAAAATGTTGAATTCTTTGTCTTTTATCCCATGTATTGATTGAGTAGCTTTTGGAAGAGAACTCAGTATCTGCATATAACACTGGTCCCTATGCACAGAAGGAGGCGAGTCAATGGATTTGAGAACTATTTTTCTTGAGCCATCTGTACTATTCTTGTTCCTCAGGTGACCAGAGGTCAGGGATTCTGGGAGAACTACAGGTCTTCGTGCTGCTTTCTTCCTATGTGCAGGAATTTCTGTTTCTGATCTGTATATTGTCTCCATTTTGGAGCAAGGGAAAGCACTCTGAACTCTGGAGAGTGAGTTAAAAATAGCACAAAAAACAAATCGGCAGGAATGTATCAAAGGGATAAAAACAAGTAAGATCTCAGGAAGGGAGAGAGGAGGCCAAAGCCACCCCAAGGGAGAATGTTCCATGGGCAAACAGAATTTTTTTTGTGTGGGAACCTTCTAAGGAGGTAACTTTTCTTTCCAACTTTCCAAAAATAAAAAAAATTATTTTTTCACCCTCAGCAGGACTGCAGTTCCAACAGAGTCTAAGGCAGAGTCTTTATCATAATCACAATACTCTTCTGTGTACCACCTGTGAAATCTTTGTTTCTTTGACTTGAGCGTGGTATGGGCTGTTTCAGTCGGTCTCTGTCCCTCTGGTCTTTCCTGAACTGGGTTCCATTGGATGCTCAGTTCTCAGTCTGTAAAGAGTGAAGCTGAAGCCCTGCAGTTCTGCTTTTTGGACCCATTCCGGTCTCATCCCCATTTCCTATGGTTGGAAGCTCTGACCAGAAGAGGGGATGTACTATCTCTCCGTCTATTCCATCTGGCGCCCTAGGAACTGCATGGGGCTCACCCCTGTCCTGTCTGCCTGTTCCAGTCCCTCAGCCATTTTTTCTGTATGCCTGTGCTTTATACTTCAGAGGTGTGTGTCACAGGGAGGTGGGTCGGATCTTTTGTAACTGTTATTACGAAATCTCTAGAGACAGTGGACGGAGAGTATCTCTTCAGTCTCCAGTCCTTCAAGGGGGGAGCACATTTCAATCTCCCAAGCTCATAGCATGGTGTCTGTGGTGGCGTGTATGGTCCCATCATGATCTTACAGTGTGTGGCCCCATTCCTGGTATTCATCTCTCTCTCTGCACCATGCTACATCGTCTGGGAATATAGACTCTTCCGGATTTCATGTTCTCTGTAGTTTGCATGGTTTGCCTCTGAAACTTGCCTGTGAACTACACGTTGCTAAGGTCTGATAGTTCAAAGTCTTTTACTGGTGTCATCCACCTTTAGGGGATGGATAACTCCTGGTGGGCTCTACTGTAGAGTGAGTGTCCTTGGTCACAGAAAATTCTTAATGAAGATACTTTGACTGGTATGTTGAAATATTATCCCGCTATGCACAGAGCAGCACTTGGTGTGCCCAGTAGAGCTGTCAGCATGTCCCAGGACACCAACATAGAAAGTGTCACGACAACCTGACTGATAAGTGTTTTCAATTTGCTTTCCCGTTTCCGGACTGTCAATAAGCATCTCTCTGGAACTCCGTGATCACATCTATCACACATGTACGTCTATCACACATGCACACATGTACTAACCAGGGTAGAATTTCTCCTGGTAGAACCGTCTAAATTCACAGCCTCCTACCTTTGAGGCTACTGACTATACTGTCTTTCATGCCACAGTTCTCATCCCCTGTGTGTGCCGTTGTGCACACTGCCTCAGCAAGTGCATTTTTGAAGCTTATTGAGGGAGGTTATGAAGTTGAATGGTGCCTCCCTCAGTGAAGTCACTGTCATTTGTTTTTGTTTAAGCCAGTGATCCTTTCATTTTACACAATCCCCAGTATTACAAATGAACTTGAATTTTATTTATTTAGTCATTTGTTTTATATTTTCGGTGATTCTGTAGTGTTTTATATATGGTGTGTTTTGGAGGGTGGAATTGGAAAACGGATCACTAGCACTTTACCTTAAATTCTAAACTTAGTTTAGAATACTTGAAAAGATAGTCTCAATCAATTTTTCTATTCCTTTTCACTTGATTTAAGACCTCATGTTGTTACTTTTCTGTCAATTGAATTCAGTTAAAGTCTTAAATTTGGAATTTTTAATAGCTCGAGACTATATTTTTGTGTCACAGTCTTAATTTCAGGCATAGCATTAAATTTGTCATAGTTGTGTATGATTCTTTGGCGTTTCTATAAATCATTTTCTCTTTTCTATGTATAATTTGTTGAGTTTTTTTAAGTTTCACTGCATTTTTATCTTGGTATAACCTTTTCTGATAATACTTGCTGTATCTGGAACCATTGTGTCCACATTCTTATACTATATTAATCCTTAAATATTCCATTGTATTTTACAGGAAGCTAAGCTGATTTCTCTCATTTTAAAAACACCTCTCTCACTGTTTATAGCACCTGTAATTTCTGTAAAATTTTTAAAGTTCTGGGAATTGCATTTTCAAGCAAACCTATGAAGACAATTTTTTTCATCTTTCTTTGCAGCTGAACTCTGTTTAGCATGTGCCTGGGCCCTGTTGTCCTCCCTCCAGGTTCTGTTGTTCTCTGCTTCTTATTTCCTTTGTATGTTGCTGACCACCTGTCTGCACATCAACCTCCTCTGTGGTGTCCACGTTACTTCCTGAAGATGTTTTGTGCACGTAACTGTTGTGTTCTCCTTTCTCTGCCCAATAATTTGACAATTTTAGTACTTTTTATAAATACTCCTGTAGCATTTGTCTTATTTGTGAGTGGTAATTTCACTTAGCATAATGTTCTCAGTTATCAACATTTAGCAAATGACTGGATAAATGTCTTATTTTGAAGCTGAATGATATTTGATTGTATCTATTTACCATGTTTTTGTGCAGTCATCTCCCAGTGGCCATGTGGGTTGTTTCTACCCCTGGGCTATTGTGAATAATGCTACTGTAAACACGAGGATGCCAACTTCCTTTTGTTAGTTTTTTGTATGTGTTCCCACAAGTTGAGTCACAGGGTATGTCCGTCTGTTCTCACTCCTATAACGGAGAACCCAAATGGGTAGCCTGTTAACAGTAGGAAATTATTTCTCCCAGTTCTTGGGCTGGAAGTCTGAGGTCGAGCCCAGCATGGTTAGATTGGGAGGAGGACCCTCCTCCTAATTGCAAGTGGCGGACTTCTCCTTGTCCCTCGCAGGGCAGAAGGAGGCCTGGTGTCCGGTCCCTCGGGAGGGCACTAATACTCCTCATGAAGAATCCTCCCTCCTGACCCAGTTCCTTCCACAGGTTCACTGTTGTCATTTGGGGGATTGCAGCGTCATAACTTTAAGGGACACCCACGTTCAGTCTATAACAGATAGTAATTCAGTGCTTAATTTTCAGGAACCTGCCTCGCTGTGTTTCATAGCAGCTACAGTATTTTACCTTCCCAACAGCAGAGTAGAATGCCCATATTTTCACATCCTCTTTGTCATTTGTTATTTTCACTTTTTTTTTTTTGACAGTAGCCATCATAATGGTGGTTGGTGATGTCATAGTTAAGATGTGCGTTTCCTAATGATCCGTGATACTGAACATCTCTTCATGTGTTTTACACATCATCCCTAGAGAAGTGTCTACTTACATCCTTCATCCACTTTTAATTGAGACATGTGGATTTGTTCACATTGAGTGTAGAAGGTTACAAAACTGTGATTTGTGATAAGAAATATGTATGTGGTCTTCACAACCATTTCTGATCTGAGCTCCAAAGGCTTAGAATTCACTGAGTGATAACAGCAATGGGGTGATCTCTTGTGACAAGAGATTAGTTTCTTCAGTCTCTTCAGGGCCTTAAAGGTGAATTGGGGGTCTTATTCATTGCCAGCTCTTTCAGTCACATCTCTGTATGTGATTGAGGTGACTTTTGGAAATCTTCAATGACAAGAAAGCTAGTTGTCAGGGGAGCCAATCATACAGTTAAGAGGGTTGGAGCTACGGTCTCACCACCTGACCTCTTGAGAGGGGAGAAAGGCTAGAGATTGAGTTTCATCACCAATGGTCAGTGATTTAATTAGTCATTCCTATGTAATGAGACTTTCTAAATCTCAAAAGGAGAGTGTTCCATGTTTAGTGAACCAGTGGTGACTGGGAGGAGTAGAATGCTGGGAAGAGCATGGGAGCTTCTGGCCCTTCCTCTGTAGGTTTCCCAATGCATGTCTTCATCTGGCTGTCTTGCCTTTATCCTTTGTCAATAAATTGGTTATGTAGTCAGTAAAATGTTATGTTTATGGTTTCCGTATATTTTCTCCTGTTCCATGTATTCTTTTACTCAGTTGAGTGTGTCCTTTGCTGCACAGTAGTTTGTAATTTTGACATAGTTCAATTTATCTGTTTACTTTGGTGTCATCTCATGAATTATTATTGAATCCAATATAAGTTATCTTCCTGTGTTTCCTTCTAGAAGTTTTATAGCTTTCAGTGTGGTTTGGTGCCCATTTGATTTTTAGTTAATATTTGCTTATGTTGTAAGGATTTGTTCCAAATTTATTCTTTTTTATATTTATATTTTGTTCCCTCAACATCTTTGATTGAATAGCCTGGTGTTTTTTGTTTTGCTTTTTCCATTGAGTAGTCTTGATAACCCTGTGTAATATCATTTGATTATATGTATCTCAGTTTATTTTTGACTCTATTCTGCTGGTCCGTCTTTATTCCAAATACAACATATTTTGATTAGTTTAGCTTTGTAATAGATTCTGAAATACGGAATTGTGAGTTTTTGATTTTTATTTCTTAAGTGTTTTTTTTCAATTAGAGCATTTTGACATTTCATTTTTTCTTCAAAAAAGGCTGTTTTAAATTTCCTAATAATTTCATTGACTCTGTTGATGGCTTTGGCTAGTATTGACACCTTAACAATATTGCCTTCCAGTCTATAAACTTGGAATATCTTTGCATTTATTTGTGTCTTGTTTACTTTTTCCGGTATTGTTTTTCATTGAGTACACAAATCTTCCTCTCCTTGCATAAGGTTACACCTAAGGATATTATTTTATTTTTCTTATTTTATTATATTACTTTATTGTTTTTTAAATTTATTTTATTTTATTATGTTGCATTGTCATGGAATTATTTAGAAGATTGTTCTTTCTTAATGTATAAAACTCAAATAGATTTTGGCATCTTGATTTCATATCTTTCAACTTTTATTTACTTTCATTTTTGTTCTGGTGAGAACTTTCAGTACCACTTTTTTTTTGGATTAAAATTTTCATTATGGAGAATTTCAAATATTAAAATTAAGGGAATAGTATAATAAATTCCTACTCATCTTGTAATTTCAATAGTTAACCAACCCATGACCAGTCTCATTTAATTTATACTCCCCATATTCCTCACCCTTACCCACTTTCCTAGTGGATAATTTTTCTAAACTTATTTATTTTAATAGTTTCAAGTACATAGTACATTGATTAGACATCTGCGTAGTTCATAAAATGATCCTAAATGCTCCGTCCCTCCCCTCACCTTCCACCTAGCCAACCTATATATGCTAATTGCATTCTGTATGCCATGCTCCCCATCCCCGTGACTATCCATCAGCTACTAATTGGCACTTCTTTAACCCTTCACTCCATTCTCCCAGCCCCCTAAACCCTTCTCCTAATTGTCCACTATTTTTGTGAGTCCGTCTTTGATTAGTTTGCTCTTTTTCCTTAGCTTCCACACATAAGTGAAATCATGTAGTGTTTATCTTTCTCTGTCTGACTTAAATACCTTCTCAGTCCATCAAAGGAATATCTTTTTCCATCCCCTTCCTTTTAGTCTGTGTGTGTCTTTTAATCTGAAGTTAGTCTGTTATAGGCAACATGTAAGGGCCTTGTTTTCCTTTCTATCCATCCACTGTATCTTTTAGTTGGAACACTTAATTCTTTTCCATTTGAGGTACTTGTTGATAGGAATGTTGTTACCATTCTTTATTCCTGTTTTTGATACATGTTTTTTCTTTTTAAAGAAGTCTCTCTTAACATTTCTTGTAAGACTGGCTTGGTGGTGATAAATTTCTGTAGCTTATTTTTGTCCTTTAGCTTTATCTGTCCTTCAACCCTAAATGAAAGCTTTGCTGCATAAATTATTCTTGGTTGTAGATCCTCGTTCTTCATCCCGTCGAATATTTTTTGCCAAGCCCTTGTGCCCTGCATAGTGTCTTTTGAGAATTTAGCTGCTAACCTTATGGGTTTTCCCTTATAAGTAACTATCTGTTTTTCTCTCTCTGCTTTTAAGATTCGCTCTTTGTATTTAACCTTTGGCATTTTAATTATAATGTGTCTTGGTGTGGGCCTCTTTGGATCCCTGATTTTTGGATTCTCTGAGCTTCCTTGGGTTTTATGTTTATTTCCTGCACTAAGTTAGAGAAGTTTTCTATCATTTCTTCAAACAGCTATTCAACATCTGGATTTTCTTCAGTTACACCAGTCAGATGGATGTTTGACCCCTTAATAGTGTCTTATATGCTGCTTAAATTATTTTTATAGTCTCAGCATCTTTTTTCTTGCCATTTTTTCTTGCAATATTGTTAAGGTGTCAATACTAGCCAAAGCCATCAACAGATTCAATGAAATTATTAGGAAATTTAAAACAGCCTTTTTTGAAGAAAAAATGAAATGTCAAAATGCTCTAATTGAAACCTTACAAATGTAGCGAGTGTGGCAAAGCCTATCGGGTGCGTGGAAGCCTAATTTACCATAAGTTAACTCATAGTGGAGAGAAACCTTACAAATGTAGTGAGTGTGGTAAAGACTTTAGAGAACATTCAAGCCTAACTAAACATCCGAGAATTCATACTGGAGAGAAACTTTACAAATGGAATGAGTGTGGAAAAGCCTTTAGGGCGAATGGAAGCCTAAGAAGTCATCGGAGAATGCATAGTGGAGAGAAACTTTACAAATGTAATGAGTGTGGAAAAGACTAGAGAACATTCAAGCCTAACTACACATCAGAGAATTCATACTGGAGAGAAATCTTACAAATGTAGTGAGTGTGGCAAAGCCTATAGGGTGCATAGAAGCCTAACTTACCATAAGTTAACACATAGTGGAGAGAAGCCTTACAAATGTAATGAGTGTGGCAAAAATTATAGTAAGCATTCAAGCCTAACTACACATCAGCGAATCCATACTGGAGAGAAACCTTATAAATGTAGTGTGTGTGAGAAAGCCTTTATTGGGCATGCACGGCTAACTAGTCATACATTAATTCACAGTGAAGAGAAATTATACAAATATAATGAGTGTGGCAAAGCCTTTAATGTGCACACAAAGCTAACTAGTCATCAGATAATTCACAGTGGAGAAAAACCTTACAAATGTAGTGATTGTGGCAAAGCCTTTAGGGTGCGTTGTAACCTCACTTCCCATCAGTCCATACTGGAAAGAAACCTTACAAATGTAATCAGTGTGACAAAGCCTTTACGGTTCGTAGAAGCCTAATTTACCATCAGTTAACTCACAGGGGAGAGAAACCTTTCAAATGTAATGAGTGTGGCAAAGTCTTTATCGCACATTCAATGCTAACCACACATCAGAGAATTCATACTGGAGAGAAAGCTTACAAAATGTACAGAATGTGGCAAAACCTTTGGTTTGCATTCAGGCCTAACTATTCATCAAACAATCCATACTGGAGAGAAACCTCATAAGTGTAATGAGTGTGGCAAAGCTTTTAGGTTGCGTTCCTGCTTCAGTTACCATCAGTCATTCCATACTGGTAAGAGACTTTACAAATGTAATGAGTGTGGCAAAGCCTTTATTGTGTATTCAGGTTTAATTAGACATCAGAAAATTCATACTGGACTGAAATGTTACAGATGCAATGAGTGTGGCAAAGCCTATACTGTGCATTCAAGCCTAACTAGACATCAGCGAATCCAGACTATAGAGAAAACCTTACAAATGTAACAAATGTGGCAATGTCTTCAGTTTGTGTGCACACCTGACCAGATATCAGGTTGTCCCTAATAGAGTGAAACCTTACAAATGTGATGACTGGCAATGTTTTTTGGTAACAAATTCCACCTTTTGAGTCATCAGAGAAACTACCCTGGATAAAAACATTAAAATGTATTGAGAATGGCAAAACCTTTAGTGTCTCTTCAAGCCTAACTCATTAGATACTTCATAGTGGTGAGAGGTTTTAGAAAAGTGATGGATATAACATGGCTTTTAGGCGTTGCTTTAAACTCAGGATTTACAAAAAAGTTCATACTTGCAAATTTTAAGGTAGAACTCACTCTTTACTAGCTGTAAGAATATGCGTTTTGAGAGAAACCACAGAAATTACTGTGTGGCGAAGTGTTTATCCAAAGTTCAACGACTGGAAAACATTGGAGCTTTTTTTACAATTGCAATGAGTGTGGCAAAGACATCAGAGTTCAAGTATTATGCAAGAACAAACTCCACAGTGAGGAGAAATTATGTAAATATGTGTCAACCTTTATCCTGGCTGCCCAAGTCACTAGACAACAGATTTTGAGAAACCTTGCAACAGTAATGTACGTGTTAATGCTTTTACTCAAAGATCAAAACTGGGACATCAGAGGATCATATTTTTGAGAGTATACTTAAAGATGTAGTGAATGTCATTCAGGCTTTTCATCAAATACCTACATGGTTGGGTAATGACAAAATTAAGTGAGGACAGAAACTATACATATATACTGAACATGGAAATACTAAGCAATAGTGTGTTCTCAAGATTCACCTAAGAATTCATGCAAATGTAATGAATGTAATAAATTTTTTTAACCAATTCTCACAACTAACCACATAGTCAAGAATCCATATTAGGAATAACAGAGTCTCCAGGTCTCCAAGATTAAGCTAAGACATTACATACTGCAGAAACATTACAAATTGCACTGTGTTAAAACTCTGGACATGTTATATATCATAGGAATAATGACATGTACAAATAGCTCATTATCTTTAGTGTTTATAGTATTTAGTTTCATTTTCTTGAAAAGAGTACATGACTATGAGTTTTAACCTGAAGTCTAAAGTCTGTTGAACTTATGCCTTTCTTACAGGCCTTTCATGCTGGTCTCTGGGAAGCAGTACATATGATGAAAGGGCCTACTTCATTGGGCATGGTTCATTTATATCCATGTCCCTTGGAAAAACAAGGACACTGATTATCTAATTCATTATTGTATGAATTAGCATCAGGGAAAGCACAGAATAATGGAAAACTATGTTCTCAGTCTTCATATTTACTACATGCAGGGTGACAGTTCCTGTACAAGCCATGGTTGCTGATAGAAAAGAAGGCTTCACCAACCAAGTGTGTGACATGAAAGTCCTGGGCTTTTCATGGGAGGAGAGTGATAGCTGACTAAGGGGTGATTAGTGGTAGAAATGCATAAGTGATGACTTTCTCCATAAAATGGCAATAACTGTTGTATATCAAATATGCGTGGAAATTTGTCTTATTGGAAATTGTAGAGAGAGCTGGTACCTTAGAGGGGAGCTTAATCAAAAGAACCAGAATAAAATGTGTGTGCGTGTGGTTGTGACTGAGGTGCTGGCATTACCTTTTGCTGGGCTTATTGGAACTATATGCTAGGGTTCTTGTCTTACTGAATAAAATTTATTATTTTTTAAAATTAGAAAATATTTTTTTAAATTATTTTTATTTTACAACCCTGAATGAATCGTGTTTCTTATACCAACACAGTTTCATCCCACCTTTTTCGGGTACTTCATAACAAATGAGCAATGTGCCATTGGGCTCTCAAGGTCAAAGGTATGTATAACAATTTTCTTTCATGATGGTATCAAACAAGTTAGCATTTATATACTAACTGTGTGCCCCTGGGTTATTCTCTCCACTCTCTGTCCTATGACATACAGGAGGCTATAATCAAAATATCTTACCCAGAAGTCGGATGGCTGCATCATAGGATAATTCTACTTTCAATTTTTGAGAATCGCCATAGGGTTTTTCATGTGGCTTGCCCCAATTTACATTTCATCTGACTACATAAGGGTTTAATGTCTCAACATTGGTTCAGCACTTGAGTTTTTATTGATAGTATTCTTCCTGTTTAGTATGAAATGCTCTTATTGTGTATGTGTTTTTCAAGTAGCAGATACAAACATATTTTTGGATGATCATAAAGAACTACTGGAAAAGACACATGGACCTGAGAACACATATTTTAGAAGCAGAAGTCTGGGCATGACTTCGTCTTTAAGAGCAGTTTGAGGTTCACAAGAAAATTGAATGGAAGTTACAGAGTGTTCCCATATGCCTTCTCTCCCCACATGGATAGCTTCACCGTCTTTCCCATCCCTGATTAGAGTGGTACATTCGTTACATAGATGAAGCTGCATTGACACAGCATTAACTCCAAAAGTTTATAATTTATCTTAGAATTCAAGTAGGGTTCATTCTGTGGGTATGGACAAATTTATGATGACATTATCCAACATTATAATATCATATAGATTAGTATCACATCCCCGAATTTCCTTTGTGCTACGCTTATTCATTCTTCTAAACCCTAACAACCATATATGCCTTTTCATTATATTCCTTCCTTTTCTAGAAAGTCATATAGTCAGAGTCATACAGTATGTAGCCTTTTCACTTAATGATACGAGATAATTCATACTGGACAGAAGCCTAACAAATGTGAAAAATGTTTCAAAGCCTTTAATTGGCTTTCACAGCTTACTCAATGTGAGAGAAAACAGTGTAGAGAAGACATCTTTTTGGAGATTTTGGTAAAGATATTTTTTAGTGTTCATGTCTTAGTACACAGAATTCATACTGAAGCAAAGCCTTACAAATGTGAAGAATGTGGTGAATAATTAAATCAGTGTTCAAGTATACTGAGCATGAAAGAATTCATAGTGGAGAGAAACCTTAAGACTGAAGAATGTGAGAAATTCTATATCTGGACCTACAGTCTCATGGCACATCAGAATGCCTACTAGGGAGAAATTGTACATCCCTAATACATGATGAAAGAACTTTGTCCAAACTATACACTTCAGAAAGCCCAACAGAATTCATTCTGCGAAGGACTAAAGATTAAAAAAAAAAAAAAGTACAGGGAAGTATTTAATCAAAAATCACATCTGAAGTATTACAGAATTGACATTATAAAGTAGTAAACCAAGAACGTGTTTCAGAGACCACTCTAAATAAGAATACTTGTAGAGAAAAAGCAAAATGTACTTGTTAATAAGCTAGGACAGGTATAATTACTTATGTGTCTTTATATATTGACAGTACTTGAGGTTTATTGGAAAGGAAGTATGTGCTTCCACTATCAAATCACTTGATCCTATGTTTTTACTCAGTGTGTATGGATATTCTGGGGTTGATTGATGATGACTTAGGAGCTGAATGCCCTTGTATATTAGGTGGGATTCACTCCCAAGTGCTTTTCCCTTGATGACTGAGGGCACTGTAATAGATGATGTATGAAGAACATCAAAGTGGAGATGGTGTTCGTGCTCAACGTAGGTATTCAGGTCATCAATTTTTGCATTAATATAAGATAGAGGAGCATTCTGTTTTTTAACTAGTTTTACCAGTTGCTCCCTTAAGAAGAATAAAGTGGCGGTTCATTAAAGTTCTAATGTGTTTTTGTAGTATCCATGGTTGGAGTTGAGTATTAAGTGATGTGGATGAATTAAAGAAGTCTTGAGATAACAGAAGCTATAGGCAAGTCATTTTAAATGCATAAAATTATTGTATTAATTTTTACTAAATTAATCTTTTTACTAAAACAGTGAGCCTCAGTCTTGAAAATGATAGAAAACACCATACTCAGAATATACCAGAAGAACCTGAATGCTGCTTGACTTGTTATAATTTGTGAGTTGCAAAAGCTCATATATTGTTTTTATCATGCTTCACTTAGACTATGTGTGAACTTAATATATTTTGATTAATAAAGCTGAATAAATTTGAATCTGTTCACACTGATGTGTAATGAATGAAGTATTATGCTATTTGGTAATATACTTGAATCACTTCATTAGCAGTTTTTTCTTCATTGTTTATATAGGTTTGTTTTTATTGTACCTACTGGAATATTATAATCATTAACATGCGGTGATATGGGAGTAATTTTGAGAGTTTAGCTAAACTACTTCATGATATTGCTGCCTGTGCATTATTTATTTAAAATGCATTATTTTCACAAAATGCACAATATTTCACATATTAGATTTCAATTTTGCATAACAATCTTAAAATATAAGACAAATCTTAACATTTTTCTAATTGTTTTACTTTGTGCACGTATTAATACATTAATGAGTATGTGATTTGAAATAAGTAATATTTTTTCATCTACGTAATTTTATTACATATTAGTGATTCGCGTCCTAGTTTCTAGCACAGTGTAACATTTAACAGTTTCTGTGACAAATGATGTTAAATATTGTTCCTAGTACAAAAGCAAATGAGCCTTTTGTTGCCATGCTATACTTGAGCTATTCTTGTGTTTATTAAATGCAAGTTGATCATCTGGCTGCATTCAGTAGTATTGCACTCAGAGCATCTACATCTTGTTAAGACCTTAAATCTTATGCATCCTTTATATTGGCTTAAGAAATAAATTTTTACACAAAGTGGAAACTTGTTACAACTCAAAATTATAAATCATTTCTCACCAGCTTGAAATATATAGGGAAGTTATACGAAGAGCTGTCTATATATCTAGACTTTTGGAAGGACATAGCTAAGTAGATATCTCTGTGTATCATAGTCGTGAAATAAATGTGTTTGGTTCATTTTTAGCCCAGTAAGGTTGAAGTCCCATCCTGCTTGTACCTAGGGTATGAATTGAGTCAAATCACTTATTCCCTCACCCATGCCTAAATTCTTTTATTTTAATAGTACCTGGCTTATGGATCTGGGAAGAATAAAGAAATTCCCCAGTACATAAATGATCTTTATAGCAGTGATTTGTTCATTATAACTGCAGTTTCATATGTTGATAGATTCAAACCTTGGAAAGCTTTTAGTGAAAGAAAAATATTAACTATTTCTCATTGGAAACCAGTGACAAATGGGAATGTTGGATTTAAGAGGATATATGATACATGTAGCCCATGTCTCATATTTCTATGCAGGAAACTCTAGCTCAGAAGGAAAATACTCCCAGAAAACTGACTAGATGTCAGGCAGGGATTTGGCTGACTATATATATTTTTCTTTATGTATTCATATATGCATTTATTTATCCATTCTTCCTGGACAGCAGGGAAACAATAGTGAGATGCTACTTCATAGTTTCTAGAATGGCAAAATTAAAATATTTTGAGGATGCAGAGGATCCTTCAGTGATCCGCCATTGCTGATAAGAGTGTGAAAAGTACATGCAATTAGGAAACGTATTTGGCATTGACTTATAAACTTAAACATTTATCCTATTACAGAACAAGTAAATGTAAACAACAATGGAAACAGTATTAACTTAAATCCACCCTCCTTTCTGTATCCTTCCATCCTTATTTTTCTCCTATTGTATACACTCGCTGTTACATATCAGTGTTGGGGAACAGAAGGAGAGAGAAAGGGCCCGGGATCTACTCGCTCATGGATATTATGGGACACCTAATGTCACCTCTGGGTGTCATGAGGATTAACTCATAATGTGGGGAGGTTGCTAACCCCATGAGCACACAGTAGATGCTCAACAGACCTGCATTAATGAACATGTACACATTATTTTCCAAACATGCTTGCTCAGCCATTACTGTTTCAATGGTTTCCTGTAAACTTGAAAGTGCCAGCACAGCCTGTGATCCTTCAGGACTGTGGCTGTGGTCTTTACTGAGAGATGACGATAAGCAGTCAACTCTTTGCTGGGAACTCAACATAATTTGGTGCATTGAAATGATGGTTAGTATGGGGGTCTCAAGTGTGTTGCGTCTGCTTCCTTTAACACACTACTCCTAAAAATGGCTCGGGGTCAATGTCTGCAGTGTCAGGGAGCCTGTTAAAGAGGCTGGTCCCTGCCCAGCCCCCTTCATCGCCCCCATGCCCTCCATAGACCAGGACAATCGCAGTTCCTTCCAGTAGGGCCGAGAACAGCCGCTGATTCACACACACATTAAACAGATGCAGTGTCTGTGTGCACTTGTCAGCTCGAGTTTGCAGCAGATCACGTGGCAAATTTGCAGGACGACCATCAGACCATCAGTGTTGGGCACAAGGGCTCAGTAGATAAGTGAGTGCTGTGCACAGTCTCTGGGCAGGAGGAGGTGATGTTGGCTGTGCCTACACTTAGAAGGGGCAGAAGAGCAGCAGTACTACCTGCACTGTGATAGAGTCAGCTGGTGACTGAGGACAAGAAGGGATGACTACACAGTTAGGTCCCCCATGTTGGAGTTCACAGTTCATGACTTCCAGGATAAAGATGAGGGGAGGGTGGTCTCCAGCATTTCCAGGTCCTTCTGCCTGTGAGTGTGGGGGAAGCAGATGAAGGGGCTGTGCCAATGCATTTGAAGACACATTCTCACCATGAAGCTGTGACACTTCACATAATGTCACCAGAGCAAATGACCTAGAGCAGGAGGAGGATGAGGACGAAATGACTGCTTCTCAGGTAAACATGGTGTCAAGGTCAGAGGTTATGTCTTCTTTTCTTACTAAATAAAATACTACGTATTTAGAAGGTTCAAACCTTGCCGTCTCTATGTCTGGTGGTCCTGTAAACAAAGTAGTATTCAACTAGTTTGTGTCCTTTCTGATGAAAGTCTAGGTCTACTCTGGGTGTTCCTCTTGTCCCCCAGACCCTGTCTTTAAACTGTCCCTTCTGGCATGAAGGAGTCTCACCATGAACTACTAACCCGTACCTGCTGCAAATGTTCCCTTGTGACAGATCCACACAAGAATGTGTTGGTACCAAGATTCCCACTGGGGGTGGGATTGGGTCCTGGGGGATCAGTGATGAAGGAGAGCATTTCATGTTTAGGTCCCATCTGGATGTGACACCTGTCTTGTGTAGACCAGGATTAGGAAAATGCACAAATAACAATCATTATGTGGCCCAGAATAACTCCCATGATCTGAAAGAGAGAGAGGGGGAGGGAGGGAGGGAAAAAGGGAGAGAGAGTGAGAGAGATCTCAAGAGCACGAGCTCAAGCACAGTATTGTTCCTTAGACTGCCACAGAGAAAACCGATTTAAAATACACAGGAACCTAGTGTGTGGGAGCTGTCTGGAGCTCAAAATTTGTGTGAAACTTTTTTAAATTTCATGATTACATTCATATTATTTAGTTTTTTGGATTTTTGCAAACATCCCAGCAACGATGAGCGCATCAGACAGCTGATAATCAGGTTGTCTCACCCCAGCTGATGTGATCTTTGTTCCCTTGGTTCAGGGGCTCTCTGCCACTTTCCTCTTCTATGAAGTCAATATTTTCCCTGTTATCATTCATCACGGTCTTGTAGGGATTTACCAAGAGAGGTGAGTAAGCCATCACATTTCATCTGAAGACTCTCTCTTTTTAGTTCCTCTCTGCTTGTAGTTTGTTTTGGAAAATGGAAGCGCTCGCCTTTCTTCAGTGGAGATAATGGCTCTTGCTAGTGAGGTTCTCAGTCAGACCTGGGGCCTGTACATTTCCATTGTATTCCAGTCATGACCAGACAGCTCTTGTATTTTCATCAAAGAAAACACCAATCATATAATTAACATATGTTCAGATATCTTCAAATTCTATCATAAAACTCAGCACAAATGATAAATAAAATTCCAGGGAATAATTAGGGATTTGTTGGTGTAAAGAAGAAGAATGCAGGGTGTTTCATTTTAACCTTCATTTTTCCTTTCTTGAGGTGATCTGCATCCCTCAGTCTAGATTAGTGAGAATTACTAGAATTCTGAAATATTGTTGCCACATTTAAAAATTATATCTCCACTTCTGATTTTTGATTCAGTAGTACTTGGAGGTTAACTTAAGGATCTAGAAATTGAAAATAATTTTTAAGTACTCTCAAGAAGCTGTCAGCCAGGTGTTTGTGAAGTCATTTTGTATACCATCTGTAATGACCTCTCTTCTCTATTGAACAAGTTGGGTCGAAAATTGTAGAAACCTCACAAGAGTCACGAGTCTAGAGGTGAGATTGATGGACACCTTATGTGTCTGTATTACACACAGTGATTCTGGGCGACCAGTCCCTGATCCTCGGTCCTCTCTGGGGTCATGTGCATTGTTGGAGGGGCTCCATTTAGGTCCTTGGTTGGGGTTTCCAGTGTGTGCATGGGTGAGGGGCCAGCAAAGGAAAAGACAGAAATGAGAGACAGCATAAAAAACCGAGTAACTATGCCAGTTGGTGGGAGATCTAGTCTGTGCCACAGATTTTAGGCCCAGCTCCCTGAATTTGGTCTCTGGCATGTGCACCTGCTTGAGATGGGATTTGATGCTGATGGTCTAAAGATAGGGGCTGGGAAAAACGGAGCACGCGACTGCAGGTTTTGGCCCTGAGATGGGTGTGTGGGCCAAAAGTCCTCCTGTGTGCATGTGTGCATGTGTGCATGTGCAGCATTTGGCTGGGGAACTCAACAGCACAGGCGCAGTGGTGAGTGATGAGCAAGGACGAATGCTGAGTGAGGTCAGAGTGTGCTGGTGTCATGAAAGGGGAGGAGCAAAGACTCTCTCTGTCCATAGGCCACACTGCATCTGGGGAAGACATGAAGGAGCCAGATAACAAAAATGCTTCAAAAATGAAACGTGGAACGTGCGGAAACACGGTGGAATTTTAGGCTTTATATTTATTTGCAAGGACCGTTTTGAAAACTTTCACCTACATTGGCAATGTTCAGTTATGATGGGCACAATCTCATACCCCAGATGCACCTGGGTAATCTACTTATGCACAAAGGAACAATCCACATCTGTGATGTGTGTGATAGTGAGAGACAGACACCTTCAACTCTGGACAGATTGTGTTTGCAGATTCCTCTGGTGCCATCTCTGGGATGATATGAATGTCTCTGGGAAAAGGAAAATTTATTTCCTCTCTTTAGGCAGAAAAGGGAGAGCAATTTTGCTTACTGCTTTTGCCTTCATCTCAATATAATTTCTATGTCAGAGAGACATATTTTGAGGTGTTACAGTCTCTGTTATTCTTTCTCTCTTACTCTGTCTCCAACACATACTCTCCTTTGAAGTCTCTTGGATATATATACCCAGAAGTGGGATGACCGCATCACAGCATAACTGTATTTTTAGTTTTTTGAGAAATATCATACTGTTTGCACCAATCTGTATTTCATACAACCATGCATAAATATCCAATTTCTCCACATTTTTGCCAACACTTGATATTTGTTGTTTCTTTGATAATGATCATCCTAATTGGGGTGAGGTGATATCTTCTTGTGTTGCTTTTAAATAGAAGATACAAACATTTATTTCTTAGATATGCATAAAAGACTACTGGAAAGACACATGGAGCTAAGAAAAGAGATTGCAGAGAAGTAGGTATGAGGATGACTTTTTACTTTAATGACAATGTAATATATATAAATTATGCTGACATCTTTTAATTCACTTCTAATTGTACAGCACCATCATAAAGATTTTTTTGTCCAAAAATAATTTTGTTTATTCCCATTATAAAAGTAATACAAGATTATAGTAAAAATGGAAACAGTAGAAAGATTATCAAGATTTTCTTTGTGGTCAACTACGGGATCAACTATTTTCTCTTGTGAAAGTATAATTAATATGCAATATTATGTTAGTTTTAGGTGGACAACATAGTAATTTTTCCTTTATAGACCTTTCAAAGTGATCACCACACTTAGTCAAGTAACCATCTGTCACCTTTCAAAGATATCACGATATCATTGCTTACATCCCCCATGCTGTTCATTACATCCCTGAGCCTCATTCATTTTATAACTTGTTTATACCTCTCAATGCCCTTCACCCTTTTCTTCATTCTCCAGCCCCCTCTTCTCTGGCAACCATCAGTTCTTTGTATCTGAGTCTTTTTCTGATTTGTTTGTTCTTGTTCAAATTCCACATATCAGTGAAATGATATGATATTTCTCTATCTTTGTCTAACTTATTTCACTCAGCATAAAACCCTCCAGGTCCATGCATATTGTTGCCAGTGTCAGGATTTACTTCTTTCTCCTGGCTGAAAAATACTCCATTGTATATATTTATCACATTTTTTAAATCCATTGATCAATTGATGGACACCTAGGTTGCTTTCATGTCTTGTCTATTGTAAATGCTGCTGTAATGGATGTAAGGGTCTGTGTATCTTTTAGAATGAGTGTTTTCATATTCTTCGGATAAGTGCCCCAAAGTGGAATTGCTGGGCTGTATAGAAGTTCTGGTAGTAATTTGAGGATATTTTGGATGCACTATTTTATAATCCCATCAACAGTGCGTATGGATTCCCATTTCCCTGTACCCTCACCTATACTCATTACTGGTTGCTTTTTTGTTAATAGCCATACTGACAGGTGTGAGGTGACATTTCATCATGGTATTGATTTTCATTTCCCTGATGATGAGTGATTTGAGCATCTCTTTATGTGTCTGTTGATCACCCTGATGTCCACTTCAGAGACATGTCTATTTAGGTCATCCACCCATTTTTCAGTCAGATTTCTTTTGTGTTTTTGATATGGAATCATATGCACTTTTTATATATCTTGGATATTAACTTCTTACTGGATCTATCATTTGGGAATATCTTCTCCCATTCAATAGGTTGCCTTTTTGTTTTGTTTATTGCGTCCTTTGCTGTGCAAAAACTGTAGTCTGATATGGTCCTATTTGTTTATTTTTGCTTTTGTTGCCCTGGACTTAGGAGACATAACAAAAAAATAGTTGCTAAGACCCATCTCAAAGATTTTACCGGCTATGATTTTTTCTAGGACTTTTTAGGTGTTACATTAGTCTTTAATACATTTTGAGTTTATTTTTATATATGGTGTTAGAAAGTGGTCCAGCTTCATTATTTTCCATGTATTGTCCTGTTTACCCAATATCATTCATTTAAGAGACTGTCTCCCCACATCTTCACACTATATTTTCTTGCCTCCTTTATCATAGATTGATTTACAGTATAAGTGTAGATTTATTTCTATTCCCTTGGTGGGTCTATTTTTCATGTGTTTCAGTACCCTACTCTTTTGTTTACTGTAGCTTTGTAGTGTTGTTTGAAATTAGGGCTCATGACACCTCTAACATTGTATTTCTTTCTCAAGACAATTTTGGTTGGCTTTTTGTTGTTGTTGTTGTCGTTTGTTGTTCCATACAAATCTTAGGGTTGTATGTTCTAGTTCTGTGAAAAATGGGTATTACCTTGAACTTTAAATTGCTTTGGGTAGTATAAACATTTTAATGACATTAAATCTTCCCATCTATGAACATTGTATACCCTTGCATTTATCTGTGTCTTCTTCATTTTCTTTCATCATTATCTCTTATTGATATCAGAATGGAGTCCTTTTATACCCTTGGTTAAATTTATTGCCAGAACTCATTTTACTTCTTCTTTTTCAATTTAGATGTTTTTTATCTTTTTTTCCTGCCCAATTAGTCTTGCTAGGACATCCAGTACAATGTTAAATCAAAGTGGTAAGGCGAGGCATTCTTGCCCTTCCCCTGATTGTAGAGAAAAGATTTCAGTCTCCCACTATAGGGCATGATGTTAGCTCAGTGCTTTTGATATATGACGTTTATTACATTCAGGTTTCCTTAGATTCCTAGTTTGGTGAGTGTTTTTATCATGAAATGCTGTCAAATATCATCAGCTTGGTGTTTTTTGCAGCATTTAATAATGATCTTGCGGTTTGACCTTCAATCTGCTAATGTGCAAGAGCTAATGTACATGTTCTGATTTCCATATGTTGAAATACCCTTGAATTCCACTTGTTCATAGTCTACAATTCTTTTAATGTGATTTTGATTTTGAATGTAGGTTTCTTGTATTTTATTGAGAACTTGTACATCAGTATTCATTACAGATTTTTGTTTGTAGGTTTATTTGTAGCACCTTTGTTTGGCTTTGATATTGGGCAATGCTGGCCTCATAGGAAATGTTTTGATAATTTCTTTACTCTTTAATCTTTAGTAGTGTTCATGGAAAATTAATGTTAATGTTCTTTAAATGTCACTAGAATTACCTAGTGAATTCTTCTTGTCCAGTGCACAGTTTATTGAGAGTTTTTAAATAATTAATACTGTTTTGATCTACTTCTTAGTTATAGGTCGCCTGTGGCTTTTATTATTATTATTATTATTATTTCTTTCTGTAAAGACTAAGCAGATTGTATTTTTATAGAAATTGATGATTTATCCTAGATATCCAATTTGTTGTCATATAATTGTTCATAGTAGCCTCTTACAATTATTTCTATGGCATTATTTAGGACATCTCTGCTTTCATTTCTGCTTTTAGTTTTCTTCTCTCTATAATTCTTGATGAGGTAAGAGTCAATTCTAGTTATCTTTTTTAGAGATATGAATCTTCCTTTCATTGATATTTTTCTATTTTTGCCATTCTTTATTTTGTTTATTTTTGCTCACCTTTTAAATTTTCTTACTTTACTTTTGCTAACTTTGGGATTAGATTGTTCTTCTTTTACTTCTTCCTTGAGGTATAATGTTATGTTGTTCATTTTAAATCTCTCTTATTTTTGATGTAAGAGCTTATTTCTATGAACTTGTCTCTTAGTACTACTTTCTCTCAATCTGAGAAGTGTTGGTATATTGTGTTTCATTTCATTTGTCTCAAGGTATTTTCTGATTTCCTTTTGATTCCTTTTTGACTCACTAGTTATTCAAGAGTGTGTTGGTCAATATCCAACTATTTGTGGAATTCCCAAGTTTCCACCTGCTATTGATTCTTGGTTTCATTCCTGTGTGGTCAGAAATGATATGTAGATGATTTACATCTTATTAAATTTGTCAAGACTTATTTTGTGGACTAACAGGTTGTCTGTACTGGGGAATGTTCCATGTGTGATTGAGAAGACTGTACATTCTAGTTTGGTGAAGTGGACTGTATCTGTCTGTTATATCTAATTAGTTTATAGTGTTGTTCAGTCCTCTTCATATTGATCTTGTTTTTCTGTTTTTATCTAGTTGAAATTGGAGTATTCACTTGTCCTACTATTCCATGACTTTCTATTTCTTTTTTTGTTTGCATTTTTATTTTTCACTTACGGTTGACATTCAATATTATTTTATATTAGTCTTCTTGTGGAATCTATTTAATATGCATATTGGCTTAGTTGTTGGTGTCCCATGAGTCCCTTATGCTGTTTTCCCTTTTGCACATTTTGTTTTTGCTTCCCTAAATTGATATTTTAAAATGAACTGTGTTTAAGCTGTCTGAATTTTCTTCTGCTTCACCAAGTTTATTATTGAATATTCTAGTGTATTTTTATATTCAGGCATTGTATTCTTCAGTTCTTAATTTCTGTTTGGTTCTTTTTTATACTTTGTCTCTTTGCGTTTTAATTTTGGTCATACATATTTGTCTCAATCTTATTTAGTTGTTTTCTCTTTTCTATTGAGTGTCTTTAAGGTGGTTATTTTGAATTCTTTGTCAGATAACTAATAATTCTCCATTAAATTGGTGACAATTTCTTTAGGTTTATTTTGTTCCTCTGATTGGATCAAGTTTTTCTATTTCATTGTGAGCCTTGTGATTTGTCGTTGAGGTTTATAATAAGAAACAGCCACCATCCCAGGCTCTGTTAACTTGCCTTGTACAGGAGAGCACAAATAACAGGTAGACGTGCAAAAAGTTCTAAAGCCTGTCAATCAGTTCTGGGGATGTGTGTGTGTGTGTGTGCGCGCGTGCGTGTAAATTCCCAGATTAAAATTTTTTTGTTTCCTTATTGGAGCTCATATTTTCCTCTACCTCATGTCTGTCATTAGTACTGTAGTCTCCCTGGTGGTTGAACAGTTAGTCACCTGCTGCCAGGACCCAGAGCTAGTCTGCAAGTTGCAACAGCTGTTGCCTGTGTGAAAAGGAGGCAGCAAGAGCCTGAGATAGGGGTGGTGATCCTGTGAACTCACCTCCCTTCTCAAGTGCAATTGTCATTTCACCTTAAGTGGCAATGATGGTACAGATTTGGGGAACTGGAGATGTTTATGAGGAAAAAAATCGCAGGTTGTAGCAACTAAAAACAACTAGAACCTTCTAGTCAGCATGTCCAAGAGACCATTGCCATGTTTAGGACAGGTTCATCCTTTCTCATGTTCCTTGGAGGCAGGCAAGGTGTTAGAGGAAGCAGGAAATACTGAGCCCTGACTTATTGTCTTGCTGGATTCTCTGCCTCACTGAGTTGTTCTGCATAAAAATAAATACTGTTTTGCAGGTTGCAAAGAAACACCATCTCTTAATTTATGAGCAGACATGTGGAGTCTGACAAAATGTTTCATTAAGGATATTACACAAGACAAATAAAAGGAAGATCATGGAGCCATTAATGTGCATTAGAAACTATTGGACTCATTCGTAAAACTGAAGCCAATGAATTGAAAGTTAAATGGTGTTGGATTTTTGTAGGAAAAATGTAATTGAGCAATATTGACCCGAGTATGACAGGAAGTATAAACAAAACAAGAGCCACAGAAGAGAGAGATTTGTAAAGAAATAAACCAACGGCAGCACCATCATCAGATGGTTTAACATGTGGTGTCTACCCTTTTTTAAATATCCAACAATTCTATTCTTTTAACTCAATTTAAGAGCATTGAAAAATTACCAAAGTTCTCTATACTTGTCGCTGTTTTTGAATTTTATAGAAAGGGTAATCATCTCTTTTGCAACAAATGAAACATAAAACATGAGTTCATTTTCCATGAACAATTCCAGAGTTTGATCCTGGTTCACATTTGTTACCCTGGATTTCTAGGTCAGGAATAAGAGCTGTAAAAGTGGTCCAATCATAGTTATATCACACACACACACACAGAAACATTCATGTGCATGCACACTCACACAATCCAACGTGGTCCCCCACACACCCATAAACTTCTCTATCACAAGTACCGCCATCTACATACTTACCACCAACTTGACTCACATTCACACTAATGACAACACACATGAACTCATACAGTCCCACTCACATTCATGGGTGCACACTCCACAACCACAATGCAAGCATGTTCTTATATGGAAGGGTAGTGTTGCCTCCAATCTCAGGATGACTGAAACATGGTGTCTTGTGCCCCTTTTATGCTCCTTCTGGACCAGGAAGGTGTGTGCAACATGCATCAATTAAAAAGTGCTGTGAGCATTGCTTCTTTAGGATGAGGGGTGTGGCAGGAAGCTGGAGGATTTGTGGGGCAACAATGTGAGTGTGAGATAGGTGAGCAGAGTGAGAGCACAGGGAAAGGAGAACATAGGCACGATATGGGGTGCAGGGAGCATGGGGACAAGGGGATGCAAGAGGAGGGGGCATGTGGTTAAAAGCACAGGGGTTAAAAGTCACAGAATGATAGAGACAGACAAAATTCAGGACAGAGTATCAGAGTCAGAGCAAGAGACAGGGGAGGTGTGAGAGAGCAAGGGTGCCAGACACTATCTCCCAGGGTAGGTTAATGGTGCCAGCTTTGTCCTCAGTGACCATGTGCCAAGGAGTCAATGATGCCATTGCATCTAAGAATCAGTGTGAACCTGCTAGGTTGACAGGGCAGCCTGGTTCCTGCGGCTCTGTCCCAGCATGGCAAGGAGAGCTCTAGGGGAGAGAATCAGACATAGCTCCCCAGAGTACTCATGTGACTGATCTTGGTGTTTGCCTGTGGGAGTGAATGCAACAGAGATCTGGGCCCGCTACTCCTCCGAGCGTGCATGGGGGTTTACCTGTGGTTCCAACAGCAGGGATACAGATGGGGGTCCTGGGTCCCACTGCTGAAGAGGGAATGGCAGCATGGGCCTGGGCTCGTGCTGCCCCAAGTGTGTGTAGGGATTTATCTGCACCTCGAGCAAGAGAGTGAGACAGACAGAGATAGAGAGATATAGTAAAGGCTAGTTTTCTTCAGGGAAAAAACTACCTTAGAGTCTTGCACTGTAGGGGATGCAGGCCAGGGAACCTGATGTGATTGAGGATGGCTGGCCCAGTGCTCAGTTCTGAATGATTAGGCCATCCTAAGATTACTCCGGCTTCGTGGAGCCAATCAAGAAAATGAAGACAGGGGAGGGAAAAAATGGCATAGATGATAGAGGCTCTGTTCATCCCTCTGGCGACCAAATCAAAGTTGTGACAGAAACAAGGAGCAAATAGCAAAGAAAATTGCCTGGGATCTAGAAGAAAAAGCCCTACAACTAAGGAGAGAATTAAGAAATCCCCCTGCAATGGGAGGAGGTAGGACAGGGCGAGGACGCGAGGCTGCCTGGTCCCAAGCCACTAAGTGAGACAGCAGCAATAGACAGCTGTAGATGCCTCTAAAATAGGCCGTGTCCATGAGCAGACTTTCACGGTACCCGACCTGCTATCTCTGAGCAACAGCACCCAGTTGGCTACACAAGTGGCACCAGGGACTTAGAGGGGGACACTGAGTTGTCGAAGGGCCAGAGAAGAGACTCACTCTATACAGAAGTACTGGCGGTATTGTCAGCACTGAGCTGATCAAGAAGAGAAGGCTTCAGTGGTGAAATGCCCAGTTGAAAGAATGCACAAGGAGCTGACATGCGAATGAAATGGCAGGCACCAACTTTATTGTGGGGAGCATGCGCTTCTGCGCTAGGGGACTTTGTGGGCTTTACATATGTCATAGAACAATAGTGGCATTCTGCCACACATACATAATAAACAATAAGCTGAGTCATACACGCATAAGTTAGGTGCAGGGGCCTTACTACATTAATGTAACATTTAAAATCCAGAGTCCTATCCCTAGCTGTGAGCCTGGATCACAGCCAGACCTGGGACTCACAGGTATGCATTGTTACTCTGTTGAACCCTTCTCCCTCCCAGTGTGAAGACTCAGCACCGTCATAACTGAGACATCATCAAACTGGATGGCAGAGGTCTTTCCACTGAGAGGATTCCCTAAAACTCTGCCTTGCCCAACTCATGGCCCCACCCAAGCCATATCCAAATGTTTCCTCGGAGAGTTAGGTGCCCTTTGCTTAGCAGCACCTAGACTCACACTAGTGGCAGCTGACTGCAGTTTCTGGCATTGCTTCTTCAGGAAATTATAAGCACAACATCTGTGGATTGCTTGTTGAATCTTAACAGGTGGCCCAAGAGGGGCACAGGCTGGGGCTAAATTTGGCCTGCAGCTGAACCCCTCTCAGGACAGTGCCACTGGACGCCTACTTCACAAAGCCACACTAATGAGACCAGAAGACTTGGAAACTTTGCTTAGTCCATAGAAACACGCAGAAATGCAGCCAAAATGGGAAGACAAAGTAGCAGAAACCGTATGAGAGAAAAGAACAAAGATCCAGGAATAATGGAGTCAAGCAATTTAACAGGTGCAGAGTTCAAAACACTGTTTATAAAGATGCTTAATGAACTTAGAGGAAGTGTAGATGAATTCATTGGGAACTTTAACAAAGAGATAGAAAACATAAAAATAGAAATGGAAATTATAAAAGGGAACTGGTAAGATATGAAGAACACAATATCAGAGGTGAGGAGTGTATTCAATGGAATCAACAGAGTGGATAAAGAAGATCAAACCACCAATATAGAGGATGGGGAAGCCAAGGACACTCAGAGTGGCAAGAAAAAAGCCAAGACTATAATAATAATTTAAGAAGCCTATGGGACACTATCAAATGTGAAAATACATTAGGGGTACGTAAAGAGGGAGAGTAAGAAGTCGAATATATATTTGAAGAAATAATGATGGAAAACTTCCCTCACCTGGTGAAGGAATACACCTACAACCCCAGGAAGCTCAAAGAGTCCCAAAAACCAGGAACCCAAAGAGGCCCACACCAAGACACATCGTAATTAAAATGCCAAAGGTTAAATACAAAGAGAGAATCTTAAAAGCAGCAAGAGAAAAGCAGTTAGTTACCTACAAGGGAGCACCCTTAAGACTGGCAGCTGATTTCTCTAAAGAAACCATGCAGGACTGAGGGACTTGGCACAAAATATTTGATGTGATGAAAATCCAGGATCTAAAACCAAGAATACTTTATACAACAACAACAACAACACTTTATCCAGCACAGCTATCACTTAGAGTCGACGGACAGATAAAGAGCTTCCCAGACAAAAATAAGCTAAGGGAATTTATCAACACCAAGCAAATATTACAAGAAATGTTGGAAGGACCTCTTGTAGAAGAAAAATGTGTATCAAAAACAGAAATAAAGAATAATAACTACATTCCTATCAACAAGTACCTCAAACGGAAAAGAATTAAGTGTTCCAACCAAAAGATAGAGTGGAAGAATGGACAAGAAGACAAGACCCCCTACATATGCTGCCTATAAGAGACTCACTTCAGATTAAAAGGCACGCACGTACGCGCACACACTCTCACACACACACACACAATAAAAGGAAGGGGATGGAAAAAGATATTGCCTTGGTGGACCTAGAGGGTATTACGCTGAATGTAATGCATTGGATAGAGAAAGACAAATATCACATGATATCATGTATATGTGGAATCTAAAGAACAAAATAAACAACAACAACAAAACAACAACAAAAGTGGAAATAAACTCATAGAAAGTATTTTGAGGGCTACTATATGGAAGGCTGTTGGGGAGGACGGCAAAAAGAGGCAAAAGGATTAAGAGGTACAAATGGATAGTTGCAGAATAGACATAGAGATATAGAGTGTACATGGGGACGGTGGTTAATAATGTAATAAAATGAAAGGGGGATAAGGGGTACTCGATTTAGTTGGGTGACTGCTTTGCAAGTTATATGTCCTTCTCTATGATATACAACTGAAACTGATATATGATTGTATGCCAACTATAAATGAAAAAAGTTATTGAATTGTACAATGTAAATACAAGCAACTAATTGTCTGTTATATTTCAGTAAAGCCAGGGGGTGGGGAAAGAAAGAAATGAGGATAGGAAAGACGAGATGAGTTAGGAGAGTTCAGTGGAGCTACTACCATGGACCTGCCTCCTCCCTGTTAGTTCCCACTGGAGAGGGAGGGAAGCAGAGAAAAGGCTAGGGGGAAAGATGGAGGAGTAAGCCTGGACAAGCTTCCGTAGCCCACTGCTTCCCAGTTGCAAGCCCCTAGCAAAAATGAAAACAAGGGGCCGAGAGGAAGGAACAGAAGACTCCCTGGGGGCTTACCCATCCTGTTGTGGCCAAAATATTCTGTGCAGTCTTTTAATTTGTAATTTGGATTGGGGTCACTCAGCAGGTCTTTTCCAATTCCAAGGGTGATGCTAAGTCAGGGAAATTAGAGGAAGAAAAGTAAGAAAAGTACATAGGACCGGGGGACTTCTGCTTAGTTAGAGAACAAGTCTCTTACCAGCCTCCTAGAAATGCCATCAACCATTTGCCCAAAGCCAATGGATCTGCACAGAGGCGTTAGGGGAGACCTCAGCCACTCTCAGCTGAGAGGAGCCATGAACTTGGGAGGGATGAGTTTATGTCCTTTGATTCCTTCGTAGTTGCCAGAAAACATGATGCAGGGTAAGGCAAATTTCCCTGAGTTGGGTCAAACCAAGCCCTGCACCGAGAGAAGAGGGTCCTTTGGCGGAGAGTGTAGAAAGAATTCATCACATGACAAAGTCGGAGTCAAACAAAGTTTATTAGACAAAGTGTGGTTTCCTCTAAGAGAAAGAGAGTGAGAGGGACCAAAAGAGACGTGGACAGTGAGAGGGACTGAGAGAAAGAGACTGAGTAAAAGTAGTGAGAGGGACCTTGTGTTCAGGGAATTCCGTGTATATATCATTCTTTAGTTTCTGTGAGTTACAGTTTAAGGACTTCGTTTACCTATTCCCTTCGATATGGACATAGAATGAGGAAGGAGAAAGGGCAGAGCATATAGCATGAAAGACCTGCTGGCAGTTCCCAGCCTTCAATCCAGTTTCCTCATAGGGAATGAATGATTTTTTTTTTTTTATGTAGGTTAGCCACTTAAAGATGATATTTCCCGATTCTCCTTCACAGGTGTGGGAAATGGGTTGTTAGCAATCCTAGCAGACATTTTCCTTTGTACTGAAGGTGTCCTCCTGGCCTGGCTGCAGAGTCAATTTGCATATTGCAATCTCCAAATGTAGCTTGATTTAACATTTTAATTCTCTTGCCTCTTCCCTATATTAGTTTGACTGTGGTTAAGTTGTGGTTTGTCTACATAGGCTACAAGACATTACAGATACCTCAGGCCCGCTCATTAATTACTTCAGTGGTAGAGACAGTGCCAGTGTCATATTAGGTTTTCACTCACTTGCAAGGGTGACTGAGCAGTTGTGCATCCCAGGTCAATGCACAGTCATGAGAGTGCAAGATCTCATGTCCTACACCACCCAGATGACTGACATGTGCACAAATCAAAGACTCACTTTCCGTGATATGTGTGATAGCAGGAGAAAGATACATTCAGCCATGTAAATGTATAAACAGGGAACATGTCAGTAAAGGCGTTTATTCATAATCACCATGGAACATGATGTTATGATTTAGGGAATATAGTGGATCTGTTTCTATTGGTGTGAAAAACTCACCTTAATGTATCATTGGTTAAGGAAAGCAATCCGACAGTTCTTTATGACAATATTTGGATAAATGTTGAACCATATACAAAAACTTTTAATGTTTGGTCTGTGTTATGCAAACTCAGATACACTCTGACATTGCTTAAAAGGATATACCTCAGGCTGATTAAAACTGTTACATGTGGAGATCGATTGATTGGGGGACAATTAATGGAGATCTTAGCTTTATTTTGTGTAAATGTTTTCTAAATTTCTATTTTATAATTTTTATTATTTTGGAAATAAATGTGTTCCTATGTGTAGTAGTTTTCTATCACTGTCATAACAAATTACCGTGCATTTAGCAGCTACTACATACCATTCTACAACTCATGCATTAGAATCACAGAGGATTTGCCTGGGCTCTGCTTAGTGTCTCAGAATGTCAAAATCGAGGTTTCATCAGGCATGGGCTTTTATCTGCAGCTGCGAGGGGAGAATCCACTTCCAGGCCCACACAGGCTGTTGGCAGAATTTATTTCCTTCTCCAAGTTTCCACATGACCCTTCCATGGTTATGTATTTCTCCAAAAAAGAGAAAAATTTTTATCCTATTTTTCACTCAAACCTTTCCCCTGGCCCTTTATTATATATTCATTTGAAGGGCTCATCAGGGGTATTCTATATAAATAAGGTTTTTGCCTCATGGGCTCAAAATAGAAACTATTCACAATTACCATGCAAAAGGAATATTATGGAATTAATGAAGAGAAGAGTGTCTTAGTGACCTCCAATCCACCCCTGCAATCTCCATCACCCCAGCTGGAAGACACTCAGGAGGCAGGTGGTGCCCGTGGAGACACCCCTGCCCATGCTGCAGCCATGGAAGACAAATGTGCATCCAAGTCATCAAGGAAATGTCTCAACCCAAAGCCTACCATTGTCCAGGGGACTCCTATAGACAGAGTGACCGAGGAGCTGGATGCGGTCAGGTGTTTCAGAATCAAATCCATGGACTCAGCCTGCACTCAGTGACCAATGGAAAGACATAACGGTGAAGAAGAGAGAAGTTCCCCAGGACTCTTAAGATAGTCTGCAAAATAAACACCACCCTTACTGCCCGGCGTCTGGAGGCCATTCTGGTACGTTCTAGATGACTGACATTCACCTTTAGGCCCAGCATCCTGCATGGACACATGCGGCAGAGTTACATGCAGCATGGCAACTGAAAGCCAGTGTTTTGCATTCACTACTAGTTCTTCCTCAAAAATATTTATTACAATTAAGGGTTTCTTTGTTTAAGAGGCTCCTTTGAGTGTATTAACCATTAAATAACAATTCGTATGAATCACTAGGATGAATACTGTGCATAGTTTTTAAATCTTCACAACTTTGTGATATAGGCACTTCTGTGAATTTTCTCTTTCAGAGGAAAATAAATTAGGCACAGAATGTTAGTGATTTGTCAATATTGCACACAGTGCTTCGAGCAGAGCAGCTGGGCATGTAGCAGGGACAGTTTTCCTAACCACTTCGCTACAATCGAACATGCTGGATTTTCAAATAACTCAGATCTAGGTTCAGTTTTGCTTCTTATACCTTGCCATTATATTTTAGATGGATGGTATTTTATCATTTTTGTTTTCACAAGTTTCTTTTTCTGTATAAATGTTCATAGGTCAACATCAACTATGAAGAAAGATTTAGAGTTCCTGATAACTTAGGTGAACTACAGCAGGATAATAGTGTAGGGATCTGTCTCATGGCCAACTTGGAGTAATGGCCACAAGACTGACTCAATATCAGGAAATACTTGTTTGCTTTCAAGCCAGGATCACAAGTGCAAGATCACAGTAACTGAAAGTAATTACCCATTATGAAACAGTCTGTCATAACTTGAGATCCAGTCTCATACCTACTGATTCACACTTGACTTCGGCGAGACTATGAACGACAAGGTGATATTTGTGAAATCTTGTCCATGGGATGACATTGTAGAGAAATGTGTGCAGAGCTTGGGCTTAATATTAACATGTTTTCAAACCAGAGAAAATAGCACACGATGAGTTTGAGTCTAAGAGTTCCTGTCTGAAACACAAATATAATGCTGCCTTTCTGCGAAAGCTCTTTTCCTCACTTCGAGAAGGAAAACCATGTCACCACAGTCATAAGGCTATGGATGTTCCCAGTAGAAATGCCATTAATGTCACCTTTATGGTCATCATAAGTAACCCATAGTTAGAGGAAAAACGCTTCTATTTCTGAAATTGTCTTTCAGATACACCATTTTTGAAAAGCATCATGTGATTCCAGTGGACCCACCCTCCTCTGACATGCCTCTTTCCCTTGCAGATGTCCTGAGACTGAAACAGAAACTACAGGGATACATTTCTGCCATGGAGATGGAGGACTCTGAGTGCAGGTTGCAGCCACCATTGCCTGTATGAAAGGGAGGCAGTCAGAGCCTGAAATCTAGATAGTGGCTCTGTGACCTCACCTCCCTTCTGAAGTGCAGTTGTCATTTCACATCTAGTGGCAATGCCGATGCAGGCTTGGGAACCTGGGGACATTTATGGAGAAAAACAACTAAAAACATTTAGAACCTTTTCGTCGGCATCTCCAAAGAGACCAAAGACCAAGTTTAGGACAGGCTTGTCCTTTCCCATGATCCTTGGAGGGTGTCAGAGGAAACCAGAAATGCTGAGGCCTGACAGGTGATAGATATACTGGCTCATTTTCTCACTGAATTCTCTGCCTCACTGAGTTGTTCTTCTGCCTAAAAACAAATTCTTCAGTAACCTGCAGTCCACGAAGAGGCGCCACGGAGAGTTCTTTTTAACTCTTGATTTGTTGGCTTCCTGCTAGACGGCAGTGTCTAATAGTGAATTTATACATAATCTCATCTGTTACTGTTGTTATGATTCACCTTTATTCCTCAACTTAAAATAGTAAGTTTTCAATTTTTTTCTTACAAACCACATTTTTCTAAAAAAAAAAGTTCAAACAAGAGTTAAATTTAGTAAATAAGAAAAAAAACAGTTTGGACAATCATGTTATTCATATATGTTATGTTAAGTATTCCTTATGCTGACATTTCCAACTATATTTAATTAAATGCTTTCAAAAGTTGGATAATAGTTGATTTCAGTAAGAAATGCAATACTTGAGACGTTGTCTTGGTTCAACTCGGACTGTTTGTCCACTGTACCTGTTTTTCTTGCCCGGTCACTGCACCTCAGCACTGCCTGCCTGTCAGCAGGATGGCCTACAAGCAGATCTACTACTCAGACAAGTACTTTGATGAGCACTACGAGTACTGGCATGTCATGTTATCCAGAGAACTTTCCAGACAAGTACCCAAAACCCATCTGATGTCTGAAGAGGAGTGGAGGAGACTTGATGTCCAACAGTTGCAATTTAAAAGAAAGAGAAAAAGAAAGAGGAAGGAAGGAAGGAAGGAAGGAAGGAAGGAAGGAAGGAAGGAAGGAAGAAAGAAAAAGAAAAGAAAAAGAACGAAATGACATACTTAATTTGATTACCAACATTCTACAATAAACATTTGTTATAGTGTTCCTGAACATAGGGTTTTAAAAATTAACTTTAATTTTTCACATCTTTTTAAAGAGTTTTACTAAAATGTAGCTAAAAGACACTATTATATTAGTTTTAGGAGTACACCATAGTTATTCAACATTTATATACCTAAAGAAGTGATCACCATGATAAGTCCAGCAACCATCTGACACCATACAGTGCTATCACAATATTATTGACTATATTCCCTACGCTGTACATGAGTGACTTTTGTTTTACACACAAAGGTCTGAACCTCATTCTCTTTCACCTTTCCCCCACTTAAAAATTTTTTTCAATTACAGTTGACATTCGATATTCTATATTAGTTTCAGGTGTACAGCATAGTGGCTAGACATGTATATAACTTACAAGGTGATCCCCCTACTGGTACGCACCTGGCACCATACACAGTTATTACCATATCATTGACTATATTCCCTATGCTGTATTTTACATCCCACTATTTTGTAACTTCCAATTTGTACTTCTGAGTCCCCAGCCCCAACTGCCTCCCATCTCGCAACCATCGGCTTGTTCCCTGCATTTATGTTTCTGTTTCTGTTTTCTTTTTTTATTTTTTTCTACAGAGTGCTCATATAAATGAGGTCATATGATATTTGTCTTTCTCCATCTGACTTATTTTACTTAGCATAATACCTTCCAGGTCCATTCATGTTATTGCAAATGGTAAGGTTTCGTTCTATTTAATTGTTATTTACAATGTTTTTCGGGGGTATTTCTTTAAGAATAAAATTTTAGTTCTCAAAAGTTAATGTTGAATTATTAAAAAAGAGAATGGAGATCAAGTAATCCTAAATATGTTACATGGTCAGAGGTACCATTTTTAATTTATGAGCAGAGATGTGGAATGTGACAAAGTACTTGATTAAAAATATTTTGCGAATTACAAGTAAAAGACCATGAAGCCACTACTGCGCATTAGAAATTATTGGATTCATTTGCACAACTTAATGTCAAGAAATTTGAAAGTTAGATGATATGCAAGTTTTGAAGGAAACGTATTGAGCAATATTGACCCAAGTATGATAGAAAGTCTAAACAGACAGGAGAGAGATTTATAAAGAAATAAACTAATGAAGCACCATTATTAGAGAGTTTAACAGGCCATGACTACCTTATTCTAAATATTATATAATTCAGTTCTCCTTACTCAGTTCAAGAGCATTGTGGAATTACCACTACGTGCTTGTGTGTGTGTGTGTGTGTGTGTGTGTGTGTGTGTGTGTGTGTCAAATGTTTTTCATTCATTCGACCACTGATGGGCACTTAGGTTGACTTCATATCTTGGCAATGTGAATAATGTTGCAATAGTCATTGGAGTGCATATATATTTTATTGAGTTGGTGTTTTTGCTTTCTTTGGATAAATATCCAGAAATGGAACAGCTGGATCATATCATATATCTACCTATAGTTTTTTGAGGAAACTCCATACCGTTTTTCATAGTGGCTACACTGATTAAATCTCTACCAACAATGCACAAGAGTTCACTTTTCTCCACACCAACATTTATTACCTCTTGTGTTGATGACACCCATTCTAACAGTTGTGAAATGGTATCTCCTTGTGGTTTTGATTTGCATTTCTCTGATAATGTGTGATGGTGAGTGCTTTTTCAGGTACCTGGTGGCCATCATCTGTATGTCTTATTTGTAATATTGTCTATTTCTTCATTTTTAATCAGATCGTTTTGGGATTTTATTGAGTTACATGAGTTCCTTATGTATTTTAAATTTTAATTCCTTACCCAATACATGATTTGCAAGTCTTCTCCATTCTATAGGTTGTATTTTCTTTTTGTTGATTATTTATTTTGTTATACAAAGCTTTTAAATCTGATGTCGCATTTTTTAATTTTTGATTTTGTTGTTTGTACTTTTGGTGTTGTGTCCAAAAAATTTACTGCCAAGACCACAGTTGAGAAATTTGTTCCTTATGTTTCTTACAGGAGTTTTATGATATCAGTTCTTTTGTTCAAGTGCTCAACTCATTTTCAGTCATTTTTTGGTCAGTCGTGTGAGATAGGGGTCCAATTTCCTTTTTCCCCATGTGTTTATTCTTCAGGTTTAACCAGTTGTTAAAGCCCTTTCCGCATGGTTGTTCTTGGCTCCCTTGTCAAATATTAGTTGACTGTTTATGTGGGCATTTAATTCTGGGCTCTCTATTTTGTTCCATTTGTCTGTGTCTATTTTGATGACATACTGTTTTGATTACTGTAGCTTTGTCGTATAGTTTGAAATCAGGAAGTGTTATAGCTCCAGCTTTTTTCTTTCTAAGTATAACATTGGCTATTTAGGTCTTTCGTGGTTTCATACAAATTTTAGGATTTTTCCTATTTCTGTGGAGACTGCCATTAGGTTTTTCATAAGCATTATCTTGAATCTACAGATGGCTTTGAGTAGCAGGACATTTAAACAATATTATTTTTTCAAGCTATGAATACAGGATATCTTTCCATTTGTTTATGTCTTCAGTTTCTTTCATCAATGGACTGTCACAGTCGACATACAGATTTTCCACCTCCTTGGTTAAATTTATACCTATTTTATTGGTTTTAATGCTATTGTGAATGGGATTTTTCCAGATGTTTTACTATGTGTATAAAATGCAAGTGATTTTTTAATGTTTCTTGTATATTTTGACTTTACCTAATTTGATGATGAGTTACACCAGCTTATTGTTTGAGTTCTTTGTATTTTCTATATGCAAAATTGTATTATCTGTGAATAATGATGATTTTACATTGTCTGATTTGGGTGACTGTCCATTTTTTTCCTTGCCTCATTGCTCAGTGCGATATCTGACAGTAGGGCAAAGGCGTAATGGCCACCATAACAAGAAGGTACCTTAAGATGGACAAATGAAGCAGGCAGTTCCATAGAATACAAGAGAATTCATTATGAGGTAATTTACTCATGAAAAAGTTTGGTTGAAGCAGAAGAGACGACCAAGCAATCCTGTGCAGATTAGTCTCTGCGAAAGACTCTAGTTATGTACTGTTTGTATAATATAACAGGTACAAATGATTGACAAGACAAAGGGACAAAGAAAATGCAGTAGCACCAGGGGCTATACATCCCGGTGGTCAGTACTGTCACAGTTTGATATTCATCTCGGTTGTCATCCTCGCCATTACTAATAAAAGTATTGAGGTTACAGTATAAGGAACAGAGATCATCAGTAACTAGAAGGCTATGCTGTGCTAAGGACAGTGAGGTGGGTCAAAGGTCACAGAATGTAAGGACAGAAAGATGGAGACGGTATTGTTCACATTGATGCCTATACACTCCACCTCCAACATCTTGGTGGCCCACACGATCTTATCTGCCCATTGTCCATAGGTTCCCTGGGGCCAGGGAAAATAGCAGTAACAGCAGCAACTAGAGCATAGGGAGCCACCAGCTGTAAGATAACCCCAACATGGCTGAAATCCATTTCCCAGGAGGAGAAGGAATCTGACACTTCAGTGAATCAACAAAGGAATCCTACCACATTCACCTATAGCAATTTTCCATATGGGGTAGGAGGTCAGTAATGTTAGTCATACAAAGGAGTATAAGTACCATATTCTTATTTAGTGAGGGCACAGGTCCCACCTTCTGTTGCAATGAGAATATTTGAAGCCATCTAATTTTGAGAAAACCCTTTTCTTACCGGAGCAGTTTCTTGGTTCGGCAAAATAAACGCTCTGTCTGGAATTACCACTGAAGGCAGTTACTGTGAACTGAGCCACAGCTTGGATTCCTAGCCTGGCACTGACCCGGCCCACTTGGGTGGGAAGATGGGACCAGGCCATTCCCACCAGACAGACTGTGAGTTCACCTGGACTTTGGAGCAGGTAAGGTGTGAGGGCTTCCTGGTAAGGTCTCATGAATTTCCTTTGTCAGGTAGGAAAGTCCAGTGTATAGTGGCCTGTCTGTCCACTGGGGAGATATGGCCAAAACTTTTGCCACGTACCCAGATTCCTTCTTTGGGGGCAACAAGGCATCAATCTTTAAAGATTTTTTCTCTGCCTGTCCAATCAGTGTCTACAGACTTATGAATTATTCGATAGTATTGGAGGAAGCTACACCATGTGTCTGTGCCTATGTCTGGTGTGGCTCATCCACTCTGCCAAACTTAGCAAACATGGCCAGTCTTGGGTGATCAGCACTCACCCATCCTAGGGCACCCCAAATGTGACATGAAGTGGGGATCACAGAAGATGCACTGTGATGTCACAAACATAGTTTTCAGTCAGTTCAAAATTAAAGATGAATTATTCTCCCTGGTCCTGGGGGTGGATATCCACAGTTCTCATGGGAAGACATTGAGGGGCACCCATGACCAAGGCACTTCTTTCCTGCTGTGCCTGGGCCACAAATGATGAGCCAGCAGGCATCCTTGTTCTGTGATTGTACCTAAATTTCAGTCCCTGGGATAAAGGTGTCGTAGCACACATGGATACTGGTTCTCAGAAAAAGCCACCTAAGGCAAGGAACACCAATGTTCAGCAATCATTTGGTGGGGGAAGTGCTTCTGGAGTCACCACAACAAAATGAGTTTCATGCTTACTATAAAATAGTAGGCAAGTCTGTGGATCTGCAATGAGGTACATGTCAGGCACGTAGACTTAGGGTGAGGAAGATGCATAAATGATGAGCAATATAAGAATGACAACAAGGACCTGGCCAGAAAGCCCACTACAAAGCTGTTTACTACAGGCTGTGTCTGTTGTCCACACACAATGGGATTGGGTTCTGGGCTCCAGAATTGACAAGACTTTACCTAAAAAAAAAAAAAAAAAAAAAAAAATCCACACTCAATGAAAAGTATGCTACATAACCTGGGGATTGGAGAGAGAAAATAAGATATCTTGCTGCAAACTCCATACCTAATTTACTACAAAGCTAGTTACTGGCCTCGGTGACTACAACAGTTAAGTTTTTACTTAGGGAGTTAGTACCCTGCCTGCCTCCCTGCCTGCCCACAATTATGTTTCACTCAGATAGTTGCCTGCCTGTCTCTCTGCCTGCCCGCCATTTGGTTTCTACTTAGGTAGTAGGTCCTGCTTGACTAATGTCTTCCCTTACTTAGGTTTCCATATAGTAGTTAGTAGCCTCCATTCTTCCTCAGGAAGCTGGCTCATATAACTGTTTCTCAACCTGTCACTTTTGGAGATGTTCTTATTTAACATAGGTGGTAAGGGTCAGCTTGAGGCTGGCTCTCATGTCTCTGGGGACATGATAAGTTTACCTGAAAAGGACAATGACAGGGGTGAGACAAGTTAGTGCTCTCAGAGGCTAAGCTCCTTTGTATTAGCCCCTTTCTCTCCTGGGGCTCAGCACCTCATAATACAAATGATGATGGCAACATCTGACAATTTAGGTGTCAAGCACTATTCTTGGTACTTCATGTAATGTCTCTGTTATTCTTAGTATAATTGTGTGTGATTTGAGAGAAAGAAACTGAGGCATGGCCAGATCAAGTCACCTACCCAAATGTACAAAACTCATAAATGGAGGGATTGAAACTCCCTTGATCTGTACAGACGGCTGCCTGTGATGTGTTCTCCCATTTTGCCTGCTCGCCCTTGTGGATGGCAGATAAACCTGGCTTTGCTGTTTCTTCTGGCTTTACTGCAGGAGTGGGCCTGGTGGCCTGCCAGAGTCCCGTGTAGCAAATGGGGCAGCTGTTGACACTGATGTATAAGGACTCTCTGACATTCCCTCTAGAGGTCTCTCTGATAGGCCTCCGGTCCACAGTCCTGGGATAATAACTAGGAAACAAGGCATGTGGTCTTGTAAGAACTAACTTCTTTCTTTCTTTTCTCCTTTCGTTGTATTTTTCCCTCCTACACTGTCAGCTCTTGCCCTGGGTGGGACTCTGTAATTACTATGTGAGTCTAATGAGAGCTTCTGATAATAAAAGGGACAGTGGAAGTCTATTTGTCTCATATTGGAAGCTGAATTTTACAGTAAAATTTATTTTAATTTCTCTCTTCACATCAGTCCCACAGTTAAATGCCAAGAGCAGTCATCAGAGTCCTCTGGGGAGTGATATCTGATCATCTCCCCCAGGGCTCTCCTGGCTATGCTGGGTCAGAGCCACAGGGACTGGCTGCCCTGTTAGTCCAGTAGGGTCACAGTGATTCTTAGATGTAGCAGGCATCATCAACTTCTTGGCACATGGTCACTAGGGACAAAGCTGGGGCCATTAACCTACCTAGGGAGACAGTGTCTGGCACCCTTGTTCTTGCCTCTCCCTTCTGTCTCTTGCCCTGACTCTGACACTCTGTCCTGTAGTCTCAGTTTTTCTCTATTACTCTATGACCTTTAACCCCTGTGCATTTAAGCATCTGCCCTCTCCCCTTGAATCCCTAATCTCTCTATGTCCCCATGTCCCCTGCACCCCATATTGTGTTTATACTCCCTTTTCCCTGTGCTTTCACACAGAGAAAAAGCAGTTTGTGGATTACTCCACAAACGCTCCACAAATGCTCCTCAGCTTCTTGCCACACCCCTTACCCTACAAAGGCAATGTTCACAGCACGTTTTAAATAATTCCCGGTGTATGCACCATCCTGATTTGGAAGGAACATACAAGGGGCACAAGGTCCCGAGTTTCAGTCATCCTGAGGTTGGAGGCACTGCTATTCTTCCATATAAGATCATGTTTGCATTGTAGTTGTGAAGTGTGCTCCTATGAACGTGAGTGGGAATGTGTGAGTTCGTATGTGTTGTCATCAGTGTGAATGTGAGTTAAATTGGTAGTAAGTATGTAGATGGGGGTACTCGTGATAGAGAAGTTTGAGTGTGGGGGGATGTGTGTGCTTGCATGAGTGTGTATGCACACAAGTGTTCACATGTGTATGTGACATAACTATGATTGGTCCACCATTACAGCTCTGATCCCTCACCTAGAAATCCAGGAAAACTAGATGGTGAAGCAGGATCAAACCCTGGAATTGTTCATGGAAATATCAAGAACTGGTTTGTAGACATATTTTATATTTCTTCATTTACACAATAGTAATGCGTGCTCAATCGATAAAAAAGAATAAAAAGAATTATAGAGGATTCTGGTAATTCGTCAATGTTCTTAAACTCAGTAAAAAACAGAATTATCAAATATTTAGAAAAGGGTGGACATCACCTATTAAAACTTTTAATGATGGTGTTTCATTGATTTCTTTATAAATCTGTCTTCTATAGCTCCTGTTCTGTTTAGACTTCTTATCATACTCAGGTCAATATTGCTAAGTTATATTTTCCTACAAAAATTCCACATCATCTAATTTTCCATTGGCTTGAGTTGTGCAAATGAATCCAATAGTTTCTAATGCACATTAGTGTGTCTCATGAACTATCTTTAACCAAATATTTTGTCAGATTCCACATGTCTGCTTGTAAATTAAGACATGGTGCCTCTCTGTGATCTGCACATTCATGAAGAATTCATTCTTAGGTATAAGAACAATTCAGTGACGCAGAGAATCCAGTGAGAAAATGAGCCAGTCTATCACCTGTCGGGCCTCAGCGTTTCCTGCTTCCTCTGAGACCCTGCCTGCCTCCAAGGATCATGGGAAAAGATGAGCCTGTCCTAAAATCAGCAAAGATCTCTTGGGAGATGCCAATGAGGAGGTTCTAACTGTATTCAGTTGTTACCAACTGGGATTTTTTTCCCCACATAACGTTCCCAGGTTCCCAAGCCTACACTGCCACTATAGTACAATGACAATAGTACTTCAGAAGGAAGGTAAGGTCACAGGACCACTATCCCAATTTCAGGCTCTGGCTGCCTCCCTTTTACACAGGCAATGGTGGCTGCAACCTGCACCCAGAGTCCCTCCCACCATGTCTTTCTCCTACTATGCCTTACGTCATGGGAAGTGCATCTTTGATTTATGCATGTGTCAATCATCTGGGTGATGTAGGAAATGAGATTGTTGAACCATCATGATTTTGCATTCTGACCTTGAATGCACAACTGCTAAGCCACTCTTGCAAATGAATAAAAATGTAATATGCCAACTGTGTCTCCACAGTTAAAGTAATTAAACAGGCCAGTACTCTGAGGTGGCTCTAATGTTTTATAGCCTATGTTGGCAAACCACAACTTACTTCACAAAGCATGGAAATCGCAAATAGCCAACTAGGTTTTCTAAAAATAAAGAAATTGGTTAACTTGTAGCCAATCAAATATTGTCCTTGTCTAATTTCCACATCTCCTCTATAAAAGCCTCCGCCTGCTCACGGAGCCTCCTAACCAACTTCAGTTTGGCACTTCCTGATTTGAATATGCAGCTCAAAATAACACAGGCAAATTTACATGTCAGTTTAACTTTTGACACCACACAGTTCCACCTTTCATTTTGAGCACTTTTCTCATCTAGCACCTCAACATCTCACCTGGATGCAGCATGGCCTGAGGACTCAGTGTGACATCTCTCCCACATCTCCCTACTCCACACTCAAACATGCCCAGAAGACAGCAGCACACTCTGCCCTCCTGTGACTAGACTTCACTCTTCCTAATATCTCAGCATAGCACCTGCACTGTTAGTTTCCAATCAAATGCTTACATTTGCTGAAAATAGCTGCTCACCCTCCTTGTGAGGAGACTCCCAATTCCAAGTTTCTTCTTAGGAGAGAAATAGCTGAGTGTACTGTGGATCCAATGATCAGGGCTTTTTGCAGCTGTCTGAGAGACTCATGACGTAGCGTGCTGACAGAATAGCAGTATAGTGTGGATGCATTGAAATGGCTGCTAAGAAAAAAAGGTGACTAACTATTCAAACACCAGGGAGCTTGCAATACTGAAGACAGACATAAGGTAAAGGAATATATCATGGGCTTCTAAAAAAACACACACACACACACATTTTAAGTGGGGAATTTGCACATGCGTGCTCACGTGCACACACACAGACACAGAGTACACATTCCTAGAAATGTTCTAACAAGCCTTCGAATTTCTTGCACACCTGCCTATTATTTGTGTTGTCCTGTACAAAGCAAGTTAACAAAACCTAGAAGTGTGGCTGTTTCTTCTTCCATGACACAACAAATCACAAAGCATACAGAAAAACACATACTTAGTCCAATCAGAGGAACAAAATAAACCAGAAGAAATTGGCCCTAAATTAATGGAGATCTATTAGATACCCGAAAAAATTCAAAATAACCACTTTAAAGATTCTCAATAGAAATAACAACTATGTAAGATCAGGACAACTATGCATGACCAAAATGAAAATGCAAAAAGACAGAAAGAATAAAAAAGAACCAAAACAGAAATTGTGAGCTGAATATAAAAATACACTAGACTCTTCAACAATAGCCTTGGTGAAACATAAGAAAGATTCAGACAATTCAAACACAGTTCATTTCAAATTATCAATTTAGGGAAGCAAAAAATAAATGTAGAAAAGAGAAAACAGCATCAGGGACTCATGGGACACCAACAAGTGGACCAATATGCATATTAAATAGACCCCAGCAGGAGAGGAGAGTGAAATAGGGCACACAGCTTATATCAAAAATTAATGGCTTAAAATTCTTACATTTGAGTAAAGAAACAGAATACAAATTCGAGCAGCTCACTGAACTCTAAGTAGGATGGATGTAAAAACAACAGAGAGAAAAATAATTAAACTATCCAAAATCACAAACGAAAAGTGAATTTGGAAAGCAGTAAAAAAAAAAAAAATGTTTTAAGCAACTTGTCATGTACAAAAGAGCTCCTTTACGAGTCTCAGTGAGTTTTTCAGCGAAAGCCTTACAGGAAGAAGAGTGTGAGATACAATATTCAAAGTGCTGAAAGAGCAAATAATATCCACCTCAAATACTATATCTGGCAAAACTGTCCTTCAACAATGGAGAAATGAAGACTTTTCCTGATGAAAAATCCCAAGAAGTTCCTCACCATTAGACCTGTGAGGAGAAGGCAGAGGAGAGGAGGAGGAGAAGGGGAAGTGGGAGGAGAGGTAGGAGAAGGCTAAAGAAAATCCTGCTAGTTGAAATAAAGGGATTCTAAACAACACAAAACAATATGGAAATATAAAGCTCTCTCATAAATGAATACACACAAATACAGAAATCAGTACTGTAATGATATAACACAAATCACTCATATTTCTCCTACGAATTTTAGAAAAGCATTTAAATTATAAATCTATGTTTTAAGATACACAATATAAAACTAGAATATGTGATACTAATAAGATAAAGTGGGTACAGGATTGAGATATTACATAGTAGGGATTTTACATGCAATTGATGCTGTTGATATATTTTTATAGCTTTCAGCTACAAGTAACCTGCATAATAACCAGGAAAAAAACCTATACTAGACAAACAAAAGGGAAGTAAAAAAATCAAAGCCTATCACTACCAATATAAACACAATGAAAAACAGAGGAAAAGTGGGAGAAAATAGTTACAAAATGACAAGAAACAATTCTGAAATAATGATACTAGTCCTACCCTTTCAAAAATTACTTTAAATGTAAACAGATGGAACTCAACTAGCCAGAAAACATGGATTAAAAGACATGGCTGAATAGATTTAAAAATTAAATCCAACTACCTGCTGTTTACAAGAAACTCACTTTAGATGTGAGGACACACATGAAATGTAACTAAAAGGATATAGAAATATATTCCATAGAAATGGTAATCAATAAAGGACATGGGTGGTCATATTAATATCAGACAAATACACAGTGTCAAAAAGAGTCAAACACAAAGGACATCTTAGAATGATGAAAGGATGAATTCAACAGGAAGCTATAACAATTATATTATAAATATGGATGCACTTAACATTAGCACTCTAAAATATATGAAGTTGGCAAGACAGAATTAAAATGAAATAGATGAAGTACAGCATAGGGAATGTAATCAATCATACTATAATAACTATGCACAGTGCAGGCAGGGTACTAATCGAGGGGATCACTTCATAAATTATATAAATGTCCAACCAATGTGCTATACACCTGAGACTAACATAAAATATTGAATGTCAACAATAATTGAAAAATAAAAACAAAAAAGAGAAAGTCATGTAATAGTAGGATATGTCGATGCCCCAATTTCAGCTAGATAAAAACAAGATCAATTACAAGAGGCCTCAACAACTCTATATACTAATTAGTAAAAATACAATCCACTTCACTGAACTAGAATACACAATTTTCTCAATCACACATGGAACATTCTCCTGTTCAGACAACCTGTTAGTCTACAAAACAAGTCTTAACACATTTATTAAGATGGAAATCATCCAGATATAATTTCTGACCACATGGGAATGGAACCAAGAATCAACACCAGATAGAAACTTAATAATTCCACAAATAGTTGTATATTGAACACACTCTTGAATAACTATTGAGTTAAAAAGGATTCAAGAGGAAATTAGAAAATACCTTGAGACAAATGAAATGCAGTATGCCAACACTAATGGGATTGAGAGAAAATAATATAAAAGGGAATTTTATAGAGATAAACACTTACAATAAAAATAAGATTTAAAATGAATAATATTACACCTCAAGGAAAAAATAAAAGATCAATCTAAGCCCAAAATTAGCAGGAGTAAGGAAATTTAAAAGGTGAGCAGAAAGAAACAAAACAGAAAATAGCAGAAATAGAAATACATCAGTGAAGATTTGTGTCTTAAAAGAAAAACAGAATTGGTAAACCCTTATCTAATTAAGAATTACAAAGAGAAGAAAACTAAAATCAGAAGTGAAAGCAGAGATGTTATAATATCATAGATATAAAATTATAAAAGGCTACTATGAACAATTATATGACAACAAATTGCATGACTAGGATAAAATCATTAATTTTTATAAAAATATAACCTACTTAGAATTTACAGGGAGAAATAAAAAAAAAACTTGCAGGTGACCTAAAACTAGTAGATAAATCAAAACAGTAATAATAATTTTTAAAAACTCCCAACAAAGTATACCCTAGACTAGATGAATTCACTGAATAATTCTAGCAATATTTAAAGAACATCAAAAAGACAGCTATTTGTGGAATTATTAATTTTCCATGAACCTTTCCAATGGTTAAAGAGTAAAAAATTATTAAAACATTTTTTTGAGGTCAAACAAAGGCACCATAAAGAAAGAAACCTACAAATACAAGTTCTCAATAAAATAGCAGAAACCTAGATTCAAAAGCACATTAAAAGAATTATAGACCACAAACAAGTGGAAATCAAGGGTGTTTCAACATATGGAAATCAGAAAATGTAAGACTACACTAACAGAATGAAGGTCAAATCACACGATATTATCAAATGATGGAGAAAAATCAAATTGATGATATTCAACACCATTTCAGAAATTTAAAAAAAACTAGGAATTAAAAAAAAAAAAAACTACCTTAATTAACATCATGCCCCATAGTGGAAGACTGAAATCTTTCCTACTCTTACCACTTTCATTCTACATTATACTGGATATCCTAACAAAAATAATTAGGCAGGGGAAAAAAATAAAAGGCATCTAAATCAAAAAGGAAGAAGTAAAATGAGTTCTGGGAATAAATTTAATCAAGAAGGATAAAGGCTTCTATTCTGAAATCTGTAAGAAATAACAATGAAAGAAAATGAAGATGACACAAATGTATGGAAGGAAATACCATGTTCATGGGTGGGAAAATTTAATATGACTAAAATGTGTATACTACCCAAAGCAATTTAAAGTTCAATGTAGATTCTGGGAAAACATGGAGGGGTACAAGATGTCCTCAGATCTCTCCAATTGAAACAACAATAAGCTGAACATCTAAAATTCAACAAAAGACACCCAAACTGCACACCAGCACATCTGAGTATGGGATCTGTGCATAAGAGCTACCACAGGTCAGAACCCCAGGAGTAAGCTTGGTCTGGGGTAGGAGAGAAGGTGCATCAACTTCCCTGAACAGCCCGGCAGCAGGGCTCAATCATCAGGTCAAAAAGCAGAGAAGTGGGACTGGAGAGCAGAGGAACAACAGTTGATTTCTACTGGCCCTGGTTGCAGAACAGGCTAAGCTGCAGCTCCCAACTCCCAACCCAGAGAGCCCCTCCCCCCATACCCTCTGAGACTGATCACATTGAGCCCCAGGGGAATCTGAGCAAATGCTATCAAAACTTTTGCTAACAGTGAGAGGGAATGAAACTGAGAGTAGGAGTGTAATTAAAATCTACATGAAAATAAAACACGTTAGACTCTATATAAAGCAGGGATCCAAGAGGCTTAGACACCACCTACTTGAAACCAAAAGAAAAGTGCCTTCTTTGCAGCAGGCCAAAGAGACCTTTATATAATAAATCTTCTTTCTGGAAAAACAACAGAATACACTTCTATTAATGCCCAGGTGGAGAAATAGTCCATTGAATATCATGAACAACCAAGGCATCTCAGAAACAAAGAGAAAAATCTCCAGAAAATGAGCTTACAGACATAGAAATATGTGACTTAAGTGACAGAGAATTCAGGATGATACTCTGAAAAATCTCAATGAGTTCCAAAATGAGTCATATCATCAATTTCAGAAATTGCAAAAAACAGATGAGCAGAGCAAGGAGATTGAAACCCTCAAAAAGAACTAAATAAAACTTCTGGAGATAAAAAACACACTGCAAGAGTTGAAAAATGAAATAGCAAGCTTGGGAAATAGAATTGAACAAATGGAGGAAAATATAAGTGGTACTGAAGACAGAATACTAGAAATAAATTAGAAGGAAGAAGAGAGAAACCAAAGAATGAAAAATAATGAAAGAAAAATACAAGAACTAGCTGATACCATCAGGAGAGGAAACGTAAGAATAATGAGTATTGTTGAAGGCAAGGAAAAGAAGTAGGGTTTAGAAACCATTTTAAGACAAAGAGTTGACGAGAATTTCCCAAATCTAAGGAATGAGCTGGAGCTAAGAATTCAAGAAGTCAATAGAACACCTAATTATCTCAACCCCCAAAAGCCTTCACCAAAACACATTGTATTAAAGTTATCAAAATTCAATGACAAAGATAGAATTCTCAGGGCAGCGAGGGAGAAGAAAATGGTAACATATAAAGAAAAGTCCATTAGGTTATCATCAGACTTATCAGCACAGACCTTACAAACCAGAAAGGAATAGAATCAAATATTTAAACTATTAAGTGAAAGGGACTACCAGCCTAGAACAATATATACAGCTAAGCTCTTCTTTAGATATAAAGGAGAAATTAAGATCTTTTCAGATATATGGAAATTGAGGGAATTCTCCACTCTGAGGTCTGCACTATAGTAAATTCTGAAAGGGGTCAGCTCACCTAAAACAAAATAAAAACAACAAAAAATACATAATTAGGAGTAAAGTGACTATCAGGCAAATAGAAGCAGAGGAGTGCAATACTTACTAAAAACAGGGCATTTTAAGCTGAAATAATAAGAAAATTGCTGTAGCAAAGGAGAAATGAACATTCAGCATACATAGAAACAAATTGAGATAACAATGACTGAAAAAGGGAGGATTCAAAGATCCAGATGCTCAAAGTGAACAGAGATATGGCACACACAGAAGAAAATGGATGACTGCATATGTATAACTATTTTTTTCATATATGTATGGTAACCACACACCATAGAGTCAAAACTGAAGTATATAACATAAAACAAGAAGAATAAGAGGCAAAACCTACAAAACCCAACCAAAATAAAGAAAACAGAAACACAAGGACAAAGAAGCAATGGAAACACTGAGCTACCAGAAAGCAAAAAAGATAAAATGGCTATAAGAAGACCTCATATTTCAATAATCACCCTAAATATAAATGGACTGAACAAACCAATAAAATGGCACAGAGATGCAAAATAGATAAAAAAAAACAAAACCCAACCATATGCTGCCTCCAAGAGACACATCACAGCTCCAAAGACAAATACAGATTTAAAGTGAAAAGGTGAAGAATGATATTTCAAGCAAATAGCATTTGAGAAAAGCGGGAGTAGCGGTACTAATATCGGACGAAATAGATTTCAAAATAAAAAAGGTAAAGAAAGATACTGAGGGGCACTTCTTAATGATAAAAGGAATCATGCACCAAGAAGACATAACACTTATTAATATCTATGCTCCCAATCATGGAGCCCTGAAATATGTAAAGCAATTACTAACATAACTAAAGGAGAAACAGACCAAAACACTATCAGAGTAAGAGACCTAAATACCCCACTGTCAGATAGGGACAGATCATCCAAACAGAAAATCAATAAGGAAATAACATTGTTAAATGACACATTAGAACAATCGGACATAATTGACATTTATAAAGCCTTCTATTCCAAAATAGCTATTTATACATTCCTCTCTAGTGTACATGGAACAGTCTCAAGAATCGACCACATACTGGGACACAGATAGCCTCAACAAATACAAGAGGCTTGAAATCATACCAACCGTATTCTCTGATCGTAATGCTTTGAAAGTACAGATCAACTGCAAAAAGAAATCAGGAAGAACCACGAATACATGGGGATTAAACAACATGCTACTGAAGAACAACTGGATCAGAAAAGAAATAAAAAGTGATCAAGAGATACATAGAAATGAATGATAATAATAGTACAACAAATCAAAACTTTTGGAACACGGCAAAAGCAGTCAGAAGAGGAAAGTTCACATTATTACCGGCCTATCTCCAAAAACAAGAACAAGCCCAAATAAACAACCTAACACTCATCTTAAAAAACTAGGAAAGGAAAAATAAATGAGGCCTAAAGTCAGCAGAAGGAAAAAAGTAATCAAAATTAGAGCAGAAATAAATGAAATTGAAAACAACAACAACAAAACAATAGAAAAAATAAATACAACAAAAAGCTGGTTCTTTGAGGTTAATAAAATTGACAAACCCCTTGTTAGACTCACTAAAGAAAAAAGAGAAAAGACACAAGTAAACAAAATCGGGGATGAAAGAGGGGATATTATGGCTGACATCGCAGAAATACAAAGCATCATGAAAGAATTCTATGAAAAAGTATATAACACCAAATTTAATAACCTAAAAGAAATGGACCAGTACTTAGAAAGATACAACCTTCCTAGACTGAATCAAGAAGATCTGGAAAATCTAAATAGACTGATGATCAGCAATATGGAAATTGAAACAATCATGAAAAACCTACCAAAAAGTAAAAGTCTAGGACCAGAAGGCTTCACCAGTGAATTCTACCAAACATTCAAGAAAATTTAATACCTATTTTCCTCAAGCTCTTCCAAAAAATCGAAGAAGAGGCAATACTTCCCAACTCATTTTATAAAATCAATATTACCCTGATACCAAAACCTGGTAAAAATAACACACACACACACACACCAAAAAACTACAGACCAATATCTCTCATGAACACAGATGCGAAAATCCTAAATAAGCTACCAGGGAACCGAATATAGCAACATATTAAAAAGATTATACACCACACTAAAGTGGGCTTCATCCCAGAGGCACAGGGATGGTTCGACATATGCAAATCAATTAATATGACACACTGCATAAACAAATTAGAAAATAAGAATCATATGATCACATCAATGGATGCAGAAAATGCGTTTGACAAGATATTGCATCCATTTATAATCAAAATACTTTAAAAAATTGGTATGGAAGGAAAGTACCTTAACATAATAAAGGCTATTTATGACAAACCCTCAGCCAAAATTATACTTATTGGTGAAAAACTAAAAACCTTCCCTCTAAGATCGGGAACAAGGCAAGGCTGTCCATTATCATCACTGCTATTCGACATAACATTAGAGGTCTGAGCAAATGCAATCAGGCAGGAGAAAGATATAAAAGGCATCCAAATAGGAAACGAAGATATCAAACTGTCACTATTTGCAGATGACATGATTCTCTATATAGAAAACCCTAAAGACTCCACAAGAACACTACTAGAAACGATAAGCAAATACAGTAAAGTCTCTGGATACAAAATCAACGTTGAAAAATCCATAGTGTTCCCATACTCTAATAATGAAGCATCAGAAAAAGAAGAGGAAAAAAAATTCCTTTTGCAATTGCAACAAGAAGAATAAAATACCTAGGAATAAATTTAACGAAGGACCTATATAATGAAAACTACAAGACTCTATTAAAAGAAATCAAAGAAGATACAAAGAAATGGAAAGATATTCCATGTTCTTAGATTGGAAGAATCAACATAACTAAAATGACCATATTACCTAAAGCATTATACAGATTTAATGCAATCCCCATCAAAATCTCATCAGCATTTTCTAAAGAAATAGAACAAAAAGTTATCAAATTTGTATGGAAGCAAAAAAGGCCCCAAATTGCCAAAGCCATCCTGAGAAAAAAGAATGAGGCTGGAGGCATCACTCTGCTCGACTTCAAATTATGCTACAAAGTGACAATAATCAAAATAGCATGGTATTGGCTGCAAAACAGACATACTGATCATAGAACAGAGAGTCCAGAAGTAAACCCATTGTTTATATGGGCAAATAATTGTTGACAAAAAAGCCAAAAACTTACAGTGGAAAAAGGAAAGCCTCTTCAGTAAATGGTACTGTGAAAACTGGAAAGCCACCTGCAAAAGAATGAAACCAGACTGTTGTCTATCACCAAACACCAAAATTAACTCGAACTGGATTAGGGACCTGAATATAAGACCTGAAACAATAAAATGCATAGAGGAAAACATAACAACTAAACTCAAGGACCTTGGACTTAAAGAAGATTTTATGAATTTGACCTCAAAGACAAGGGAAGTAAAAGCAAAAATAAATGAATGGGACTACATCAAACTAAAAAGCTTCTGCATAGCAAAAGAAATCGTCAACAAGATAAAGAGACAACCATCCAAATGGGAAAATATTTGCAAGCAATGCCTCCGATAAGGGCCTAATATCCAAAATATACAAAGAACTCATACAACTCAGTAACAACAACAACAACAACAACAACAACAAATGATGCAATCAAAATATGGGTAGAGGACCTGAATAGATACTTCTCCCTAGAGGACATACAAATGGCCTACAAACATATGAAAAGATGCTCAATATCACTAGCTATTAGGGAAATGCAAATCAAAACCACAATAAGATATCATCTCACACCTGTTAGAATAGCTGTTAGCAACAGGACAAGTAATAACAAATGTTGGAGAGGATGTAGAGAAAAAATAACCCTCATGCACTGCTGGTGGCACTGCAAATTGGTACAGCCACTATGGAAAACAGTATGGAGGTTCCTCAAAAAACTAAGAATTGATCTACCATATGATCCAGCAATCCCTCTACTGGGTATTTACCTGAAAGACTTCAAAACTGATATCCAAAAAGATATTTGCACACCGAAGTTCATAGAATCATTATTCATAGTTGCCAGGACATGGAAACAACTGAAGTGTCCTACAATAGATGATTGGCTAAAGAAGCTGTGGCACATATATACAATGGAATATTACTCAGCCATAAGAAGAGATGAAATACTGCCATTTGCAACAACATGGATGGACCTCAGATAATCACGCTAAGCAAAATAAGCCAGACTGAAAAAGTAGAAAATCACATGGCATCACTTGTGTGTTGGATATAAACCTAAAAGCAACAAATAAACAGGACAAACAGAGACTCTGGGTCATGAACAATGGACTAGTGGTTACCAGAGTATAGGGGGTGGGGGAGGAGGGGAGAGGTATATGGGGTAAAGGAGGTCAAATATAGGGGGATTGGGGTAGGGTGAAGTGAGTAAAGGCAATCAAATATATGGTAGCTGAAGGAAACTGGACTTTGGGTGGTAATCACATAACAGAATACATAGATGTCATATTAAAATATACACCTGAAAATTATATAATTGTATTAACCAATGTTACCTCAATAAATTTAATTAAAAAAAAAATAAAGTTCAGTGTAATCCCCATTACTCATAGAATAAGAACATAACATCCTAAAATTTGTATGGAACCACGAAACAAAAAACAAAAACGACAACAAAAACAAATAGTCCATACACTCGAGAAAGAAGTACAAAGTTGGAGGTGTCATGTGCCCTGACTTTAACCTTTACTACAAAGCTACTGTTATCAAAACAATATGATACTGAAAAAATACACACATACAGCAATGGAACAGAACAGAAAGCTAGAAATAAGCCCACACTTATATGGCAAATTAATTTATGACAAAGAAGGCAAGAAAATATAGTGGAAGAGTGGGAAGACAGTCTCTTCAATAAATAATATTACATAAATTGGATGGATACATGCAAAAAATATGAGGCTGGACCACTTTCTAATACCATATACAAAGATAAACTCAAGATGGATTAAAAACTCTAATGTAAGGCCTAAAAATATAAAAACTCTGAGACAAAAACATAGGCAGTAAAATCTTTGACATAGATCTTAGCAATGATTTCTTTGGATATGTCTCCTAAGGCAAGGGCAAAAAAGCAAAAATAATCAAATGGGACCACATTAAAAAAAAACCATCCACAAAACAAAAAGACAACCTACTGAATGTGAGAATATATTTCCAAATGACATTTCCAAAGGTTAATATCTAAGATACATTTAAAAATGCATATGACTCCACATCGAAAACACAAAAAACATCTAAAAAATGGGCAGACAACCTGAATAGACATGCCTCTGAAGCAGACATCAGGATGATCAACAGACACATAAAGAGATGCTCAACATCATTCATCATCAGGGAAATGCACAATGAGATGTCACCTGTCAGTATAGCTATTTTTTAAAAATCAACTAATAACAAGTATTGGTGAGGGTGTTGAGAATTGGGACCCTCACACACTGTGAGATTGTATGGTGAAAAATAGGATGAAGATTCCTCAAAAAATCACAGACAGAACTACCATATTGCCCAGCAATTCCACTTCTTGGCACTTATCTAAATAATATGAAAACACTTATTCAAAAAGGCATATCCACCCCTATATCCACTGCAGCATTACTTATAGTAGAGAAGACATGAAAGCAACCTAGGTGTTCATCAATAGAACAATAAATAAAAAACATATGATAAAAGTATATAATGGAATATTTTTCAGCCAAGAGAAAGAAGGAAATCCTGCCCCTGGCAACAATATGCATGGACTTAGAGGGTTTTATGCTGAGTGAAATTCTTACACAAAGATAGACAAATATCATATGATTTCACTTATATGTGGAATCTAAACAAAAACAAATCAGAAAAGGAGTAGATACCAAGAACTAACTGATGGTTGCCAGAGAAGAGAGAGTGGGGGAAAGAAAAGGGTGAAGGGGATTGAGAGGTATAAATATCTAGTTATAAAATGAATAAAGTTCGGGCATGTAATATATAGTACAGGGAATATACTCGATGACATCATGATACCTTTGTAAGGTGACAGATGATTACTTGACTCAGTTCGGTAATCATTTTAGAAGATCTATAAATGAAGAGTCACTATGTTTTCCACCTGAAACTAATATAATATTGCATATAAATTATACTTTGATAAAATAATTGATCCCATATTTGACCACAAAGAAAATTTTGATAAATCTTTCTACTCTGTTAATTTTTGCTGTAATTATATATTACATTTATAATGCAAAAAATCACCAAAATTACTTTTGGAAAAAAAACTTTATGATGGTGACATACAATTAAAAGTGAATTAAAAGATGTAAGCATAGTTGACATATAATGTTGTCAGTAATGTAAAAAGTCATCCTCAGATTTGCTTCTCAGAAACTTCTGTTCTTAGGTCCATGACTTTCCAGTAGTTTTTAAAGCACATCCAAGAAATAAGTGTTTGTACTCCCTATTTAAAAAAAAAAAACACATTGAGATATCACTCCACACCAATCAGAATGAATACTTTAAAGAAAGAAAAAATATCAAGTGTTGGCAGAAATATCAAGAAACTGGATACTTATGCACGGTTGGATGAAATACAAATTGGTACAAATGGTATCGCATTTCTCAAAAAAACTAAAAATACAGTTATGCTATGATGCAGTCATCCCACTTCCAAGTATATACTTAAAGAGATTTCATAGGATGGTCTACAGGAGACATCTGCACATCCACATACATTGTAGCATTATTCAAAAATCCTCTAAAAGGTGGAAGCAACCCAAATGTACATGGACAGATGAATGAAAAAAATGCAGCATATACCTACAACAGAATATTATTCAGTCTTGAAATAGAAACAGATCCTCTCACTCAGACGAACGTTCAGAACATTTTTAAATAAAGCACACAAGCCAATCAGACACATATACTGTCTGATTACACTTAGGTGAGTTATCTAATGTAGTCAACCTCACAGAAAAAAAAAAAAAAAAGAATGGTAGTAGCCAGGGGCTGGAGGTAAAGGGAAATGAGGACCTGAGAGTTTAATGGATATTCAGAGTTTTGGAAAATGGAAATTTCCTGAGATCAGTTATACAAAATGTGAATATATTTAACATAACTGTAGAGTTACACATGGCTTAAATGGTAGATTTTAGTCATGAGTTTTTCACAATTAAAAATTTAAAAATTTTATGTAAAATGAGTTATATAAAACTTTTCAAAATTTACCTGCAATTCAAAGAAGTGTTTCTCTCACAAGGAAAACATAAAATCATCAGTAAATAGATGTGAAACTAAAGCTATTTCAATAACTACTTAATTATATAGGATAAAAAACCACTCACCATTAACCAATCACAGAAATAAACAACACAAGTCATGAACAAAGTAGGGGAAAATTATACAAACACACACATAATTTTAATGGCAAGTGATATATGGGTGGTTCAAATTTGCATTAAACCAGATATTGTCTTACATGTAGTGGGTTGAAAACTGTCATTCATCTCTATAATATACACAAAACCAAAAATACAGCTAACTAAATTTGATGAACATAACAACAAAAAAAAAGGAAACAAATTGTTATGGAATTCAAAAGTGTGAATAAAATTTATTTCCAGAATTCTGAATACTACAAAGGCATACTATTAAAAAAGAGTTCTTATACATATACCTCTATTTCCAACCAGGAGTGTGGCCCCATGGAGAGTAAGCATTTTGTATCACTGGCATGTATTTTATAGGAAAAAAATTTCACAAAAAATACATTAGAATTGGGGAGAGAGAAAAAAAATGGCATAGATAGAGGCTTTGTTCAACCCTCTTGTGACCAAATTAAAGTTGTGACAGAAACATGAAGCAAACAACAAGGAAAGTCACCAGGGATCTAGACGAACAAGCCTTACAACTAGGGAACTAGGGAGAGAAGTAAGAAATCACCCTGCAATGGGAGGAGGTAGGACAGGGAGAGAATGCGAGGCTATCCGGTCCCAAGTCACTGAGTAAGACAGAGGCTATAGCAGCAGCAGCTGGCAGCTGCAGACACCTCTTAAAGAGGCCATGTCCACAAGCAGACTTTCATGGTGAGGGACCTGCTCACTCTGAGCACCAATGTCAGATGGCTACGTGGTGGGTGGGGAAAGGGGGAACACCAGGAACTTACAGGAGGAACATTGAGTTGTTGGAGTGAGGTTCGGAGGCAAGGATCTCTCCTGGACAAAGCGCCAGCGGTATCCATTGTTCCTCTGGTGTACTGACCCAGTGCCGCCATTTCTGAGATGTCATCAAACTGAATAATAGATCCTACTGCTCAGAGAATTCCCTGAAACTCCCCCTTCCCCAACTCATGGCCCCACTCAAGCCACATTCAGTTGTGTCCTTGGCAAGTCTGGTACTCTTTACTGAGCAGCACTAAGACTCACACTGGAGGCAACTGGCCTGTCTCTGGCATGGTTACTTGAGGTAACTATAGGCAGAGCATCTGTGTATTGCTTCCTGAGTCTTAACAGGTTTCCCTGAAGGGCCACAGGCTCAGGGTAAACTTGGCCTGCAGCTGAACCCTTCTCAGGACTGTGCCACTACACAAAGCTGCACTAATAAGACCGGAGACATATGAGCTTTGCTTAGTACATAGAAACAAACATAGAAGGGCAGCTAAAATGGGAAGGCAAAGAAGCAGAAACCATATGAGAGAACAAAACAGAGATCCAGGAATAATAGAGGTAAGCAATCTAACAGATGCAGAGTTCAAAACACTGGTTATAAAGATGTTCAATGAACTTAGGAGAAGTGTAGATGAACTCAGTGAGAACTTTAACAAAAAGATAAAAAAATATATAAAATGAAGTGGAAATTATAAAAGGGAACCAGTCAGAATTGAACACATTCTCTGAGATTAAGAGTATACTAGATGGAATCAACAAAGTGGATAAAGAAGAGGACTGAACTACCAATATAGAGGATGGGGAAGCCAAGGACACTCAATCAGAATGGCAAGAAAAAAAAGCCAAGACTATAACAATAATTTAAGAAGCCTATGGGACACTATTAAATGTCGAAATATCCATGTCATAGGGGTACCTGAAGGAAAACAAGATGTTGAAGAGCTATTCGAAGAAATAATGATGGAAATTTTCCCTAACCTGGTAAAGGAAATAGACATACAACCCCAAGAAACTCAGAGAGTCCCAAGAAAGAGAAACCCAAAGGGGTCCACAACAAGACACATCATAATTAAAATGCCAAATGTTAAATACAAAGAGAGAATCTTAAAAGCAGCAAAAGAAAAGCAGTTAATTATCTATAAGGGAGCACCCGTAAGACTGGCAGTTGATTTCTCAAAAAAGAAAAAAAAAAAAAAACTTCACAAGACAGAATAGCTTGGCACAAAATATTCGACGTGATGAAAACCCAGGATCTACAACCAATAATACTTTATCCAGCAAAGCCATCACTTAGAGTCAAAGGACAGATAAAGAGCTTCACAGACAAAAATAAGCTAAAGGAATTTATCAACACCAAGCCAGTATTACAGGAAATGGTGGCGGGACTTAAGAAAAAAAAAATGTATATATTAAAAAAAACAAACAAACAGGAATAAAAAATGGTAATAACTACATTCCTAACAACAATACCTCAAATGGAAAAGAATTAAGTGCTCCAACCAAAAGTTAGAGTGGCTGAATGGATAAGAAGACAAGACCCCGACATATGATGCCTACAAGAGCTCACTTCAGATTAAAAGACACAGACTAAAAGGAAAGGATGAAAGAAGATATTGCCTTGATGGCCTTAGTGGGTATTGTGCTGAATGAAAGGGGTTGAACAGAGAAAGACAAATATAGCATGATTTCACATGTATGTGGAATCTAAAGAACAAAATAACAACAAAAGCAGTAATAAACTCATAGATACAGAGAATATTTTGAGGGCTACTAGATGAGAGGCAGTTTGGGTGGACGGCAAAAAAAGACAAGATACAAATGAATAGCTGCTGCATAGACATGGAGATATAGAGTGTAGCATGGGAAAGATGGTTAATATTGTTGTAATAATTATGTAATGGGAAGTGGAGTAATAGATTTAGTGGGGTGATCACTTTGCAAGTTATATGGATCTCTGATCAGTAAGCTATACACCTAAAACTGGTATATTATTGTATGCCAACTATACTTTTAAAAACTCATTGAATTATACAATGTAAATACCAGCAACTATTTTTCTATTACATTTCAATAAGGCCTGAAATTTTTTTTAATGCATTAGAGTTATATTTTAATAGCTCTATTAAAAACTTTAATAAATAACTACTTAAATGAAAATAGAGAAATTTATTGTTATTAACATTTCAACTATTCTTACACAAAATATATAGGCTGTAATCCATACTATAAAGAAAATAACCCTTCATTTCTAAATGAAGAAACAAAAAGAAAATTGTAAAATATCAAAGAATCACCGACCTATAAATGAACATTTGAAACTCAAGTGTACCATGATTAAGAGACATGCTGAGGAAAGCACATGAAAAATGATCACTTTTTGCCTGAAGTAAACTGAAACTGAGAGAGCAAATTTCCCTTAAACATCAGGTGTCTAATAATTCTATAACTCACACCTTCCCAAAAAAGTATATCTGAGCATATTGTACAAGCCCTTTGGAATCTAACAGTACAAATTTGACAGAGTGAGACATAGTGTGTGTGAGAGACTAAGAAAGAATGACAGAGACTAACAGAGAAAGACAGAAACTGAGAAGGAGTCAGATTCAGAGTCATGACAGAGACTCATAGAGAATCAGATTCAGATTCACTGACAGAAACAGAGACAGGCAGAGACATAGATCGAATCAAAAAGTGAAAATTTACAGGACCATCCCGGGAACTATGGACTGCACAAGACAGAACTATAAAATGACTTATTAAGAAAATAGGTAACAGTGGAGACTTTCCTGTATGGTGAGTAATGTTTATGCTCCCCTACAGCATTAACTTATTTAAGATCTCTAGGAGGTAAAGTTTTGAATTTCAGCCCATGAGGCAATGGGCTTACAAAAAATGCACTTAACAAAAAAATACCCTTAACAGAACCCTTATTTGAACATAGAGAAACACAGGTAAAATTTTAGTAAACCATTTAAGTAAGCTATAAATTTTGTTAACCGTTTAGTAAGCTATAAATTTAGTCTCTTTGGGGATACCAGTTCCAAGGTGTGACCATGAGAAGGAAATAAATTCTGCCAATAACCCCAATGGTCTTGGAAGTGAATTTTCACTTAAAGCCTGTAGATAAGAGCCCATGTCTGCTTAAACCACAAATTTGACCTTGTGAGCCCCTAAAAAGATCCCACCAAGCCTACAGACTTCTAACTTATCAACTGTAGAATGTTGGGTTTAGCTGTAAAATGCTATACTATGGCAGTGATAGAAAATGAATCTAAAGAGAAGTATGAAAGAAAATATTTAAACAAGAAAGTAAAAGTTCCCATATATTATCCCACAATCAATAATTTTATCTCCAGAGGTAACAGCTTTCAATTAGTTCAAGGTGCATCCTCTTCATGTAATTTCAGAGTGTATCTGAGATTGAAATTGAAATTTCATATCTATACACATATAAACACATTCAAAATTTGGAATATATCACCTCAAAATATGCCTCTTTTACATAAAAATAATTTTGAACTAAAGGCAAAGAGCAATAAAAATAGCTCCCCCTTTTCTGCTTAATGGCAGGAAATGAATTCTTTTTCTGGAAACAGACTCTTATCTTCCCAGAGATGGCACCAGAGGAATCAGCAAATAATCTTTTATATTAACCTTTATCTCAAGGATGACACCACGCCCCTTTATCTCACCAATTCTTCACAAATTTCCTATTCATCTAAATGGCATAAAATTTTTCTATCTGGTCACTTTTTCGGGTCTTCATCCTCTGGTCAAGACTATGTACATGTAAAAATTTTATTAAATGTGTGTTCTTTCCTCCTGTTAATCCGCCTTATGTTAGTTCAGTTCTTAGGCCCAGCCCAAGAACCAAAGAGAGTAGAAAAGAATTTTAGTTACCCCACACAAACATTAAAACATTCTGTACTTGGTTCAATATTCACACAAATATCAGAATTACTATCAATCAAAATGCTGTTTTAAATCAATAACAATAAAGGTCATGTTTTCATACCACTAGAAATAGATCTGCATTTGCTAAAACACAAAATGGATGGGCATTATGAATAAAACACCTTATCGAATCATCATCTCCTTAGTCATTTCCAGAGTTGAAGGTGTCTGTCTCCAGCTATCACACACATCATGGAATGTGGATTGCTTATTTGTGCTTAGGTGATTACCTGCCTGCCTCCAGGTATGAGATTGTGCCCCATCTTGATTGGACATTCCCACTATAAGTGGATAACTGCAAAACGATCCTTGCAAATAAACATAAAGCCTAAAATTCCACCATTTCTGCACATTCCACCTTTCATTTTTGGAGCATTTCTGTCATCTGGCTCCTTTGTGTCTTCCCCAGGCACACAGTGGCCTAAGGACAAAGAGACTTTGCTCCTTCTCTTGTCCCAAATTACACATGCCCATAAGACATCAGCACACTGCCCTCACATGATCAGAGCTCATCCTTGGTCACACTCACCACTGCACCTCCTCTGTTAAGTTGCCCTGCCAAATGCTGTATATGCACGCTAAGGACTTCTGGCCCACATGCCACTCCCCGGGCCAAAACATGAGGTCACGTGCTCCCCCATTCCCCAGACTGTCTTTAGACCATCAGCATTGAATTCCATCTCAAGCAGGTACACATGACAGAGACCAGAGTTCAGGGAGCTGTAACACAGACTGGCCTTCCCTCCAACCCACATAGTTTCTCACAGGGGGTTTTATGCTGTCTCCCATTTCTGCCTTTTGCTTTGCCCAGCCCTTCAGCTGTCCACACACCACGAACTCCCACCAAGCACCCAGATGGAGCCCCTCCAACAATGCACATGACCAAGGGCAGACTCTTGATCAGGGACTGGCCACCCAGAATCACCATGTGTAATACAGACACATACGGTGCCCATCAGTCCCACCTCTAGACTCATGACTCTTATGGGGATTCTACAGTTTTCAAACCAGGACTTTGTTCAATAGAGAAGAGAGGTTATATAAGGTTACAGAAAATGACTTCCACAAACACCTGCCTGACAGCCTCTTAAGAATACTTAAAAAACATTTTCAATTTCCAGATCCTTAAATCCACCTCCAAGTACTACTGATTCAAAAATCAGGGCTGGAGATATGATTTTTAAATGGGGCAATAATGTTTCAGAATTCTAATAATTCTCAATAGACCGAAGGATGTATATCACTTCAAGGAAGGGAAAATGAAGGTCAAAATGAAACACCCTGCATTCTTCTTTACACCAACAAATCCCTAATTATTCCCTGGAATTTTATTTATCATTTGTGCTGAGTTTTATGATAGAATTTGAAGATATCTAAACATATATTAATTATATGATTGGTGTTTTCTTTGCTGAAAATACAAGAGCTGTTTAGGCATGACTGTGGAATACAATGGAAATTTACAGGACCTAGGTCTGAGAACCTCACTAGCAAAAGCCATTATCTCCATGAAAAAAGGTGAAAGCCTCCATTTTCCAAAGCAAACTAAAAGTGAAGAGGAATTAAAAAGGGGAGTCTTCAGATGAAATGTGATGGTTTATGCACTTCTCGTTAAATCCCTGCAAGACCTTGACAAATGATAACAGGGAAAATATTGACTTCATAGAGGAGGAAAGTGGCAAAGAGCACCTGAACTAAGGGAATGAAGTTTACATCAGCTGTGGTGGGATAAACTGATTATCACCTATCGGATGCACTCATCGTTATGATGCTTGCAAAAAAAAAAAAAATTAAAAACTAAATATGAATATAATGATTAAATTAAAAAGTTTTGAACAAATTTTGTGCTCCAACAACTCCAACACTAAGTTCTAGTGTATTTTACATTGGCTTTCTCTGAGGCAGTCTAGGGAGCAAGCTTGTGTTTGTGCTCTCTCTCTCTCTTTCAGGTCACGGAGTTATTCTCGGCCATATAGCAATTGTGCATTTTCCTAGTCCTTGTCTACACAGACAGGTGTCACATCTGGATGGGACCTAAACATGAAATGTTCATCACTGATACCCCAGAACCTGACCCCATCCGACCCCAAGGTTCCCTTGGTACTAACACATTCCCATGTGGATAAGCCACAAGGGAATGTTTTCAGCAGGTGCAGGTCAGTAGTTCCTGGTGAAACTCTTTCATGACAGAGAAGAAGTCAGGAAAGATAGTGTGGAAACGGTCTCTGGGGAATGACAACAACACCCAAAAGAGCTGGACCTGACTTTCATTAGAAGTGACACAAAGTAGTTAAATACTTTGTTTACAGGACCACCAGAAGTAGAGACATCAAGGATTGAAGCTTCTAAATACACAGCATTTTAATAAGTGAAGCGTATACAACCTCTAACCTGTGGCACCATATTTACCTGAGAAGCAGTCATTTCGTCCTCACACTCCTCTTAGTCTGGATCCTTTGCTCTGGTGCCATTATGTGGAGTTACTGCTGCATTATGAAAATGTGCCTTTAAAGGTGTCACTGCTCTTCATTGGCCTCCCCCACACTCACAGGTAGAAAGACCTAGAAATGCTGAAAAGGCTACCCTCCTCTGTCCTAGGAGAGTCAGGAACAGCAAGCACCTACCTGGGGACCAAACTGTGCAGTCCTCCCTTCCTGCCCTGAGACAGTCACCCGCTGACTGTCCTGCACCTTCCAAGAAGGAGTAAGCACCTCCTCCTGACCAAGAGGTGCACGCAGGTCTTACTCATCTACTGAGGGCCCTTGTGCCCAATACTGGCCTTGGGAGGGCGCAGGTGAAGGTTTTTCTGCAAACTCACCATATGATCTTTATAGTAAAACGGGATAACAAGCGAGCAGAAACTTTGTGTCTCAGTGTTTAATGTGCATGCATATCAGCGGCTGTTTCTGGCACACTGGATAAACTGTGATTGTCCCGGTTTGCAGTAGGACGAAGGGAGAGGCATCTTTAACTGGCTCCCTGTCATTGCTGATGTTATCCTAGACCCATTTTTAGGAGCAGCACATTAGAAGAAGCAGAGGCAGCACACCGGAGCTACCCACACCAACCATCATCTCAACGCACCAACTTCTGTTGAGTTCCCAGCGAAGAGTTTACTGCTTATTGTTAGTTCCCAGTAGAGACCACAGCCATCATCCTAAAGAATCACAAGCTGTGTTGGCACTGTCAAGTTTATAGAAAACCACTGAAAGCAGTAATGGCTGAGTAAGTCTGTTTGGAAAATATGTACACATTCTATTTGGAAAATAATATGTACACAAGCAGGTCTAGTCAGCATCTACTGTGAGCTCACAAGTTGGCGATGATCAAGGGGTTGCCAACCTCTCCGCATTATGAGTTAATTCTTATAACACCCAGGGGTGGCATTAGGTGTCCCATAATAACTGTGAGTGTGTAGATCCCAAGCCCTGCCTTTCCCTTTCTATTCTCATCACTGATATTTAAGTGTCTGTATATAATTGAAGCAAAATAAGGATAGAGGGATACAGAATAGAGGGTGGATTTACGTTAATATTGTTTTCATTGTTGTTTACATTTATTTGTTCTGTAATAGGATAAATGTTTAAGTTGACAAGTCAAAGCCAAATGTTTCCTAATTGCATGTACTTTTCATACTTCCATCAGCAATGGAGGATCATTGGTAGATCCTCCACATCCTCACTAAAATTTATTACAAATTTTATATTTTTATATTCACCTTTCTAGATACTAGGAAGTAGCATCTTACTATTGTTTCCGTGCTGTCCAGGAAGACTGGATAAATGCATATATGAATACATAAAGAAAAAATATATAGTCAGCCAAGACCTGCCTGACACCTAGAGCTAGTTTCCTGCATGGAAATATGAGACATGGGCTACATATATCATATCCACTTAAATCCAATATTCCCATTTGTCATTGGTTTCTAATGAGAAATAATGTTTTTGTTTTTTACTAAAAGCTTTCCGAGGAATGAATATACCAACACACGAAAGTGCAGTTTTAATAACCAAATCACTGCTATCAAGGTCATTTATGTACTGGAGGATTTCTTTATTCTTTCCAAATCTGTAAGCCACAAACTATTAAGGAAAAAGAATTTATGCATGAGTGGTAGAATACGTTATTTGAATCAATTCATATCCCAGACAGGATGGGACTTCAACCTTGCTGGGCTGATAACAAACCAAACACATTTCATGACTATGATACACAGAGACATCAATTTAGCTATGCCTTTCCAAGAGTCTAGATATACAAATAGCTCTTCATATAACTTGCCAACATATTTCAAGCTGATGGTAATTTATTTTATAATTTGAGTTATAACAAGTTTCCATTTTGTGTAGATATTTATTTCTTAGGCTAATATAAGGGATGCACAAAATTTTAAGAAGTCTTAAAATGTAGATGCTCTGTGTGCAATACTATTGAATGCAGCAAGATGACCAACTTGTATTTAATTAAAAAAAGAACGGCTCAAGATTAGGATCGCAACAGAAGGGCTCATTTGCTTTTGGACCAGAAACAAAATTTAACATCACTTATCGCAAGAATTATTAAATATTAGTGTAATGTAAAGCAGGACATGAATCATTAACATGTATTATAATTATGTAGAGAAAAAATTTACTAATTTCAAATCCTATACTCAAAAATTAATGCATTCACAAAGTAAAACTATTAGGGAAGAAGTTCAGATTTGTCTTATATTTTAAGATTATTATACAAAATGGAAATCCAATGTGTGGAATCTTGTGCATTTTACTAAACTGGAATAATATATTTAAATAAATGCCAAGGCAGCAATATCATGTAGTTTAGCAAAACTCTCAAAAATACTCCTATATCATCTCATATTAACAATTAAAATGCTCCAGTAGATACAACATATAATGAAGAAAAAAATTGCTAATGGTGATTCAAGTGCATTGCTAAATAGCATTTTGTTACCTACAACCTTGAATAAGGTGAGATACAGCAGGATAATACTTTATTCATTACACATCAGTGTGAAGAGATTTAAATGTATTCAGCTTTATTAATGAAATATATTAAGTTCACAAATAGTCTAAGTGAAGCATGACAATTCACAAATAAACAGTCAGGCAGCATTCAGGTTCTTCTGGTATAATAACCTAAGCATGGTGTTTTCTATTATTTTCAAGACTGAGGGTTCATTGCTTAGTAAACAAAAATGTACAATAATCATATATATATACTTAAAATAACTTATCTAGTTTCTCAGTCATCTCTAAAGACCTCTTTAATTTATTCACATCACATCATATTTATAACTCCAACCATGGATACTATAAAAACATATCAGAACTTTAATGAATTGGCACCTTATCCTTAGAGAGCAATTGGTAAAACTAGTTTAAATTAAGAATGCTCTTATATTAATCCAAAAATTGATGACCTGAATACCTATGTCATGGTGACTTCCATCAATGTTCTAAGTAAAGCACGAACACCATCTTCACTTTGATTTTCTTCATACATCATACATTACAGTGCCCTCAGTCATTAAGGGAAAAGCAGATGGGAGTGAATCCCACCTAATATACAGGGGCATTCAGCTCCTAAGTCATCATCAACCAATCCCAGGATACACACACACACAGTGAGTAAAAACATAGGATCAAGTGATTTGATAGTGGAAGCACGTGTGTCCTTTTCAATAAACCTCATGTGCTGTCAATACAAAGACATGTAATCACACCTGTCCAAATATCAAATCCCTTGATACTTTGAAGCATATTAACAAGAAGAGTTTCTAAGTTAAAATTTTGCTTATTCTCTACAAGTGGTTTAATGATCTCTGAAGTGTTCTTTGCTTATGACTTTCTAATGTCAATTCTGTAATACTTCGGATGTGATTTTTGATTAAATACTTCCTCACTTTTATATCTTTAATCACTTTGTAGAATGAATTCTGTTGGATTATCTGAAGTGTATAGTTTGGATGAAGGCCTTTCATCATGGATTCGGAATGTACAATTTCTCCCTAGTAGGCATTCTGATATGTAGTGAGGCTGTAGGTCCAGATAGATTTTCTCACATTCTTGTCTTAAGGTTTCTCTCCACTATGAATTATCATGGTCAGTATACTTGAACACCGATTTAATTATTTGCCACATTCTTTACATTTGTAAGGCTTTGCTCCAGTATGATTTGTTTACTAAGACATGAACACTAAAAAAAAAAAAAAAAAAACTTTCCAAAATCTCTACATTTATGACTTCTCTGTAGGATGTTTTCTCTCACATTGAGTAATATGTGAGAGAAAGCCAATTAAAGGCTTTGCCACATTTTTTACTTACTGAACTTCTGTCCAGTATGAATTATCTTGTATGGTTAAGTGAAAAAAGCCAATCTGAAAAGGCTATATACTGTATGACTCCAGCTATACGACTTTCTTGAAAAGGTAAAGTAATGGATAGTAAAAAGGTCACTGGTGGCTAAGTTTTAGAAGAGGAAAGAATAAGCAGAGCACAGAGAATACACAGGGCTGCAAAACTAAACTGTATACTATAATGGTGGATGTATGTCGCTATAACTTTGTCCATACCCATGGAATAAACAACCCGACTCAAACCCTAAACTATAAATTTTGGAGGGTAATGTGTCAATGTAGTTTCATCTATGTAAGAAATGTACCACTCTGGTGGGGGGTGTGGAGAAAGGGGAGGCTATACATGTGGGAACAGAAGGCATATGGGAACTAACTTCTACTCAGTTTTCCTCTGAACCTCAAACTGCTCTGAAAGACAAAATCATCCTTAGACTTCTACTTCTCCTACATATCTGTTCTCAAGTACATGTATCTTTCCAGTGGTTTATGCTCATGCAAAACATGTTTGTATCTGCTTCTAAAAAAGACAAACACAATGAGATAGCACTTCACGCCAAATACGAAGACCACTATCAACAAATAAATCAAGTGTTGAAACAGTGTTGAGAAAATTAAACCCTATGTACAGTCAGATGAAATGTAAATTGGGGCAAATCACATGAAAACCAGTATGGCATTTCTCAAAAATTAAAAGTAGAATTATCCTAAGATGCAAGCCATTCGACTTCTGGGTAAGATATTTTGATTACAGCCTCATAAATGCTATGGGGTAGAGTGTGGAGAGAATAACCCAGGGACGCGTTGTGAGTACATATGTGCTAACTCATATGCTCTTTGAACCCATCATGAAATAAAATTATTATAGATACCTTTGACCTTGAGAGACCAATGACACATTGCTTGTTGATGTCATGAAGTACCTGATGGAAATGAGATGAAACTGTGCTGGTACGAGAAACATGAATTATTAAGATTATGAAAAATAATTAAATTGTATTCATTAAAACATGAGCCCTGAGATATAGTCCCAATGAACCTGGCAAAGGTAATGCCAGCAATTCTGTGAGAATCATTCACATGCACATATTATTCTGGTTCTTTTGATCTAGCTTCCGTCTCAGGTAACTGCTCTCTCAACAATTGCCACGAATAATACAAATTTTCCATGACTCTTTGATACACGTTTATTGCCATTCTATGGAGAAAGTTTCCACATCTTCTGCATTTCTACCACTAATCACCCCCTACTCACTTATCACTCTCCTCTTATGAAAATCCCAGGACCTTCATGTCTGGACCTGCTCTGTTACCTAGTCAGTTGATGGTGCTTTCTTTCCTATGACTGGCAGCAGCCTGTACAGGGACTGTACAGTTAAGTATAAAGATGTAGTACATAGTTTTTCATTATTCTCTGCCTTCTCTGATGCTAATTCAAACAATAATGAATTAGATAATCAGTGTCCTTATTTTTCCAGGGGACATGGATATAAATGGACCATGTCCAGTGAAGTACACCCTTTCATTATATGGATTGCTTTCCAGAGACCAGCATGAAAGGCCTGGAAGAAAGGGAAAAAAAAGTTCAACAGACCTTGGACTTCAGGATAAAACTCACGGTCACATACTCAAGGAAACGAAACTAATTATTATAAACACTAAAGACAATGTGCTGTCTGCACACGTACGTCATTGTTCCTGTGATATATAACATATCCAGAGTTTTAACATGTTTAATTTGTAATATTTCTGCAATATGTGAAGTTTTAGGTTAATTTCAGAGAACTGGAGCCTATTATTTTTAGTATGGATTATTCACTATGGAACTGGTTGGGAGAACTGGTTAAAAAATTTACTACATTCATTATATTTACATTAATTCTTGGGTGAAGCTTGAGGACACAGTTGCTTAGTATTTCCATGTTCAGTATAGTTTCTGTCTTCAGTTAATTCTGTCATTACCCAAAACATATAGATGTTTGATGAAAAGCTTTATGATATTCACTACATTTATAAGGTTACTCTCCAAAATGTTATCTTCTGTCAAAGCATTAACACGCACATTACTTTTGTGTGGTTTCTCAAAATCTGCTGTCTAGAGAACTGAAAGGCCCGGATAAAGGCTCTGACGCATATTTATATAATTTCTCTTCACTGTGGAGTCTCTATTCTTACATAATACCTGAACTCTAATGGCTTTGCCACACTCATTGCAATTGTAAGGAATTGCTCCAATGTTTTCCAATTGTTGATCTTTGGATAAACATTTTGCCACACATTAATTTTTGTGCTCTCTCTCTAAGAGACATATTCTTATAGCTAGCAAAGAATGAGCTCTAATTTTAAAATTTGCCATGTTCATGGCATGTGAAATGATGAACACTTTGGTACATCCTGAGTTTAACCCAATACCTAAAAGCGCTGCAACACCCACTACATTTCTAAGGAATCTCACCAGTATGAAGTATCTGTTGGCAAGCTTGAACTTACACTGCAGCCTTTGCCACACTCAATACATTTTAATTTCCATGCATTGTGTATTCTCTGATGAATCACAAGGTGAGATTTGTTACTAAACACCTTGCCACAATCATTACATTTGAAAGGTGTCTGTCCAGTATGGATTCTCTGATGAATACTTAGGCAAATGCACACTAAAGTCTTTGTCACACTCATTACATTTGTATGGTTTCTCTCTACTATGAATTATCTGATGACTAGGTAAGCTTGCATGTACACTAAAGGCTTTGCCACACTCATTACATTTGTAAGGTTTCTCTCCAGTATGGATTCTCTGATGTTTAGTTAGGCTTGCACGGACAATATAGGCTTTGCCACACTCATTACATTTGTATGGTTTCTCTCCATGAGTTATCTGATGGTAAGCTAGGCTTGCACGCAAACTATAGGCTTTGCCACACTCACTACATTTGTAAGGTTTCTCCCCACTATGGATTCTCTGATGTGTACGTAGGCTTGAATGGGCACTAAATTCTTTATCACATTCATTACATTTGTAAGGTTTCCCTACAGTATGAATTAACTGATGACTAGTTAGGCTTGCACGGACAATATAGGCTTTGCCACACTCATTACATTTGTACGGTTTCTCTCTATGAGTTAACTGATGATAAGCTAGGCTTGCACGCAAACTATAGGCTTTGCTACACTCACTACATTTGTAAGGCTTCTCCCCAGTATGGATTCTCTGATGTTTACTTAAGCTCGAGTGGGCACTAAAATCTTTGCCACACTCATTACATTTGTATGGTTTCTCTCGCCTATGAATTGCCTGATGACTTGTCAGACTTCCATACACACTAAAGGATTTGCCACACTCATTACATTTATACGGTTTCACTCCAGTATGGATTCTCTGATGTCTAGTTAGGCTTGAATGAAAACTAAAGTCTTTGCCACACTGATTACATTTGTAAGGTTTCTCACCAGTATGGATTCTCTGATGTGTAGTTATACTTGAATACGAACTAAAGTCTTTGCCACACTCATTACATTTGTATGGTTTCTTTCCAGTATGCAATCTCTGATGTCCAGTTAGCCTTGCATGAAAAATAAAAGCTTTGCCACACTCATTACATTTGTACGGTTTCTCTCTAGTATGAATTCTCTGATGTCTAGTTAGGCTTGAATGCACACTAAACTCTTTGCCACACTCATTACATTTGTAAGGTTTCTCTCCAGAATGGATTCTCTGATGAGACGTTAGGCTTGAACGTAGCATAAAGGATTTGCCACACTCATTACATTTGTAAGGTTTCTCTCCAGTATGAATTATCTGATGACAATTTAGGCTGGCACGCACACTAAAGTCTTTGCCACACTCATTACATTTATAAGGTTTCTCTCCACTATGCAATCTCTGATGTACTCTTAGGTTTGAATGCACTATAAAGGCTTTCCCACACTCATTACATTTGTAGGGTTTCTTTCCAGTATGGACCAACTGATGACAACTGAGGCTTGAACGCACCCTAAAGGCTTTGCCACACTCATTACATTTGTAAGGTTTCTCCCCAGTATGGATTCTCTGATGTATAGTTAATCTTTTTCGCAAACTGAAGGCTTTGCCACACTCACTGCATTTATAAGGTTTCATTCCAGTATGTACTGACTGATGGCAACTGAGGCTTGAACGCACCCTAAAGGCTTTCCCACACTCAGTACATTTGTAAGGTTTCTCTCCAGTATGGATTCTCTGATGTATAGTTAGGCTTGAATGTGCACTATAATATTTGCCACACTCATTACATTTGTAACGTTTCTCTCCACTATGAATTACATAATGACTAGTTAGCCTTGCACGTACCCTATAGGCTTTGCCACACTCACTACATTTGTAAGGTTTCTCTCCAGTATGAATTCTCTGATGTACAGTTAGGCTTGAATGTGTTCTAAAGTCTTTACCACACTCAGTACATTTGTAAGGTTTCTCTCCACTATGAATTCTCTGATGTACAGTTAGGCTTGAATGTGTACTAAAGTCTTTACAACACTCGCTACATTTGTAAGAATTTTTCCTGCATGGTTTCAGGTCTTTTGTCAGTACTGAGGGATGCCTAGAATCATTCCTATATACAGTATAAATGGTGGATTGGACACTAGGAAAAACTCTTTGAAGTGCATAGATGGAGAAATTATTGTTTAAAGACTTCTCGACTGTATTACATTCATCAGTGTTCCCTTCAGTCTGAAATATCTCTGTATCACCCCGATGTAACTGAAACCTCAGTCCAGGCCTGTTTTCAATAGGCTCGTTTCCAGCATGCTCGCTACCATGTTCTCCTCTTCTTTCAGTGAGATCTTTTTTAGGAGTTACAGGCGTTACTTTGAGATTACTTTCATTATTTCTCTGCTGACAAATAAAATCATGGATATCTTCTTGGATTTCCCAGAAGTAAAAATCTTTGATTACATGACTTTCATTTTCACATCTTCCAAACACCACTGTTTTGAATGCTCCTACTATATTACTAGATTCTGTTAATTTCAATTTCTTGATTACATATGGAGAGATATCTACAAGAAATTAAAAGCACATATTTACCCAATTAATTCATTTCTAAATGTTTCATGTTTACCCAATTAATTCATTTCTAAATGTTTCATGTTGAAATCTAATATTATACTAAAAGTTATACTGAACACAGTTATGAAACTTCCAAAACATGACCCTCAAACTTCTAGAATAAAGAAACAGGATTCTTTACAAAAAAAAGAGTCGTCACATGCAAATCATAAGAGTAGCTTAGTTTCAATAAGCCTATGATAAAAACACTCACATCATGCAAACTTAAATTAGCTTTCAAGTGTAGGATATTTCTCCACCAAGATTCCAAAATACATACCATTTGTTAGTAACCATACTGCGATCTCATTAACTACGTGAAAACATACATTATATGTATGTTTACATACATATTGAAGATAAGTACTAAGGATAATATAATGTAATGGTGAAGAAATCTAAAACAACATTATCTAAAGAATAATCTAAATAAAGAGAAGTCTAGTGACATTGGAAACCTGGCAGAGTGAGAGACGTCCCCAGATCTCTCCCTTGAAACAATAAGCTGAACATCTAAACCTCAACAAAAATACTCAAAGTATACACCAGCACATCTGAGCGTGGGACCTGCGCATAAGAGCTAGCACAAATCAGAACCTCGAGTGTCAGGCAGTGGACTCAGAGAAACAAAGGAGCTGCCTCTCACAGCCAGAGCTTCCTTTAGGAGTAAGGGGGAGGGGAGTGGTGTGGCGAAATCCCTGAACAGCCTTGCCTCAGAGTACTGTGAAGTCCATACTGCGGCAGCAGGGACCAGTCATCATGGCAGAAATTAGAGAAGTGAGCACAGCAGAGAAAGCACACTTGATTTTTACCAGCCGCGGTTGCAAAACCGAGGCTGAGCTGCAGCCCCCAACCCCTAACCCAGAGTGCCCCTCTCCCAATACCCTCTAAAACCGAACACTGCAGAGCCCCAGGGAAATTTGAACAAATGTTCTGAAACTGTCGCTAAAATGGACAGGGACTGAGACTGATTGTAGTGAGCATGATTAAAAATCTGTAAGAAAAAATAGGCATTATTAAGGCTTTATATAAAGTAAGAATCTGAGAGACTTAGATGCCACCTACTGGAAACCAAAAGAAAAACACCTTTGCAACAGGCTAAAGAGAGACCTTTATATAATACATCTTATTTCAGGAGAAAAATAAAGCAGAATACACTTCCATTAATGCCCAGGTGGAGAAACAGCCCATTAAACACCATGAACAACCAAGGTGACAAGACATCTCAGAAAGAAAGTGAAAAATCTCCAGAAGATAAGCTTACAGACATAGAAATATGAGACTTAAATAACAGAAAATTCAGGATAGTAATTCTGAAAAACTTCAGTGAGTTCCGAAATGAATCATACCAATAACATACATAAATCGATTAATGTGATACACCACATAAACAAATTAAATAATAAGAATCATATGATCATATCAATAGATGCAGAAAAAGCCTTTGACAAGATACTGCATCCATTTATGATCAAAATGCTTCAAAAAAAAAATCAGTATAAAAGGAAAGTACCTTAACATAATAAAGGCTGTCTATGACAAACCAACATTATACTTAATGGTGAAAAACTAAAAACTTTCCCTCTAAGATCGGGAACAAGACAAGGCTGTCCACTATCACCACTGTTATTTAACATAAGATTAGAGGTCCTAGAGAGTGCAATCAGGCAGGAAAAAACATAAATGGCATCCAAATAGGAAATAAAGAAGTCAAACTGTCACTATTTGCAGATGACATAATTCTCTATTGAGAAAACCCTAAAGACTCTACAAGAACACTACTAGAAACAATAAACAAATACAGTAACATTTCTGGATACAAAATCAATGTTCAAAAACCCATAATGTTCTTATATTCTAATAATGAAGTTTCAGAAAAAGCAGAAAAAATAATTCCTTTTGCAATTGCAACAAAAAGAATAAAATACCTAGAAATAAATCTAACAAAACATGTGAAAGACCTATATAATGAAAACTATAAGACCCTATTAAAAGAAATCAAAGAAGATACAAAGAAATGGAAATATATTCCATGTTCTTGGATTAGAATAATCAACATAGTTAAAGTGACCTTATTACCTAGAGCATTATACAGATTTAATGTAATCCCCATCAAAATCCCATTGGCAGTTTTTAAATAGAAAAAAAATCATCAGATGTGTATGGAAGCACACAGACCACGAAATGCCAAAGCCATCCTGAGGCAAAAAAATGAAACTGCCCAACTTCAAATTATGCTACGAAGTAACAATAATAAAAATGGCATGGTACTGGCAGCAAAACAGACACACTGATCATAGAACAGAATCGAGAGTCCAGAAGTAAACCCATTGTTTATATGGGCAAATAATTGTTGACAAAAAAGCCAAAAACTTACAGTGGAAAAAGGAAAGCCTCTTCAGTAAATGGTACTGGGAAAACTGGAAAGCCACCTGCAAAAGAATGAAACCAGACTGTTGTCTATCACCACACACCAAAATTAACTCGAACTGGATTAGGGACCTGAAACAATAAAATGCATACAGGAAAACATAGCAACTAAACTCAAGGACCTTGGACTTAAAGAAGATTTTATGAATTTGACCTCAAAGACAAGGGAAGTAAAAGCAAAAATAAATGAATGGGACTACATCAAACTAAAAAGCTTCTGCATAGCAAAAGAAATCGTCAACAAGATAAAGAGACAACCATCCAAATGGGAAAATATTTGCAAGCAATGCCTCCGATAAGGGCTTAATATCCAAAGTATACAAAGAACTCATACAACTCAGTAACAACAACAACAACAACAACAACAAATGATGCAATCAAAATATGGGTAGAGGACCTGAATAGATACTTCTCCCTAGAGGACATACAAATGGCCTACAAACATATGAAAAGATGCTCAATATCACTAGCTATTAGGGAAATGCAAATCAAAACCACAATAAGATACCATGTCACACCTGTTAGAATAGCTGTTAGCAACAGGACAAGTAAAAACAAATGTTGGAGAGGATGTAGAGAAAAAAGAACCCTCATGCACTGCTGGTGGCACTGCAAATTGGTACAGCCACTATGGAAAACAGTATGGAGGTTCCTCGAAAAACTAAGAATTGATCTACCATATGACCCAGCAATCCCTCTACTGGGTATTTACCTCAAAGATTTGAAAACTCATATCTAAAATTATATCTGTACACTGATAATCATAGTGGCATTATTCACAGTGGCCAGCATATGGAAGCCACTGAGGTGTCCTACGATAGATGACTGGCTAAAGAAGCTGTGGCACATATTTACAATGGAATATTACTCAGCCATAAGAACTGTTATTTGTGAGAACATGAATGGACCTCAAGATAATCATGCTATGTGAGATAAGCCAAAAAGAAAAGTTAAACACCACATGGCATCACTTGTGTGTTGGATATAAACCTAAAAGCAACAAATGAACAGGACAAACAAACAGAGACTCATGGGCATGGAGAATAGACTAGTGGTTACCAGAGGGTAGGAGGTGGGGGGAGCGGGAGTAAGGTGGGGTAAAAGGAGTCAAATATGTGGTGACAGAAAGAAATCTAACTATGGGAGGTGAACACACAGTGTAAATACACACACACACACACACACACACACACACACACACATCTCACTGTTAAAATGTGCACCTGAATCTTATAGGATTTTGTTAACCAATGTCACCATAAAAAAATAAATAAAAATAAATAATAAACATATACATCATAAAAACACATAGTAGTCTAAAATTATACAACAAATATACCATTAAGAAAATTAAAGCATCAAAACATGTTTAGAAAACAAAACTAAATATCGTCATAAAACTATCTGTACCCACGATAACTGGCATTTGAGAACATCAGCAAGTGATGCATGATAGTTACATTCCATAATAAATGTGAAAGACCATCATCTGTCTGTCACAATGAAAGTTAATAAAAAAAGGATTCTAAGAACCAAAGAGAAAAGTGACAGTGAATAATAATTACCCAAATTACAGAAAGTGAGCTCTCTCGAACTCTATACATTCCCATTATGAAGAATTTCTATTCTAGAAAGAGCACACATATGAAAACTGGAAACTACATGGGCATCACTGACTTCTAAATAACATGCCAGGAAAAGACACATTATAAAGAATATTAGGAGGAGCCAAAACTCACTATTGGGATTTATGACTGTTCTATAACAGTCGATCCCTAGAGCGATTCCCTATGTACATATGGCCGTTTACTCATCCAGTACACTGGCCAACAGTATCTGTATTACAGATACTGTGCCTTGAAAATTGATTAAGGTATGGGAAGACGTTACAAAAGAAAATCATAGAAAATAATGCAAGCAAAGAATATCTCATAAGAAAGATGCTAGAAAGTTGACATATCTTATTAAACAAAAATAACTTTTGAGTCTGCAGTATAAAACATGCAATATCCTAAGCCATCTAACTACACTAATGTGTTTTAAAAAGCCTTTGGGAAATTACCAATAGACTTTCAAATAATGGCACTAGACTCACAGGGTTTATGGACATAACCCTCATAAATATAGAAAGTGACAGAAACAAAATTGGAACCTGGACCCACAGACTTAGATGACATGTTCTGAAGCATGACTGCACACCTAGACAGTACAGACCACAAAGGCTTATAACAAATACCAGGAGTTTAGGAAGAAATACTTTCAAGGACATATGAAACTAAGCTGTGTCACTATGATAGTGTTGCACAGCCTTGGTCCTTGACATGGCTTTTGAGTAATCACCCCCAAGGGTGACTCTTAAAAGTAAAAACTCTGAACACACCTATAACTTGTAAGGACATAGATTAAATAACAAATCAAAAACTACTCAGGAAAGAAATAATAAATGTCGCTAAAAAATTCTATCTAGCAGTTGAAAAAGAAACTAACAGCAATCTTCCTCAAATACCTCCCAAAAAATCAAAGAGGAGGGAACCTTTTGAAACTCATCCCGGAAGACCAGAGTTGCCCTAATAGTAAGGTGAGTCAAAGACAATACAAGAATGCACAGACCAATATCGACGATGAGTAATAATAATAATAATAATAATAAAATTATTCATAAAAGCGCGAACCAAGTAAATCCACTCAAAAGACTGTCCACTATAACTAAGGGGAGCATGTCTTTGGAATACAAGGTACTTTCCACATATAAAAATCATTCAATGTAATATTGCACAGTAAAAGAATGAATGAAAAAAGATGCAGCAAAAAAAGCATCTGAGATAAGTTAGCCTGTCATAATAATAAAAAAAAAAAACAAACCTCAATGAACTAAAAATAAACATCAGGTCCGTTAACATAAAAGACGACCTATATGACAAACTCATAGCCAATACTATACTGGTAAAAGACTAAAAAAAGCCCTTCCTCTAACATCAGGAACAAGACAAGGATGCCTACTTCCAATATGTCTACGAAAAATGGTACTGGAAGTTCTCACCAGAACAAGTAGGCAAGAAAAATACATAAAAGTTGAAGATATAAAATCAAATGCAAATATCAATTTGACTTTTATACATTATCAAAAAACAATCCTCTCAACAATTCCATTACAATATCAAATAATAAAACAAAAAATGAAATTAAATAGAAATAAAATAATAATAATATAAGGTAAAATAAAATCCTTAGGTGTAACCTTAGGCAAGGAGGGGAAGATTTGTGTACTCTCAATGAAAAATAATACTGGAAAAATGTACACAAGACTCAATAAATGCAAAGACATTCCATGTTTATGGAATGGAAGACAATATTGTCAAGGTATCAACACTAGCTAAAGCCCATCAATGGATTCAAAGTAATAATTAGGAAATTTACAACAGCATTTTTTGAAGAAATACAGAAGTCCATCCTAAGTTTCAAATGGAATCTCAAAACTCTCTAATTGAAACAACAAACTTAAAAATAAAAATCAAGGACGTACAGCTTCATATTTCAAAACTTATTACAAAGCTAAACTAATCAATCTATATTGTTCTGCAATAAAGACAGAGACCAGTAGAATAGAATAGAGGAGTCAAAAATAAACTGAGGTAGATTATTATATTCCACAGGGTTATCAACACCACTTAATGGGAAAAAAAATGATATTCCAAAGGGATGTCAACACCACTCAACGGGAAAACAAAAAATAACCAAAAAAAAAATCAGGCTATTCGACCAAAGGTGTTGAGAAAACATGATGTAAATATAAAAAAGAATAAACTTGTAACAATTCCTTACACCACATGGAAAAACTCAACATGAGACTGAAAGCTATAAAACTCCTAGAAGAAAACATAGGATGACTTACATTGGATTCAACAATGATTTATTATGAGATGAGATGACACTGAAAGCACAGGCAACCAGAGTAAACACAGATAAATTGAACTATGTTAAAATTACAAACTACTGTGCAGCAAAGGACTCAACAGAGTGAAAAGCCAAACCATGGAATAGGAGAAAATAACATTTTACTGACTACACATCACTGATTTGAGAAAAGATAAAGGCAAAAACAGCTAGATGAAGACATGCATTGGGAAGCCTATGGCCAGAAGCTCCCATCCCCCTGTCAGCATTCCACTCTCCCCAGTCACCACAGATTCACTAACCTGGAACACTCTCATTTTGGGTTTTAGGGAGGTCTCACTAAATAGGAGTAACTGATTAAATCACTGGGCACTGGTGATTAAACTCAATCTCGCCTTTCTCCCTTCCCAAAGGTCAGGGTTCAAACCTCTAATTGTATGGTTGGCTTCCCTGACAACTAGCCTTCCTGTTGTTGGGTACTTCCAAAAGTCACCTTATTCACATACACAGAGTTGTGACTGAAAGGGGCTGGTTATAAATAAGACCACAATTTCGCCTTTAAAATCCTGAAGAGACTGCAGAACTGAGGACAAGAGACCACATGTTGTAACAGGAGATTCCCCATTGCTCCTATCACTGAGGGAATTTCAGGCCTTTGGAGCCGGAGTTAGAAATGGGGACAAAGACCACATATATATTTATGGTCATAAATCACAGTATATCGATAACTTTTACACTCAGTATCAACAACCCTACACATCTCAATTAAAAGTGGGCAAAGAATGTGAGCAGATATTTCTCTAGAGATGTGAAGAGATGTTGAGTTTATCTAATCATCAGGAAACACACATCTCAACCACTATATCACATATCCATTACAATGGCTACTATCAAAAAACTGAAAATAATACAAATCAGAGAGGATAAAAAAAGTCAGAATTCTTATGCACCACTCTTCTAAAGGTAAAATACTGTAGCTGCTAATAAACCCAGTAGGGTGGGTCTCTGAAAAGCAAACATTGAATTATCATCCCCTATATACTAAACGTGGTGTCTCTTAAAGTTCCAATGCTAAAATTTCCTAAATGACAACGGTGAGCCTATGGGAGGCAACTGGATCACGAGGGCAGATCCTTCCTGAGGAGCAGCAGTGCCCAGGTACACTCTACATGGATTTGGATGGAAAAAGATGAAAAAAAAATTGTCTTCATGTGTATGCTTAAAATTGCAATTTCCAGAACTTTAGAAATTTTGCAGGTGTTATAAAGAACAGTGGGAAAGAAGTTTCTAAAATGAAAGAAATCAGGTAACTTTCCCATAAAATACAATAACAATGAAATATTTAAAAATTAATACATTAGAACAAAGTAGACATGATGGTTCCACATAGAGTGAGTAAAATTAGAGAAAAGTTACACCAAGATATTAAAATGCAATGAAACTTACAAAATAAGTCAACAAATTCTAGAAAGAAAAACTAATCAGTCTTATATAACTAAAACAAATTTAATGCTATGCCTGGAATTAAGTATGTGACATAAAAATTTGCAAGGTACTGCAAATTCTCAAATTAAAACTTGTACTGAATTCAATTAAAAGAAAGAGTAACTTAATATGAGGTACTAAGGCAGGCGAAAAGAAGTAGCAAAAATATCTTTTCAAAATATTCTGAAACAAGTTGAGGATTTACAGAAAAAGGCTGATGAGCTATACTCACCACACTAAAGAAGGAAATAACTATTATATATATCAAGTAATGTCCATTCCCCAATTCCACCCTCACACACAGTAAATATAAAACAGAGAATATAAAACTGATGACTAAATAAAACTTAAGTTCATTTAAAAAGCATGAAAATGTGCAAGAAGAAAGGAGAGGTGAGTTAAACAAAAACAAATGATGGTGACTATTGAAGCACCATTCAACTTCCTAAGCTCCCTCAATAAGAACCTTCAAAATTGTACCTGCTGAGGCAATGTGTAAAACTGCCCACACAGAGACTGAGAACCATGGCGTGGACAGAAGTTTAGTCAGTAGCCTCAAGGATAGGAGGCTGTGAACTTGAACAATGTTCTTCCTGTTTAGTACATGTGTGTATATGATCCATGTTATCAGAGTTCTGGACAGACACTTACTGACACTCCTCCAACAAGAAAGAAAAGTGAGAACACTTATCAGTCCAGATGTCAGAACACTTTCTATATCATTGTCCTGAGATATGCTGAACGCTCTATCAGGCAGCTCCAAGTGCTGCTTCCATGTGTAGCAGGCTAATATTGAAACATGAGTCAAAGTATCTCTGTCAAGAATTTTCTATGACCAAGGACACTCACTCCACAGAAGAGCCCACCAGTTGTCCACCCCCTAAAAGTCGATGACAACAGCAAAAAAAAAGACAGTGGAGTATTAAATATCAAACCCCAGCAATATGTAGTTCAAGGGCAAGGTTCAGAGGCAAACCATGTGAACTACAGAGAACATGAAATCTGGAAGAGTTTATATTTTCAGACAAGGTCACATGGTGCAGAGAGAGAAGTATAAGGAATGGGGTCAGACACTGCAGGATCATCAGGAGACCATGCACGCCACCAGACACCACGTTACAAGACTGGAAGTTTGAGATACACACCTTGTGGAGGACTGGGAAACGAAGGGTCTTTCTGTCCACTGTCTCTGGAGATTTCCTAATAACAGTTATAGAATATCCTACCCGCCTCCCTGTGACACAAACCTCTAAAGTGGGAAGAAAAAGAAGAGAAAAAAAATGTCTGAGGGTCTAGAACAGGATGACAGAGCATCAGAGAGTACAGCCTAGAGCACCAGATGGAACGAACAGAGAGATAGTACGACCTCTCTTCTGATCAGTCCTTCCAACCACAGGAAACAGCAATGCGACAGGTGGGAGGACTGCAAAGCCTAGGCTCTGTTCTATATGGACTGAGAACCAAGCATTTGATGGAACCCAGTCTAGAAGGAGACACCAGGTGGACAGAGACCAGTGACACAGCCAGCCCCATGCTCCCAAATTCAAGGAGTCAAAAATGTCACACTGGCCACAGAACAGTGTTGGGATAACTATAAAGATTCTGCCTTTGTGTCTGTTGGAACTGCAGTCCCATTGAGGGTGAAAAAATAAATTTTAACCTTGAAAAATAGATGGGTAAGTTGGAAAGAAGAAAAATTACCTTTGAGGGTTCCCCAGAAATAAACTTCTGTTTGCCCAAAGAACTTTCTCACTTGGGGCACATTTGCAAACACGACAAAGGCTGCAGCCTCCTCCCTCTCTTCCCAAGCTCTTACCTGTATTCACAGCTTTGATACATTCCCACCAATTTGGTTTTTGTGCTATTTTCGACTCACTCTCCAGAGTCCAGGGCGCTTTCCCTTGCTCCAAAATGGAGACAATATACAGATCAGGAACAGAAATTCCTGCACATAAGAAGAAAGGAGCATGAAGACCTGTACTTCTCCCAGAATCCCTGATCTCTGGTCAACTGAGGAATGAAGTTAGTACAGATGACTCGAGAAACATAGCGGCTCCTCACCTCCTTCTGTGCATAGGGATCTATGTCATATGCAGAGAGCGAGCTCTTTTCCAAAAGCTACTGATATCAATACGTGGGGGTAGAAAAAAATAGATATTTTAAGGTTGTCAAAGGGCTTTATAAAAATTAAGCTTAAGAACCACTGATGTATCACAAAGTGAGAAGATCATCTAAAGAAAGCAAGGTTCAAGTCCTAATGCCATCTTATGAAGCTTTTTCATGCCCTAGTAAACAGAGCTTCAGGCTCAATCACACAAGGCAGAGGCTCCCAAGAAGCACCAAACAGAAAATGAAGAGACACACATGCAGATCCTTACTCTGGAGGGAAGTCATCCTCACCCAAGAATAGCAAGTTCTGGTAGCTCTCCAACATCACCTCCCTGTAAAAGGCCCGCTGAGCTGGGGCCAGGCATTCCCACTCCTCCTGAGAGAATTCTATAAACACATCGCTGAGTGTCAAGCATCCCTGAAAGAAAACACATTTCAACAAAGAGAAATGGTGACAATTCTTATCTTCACACAAAATGAGTAACATCAATACAGGTGGAATGTTCTTACAGATCCATGTCAGATACTTCTGAGTAAATTAAGTGTCCGTAATGTTGGTTTCTATTATTTTCCTATAAAAAGTTACTACAGTCTATAATCAGGGAGGGCCTCTCATTTGGCGGACAATACATGAAATTACAATTAAAATTCACCACTGAGCTGTCTCTACAGAAGGTTAGATGGTATGTTCTACCCACTGAATGATATTCAGTGCCTAGATGAGCTAGAGGATGACCAGTGTCGTCAGAGATGACAAAGTCCACATTATCTTTTAAAAAAATCAGACTCTTAAATTGTGATGACAAATACAAGCATGATGAAAAGTTTTAGAATACATCCTATGTGCATTAGTCTAAATGCTCTACATATTTTAACTTGTTATCAATATAACAGCTAACTGCAGAAAAACCTGTTCCCATCTTATAGAGGAGAAAATGTGTCACAGACATTCTAAAAAACTCAACTCAGCTCAAAATCTAAGATTTGATCAAGCAAACATCTGAACTCAGGTGCTGGGGTTTAGACCAAAACTAAAAAAAATAAAACAATTATATAATAGAAAAGACCTCAGAAGTACACCGACAAAGCATTCTGAGAAAACCTGAAACAACTTCAAGGTTAACAACATTGAGATACACATTAAGGTCATCACATTTGCATGTGCGCACATGCACATAATATGATATTAGTTTTACATCTAAATAATTAACATTAAAGCACAGAATAAAATTGAGATCATGAACTATGTTAAAGATATCATAACCACTAAAAAATATAAAACTTAAATATCTTTTATAAAAACATACTTTTATAAAAACTATCCATGCATGCTTGTACACACATATAAACAAACCAATTAACTGAAGACTTGTCTCTTGATGTATTTTTGGATAACTTTATATATTCTCATTTTTATTCATGTGTATCTGAGCATCTCATCAATAAAAAAGTATCAGCTGTGCTTATTTTCATTTTTGAAGACTGTACAGTAAAGGACACTAGTAAAAACATTACACAAAACTGAAAATGTAGACTACTTAACTACAAGTTCTATAAAGTACTTATTGAACCCTATACATACAATTTTATCCATTTACATTTAGACATGGAGGCTTTAACAAGAGCCAAATAGTGTATTGTTTTACTCTACTCATAAAACAAGGATTCGAGATTTTAAGAATTATTAGTGTTATACATAAAAGATTAAGATTTCAAAAATTCTCATATTTCTAGGCACTTGAAAAAAATTCTTGGATAAACAGAAATCAGAACGAAAACGAAACTGGAGAAAAACCTGTTATTAACCAGGAACATTTCACCAAATATTTGGGACAGCAGAATAACAGTGGATGCATTTTCACTGAAATTACAGTAAAGAAAGGGGGCCAACCAGAGCTCCTGTCTCAACAGAGACCAAAAAAAAAAAAAAAATAGAGAAACAGAGGAAAAAATAGATTGATTGGGACAGAGAGTGAAAGAGCTCCAACCGTGAAAATTTGTAAATCAAAGGATAGAGATTGGCTAACAATAAAAGGAGGAAACAAAATATTCCATTCAAACCATATCCTAGAGAGAGCAGAGGTGACTATATTCCATGAGATAAAAGACTATAAGACAAAAACTGACAACGGGCAAAGGACATTATGATGTAAAAGGGTCCTTTCCCAAAAGATTCTAACAATTATAACTAGAGGTGCACATAACATTAGAGTTTCCAAATATATGAGGTAAATGTTAACAGAAATGCATCAAGAAATAGGGACCAGCATGGTAATTGTATGAGATATCAGTATTTCAGTTTTAGTCATGGATTCAACAACCAAACACAGACACATTAGGAAACAGAAAACTTGATAACCTCACAGAATGATGGAGTCTAACAGACATATACAGAACACTCCACCAAACACCAGCAGAAAACATGTATTTCCCAAGTACACATGAAACATTCTATTTGACGAACCACAAGTTTGCCACAAATATGAAAAACTGTTTACAAATTGCAATCCTAAAAAATATCCTCTGTAACAAGGAAATGACACTAGAAACAAAGAGATGAAAAACCCACAAAATGTGGAAAGTAAACAAGTCTTCTTAAACAACCAGTAGTTCAAATAAAACAGAGAACTTTTTTAAAATCTGGATGAAGTAACAATGAAAATACAACCGACTAAAGTAAATAAGATGCAGGGTGTGGCTCCATATTGTAGTGGTTAGCATGTCTGCTTTACACGCAGAAGGTCCTGGGTTTGTGCCTCAGGTAGAGCCACGGAACATACCCCGGGTGTCCCAGGCCCCGGGTGAGCCAGGCCCCAGGGGTGCACCCTGAGCACAAGAGAGGAGACGCTCAGCCTTCAGAGATCCAGTTCTTAAGGGAAAATGGCAACATCTATTGGTCAGGGGTGGAAATGGAGGGGAGGGAATCAAAGCGGGGGAGGGGGGGTTTATGCAGTGATAGTAGCATTTAGAGGTACAATATGTAAGTATTTACATAAAAATAGAAACAATCCCAAATCTGGAATGGACTTTACACCTCAAAAAAAAAAAAAAAGTAAACCTTATTTTAGAAGAAAAGTAGTCAATAAGATTAGAACAGAGGTAAATAAAAGAGACTATAAAGTCAATATAAACATAATCAAATGAAGAAATGCTTTTTTTAGTACAGTAACAAATTTACAAACCCCTACCTACACTAAGAAAAGTGAGAAGATTCAAATAAATTACATCAGAAAGGAAACAGGGACCACTATAACTGATGACACAATATTTTTTATTGATTTCGAGAGGGTAATAAAAACAATCATACAAAAATATTACATAGCCTAGAAGACAATGAGTAAATCCTAATAACTAACATACAAGAACTAATTATAAAAAAATTGAAAACGTAAACCAAATGATAGAGAAATTCAAGCACAATTTAAAAACATGCAACAAAAAATACAAACTCAGAACAAATGGCTTCACAGCTAAATATTACCAAACCCTGATAGAAAAATAACAATCCTGACAAACACCTTCAAAAAAATTCAAGAATGAACACTTGAAAACTCATTCTATAGAGGCTGTATGATTTTGAGAGCAAACCCAAGAAAAATATAGCAAAGAAAAAAAAAATTCAGGCTAATATCCCTGATCGGTACTGATGCAAAAACAAAATACTAGTAAAACAAATTCAACAGCACATTAAAACAATTATGTATCATGACCAAGTGAAATTTATTCCTATAAGGCAAGAAAGTTTCAACATACAAAAATCAAATAACCCACATTAAGAAAATAAACACAGAAACATGATCTCGACTAATTCAGGAAGCATTTAATTACATTCAACAACCTTTTAAGAAACTACTAATAGTAAACTGCCTTGACATAATAAAAGCCATATTTGAAAAGAACACAGCTATTCATACTCAATGTTCAACATCTGAAAGCTTTAGCTCCAAGATATGGAAAAAGCCAAGGATGCAAATTCGTAGCACTACAACTCAACAAAGTATGAGTGCTAGCCAGGGTATTTAGACAAGGAAAAAAACTAAAGACATCCAAACTGAAAAGAAGTAAAATTCTCTTTTCCAGACAAAATAAGCTTACATATAGAAAACTACAGATTATCCACACAAAAATGTTAAGTGGATAACTATTTTAGATAAGTTGCAATGAACAATCTAAAAAAAAAATTTTTAATCCAATTTATAGTTGCATCATAAATGATGACATATGTAGAAATAAACATAGCCAAGAAAGTGAAGGACTTATTTACTGAAAATTATAGAACATTACTAAAAAGATTCAAAGGAGATATAAATAGAAAGACATCCATTACTCATAGACTGACAGATTTAATATTGTTGAAATATCCATTCTACCAAAAGCATTCTACAGCTTTGATGGATTCCCTATGAAAATTCCAAAGGCAATGTTGGAAAAAATAGCAAAAGGCACACTGAAATCAAGCAAAAAAAAAAAAAAAAAAAAAGATCCAGAAGAAACAAAACAATCTGGAAATTAAAGTCAAAGGCTTCACTTTTTAGATCAAAAAACATACTACAAAGCAAAAGTAATCAGATTAGTAAAACACTGGCATGACTCCATATACATGAACCAATGGAACAAAAGAGAATGCCCTGAAATAAACTCCTGCATATATATCAAATGATTTTCAACCAGAACAATCAAGACTGCACCAGAGAAAGGTCAGCCAATTCAACAAACTGTGCAAGGAAAACTGAGTATTTACATGCAAAAGAATAAAGCTAGAAACTTAACTGCATCAAACAACTTCTGTATGTCCAAGGATACAATCCACAGGCAAAAAATATAACCTGAGAAATGAATGTAAGAAAAACAACCTAAACAATCATCAACAGTCAGACATTATAGTTCGTTTCTTATTTTAAAATGCATGATGTATGGTGATAGAACTCTAACTATGGGCGGTGAACAAGCAATGCAATACATATATAATACATATATGCCTTACTGTTGAATTGTACACTTGAAACTTACTGGATTTTGTTAACCAATGTAACCATTAAAAAAAATAAATAAAAAAGAACGATAGAATAAAACACCCTCTGTCACTGATGTCTGTTAACTTTCCACTCCATTCCCAATCATGAAGATTCTGAAAACAGTGATTCACTCCTTTGGCTTTAAATGCATCATAAAAGCAGTTGGAAAGTTTTCTGACTATTGGTCCCTTTTCTAGAACTGATGTATTTGTGCCTAATAATATGTGAAGTCTATGTGCATCATCTTTTATCCTGGTTGACATAAAAGGGACTGTTCATCCATACATGAACAATCCCCTTTGCCCAATGCACTGATGCAACTGAGCCCACATCCTGTCTCAAATCCAAGAGGTGAAGCTCTGTCCAGGACAATGCCCAGCTAAAACTCTTCACAAGTCCCATGTCACAAGGTCACAGTGAGAGTGATTCTAAGTAGAAATGAGAGAGACTAAGGAAGGCCCAGGTTGAGCATTAACAAACATCAGGAAGGACAATTCGGAGTCAGAGAAGATCAGCAAGTTAAAGGGCATTCTGGGAAGGACAGACACAACAATCAACTGAGAATATGAATTTACCTGAGAAAGAGGCATCGCTGGACCCCTTTATTTCCTCTTTCTCCACTGTTGGACTTCTTCCTCAGGCAACAAGTCTTCATAAGTCAATCTAGAAAGTTGAAATATGGCCTTTAACAACATACTGCCTTCCTGTGCCACCATCAATCACACAGGGAAGACCTCAGCAAGTGGAAAACACAGTGTCTGCTGTCCCTGCCACAGGAAGCATTCAAGGACAATACATGCTTATCAGAGACCAACAAATGAGGTTCACCTCCCCCTTCTTAAGATCACGTTGCCCTCCTGGTCATGCCTTCATATACATTGCAGCGGTGGAAACCTCAACTAACCCAATACTCTCCCCGAGGTCATGGACCCGGCACTGATTTAACCTGGTGCAGAACAGAGCCCCCTCATTCACTACACATCTCATATCCAAGTAATGAGGACCCAGAGCCTTGCTGCTCCATGATAAAGACTAGTGTCACATGAAACTCTTTTTAAATATTACTGAGACTGGGCCCAACCCAAATGTTTCACTGACACTTTCTACTCAGGGGGCACAAAAAGATGTCAGTGCAAAATGCCTCAGCAATCTATTGGGAAGCGCCATTTAGCTCCGCCCAGAGGAGGCTAGACTAGCACATCTCCCATCAGCTTGTTCTTTCCCACCTTAATTGAGGCATAATGGACAAAATAGTTATGTATATTTAAGGGATACAATGTGATCACTTGAAATACATACATAAAATAACGATCACAAATGAATTAATACATCAATCAACTCACAATGACTATTTTTTATGTCAGTGTGTGGTGAGAACACTAGGACTTCTCTCTCAGTAAATTTCAAATATGGAATATGGAGTACATATACTCATGATGCAGTACTTTAGATGGCGACGTCTTACTGTAAGTTTGTATTGTCTGACCAACATCTCATTTCCTCCACTGCAAGCCCTAGTAACCACCATTCTCTCTAGTTCTGATTTCTACACAAGACAAACAGTGAGATCCTACAATACTTGTTTCTCTCTGTGGCTCTATTAACTTAACACAATATTCGCCACTTTCATCCATATTGTTCATTCCTTTCATTTTTATGGCTGAATCGTATTTCATAGCATGTGTAAAAATATATGGATCACACGTACGTTCTCCATTCATCTGTCAATACTTTTAGGCTGATCCCACACCTTGCTCTTGTGAATAATTCAGTAATGCTCATAGGAGTGCAGATATCTCTTCAAACTATAATTTCATTTCCATTGGATATATACCCTGAAGTGAAACCCCTCCTTCACTACTATGCATTTTCCTCCCCTCTGTGTATCTACCGCCATATCTTATTTCTTTTTTCTATTCTGCTCATTTTGTTCCCTTCTCCTGATGTATCAAGAATTTGAGCTAAAGTGAGAACACATGCTGGGGGGCAAAATCTCAAATGCTCCCTAGAATGACAGTTTGGCTGTTTCTTTTATGCATCTGAAATTAAGAAAGGAACATAAGGCAGATTACAAGAAGATGAGCGAAAGCAAGGCACGGATAGGTTACAGGACAGCTACGGAGATGATGTGCTCTTGAGGATGGTCATGAATGGAGAGACATGACTTCTGGCACATCAAAGGTGTGTTAACCTTGATGCATAAGAACGGAGAAGGTTGACTTGAAAACCTTTCTTTAAAGAAGTCACAGGCCTGGGATGTGACTACCCACCATAACTGCCTAGTTGGGAATTCCTGATTCATTACAGAACCCCCTGTTCCCCCACGGGCCCCTCTATTTGCTCGCTGGCATCTCCCCGGGAATCCCAATTTTCTCTGAACCTCTATGTCACCCCATCCCGCACTTTCACTCTACTACCTCCTTGCAAGACCCTCACTCATTCTCCACATTGGCCTCTGTTCTCTCCCTGCTCCCTTCACTTTCTCTATTTCCCTGTCCCGGGCCCTGCTTCTTTAGACCCCCTGGGCCGCACAGAAGGAGTGGGATGGAGTAAGATGCCTGCCTCGCGAAGTGCAAATTCCCAGCAGGGTGGAATGTGGGACGGAATAACTGTAGGTGGCAGAGAACAAGACAAAGACACTCACCCAAATAAAAGGTCAGAAGAAAAGGGATTCGAAGGGGAGGCCTGAGGAGCATAAGGACCAGGTCTGAGTGGGACGCCAGGACGGACGGGGAGGCTGTTTCAGGTGGCGAGTGCTGTCTCCAGAAACACAAGACCAGGGAGAGGACGCGGCATCTCCTGGGCCGAGATGGCCGGCGCTGCCACAGGGGTCGCGAGGGCGAGGCCGGGCCGCGAATTCACCTCACGGAATGCTGTGAGGGCGCCTGACGCACGGAGAGGTCAGGGAAGGGTTTAACGAAGGAAAACAGGTGACAAGTGGGTCTACGTGGACCGAAGACGGAGAAGCAGTGAGCAGGACCAGAGCCATTCCACACGCCAAGGGAAGCGCCCGACCGCTACGCAAACCTGGAATTTAAATAGGGAAAGGCCGGCTGCGGGGACGGTAAGGTCCACGGAGACCCCTGACCCCTGTATGAAGGAGCAGCGTTGTGAAACACAGGGTTAGGGTAGTAAAACGGAAACTCACGCTGAGCAGGGTCTCCTCCGCTCCCGGATCTCCGCTCCATTGTTCGCAAGAAATGGCGTGTACGGGAAAAGCGGGAGCCCCGGGGGCGGTACCTGGTGAGAAGTCAGGCCGGCGCACTGGCCCATGGGAAAAGCTAGGAAACGGCCGCGGGGCGAAGAGCGAGCGTCCGCGCGCGGGACCTAGAGGAAGGCCTTGCCTGCGCGCTGACCATGAAGGGGACCGGGAAAATAGGCTTAGGGGCGGGACCAGAGCGGAGCTACAGCTGGAAGGGGCGGGGCCAGAGTTAGATCACGCCTGCTTACTGACCGCGGTGAAAAAATGAAATCCGGCAGAGGTAGAGGCGTGGTAGGGGCGGCGGTCAAACAGCCGGACGCTGGACGCGTGAGAGGCTGATCGTGTGCAGTGTTCGAAACGATTTGAAAAGAAAAGGGTGAAATGGCGTGGTGCTGGCGGGGCTTCATCGTTCCGGGGCTGTCTCCCCATTTTAAGTTATGTCTAACAGTTTAAAGAAAAAATGTTAGAGTTATGTGAGCCACTTATGTTGGAAACTACGTTTTCCTCCTAAGTGGGAAACGGTTTAATTCAAAAATTTCTGAGAGTTGGTTGCATGCAGGTTCTGCTGGTGAAGCTGAGGCAACCCAGCGGGAACTGGGTTGTGGCCAAGGCGGGGCGGGGCCGGGAGGGCGGGGGGAGCAGGGACCCAGGAATATTTCTGCAATTGGAACTAATGTAATCAGTTAAATTGGCAGTTGTCTGGGGATGGATTATGAACTAGAACGTGAAATAAAGAGCTCTCTCTCGGTAGAATAGGCAAGTTCATACTGACACCAACAAAAGAGCATTTTCTTTTTTAGTGCCCATTCACCGCGGAGACCAAGACTCAACATTAAACTTGATTCCACCTGCAAGCAATGTTCAGAATAGGTAAATCCATAGAGGCGAAAAGTATATGAGTGGTGTCCAGGGAGTGGGGGAAGGGGAATGAAGCAGCTGGTTCGTGCCTAAAGTATTTCCTTAGTGGCCGATAAAAATACGTTAGAACTGGAAGTGATAGTTGTATAATATTATGAATGGTATAGACTGAATTGCCACTAAATCGTACTTTTAACTTGGCCAACTTTATATTATTTAAATTTCAGTTAAAAACAAATGGAGAGCTATAAGTTCCTCCAAATTATCTATCATGAATCAGTCAGAACACTTGCTGAACAAGTTAATTTTTGCCTGTCTCTGCCTCTCTGTGTCAAAATAAGAACTCTTTCCCTGTCCACTGGGTGAACTGTGTTTTTCTTTCAGGGACAATTGACATTCACAACTGTGGCCAACGGTTTCCCTGGGGAGGAGCGACAATGTCTGGGCCCATCACAGAGGGCCTTGAGCAAAGACGCCCTGTTGGAGAACTACAAAAAACTTCTGAAAATTGCTGGCTACATTTGTGTATCTCTGCATTTTCTCTTGTGACTCTTGGAAGCTTCTGATAATCAGTCTGTGGAATCCCTGTTCTTGAGACGGTGATTAAAGCTGTTTTGATTGGGGAGCATAGGCTTCCTCACGTGACCCAGGCAGCTTGGAACGGAAAAAGGTTGCATAATAAAAAATAGTCATTAAGAAATCAGATAACAGGGAAGACTTTCCACTTTGGTGGGCAATGTTCTAAGCTCCCCTCTGTAATATCGACAAATTCTGTGAGGGAAATAGATACATTAACCTATTCTAACATGGAGGAATTGGGAACACGGACTTGAAATTCCTCATGTCCGTTTGTACAAAGCAAAAGGACATTTTGCAGTGAAACAGAAAATGGTTTCCTCGTTTGATCGAGGTGCCTTATGTTGTGACGAAACTACTGAATCTGAACTTCATAGGGTCATGTTTGAAGGCTCCTTAGGATTAGAAATTATAAAGCAGAGAATATATGCCACGTGTTCCCAGTGCTGCTGGGATTTCTTCACCACCTTACAGGATCTCCACTACTTTCTTCACAAAATCGACACATGAGGCAAGAGCAGAACTTAAAAAATAACTCATCGTAAAATTGCTCAGCATGTGCACAGACTCTCCCAGGCCCCAAAGCAATGGAAGAAGAGCAGGCGGACCCCGCTGGCACGCACAGGCCAAGGGGAGGATGTTGGCCCCCTCTGGAGTGCGACGGACATCAAGGAAAAGGTGGAGAATCCTTAGAAGATGTTAGAACAAGGGACATGTCGAAGAGACATGTCCCTCTGTGATAGCAACAGAAAGAAACATGGGCTTCTCAGATCCTTTCCACTGAAGCAGAGCACCCCAATTGACATTTTAAGGTCCGGCTTCCTCCGTGACGTTTGGCCCTCTCATCTGTGTCATCTGCATCCTTCATTCCCACCTACCTGAGTGGATGGACAACACGAAATAAGTTAGCGCTATTGCTGCTTAGTCTTTCATTTCTTCGAAAAAATTTGCATATCATTTGTGCCGAGACGTCCAATAGAAATTTAATATACTTGAACATACGTTACTCATATGATTCTTATAAACTTTCTTGAAAATACAAAAAGTGAGGAAATAGAGTATGTCTGTGACATAGTTGTGGCAGGTAATGAACGTTTACAGGGACAAAGCCTGATAGATTAAAGCCTCTACTTCAAAAGCCAGTTACCTTGCTTTCTTTGCCCTGGGCAGCAGAGAACAGAAGGCACGTGAGACACCATTGGCCATGCGTGCATTGTGGACCATGCAGCCTGGGCTGCAGAGCCAGATGATGGGCTCCTCGAGGTGCAAAAGAGTCTATGAGCTGAAGATGAATGAAGGTTGTCATGTTGAACGTCTTATCATAGAGAATGACTGAAACCACCACGAGAATAACTGCATTCAACAAAGATATAAGTAGCTGCAGATGAAAGGTCAAGTCCTTAGCTGTGGTGTTTAAAAATCTTTCTTTGCCTCAGAGGTGTGGCGTGCAACATTTTGAAAAGAAAAATGAAGAATTGGTCAAGAAAAGTTGATGAAATGATGAAAACAAATTTATTTCACATTAGTCACCTCACAATAAATTATGTAAAAAGTACACATTTGAACTTTTAATTAATTGATAAGCAATATTGCAGAGAAGGCTCTGGGACAAAGAACAGAAGTATTCTAGAGAGCTGACCTTGACTCTCATAAGAAGAAAAGAAAACAAGTCGATGAAGACAACCTCTCTGGGCAGGAACGTCAGTAGTAGGGAATCAGAGGTCACAGACTCTAAACCCACAGGTTTTTGGAGGAAAAGTAGACAGAGCCTCTGACCCAGGGCAGAACCTGCACCCGGGAAGCTGTCATTTCATCCTCATCCTGCTACTACTCTAAGTCGTTTGCTCGCGGAATAGTATGTGAGGAACCATGGCAGCATCTTGAGAATGTGCATTTAGGGGCATCGACACAACCCCTTCACCTGCTTTCGCCACATTCACGAGCAAAAGAACCTTGACATGCCAAAAAAGGCCACCCATTCCTGTCCATTGTTGCAGGAGAGAGTCAGGGATGATGAGCTCCTATGTAAAGACCAAACTGTGAGCTTTTTCTTTCCTGTCTACCCATGTTCTCCCTTCCACAGACGTCCAAAGATTCCCACGGCAATGAGAATGAGGGCTGCTCTCCTGTCCCCCCATAGCCCTCTGCACCCTATTACCTGCCCTTGACCAAAGCCTGTTCCCATCTCTCACAAATGTGTGCAGGAACCCTTCTACCAATCGGTGGCCTCGCCTTAGTATCATCTGGAACAACTCGTTAACACAACAATGATGCTCCACCCAGACCAATTGTCCAATCTGTGGGGTGTTGGGCTCAGGTGATGTCATGTCTTAAAACCCCTCACATGATCTAGTAGGAACCCAGATGGGAACTATTTAGCTTGCATGAGTGTGCAGATCCCTTGGGGTTCAGGGCCCACTCTAAGACCGCACACCTCTGTAGGTCTGAAGGGGGCCCACGAAATGACATCTGTAAGTCTTTCTTGGTGATACTGATCTTGCTCTCTCACACCTGTTTCAGAAGCACTTCATTTCTCCCTCCTATTTTTTTTTAAATGACCTTATAGAACAAAAGCTAAATATGTGTGGATAGTAGGCATACAGAAAGGGAGTGTAGAGTAGTGGCCCAGAGGGATTTTTCGTTATACTGTCTAATTAATTTATTTTTGTAAAAGTGTAGTAAGTGCTTAAAATTATAAATAACTGCCCATCAGTTTTCCAAAGTGAATATGTGTTGTACTTTCCTTGTCTGCAACATATGAGAATTCTAATTCCTCCACGTTCTCGCTGATGCATAGTGTTACCACCGTTTTGAATTGAGCCATTCTAGAAAACTATCTCAGTATAGTTTTCCTGGTGATTAGAATGAACACGTTTTGAATAATGTGATGTATATAACTGGAGAGGGAGAGGGGCAAAAGGGAAGGGGGAGAGGGGAAAGGATGGAAGGAATGGATTTGAATAATATTGTCCTTTAAAAAATTTCATAAGCATCTCCATCGATGAACCTTGAGGATATTATCTAAGTGAAATAAGCTAGACACACAAAGAGAGTGATAGCATGATTTCAATTTTACCTAGAATTTAAAATGTCAAACTCATAAAAGCAAAGAGGAAAATGGTGGTTTCCAGGGTCTGAGGTGGGGAAAATGGACAGACGTTGGTCAAAACATTTCAAATTTCAGTTATGTAAGATGAGTAAGTCTGGGGATCTAATATACAGTTTGAGGACTATGGATAATGATACCGTGTTGTGTGTTTGAATTTTCTGGGAGAGTAGTTTAATGTCCCTCACACACATACTCCCATCTTTTCAAAGCCTGCTCAACAGAGACTAATTCCCAGAGTTCGTATAATTTTAATCTATTTAAGACACTTTTGTGCCTTTCATATCAGAAAGTAACAAGTAATTTAATTTAAAACCTTAGAATTTTCTGGAAAATTATATTAGAATCTATTGTATTATTTAAAAGGTTAAAAAATATTAACGAAAACTCTTCTGTACATAGATGACCCATCGGGGGGTGGGAGGGATATCAATACTCACACAACAGAGAAAGGAAACTGGCCCCAATGAAGCCCAAGTCTCCTTCCTCTCACTGACCCCACAATCCTGAATTCAACCATTTAACCACTTACGGTAGACCAAATATTTCTGAATGGTAGGGGCCGTGATTGCTTCATCAGATTTTCAAGGACCATATAATGTGGAAACAACGGATTTATCTATTAGTTTGCACCTCTAGACCTGCTCGAAAACACCAAAGACCTGGAGTGATTCCCCTCTGGACTGCCCACCGAAATATCCCACAAGGAAAATGTTCAATATGCCTGGTTATAAATCTGCTGTCAGCTTTGCCCCTTGAATCAGGGAACACGGTGAGAAAGTTGGAGAGTTCAGGCAGGTGGGTGTGTGGTAGAGTGCACAGTAAGAAGGGGATACAGGGCAAAGGTAGCCTGTGGAGGAGGTATAGTTGCAGAAAATAAGGTGCATGTGGAATTGGGGGTGCTGGGGAGGGTGCAAAAGGAAATGAAGCTTGCAGGGGAAATGGACACATGTGGACAAATGGCGTGGGACAAGGGAGGGGTTGAGGGGACAGGGGCATCAGAGGGCAGCAGTGAGCTAAAGGACCCAGGAAAAAGGGCTACAATTACAGACTCGAAGAGTAATGGGGCTCGGTCATGAGAAAAGGGGGTGGATGGGGCATGCTCACCACAGGAGAGCTGGCAACAGAAGGAATGCAGTAATTGCACTGGGGTCACTGAAATGCAGGATCAGATATAGGGCGAGGAGGAAGGCTGGCACAGGGTTGAAGGAAGGGTAGAGTTATAAACCTGACACTCTTGGAATGCTGGGATAGACTTCTTAGTGGGATGAAAGTCCAAATGGCATAGACTAGAGCTGATGTGGCAACATGGATGTCTTAGATGATTGTGTGGCAATAAAGGGGCAGGTAGAAGTCGAGGACACGGAAGGTGATCTAGTAGATGAACGATGTGGGACAGAGCACGTCTGAGGTTGCAGGAAGACGAAGGCGGAAGATGAGCGGGATGGACATGGGGGGATGAACAAGGCACAGCGAAAGCCAAAAATTCATTCCTTTACTCAATTGCCTCATTTGCAGTTGATTCACAATTTACTCTTGGTTTTCAAAAACTTTTAGTTCAGCAGACAGGAATCTTGTGTGTAAAAAGTACTCCTGAAAGCCCCTTAAGCTGATTATACAATATAGGAGTGCAGGTAAAATTTAGGGGGAACAACAATTCCCAGCCTTTTCTGTGAGGCCAGTTACAGAGTTACCCTAGGGGGTCCAGCAGATGTTTACTCGTCCCCAATACTTAGCGATGAAAATAAATGTCTGTTGCTGTCTTAATACCAAGCTTTGCTTCATCTTAAAGAATTTATACCGAAAATCTGATAGGCTGAAACTCCTTTTATTTATTGTGGTATTTCTAAAATTCAGCATCTGCTTTATTGTAAGAAAATAAAACATAGTAACACAAATTATATTTGAAGTAGTCCTTTTTTCTTCTTCCTTGTAAGAAGCTATCCCAAGAGGTAACCATTAGTAATAGTTTCAGGGCTATATTGTAATATTTGTCATTGAAAACAATTACACTTATGTTTTATTATAAAATATTTAAGTACTAAAATAAAAGTCTCCACTAGTTATCCCTTGCCCAACACTACTTTGATCTCCAGATGGAACAATTTGCATGTCTTCTAGGGGTATTTATGTAATTTGGGATAGGACATGCCATTACATATTAACATATAGGAATGTATCAATATGGACATACATGCTGTCATACTGGGCTTACCGTCCAATTAAAATTAACCGTTCTCATTTACAGAAAGAAACTTTAGACAAAATCTGAATGTGTATTTATTACATTAGGGTCTCTCCGTCCACACTCACACTGTCTACTCCATGTGGGTTTACAAGTGCAAATAACATGAAAAATCCAAATGACCAATAAGCAGGAAACAAGTTCAAGAAACTTTAGTGTAGTCAAGTATTGCGACAATCCCAAAAAGCTGAGACAACTCCGTCAATCCTCGTGTGAAAACATCTCCAAAATACCATGCTATAATGCAAGTAATTAAATAGTATTTTTATTATGCAAACCAAAGGATATTTCAAAAATCTAAACAGCATTTACATGATGCCTGCCATGTTACAAGCATTGCGCTAGATGTTTGACTAACGTTAACGCATTTCTTATAATAACACTGTACTAGGTACTCTTGATGTAATATCCATTTTCCACATGAGGAAAGTGAGACACGGAGCATAATCACTTACCTAATGTCACACAAGCAGTGGCTGCATGAGTATTCCAACTTGGACCACCTGTCCCCACAGTTTCTGCCACCTCTACACCATGAGTCACTCGCCCCCCACCCCACCCCCCAATGCACAGGTAGATACATTGCTGTACCCATCGAGTTCTGGAAGGGCACACCAGGAACTGTGCTTACGGGTCTGCCAAAGGGAGAATGATAAAAAGTTGAGACAAATAGGGGGCTTTGCTCTTTGTTGTATTTTTATTTGTCTAAATTTCAAATCTGTTTTTACTTACCACCTCTATTTATGATCTAATAAAAAGCTTCAATGCAAATAAGAAAATAATGTAATACTGGAATAGGCATAGCTTAATAGCAAAGCTCACAAAGGACGATTCACCTTACCCTTTAGAACAAACACTTCTAAATATTGCTTTGATGGAAAAATTCGGAGCACAGATATCAAGGGAAAATATTCACTTATTACTAAGTTCATCAGCAGCAAAATGCATGGAGTATAGAACACTCCGTTTGAAGGAAATGTGAGAAAGAATAAATGTTCTCAGAATATTTGACACATAGTCATGCTTAACTTTTAAATATTTACCTTCGATCATTTACTTTTAAAAGATGAGAAAATATTGGTAAGTCAATGGGAAAAAAGCCCTGCTATGGTACCACATCTTGTGGACATGTACGTCTTTCTCATGTTACTGTCTATGGAAACACTATCATGTGTACATTGCCTTTTAAATAACCCTCTGATTATCTCTAAATGTTTTATTATCACCTGCTTTATTTCTTTTATAGGTCAAAAACTACTTTATTTCTATCGTGGGTCATAAACTACTTTGTGAACCACCAAACATATATTATGGTATCACACAATGTCTTCAGTCTTTCCTCATCAGAATTATGTCATTTTCATTGTTGTGTGTTTAGACTGTCTCCACTCGATTTTCGACCAAATGTGTGATAAAAATATTCTCATTTTGCTTCCTGGAAAAACTTTTGAAAATAAACCCTGAGAGAACTGTCAAACCGTGGAGAATCCCTGTTCTAACACATCTGACAGGTCAGCTGAGTGTCCCCAGCAAGAGTGAGCCAATGGAGGTGAGGACATTGTCTTTGTCATCCAAGAATAGGAAAAGATTTCTCCAAAAGAACAAAACATCTGAACGATAATGGAGGAAATGACAAATTAGATTATATTAAAATTAAGAGATTTTCCTCATCAAAAGGCGCCTACATAGGTAGACAGTTATTAGGTAGGTAGATGCATAGATAGAATGATATTACATCCATTGAGAATAATATTCAACATACACAGGTATCTCCTATAAATCAATAAGAGATATACTGGCAACACAACTGAAACAAAAAGGATAAAATAAACATTTCTTAAAAGGGTTTACTCTATGGCATAAGATGTTCAAGTTTCTTGCTTATCAACAAAATGCAAGTAGTAACTACCTGGTACTATTACACAATAACCAGAATGTTAAAATGAAAACGACAGAAAATGTCAAGTGTTGACAAGGTTGTGAATAAACTAAAAAATTCAGCAACTGCTGCTGCGTGTAAAATTCATGCACACACTCTGGGAAGCTGTTTGGCAATCTCTCCCAAAGCTGAGCAGATATACAGGCATACCTCATCTTATTGCGTTTTGCTTAACTGCGCCCGGCCGATATTGACTTTTTTTTTTTTTTTCCACGAATGAAGGTTTGTGGCAACTGCGGCTCATGCAAGTTCGTTGGTGCCCTTGTCTTATGCATGAGCAAAGAAAGTGGTTTCTTTTGATGAAACCTGTTCCTGGTGAAGACGCTGTGAAGACTGTCAAAACAACAACAGAGGTTTTAGACTATTACATAAACTTAGTTGATAAAGAAGCGGTAGAGTTTGAGAGGCTTGACTCCAATCTTGGAAGTTGTACTGTGGGTAAAATGCTGTTAAACAGCATCATGTGCACCAGAGAAATCGGTCATGAAAAAAGAGCCTACCGATGTGGCCATCTTCATTTTGTCTTCTTTAAAGAAACTGCCACAGCCACCCCAGCGTTCAGCAGCCACCACCCTAACCAGTCAGCAGCCATCAACATCGAGTCAGGACCTCCCCTCCACCAGCAAAAAGATGACAACTCCCTGAAAGCTCAGAGGATGGTTAGCATTTTTTAGCAATAAAGTGTTTTTTAACGAAGGTATGTACATTGTATTTTTAGAATAACGCTATTGCGCACTTAATAGGCTGCAGTATATTAGAGACATAACTTTTATTTGCAGTGGGAAACCAGAAAATTACTGTGACTCACTTTATTGTGATGTTAACTTCACTGCTGTGGTCTGGAACCTAACCCGCAATACCTCTGCGTTCTGCCTATTACGCTGTGACACAACAATATAATTGCTAGGTATATATCAAAAAGAAATTTCTGTACATCACATCGAAACACATTGTAGAATTCAGACATAAGCATTATCCCTAGTAGTGCCAAACAGAATCATCACTCCTCGGCAATAAAATCATAAACAATATATGGTAGTTAAAAATCAAAATACAAAAGAATTCATGCAATACGATTCCATTTACATAAATTACAAAATAGGGAAAGAGATTCAATGTTAGGTGTCACCGTAGGGGTCACCATTAAGGATAGTGACTGGGAGCAGAGGAGGAGGCATCTGGCAGCTGACAATGTTCCATCGTTTGATGTAGGAAGTGTATCGGAGGTGCGTTCAGTTTGCGAAAGGTCATTCAGCCATCCACGTATGACCTGTGCATATACATTGAGTTTTAAAAAATACATATCTGCAATTAAAGAGAAAGTTGGTAGGATGTGACTAGATGAATGCCATTACCCCCTTATAATGTTAAGGTAGAAGTTAAAAAGTATTCAATAAGTTCACACCGTGATTATTTTTTAAAAGTATCCTGCAATGTCTAGTTTGAAGAGATACTGGAAATACAACCTTCAAAAACAGGCAAAATGTGCAATAATTTGAAAAATTAGCAAAAAAATTAGGAGAAAGAATAAGAAAATAGAACGAGTGTCATGAAGAACACGTAGTAGGTTGATAATTCCAAACCCAAATATATCCATTGCTATTTTATACACATATATTCATTGCTCCTGGTAAAGGCAAACATTGGCCATATTCAATTAGATTTTTGTACAAGACACAGCTAAAACCTAAGAGTTAAAGCAGAAAAGTGCAAGATACATTTCTTGCAATATTTGACAATAAGACGGACTTGAAGTTTGAAGTAGTTTGGCATAATTAGTGTTATTTTCACCTTTTTTTTTTTTTAACAGACCCCAAGAAACATTTTTCAAATACCCGCTATGTGACGGTACTAAGCTAGATATCATGGATAAAAGACAAGCTAGATCCTGCCCCTCACAAGTTACAATTTATTGGAGCAGAGAGAAAAGTGTGCTATGTGCCAAGAAGGTGAACGAACATATGAGAGAGTGCCTCTTATACTTAGAAAACACTTCCCGGAAGAAGCGAAGTACAAGGAGAAATCTGAATGCTGAGGGGGAAATATCCAAGCAATTAAGTAAATAATGGTTTATCAAAATGAAAACAATGTGCATAAACAGAGGAAAGTGAGAACCAGACATAAAGAAAATGGCTAGAAATGAAGATGAGAAAAGCATATGCCCATCTGAATCTGAAGGAAACCTAAAGCCATTTTTATACACTTCCTCTGTCTGGAATACTCTGCTGTCTTGTTTCCTGCCCAACCATCTATCTATTCCTGCATTTCTAATCTTCAAATTTATGTCCTCCAAGAAGCTTTGTCTGGCTTACCTCCCTCAACACCCTTTTTAAGAATGATTATGTGCTCCCATACTTCTACAGTACTTTCTTGTAATTAACTGTTTAATTTTCTCTCCTTGTTACTAAACTAAGTTCCACGACAAGAATCTTGCTCCTGTTGTATTCCTATTAGGCAGCAGAATGCCTGGCATATACCTGGTGTCTAATAAGTATATGTTGAAGGAATGAATGGAAATGACCATGCATTTACTACTATGAACTAAGCACTAAACCGAGTTCTTTATAGGTATCATCTCGATTAAACTCTCCGGTATTATTTCCACTTTACACACGAGGAAACTTAGCCCAGATCACATAGCTATGAGACTAGGAGCGAGGACTCCTAATCTCTACATTATAATCATTTCTCACAGGTTCTCCCTATTGTATTTACTCCTTTTTGTTTGTTTGTTTGTTCGTTTGTTTTCTCCCAGCTTTATTGAAATATAATAGACAATTATTTGTTGATACTTACATTGTACCATTCCATGAGTTTTTTTTTTCATCCACTATAGTTGGCATACAGTAATATATTAGTTTCAGTTGTATAGCATACTGATTAAGATCCACATATCTCAAAGGGATCACCCCATTAACTATTCCCCCTTACAAATTTATTACATTATTAACTATTTTCCATATGCTGCACTTTATATCTCCATGTCCATTTTGTAATTATCCATTTGTACTTTTTAACCACTTTTGCCCTTCTTTCTGTTCCCCCAACCCACCTCCTATCTAGTGCCTGCCCCAAATTCTCTGTATCTATGAGTTTATTTCCGTTTTTGTTGTTCCTTATCTTGTTCCTTAGATTACACATGCGCATGAAATCATGCAATATTTGTCCCTCTCTATCTGACTTATTTCATTCAGTGCAACGTCCTCTAGGTCCACCAAGGCCATATCTTTTTCCATTCCCTTCCTTTTAGTCTCTGTGTCTTTTAATCTGAAGCGGTCACTTGTAGGCAGCATATGTAGGGATCTTGTTTTCTTATCTATTCAGCCACTATAGCTTTCAGTTGGAGTACTTAACTCTTTTCCATTTGATAGGAATGTCATTTTTTATTCCTGTTTTGGACACATGGCTTTTTTTTTTCTTTTTCATAAAAAGTCCCTCCAACATTTCCTGTAATACTGGTTTGGTGTTGATAAATTCCTTTAGCTTATTTTTGTCTGGGAAGGTTTTTATCTGTCCTTTGACACTAAGAGGACAAACGCTTTGCTGGAGAAAGTATTCTTGGTCGTAGATCCTGGGTTTTCATCGCAACGTTATTTTGTGCCAAGCCCTTCTGTTTCGCATGGTTTCTTTTGAGAAATCAGCTGCCAATCTTACGGGTGCTCCCTTGTAGGCAACTAACTGTTCATTTTATGATTTGTTTATGTGGTGTATCACTTTAATCGATTTGTGTATGTTGAATTATCCCTGCGCCCCTGGGATGAAGCCCACTTGATCGTGGTGTACAATTGTTTCAACGTGTTCCCGTATTTGGTTTAGTATCTTATTTAGAATCTTTGCATCTGCGTTTACAAATGTGTTTGCATCAATATGCGAGATATTGGTCTATAGTTTTCTTTTTTCGTGTTATCTTTGGGTATCGGGGTAATATCGGCCTCATAAAATGAGTTATAAAGTGTTGCCTCCTCTTTGATTTTTTTGGATGAGTTTGAGGAGAATAGGTATTAAATCTTCTTTGAACGTTTTGTTGTAGAATTCATTGGTAAAGCCATCTGGTCATGGAATTTTACATTCTGGCATGTTTTTGATGATCGTTCCAGTTTCCATACTGCCGATCAGTCTATTTAGATTTTCCAGTTCTTCTTGATTCAGTCTAGGAAGGTCGTATCTTTCTAAGTACTTATACGCTTCTTCTAGGTTATTACATTTCGTGTTCTATATTCTTTCATAGTATTCTTGTATGATCCTTTGTATTTCTACAGTGTGTCGTAATTTCTCCTCTTGTGTGTTTTATGAATTGCAGCAGTAAAGTTTTTGATTCCATATTAGAATATTTTTTATATCAATACAATCTCGCTGAGATAAATTCATTTTGACAGCTAGTGTCTGAATATGTAGTTATAAGGTTACCCTTTCCTTAGTTGCTTAATTGAAATTTCCTTAACTGAAACTTATTTATAAAGTTTCCTTTTCCTTAACTTCAAGAGGGAAATGCTCCATTATCAACAGACCGCAGGTGTTTTCAGTAGAAACACAAGTACTGACACCAGTTAGAGAAAACACTTCTATTCCAGCAACTGTGATTTGAATACACTGATTCTACACAGTATTGTATGTCCTTATAGCTTCATCCTGTTCTTTATTAAAGCATGAATGTGTTACAAGCACAACATTAGTAACCCTGAAATTTAGTCTGTAATTCCTGTAGAGGCTGACGGAACAGCAGATTGATCTGAGGACTACAGTTGCTAAGCACCTTAAAAATCAGGTTTCACGATCACTTAAACACCAAAATGACTGCCATTGTCAATTACACGAAATTAAATTAGGAGCCACCACTGGTGGGCACTGTAGGACCCCATCTGCCATTACCACCCGGGCTCATGTCACAGCAATTATTCCTTATTCTTACGTGGCCTTGACATTGGACCTAGTTCACCCAGAAGCATCACTTTTTCCACATGATCACTTACCCAGACTTCATGTAGCTCCACTTTCATTACAGATTCTGCCTCTCAAGGGAAATCGAAAACACCCAACTTCCTGCTGACAGAATAGTGGGCTCCTGCGATGGTTACAACAGCCAGTGCACATGCGGGAAGGAGTCTGCTGGACCCTGACACATGGGTTAGTGATTCTGTAACATCGCCTTTCCCCAGGACCTCATTTGTCATTTCAGCTATAGTGTCGTGGGAAAATATCCCAAAAGCTCCAAAGCCCACTCCAATGAAAAACCAAGAAGTAACTCAGAGAGAAGGAGAATTCAAATTTATTATGTACCGTCCCAGACGAGCTAGTCGTGCTCTGAAGATCTGGGCAGTGGGCTCAGTTGAAATATTGCTTGTATATCAGAATTTTTACACAAGCTAATTGGTCAGTTTGAACTCAAATCTTTACAAATGACAGGAGTTGTTATGGCGAGTACGAGTAGTAACATTGGTAAGGCCGGGAGTCGTTACAGGCTGCTGACAGATACAAATTGTCACAACAGAAAGCCTGAGCTGCTAGGGTACAAACAGTTACACTTGCAAGTCGAGCAAAGTGCAAGGGAGCTTTTCCAGGAGGCTTTGCATGCAGTAAGCTTATTTGCAGAAAACAAGCATATTTACAGAAGCAGAAAGTTGATTAGTTTTCAATGAAATTCCTCAGATTTCCTCTTCAGTAGCAGCCATCAGAGCACATGCTGGAGAGAGAGAATGTTTCTGAAATCTATTTTCAGTGGCTAATTACAAAGAAATTTAACAAAACAAAACAATTACAAGTTTCTAGATAGCTTCTCCAAAGGGACCTTGGAGGTAGGCTACTCTCTCCTCCCAGCCACACAGGCAGACACTTGTAAACATGGACTCATTTGAAGAGGCATTGTAACATTGCAACAAAGTAACCAGGAAACTCTAAGGTCTGACGTGTAAGGGCACGTGTGTCCCATTGCATTCTCTGAGAACTTCCATGAGAAGTCATTTTACCAAAAAACATGTATTTCCTTATTTTCAGACTATCGCAATACACCAACATATAATTCATGAGCAGAGACAAAAATGAGACACATAGCACAGGAGCAGGATTTTCAGAGAGATGCAAATAAAAGGAAGAACATGGTGCCAGCACTTTGTCTAAGAAATCATTGCGATCACGTGCACAGCTCAATTTCACGTCGCCTAGGTGTTTTCATGTTTTTTATTTACTTTATTTTTTATCATACGCCATCTTCCAGTGCATCTCATAGATGATTGTTAGTTATACAGAGAAAGGCAATTATTTTTGTGGGTCAGCGTTACATTGTACTAGTTTAATAAACCATATTTCATATCAGATTTTTTCCCTTTCTATTCCTTTGTGTTACTAGATATATAATCATATCATCTTCAAATTGGGTTTCCCATCATTATTTCCAATTCTTCTGCTACTTTAAATTGCCTTGGCTAAGCTTCTGACAATAGCGAGATCTCCCTAAAGCCTCCCATGAGTAGCGCTGAGACATGTGTATGCACATGAATATGCAAACAAAACTGCGCTCGAGTAGGGCAAATGCACCGTCTGTCCAGTTCGAAAAAAAAAAAAAACCCACAGAAAATAGTATGGAGTTTCCTCTAAAAATTAAGTATAGAACTATCATTAGATCCAGCAATCACACTTCTGGGTTTTTATCTGAAGAAAATTAGATTACTAACTTCAAAAGTTATCTGCACCCCATGTTCATTGCAACACGGTCACAATATGACAAGACATGGAAGCAATCTAAACAGCCATCAATACATGAATGAAGAAAATGTGGTGTGTGTGTGTGTGTGTGTGTGTGTGTGTGTGTGTTTATAAAATGGAATATTATTTAACCACACACACAGAAAAACTTGTCATTTGTGACAACATGGACGGACCGTGACAGCATTATGCAAATTGAAATAAGTAAGACAGAGAAAGACAAATACCATATGATCTCAAACTTTTATGTGGAATCTAAAAACAAACAAATGACAACAACAACAAATACCCCAAAGCTCATTGTTACAGAGAACAGACTGGCAGTTGTCAGAGTGGGGGCTTGGGTAAAAGGCGTGAATGGGGTCGAAAGGTATGAACTTTCAGCTGGAAAATTAGTGAGTCCTGGGTCTGTAACGTATGGCATGGTGACTCTCATTGACAATACTGTATTGCGTATTTGAAAGTTGCTGAAAGAGAAGTTCTTAAAAGTTCTCATCACAATATAAACAATTTTTGTAACTCCGTATGGTGATGTACGTTGACTAGACTTATTGTGATTATTTCAAAATACATACAAATATTGCATTATTATGTAGTACACCGGGACTAATGTCATGTCAATTATATCTCGGTGAAAAAATCCATCAATTCTTAATATTTGATCATTTTAATTTAATATTAATGCATATTAAATTTTACAAAATAAATTTTTGTACCCATGAACACAGTCATGTGACTTCTTTTCACCCTATAAAAATGATTCACTATATAAATGTATTTCCTAATATTGAATCATTCCTGAATTTCAGACATAAACTATATTTGGCAATTATGTATACGGCACATCGGTATTTGTATTTTAGCTTACAAATTTGTAGGCAGAGATATGTGTAAGTGGGCATGATTTAATTTATTTTTTTCTTGTAATATTCTGTCTGGTACAACATTTGGAAGGTTTCGGTATCAATGTTCATTTGCGTTCCGAACCATCTTTGGAAGTAGTGTTTTCATTTTGATGTTCTTGAATTGTGTAAGATTTGGTTTATCTGACATTCCAAATCACTATAGGATACCTCTGTTAAATCACTTGCTCACGTAACCTTATTTGCGAGGCCTTCTTTTATAATGCATGGATATTATTTGGTTTAGATTTCCGATCTAAATAAGTGTTAATCTTGGTAAATTCCATTGCCCTAGAAAATTTCATATCCTCTTGTTTTCCAAACCCATACACATTGTGTTGTGTAAATTATTTTTGAATCGTTTCAATATCAATTCTTGATACCTTATTCTATCCTTAATTTTTAAAAAATTTGTTCTTGATTATAGTTGACATACAATATTATATTAGTTTCAGGTGTCTGGCATAGTGAGTCCACATTTATATTCCTTACAATGTGATCACCACAATAAATGTAGTAACCATCTCTTAATGTGTAGTTATTACACTACCATCAACTCTATTCCCTATGCCAAACATGACATCCTTGTGACTCATAAGTGGAAGTTTGTACGTCTAAACTCGTTTTCTGTCCAATTTCTCACCCCTCTCCCATCTGGCAACCATCGGTTTTTTCTCTGTATCTGTGAGTTTGTTCCTGTCTCAGTTTTTGTTGTTGTTTGTTTCTTTTTAGAGTCCACATGTAAGTGAAATTATACAGTATTTGTCTCTCTCTGTACAATTTGTTTCACTTAACCTCATGCTGTCACAAGTGGCAAGACAAATATGAGCATCAGTCCTAGAAAAGCAGCAGGATGTCCTACAGGGACCTGGCAATGAGGACTACCTTCTGCAGTTGCAATCCCGGGGAATTTCTCTCTTCTTTATCATATTTACCTTTATTTCACTGTACAGAGGTTAAAGTCCACGGATCTGATCGTCAAGCGCTTGACTTTAGTCAATACCTTCGCCGTTCACTCTGAGGGAGTCCCCCAGACAATGGCAGCTTTGGGGCTGAAATATCTCTTCAATGATTTAAGATGTGAACTTGTACCGTATCCTCAGAGTGCCCAGCAATCCGCCTTTGGGGTATATACAGGCCATCATGGTCAGTCCCAGGAACTCCAGATGGACAGTGCTCAAAGCTCTCAAGCACATTGGGCTCTCCAACAATTGTGTTGGACCATGCAAGTGTTTTTAAATGTGTCTTTTCCCATATATATGTCTGGCGAATGGAGCCACAGAAATGCCACGAAACAAAAAGATTTGGTATACTCTTCTAGTCTCCCCCTTCTCCTCTCCCTGCCTCCCCTTTTTTTAAAGCACGTTCAGGAAACAAATGCATGGAATGATTTGTTTTAAAATATCGGACTAAGCTTTCAGTTACATCAGGGTGACCCATAGAGATTAAAACTGAGGATGCACATTATAAGTACGATCAAGTTAGTTTTCACATCTGGAAAGAATCTGTCTTGGTATCAAAACCAACATTTGCAATAAAGATGGGAAAGTTTTGATCCATTCTTCATTGATAAGCAAATATCACAGTTATACATATTAGAGAAAAACCGTACAAATATAATGACTCGGAAGGTCTTTAGGCAGGGCGAGTCCTCTGTAATCATCAGAATTTCGTACTAGGGGAGACCGTGAAGTATATAATGAATTGGCTACAAATTTAAACAATAGTCAAGCCTCACTAAACAACAGTAACTACATCTAAGTGAAATCTTAAAAATGGAATGGCTGTGGCAAATTTATCGAAAATTCGGTCCTCGGGCGATCGTCATCATATTAATTCTGGAAGGAAATCTTACAAACTTTATGAGTAATGACGGTCAAGCCTTACCAGATATTAAGCCCAAGATAGTGAGAGCCAGGCACAGCGGAGCCCAGGCTCCGCCCCTGCGCCCGCCCCTCCCACCCGCGACCGCGTCCAGGTCTGGCTGGGATTCAGGCCTCGCGCTTCGCCAGAAGCCCTCGGCCCGGGCCCCGCCCCCCGCCCGGGTTCCCCTCAGCGCTCCCGCGGAATTTCTCGCAGACCCAGAAGCGCTAATGCAGAGGGAAGGTCATGTTGGCGACTGTGATGTCCGGCTGTTCGGGCTGAAACCTGAGCCTCTCGGTCCACCGTACTGCACGCGGAAAGCCTGGGGGCTCGCTACGGACGCCAGAGTCCCCCACCCGCACCTCCTACAGCGGTGAGTCCAGCGTCCAGGGGAGACGTCCGGGTCCCTGACGCCTCTCTGCGGAGTGGAAGGTCCGTGGTCCTTTCCCGTAAAGTCTGAGGCGGTTCTGCCTGCAGTCTGTCCGCCTTCGGGTCGTTTTCCTGCTTAAAACCCTTCACCCGGTAGCCCGCCCTCCCCGCGCCGTGTACAGTCTGGGGAGATGGACTCGAGAGCTGGATTCGGACCCTCGGCGCCCCTCCCCCAGCCTCGCCACACTCGGCGGAGGGACCCCGGCTTCCTCCTTGGCCTGGGTTCTGCAGACCCTCCCCCGTCCCCCAATTTAATAAGGGGCCCGAATCCCAGGAAGAGTTCACTGTTCAGGGGGTGGAATTTAGGAGGGAATAAGGCGGGATGTCACCGGAAGAGGTCAACCCCCTCACCCACACACGCGGGGAGAGTCTTTGTGGAAACGGTGACTACGACGGGGAGGCCAGGGGAGCGGCGGGACGAGGGTGTGAGAGCCTCACGGGAGAGAAGTAACGAGAGGATTAGATACGCGAGCAGGCACAGCGGTCAGGGAGGGGTCCTTAAAGAGACGATAAATCAGAGGCGCTGGAAGGACTTGTCTTCGACAGTCAGACAGAGCGTAACTCGGGGAAGCAGGCAGAGGAGAAAGAAAATGGAGAATACGGAGGGAAGAGAGGAGCTCCAGCGAGCTGAAGGGGCGCTGGGAGGGAGGGGCGTGGTGAGCAGAAGCGGGGCCGCGACAACGGGCGCGGGGCGGGGCGGAGGGCGGCGGAGGACGGCAGCGGGAGAAGTCGCCCTGAGAGCTCAGCTAGCGTGGTCACCAGTGAGTTGGGGCACAGGGCGGGTGACCGGAATCAAAGGGGACACGGATGGGGAGACAGAGGCAGAAATATGTGGAGGTGGGGCGCAATCAGAACGATTAGGGAGAAAGAGCCGCTGAGGGTGAAATAGGTTTCAAGAGTTTGGTGGGGCAGGTGCAGGGAAAGGAGTAGAGAAAAGGGGGGAAAGAGCAGATCGGAGAGCGGGGAAACGCAAGAAAGGACAACGGTAGAGAGAAACAGGGACGAGACACACAGATGCACAGACGGAAGGAAAACCCTAGAGGAGGCGGAAGGGAGCCCCAACCTGGATGAGCGGTGAGCTGATGGGACGTGGATGACTGAGTTGTGACGTATTGACTTGGGGCTTTGTAATCGATTTAACTTAACATGTGCTGAATGAGAATTACAAGACTGTAGTTTCTGAGGCTTGTGCGTTTATCATTATTCGCATCACCCTGTGGCTTCCGTGTGCATCCTTTATGCAGCCAGAGGGGAGGGACCTGCCTTCGGTTTGGTCAGTTTGTCGTGGGTCTCTTCTCATTTCCTGGAATGGCCTGAGGGTGGTGACCTAAGACCAGAAAGGACTGAGTCTGTCACCACCTGATGCTTTTTCAAGGAATCTTAAAAGCACTATGCCTTTTTTTTTTTTTTTTCCTTTTCCATATTTAAAAATAACTCTCTGTGACTTCCAGGAAAAGAGGAAGGAAATCCATCCGGCCAGCCTGAACTTCTAGAAGTTTGCACCCCAGCCCCTCACACTACCCAAAGGTCTCAGTGGTGCGGAGTCTGATGTCTGTAGCCCAGTGCTATGGGAAGCAGGTCTGGGGAGCAAGTTCAACAACACCAGAGGACTTAAAGATGCCATTTCACAGGCTGCCTGCAGAAAGTCTTATGGTGGGCCCGGATCCCCCAAGGGATCTGCATGCTCATTCAAGCTAAACGCTTCTCATTTATCCGGGTTCCTACTAGATCATGTGAGTTTTGAGACTGAACATCATCACCTGAACCCAGCACCCCCTAGATTGGACAAGTGGTCTGGGCGGAGCATCACTGTTATTTTAATGAGGTGTTTTATGTGATTCTAAGGTGAGGCTAGGATTGGCCAGAGGGCTCCTGGACACATTTGTGTGAGATGAGAGTAGGCTTTGGTGAAGGAGTGGGTTTGGGGGGCAGGAGAGCAGCCCTTGTTCTCATGGTTGTGGGAATTTGTGGACATCTGTGGGAAGGGAGAGCACGGGAAGACAGGAAAGAAAAAGCTCGCAGTTTGGTCTTCACGTAGGAGCTCATTGTCCCTGACTGTCCTGTGAAAAAGGACAGGGGAGAGTGTTTTGTTTTGTTTTGTTTTGTTTTGTTTTGTTTTGTTTTTTAGCATATCAAGGTCCTGAGTGTGGGGGAATCAGATGAAGGGGCTGTGTTGATACTTTTGAAGGCACATTCTCCAGACGCGGCTGTGATTCTTCAACATTAGGTTGCCTGAGCAAACGATCCAGAGCAGGAGGACGAGGACGCAATGGCTGCTTCTCAGGTAAACGTTCTGCCCGGGGTGAGAGGCTCTGTTTGCTTTTTCTTCTAAAATTGGTGGATTTACAACTACAACTTATGATCCTCTACTTCTGACATCCTTGCCGAGCAGCGTTTTTTTTGCAGCTGCTTTTTTCCTTTTTTAAAAAAATGAGAGATAAGGTTAGCTCTTTAGATTAGTTCTGTCCCTCGTCCCAGAGTCCTCTCTGGATTGTCTCCATGCAGGCTCCTAAGGGCATGAAGAATTCTCACTGAGAAGTAATGACCCCCAGCGATTATCCCCGTGTGGGACGGACCAACTTGGGGAAGGCATCGATGTCCAAGATCTTTATGGGGTGACTCAGATACTTGGGTGTTGTCAAGAAGGGGAGCGAGTGTAGGTTGTAGGTTCACATGGTGGTGGCAACGTCAGTGCTGTAGAGTGGGATTTAGAAAGTGCACCGTTGACCAGGATGGCATTAGTTGTCAGGACAGCTCAGGGTGTTCTGAAAAAAGAGTAATTAAAAGAGACCTGCTCTCTAATTTGGGAAGAAAGACTTACTGTTAACATGCACTATTAGAGTTACAGAACACGGGAGCTACTTGTGAATTGAAATTTGCATTAAACTAATGGTTTTTTTTTTATATCGGGTTCAGATTATGATTTTTTTTTTTTTAGTGATTTGTTTTTGCCGATATCACAGCAGTGGTGATGTGTCCTCACGTGTGCCTCGGACCCCTGATGCACTCGTTTCATTCCACCTGGTTTTCACACGGTTGAGGTCCTCTTTTTTCTAGAAAGTTAATAATTTCCCCTTTATCTTTGATATGGGTCCTGGAGAGATTTCTTGAGAGATTTGCAGAAACTCCCTTGTTTCCTTTGCCTTTGCTTTTGAAAATGAAGGGCCTCACCTTTCTTTGCTAGAGATCTCTGGCTCTACAAAAAACCTATTGCTTTGCAATTAAAAGTATTCAGACATTTATTTCCTACATAACTTATTGCGAGGTGATCCACGTTAAATTTATTTTTATCATTTGCTTCAATTCATGTTTTCTTGACCAGTTCTTCATATTTTTTTTCCACACCTCCGAGGCAGTGAAGAATTTTGAAACACCACAGCTAAGGACTTGAATCTTCTTCTGCAGCTACCTATGTGCCCGTTAGATGCAGTTCTAGTGGTTTTCGTCAACCTCTGTGATATGTGTTCAGAAAACATTCATCACGACAACCTTCATTCATCTTCAACTCGTAGGCTCCGTGGCACCTCGAGGAGCTGGGCGATGGGCCCACAGGTGCTGCTGCCCAACCTGCATGGCGTGCGGGGCCGATGGTGTCTCACGCACCTTCCTCCCTCTGCTGTCGGGCGAAAAGAAAGCTGGACAATTGGCTTTTGAAGTGGAGGCTTTAATCGATCAGGCCTTGATTCTGGAAATTTTCATTATATTCCACACTCATGTTATAGACGTACCCTACTTCACTTTTTGTATTTTCAAGAAAGTTTGCAAGGATCGTGTTAATATCTGTTTAAGTGAGTTTAATTTCTAATGGATAGCTCAGTACAAATAATACACAGAATGTTCCAAAGAAATGAAAGACTAAGAAACCGTAGGTCTAATGTACATTATTCTGTGTATTTCTCTTTTTATTGTGTTTATTCAATACAGAGTATCAGCCGCAGATGGAGTCATGAGATTGACAGCATTGCAAAAATCATCTCGATTTTATTGATGTTAAAATTTTATTCTCTATCACTTTTAACATGTACATAGTTTCCATATGCTTGTCTTTCTGTGTGCATAAAATGTTAACAGTGTTGGAGCTATTCTTTCTTCTTACTTGCTTAAGTCCTTTTGGTGCTTCTGAGTTACCGAAATGGATATGAAAATTCATGAGAGTTGACTATGTGTAATGAATGGTCTGTGTCCTTCTGAAAAATTCTAGAGAAAGGTTGGAGTAAAACCCAAGCTGTACCGTTTACTGAATGTTTCACAATATATTCTCATAAAAGAGGAAGAATAATACTGTTCTCAGCTTACTTATGTGCATTAGGAATTATGAAAGCTGTTAGAACGATACATAGTATACAGTAAATTTTCCAAAGGATTGTGGTTGCTATGCGTCCTAGCTAGCATATGAGAACTATAAATTCCACAAATCTCAGTTCTAAGTCATGTATGAATTTTCCCCTGTGCTTTGTTTCCCTGTTCTATTCAACGGACCAGAGACATTGACGTCACTAGTTAAAAGTGAGGTTATTAGAAATGTGGAAACAGACCTTTCATCCCAGAACTCCTCATTCAGAATCTTTATTTTTTGATCTTTATTGTTGTCCGCATTAAAATTTCAGAAGTACTTTACACATCTAAGTCATCGTGACTGTTTCCTTAGAAACGTATGCAGTTTATCTTCTATGATACACATATAACACTCGAAAAACCATACGCCTGTGTTGACATTGTATTTTTAAATTTATCTTCCAGGAAAGTCAAGTCTCTTCGGTTGTTTCTTGGGTCGGATGTCATCGTTTGTTTCAGAGTAAAAAAAATACACTAGACAATATTTCCGTCAATGATCTTACTGTTTATTTCTGGATACTCTCCTAGGTCACAACTAGTCTCCTTAACTCTATTTTTATATACAGTCACTTTAGGAACTCTGCCCGTGGCCACTTGGTAAATGTGTATTTTGTTTCAGAGCCGGTTGACATTCAGGGACGTGGCCATAGATTTCTCTCCGGAGGAGTGGGAATGCCTGGATCCAGCTCAGCGGAAACCGTACGGGAACGTGATGCTGGAGACCTACAGGAACCTGGTCTCCCTTGGTGAGGACGACTTCCCTCCAGAATGCCTGCCCCACCTGCAGGGTTTTGTTTCTTTCATCCGTACGTGGTTTCTCGGAGCTTCTGCTTTGTGTGGCAGAGTTTCAGATCGCTGCCCTCAAGGGTCAAACTGGGGGTTGCCGGTGTAGAAAAGAAGTCTTCATGATCTACCTGGAAGAGGAAGTCAAGATCTGAACACTTTACGTGTTGTCTAGTAGAGTAAAGGTGCTGTGAGAAAACAGTACTTAGGGAATCATTGTTGAGAATATTCTAACATTCTACAATGTCCTCTCTTTGTACCTGAGCACTTACTGGATTGGAAACTGGAGAATCTCCATCACAACTCATGTTCCTTTTTCTAATAGACAGGCCCTGCTGTCTCTAAGCCAGACCTGGTCACCATTTTGGAGCACATGAAGGAAGCCTGGGATATGAAGAGAAAAAGGCAATGTCTATTCACCGAGGTGGGTGGGAATGAAGGAAGCAGATGACACCGGTGAGAGAGCCAAAAGTCACGAAGGAAGCCAGACCTTCAGTTGTGGTTTGGAAATCTCTGCTTCACTGGAAAGGAAATGAGAAGCCCAGGTTTCTTTCTGTCACTGTCACAGAAGGACAGGTCTCTCCAAGATGTCCCATGCTCCTACATCCCCTAGGGACTCTCCACCTGCTCCGCGATCTCTGTCACACTCGCAGCGAGGGCTAACGTCCTCCCCTTGGCCTGTGGGGGCCGGCAGGGTCTGCCTGCTCTTCCATTACCTTGGGGGCCTGGGAAAGTCTGCACCTTATGAGGAATTCTACAAGAAGCCATTTTTAAATTTCCATTCTTATCCCACGCGAGGACTTTGTGAAGGAAGTGGTGGAGGCCTTGGGATTTGGTGCAGAAATCCCAGGGGCACTGGGGACAGATGGCTTATGTTTTCTGCTTTGTAAGTTCTGATCTTAAGGAAGCTTCAAATACGACCCTACGAAGTTCAGAGTCAGCAGTTTTATCGCACCACCCTGAAACGAGAAGACTCGTTCTGTTTCACTTCAAAATGTTCTTTTGCTGTGTTTGAAGGAACCTTAGAAATTTCAAGTCTGTGTTCTTCCATTTTTTCCATGTTAGAGTAGGTTTATGTGTCTGTTTCCCTCACAGAGTTTGTCAATAAATGAATAGCACAGGGCAGTTCAGCACATTGCCCACTGAAGAGGACAGTCTTCATGTTACCTGATTTCTTAATAACTATCATTTTATTATTGTGTCTTGTTCAGTCCAAGCTGGCTGGGGCTGTGTCTCATATGTTTTCACTCTCTCATTAGAGCTGTGTCAGTTTGTGAATTTTGATTCAGAAGTGCTGATATAGCATGCTCGAATGTACTCCCTTTGGAAGAAGTGAGTTACCTTTCTTTAAGGCTCCCATATTTAGGAACATGTTTGCTTCCTCAATTTCAGTTGTGTTGAGGCCAAAAGTAATCATTAGGGTGTTCATGTGCCTTGCTCAGCATGTCTCTTAATCACGGCGTACTTTCATCTCAAATGCCGATTTTATGGATCAGTGATTCTCGGCATGTAGTATAATTCTCTCCTGACTTCGTTCGTGACTTTTCTTGCTTATTTTTCATTTCAGTTAATGGTCAGGGTGTTTTTTGTGGGTTTTTTTTTTCCCGTGTAGTTAAGTAGTATTGAAATAGTCATAATTTCATATGTATTGACTGATGATTTTCTCTTTTTGAGAAAAACACTTTTCTGAATTGAAGGTAATGAAATTTTTTATAATTGTCTGTTAGATATCACTTTTGATTCTCAAGTTTGGAAAAAGTTATGACTAAAAAGGTAACATCTCAACCATCTGTAACTGTACAATTCAGCCATGTTAAGTATGTCCAGATTGTTGTGCAACTGATCTCTGGAAATACACATCTTGCCAAACTGTCTCAAAACCCATTAAACAACCACTTGCTCTTTTCCCTTTGCCCCAAGCCCCTGGGTACTACCATTTCACTTTTTTAATTTCTATGAGGCAGATTACATTAGATGATTCACAGGAATGGAACTTTAGTATGTCTTTTTGTGACTCGTTTCCTTCATTTAACAAATGTTCTCAAGGTTTTTCTTCATTGTATCAGAGGAGTTCTATTTCTATTTCAAGGCTGAATAATATTCTGGTGTATGTACATGTTACATTTTCTGTACCCATTCATCTATCCGTGGACGTTTGGGTAGCTTCCACCTCTTACAGACTTTTGTGAATAATGCTACAATATGCGTGGGTGAGTAAATGTCTCTTGCAGTGCGTCTTTTGAAGTATTTTGGATAGATACCCAAAAGTGGGATGGCTGCATCATCAGATAATTTTATTTTAAATTGTTTGAGAAACACCATACTGTTTTTCATACAGTTTGCACCATTTTCTGTTTCATCCAACTGTACATAAAGGTTTAATTTCTCCACATTGGTTCAACACTTGAAGTTGGGGTATACATTTTTTGACAGTATTTTTTGTCAACTATACTGACAATTTTTAATGTGATCCGAATTATATGCCACCATTATAAAATAGTTATTTTTTCAAAATTTTTAGTTGATTTTCTCTCTTTTCTTTTCTTCTTCTTCTTCTTCTTCTCCTTCTTCTTCTCCTCCTCCTCCTCCTCCTCCTCCTCCTCCTCCTCCTCCTTCTCCTTCTCCTTCTCCTTCTCCTTCTTCTTCTTCTTGCATTATGAAAGTAATAGAGAATTTTTGTAAAAATTGAACAGAGAAAAGATATATCACGATTTCTTGTGGTCAAAGATGCAGTCATTAAATTTATTTCTTTTGATTATCAAAGTATAATTGAAATGCAATATTAGTTTTAGGTGGATAACAGTGATTCTTCATTTGTAAATCTTATGAAGTGATCACCACAGTAAGCCTAGTAACCATCTGTGACCTTACAAAGGCATTACGATATCGTCGACTGTATTTCCTATGCTGTACATTACATCCCCATTCCGTAGTCATTTTATAATGAGAACTTTATAGCGCTCATCCACTTCACCTCTTTCTCTTTTCCCCACGGCTCTCTCTTCTCTGTGAATTCTCGATCTGTGAATCTTTTTCTGATTTGTTTGTTCATTATTATTTTTTACATTCCACGTATAAATGAAATCGTGTGAAATTTGTCTTTCTCTGTCTGACTCATTTCACTTAGCATAGTATCCCCTAGAACCATCCATGTTGTTGCCATTGGCAAGATTTCCTTCTTCCTTTTGGCTGAATGATATTCCGTTGTGTACATTTATCACATATTCTTTATCCATTGATCTATCAGTGGACATTTAGGTTGCTTCCATATCTCGTGTATTGTAAAAAAACGTTGCAGTGGACGTAGGGGTGCATATAGCTTTTCGAATGAGTGTTTCGGTATTCTTTGGATAAGCGCCCAGGAGTGGAATTACTCATTCGTATGGTAGTTCTGTTTGTAATTCTTGAGGAACCTTCCTACTGTTTGTGGCTGCACTGAGTTTTACATATTTGTAACATAATTTTTATAGTTTCCTGTTCAATTCACTCTTTTATAACTATGTGATGTCCTTTTCGGAGCGATACTTTTTTACACTGTGCATTTGTGCGATATTAGTATGGCCACCCATGCTTTTCATTGATTATTTCATGTAATACATGTCCCCATGTTTTTAGTTACATCCTATAGGTGTCCTCGCTTCTAAAGTGAGTCTTTTGTAGACAGAAGGTAGTTGGATATTATTTTTAAAATTAATTCAGCCAACTTTTTTCTTTTGATTGGGGGAGCTTCATCTTTTTAATTTAAGGTAATTACTGAGAATTAGGGACTACTATAACCAGTTGAGAATCATTTTCTGCACTTTTCAGAGCTATTTTGTCCCACTTTTCTTCTCTTAACTGTGTTCCATTGTGTTTCTTTAATTTTGTTTGGTAGTAACATGCTTTGCTTTCTCTCTCCATTTCTTTTTGCATGCCTAGTGTAGGTATTTTATTGTGGTTACATTGGGGGTAACCTAAAACAAAATTATAAAATATGTTGTGAATTCTTGGTCAGGTAATTAATAGCTCTGCATTAATTTAGGGCCTATTTCCGGAGATTTATTTTGTTCCTCTTATTAGACCATGTTCTTCTGTTTCTTTGTATGCCCTGTGATGTTTTGTTGAGATTTTGGAGAAGCAGCAGCCACCACCTCAAGCTTTATGGACTTGCTTTGTTACAGGAGAAGACAAATAACAGGCAGCCTAGGGCAAGTCTCACTGGTTTTGGAGGGTGTGTATCCTCTGTGTTTCTTGTGTGTAATTTCTCATTTTAAAATATTTCTGTTTCTTATTTAGAGCCCATGGTATCCTCCTTATCTTTGAGGTCTGTCTTTAGCACTTCATTCTTTCTGGCGTTGAATAGTTAGTCGTACTTTTTCTTAGCAGCCACCACAGTGCATTCACAGTGTACTGCCATTCCCTTAGCAGTCTGTCACGCAAAAGATAAACAACACTCTCAGGCAACTGTAAAAAAAGCCACATCATAGGACACACAGTGCATTCATCTCTTTCTCTCCTGAGAAGAAGCTGGGAATTGGGATTTTTCACAATACTGCCACGGCGTGCCGGGATGGGTGGACAGCTGTTGTCGGCAACTGTAAGCAACATTTTTTCCCTCTTTGCTGTAACTCTCCCTCATTTTTTCACTTTCCGGGGCATGCTGTGAGCTCCTACCTAACTCGATTCCGGAATACTGAAAAAGTAAATTGGGTCAGTGATGGTTGCTAAGTTCACATCTCCATGGAGGAGCGAGGTTTTGGAGCCTCCTATTAGGATTATGCCATCTTGCATAGTCCTGCAATCGGTATTCAATTTGTGCATTAGAATTTAAAGCATATTTACCTGAGTATAGTGGTAGTGATAATTTATTTGGCATCTTTCAGCTTTGTCTCCTGAAGACAGCCAGGACTTGTTGCGAAAGCCAGGCATAGAAGATTCATTTCACAAAATGCTACTGGTAAGAGATGGTCTTGAGAATTTGTACCTAACGTAGGACTGAAAATGTGAGAGAGAGTGTGACGGTCCTAAAGGATGTTATGAGGGACATCACCAAATTGGGACAGTTATAATAAAATTTCTGTTGCCATAAGAGATCAAACATAACACGTCTTGGGAAAACCATCACTTGAAGTCAGTTATGTTTGCAGAACAATGTCTTTTTGAATGTAAAGACGGTAAGCAATTTTCTAAACATAGATATATTCTCTGAAAGAAAATGTGGAATATCTGTGAAGTTACCTAATCTATGGTGTGAATAATCATTTGAATGATTTCAAATGTAGGATAGGATTAAACATGTAGTCAAACATTTCCGAACATCAGAGATTTAAAAATGAAGATAGAAATTCAAAATGTGATCAATTTGACAATCCCTTAACCAGGGATATATTATGCTTCCATAAAGGGACACAGGTGGCGGGACTGTCCCCAATTCTGAAGCCAATAATGGCAAAAAAGGGAAGCCACTGACGGAGCCCGAGGCCCACGCGAGCTCTTGTGGAACAACTCTCCATCGCCACTGATGAGCCTCGGGGGACCCTTAATGTGGCAGGTGAGACTATCGAACTCTTCCTTGATGTGAGAGCCACGTACTCTATTCTAACCCGATTTTCTGGGCCACTGTCCTCACAAACATGTTTAATTACTGGAGTTGATGGCTACTCCAACGTCAGAAGGTTTACAACCCCCATAAATTGCCTAGTAGGAGGCCTTGTGATTACCCACCAATTTTCACTTATGCCTGAATGTCCAATCCCTCTATTAGGAAGAGATTTACTACAACTAATACGTGCCACTATTCACCGACGCACTCCACAAGCAAATTTATTACCTCACATTTCAGGACCCTTATTCTACTTACGAGAACCTGTACAATTGATACACCTGAATATTAGCTCACAAGTTGATCCTAGGGTCTGGGCCACAGAAGTCCCTGGAAGAGCTATTAATGTTACTCCTATTAAAATACAACTAAAGCCTAATACTAATTACCCACATAAAAAACAAAAACAAAAACAACAACAACAAAACAGTATCCACTCAAGACTGAGGCACAACAGGGTACGTAGCCAGTAGTGGAAAAATTCTTAAAATATGGACAGCTAAATCCTCGCCAGTCACCTTGTAATACCCCTATCCTGCCAATTAAAAAAAAAAAAAAAACACCTAAGGGGGAATACAGGTTTGTCCAAGATTTAAGGGCAGTAAATGGGGCTGTAGTCCCAATTCATCCAATCATCCCCAATCCCTAGACCCTCTGACTCAGATTCCAGACAATGCCCATTGGTTTACAGTTTTAGATCTTAAAGGTGTTCTTTTACTGCACCCCTCTACACCGTGATAGCCAATATTTCTTTGCATTTAAGTGGACTGATCCTGACATGCATAAAACCTCACGATATATTTGGAAGAGTCCTGCCCCAAGGCTTCTGGAATAGCCTCCAATTGTTTGGGAGTGCTCTGGCCCGGGAACTCAGGGGTTTAAAATTAACAGATGGTTCTCTTATTCAATAAGTAGATGATTTGTTAATAACCAGCCCAACAAAGGAGAGTTGTGATGCTAACACCATCCAAGTTTTAAATTTCTTAGGAATACCATGTGTCTCTGCAAAAGGCTCAAACTTCCCTCTGGAATACCTAAGGTATGTTTTAACACTGGGAGCCCGAGCTTTGGTTCCCAAACAAAAGGAAGCTATATTAGCAATTAAATTTCCCCAGACAAAGAAACAGTTGAGAACCTTTTTAGGTACAGCTGGGTTTTTGTAGAATATGGGTACCCAATTTTGGGATAATAGCTAAACTTTTATATGAAGCCATCAAGGTCCCAATGCTGAGCTGCTTCTTTGGAACCTTTTCTATACCCTAAATGAAAGGTAGGGAATGGCTCCTGCATTAGGCCTTCCAAAATTAGAAAAGCCACTTACTCTTTATACAGCTGAAAAAGAAGGGATAGTTTAAGGACTGCTAACTCAAGAGCTAGGGGACATTACAAGACCAATTGCCTATTTTTCAAAAACAATTAGATCTAGTAATTTCAGGCTGGCCAAGATGCTTTTGGGTTGTGACCACAGCCCTGTAAGAAGAAGCTTCTAAACTAACTTTGGGACAGTATTTTCAGGTATTAACCCCCCATCAAGTACAAAGTGTATTCGAGACAAAGGGCCATCAACAGTTAATGGGAGGGCGCCTATTACAACATCATTCTCCAGGTTTGTGGAACACTAACCCCCCCCCTTCCCCCCCCCCCCCCGCCACTTTGATGCCTGCTCCTGATTTAGAGACCCCTCTCCATCATTGTGTTGAGACTAGTGAACAAACTTATTCAAGCAGACTTGATCTAAAAGATGGACCCTCACTCAATCCAGATGCCAAATGGGTCACAGATGGAAGCAGTTTTATACATAAAGGGCTCAGGAAGGCTGGACATGCGACTGTAAACTTATCAGATGTCATTGAGGCCAATGCTTTACCAGCTAACACCTCTGCTCAAAAAGCAGAACTTACAGCCCTAATTAGGGCCTTACAGTTGGGAAAGGGACTCACAGTGAATATTTACACTGACTTAAAGCATAAATTTGTGGTGCTCCATGAACATGCTGCTACTTGGAAAGAATGAGGCCTCCTTACCGCAAAGAGCTCCCCAATTCAACAAAAGCTGAAATTTTACGACTCACTCATAGAAGCAGTGAGCAAATCTCTTCTTTCAGTGTAGGGCTTTGTCTCCCCCTACCCCACTTGGGAAAATTTGCCCTATCCTGCATCAAAAACACTGACCTCACAAACAGCCAGCTAGGCTTTCCAAAAATAAAGCGACTGCTTAACTTACAGCCAGTCGAAAACTGTGCTTGTTTAACTTCCGCATCTCCTCTATAAAATCCCTCCCCCTGGCTGCTGCAGGTGGAGCCTCCTAACCGCCTCTGGTTTGACAATGCTTGATTTGACTAGGCAGCTCAAATTAACTCAGGAAAAATTAAATATGCATCAGTTTAACTTTTGACACCACACAGTGCTACCTATCATTTTGAGCACTTTTCTCAACATCTCACCCCGATGCAGCATGACATGAGGACTGTGTGGGACACCTCTCCCATGTCTCCTTTCTCCCCACTCATGCATGCCCACAAGACACCAGCACACTCTGCCCTCACGTGACCACATGCCACTCTTGCTAACCTCTCAGCACAGCGCCTGCGCTGTTAGTTTCCCACCAAATGCTTACATTTCGGACAATAGCTGCTCACCCTTCCTGCCACACCATGGAAATAATGTAAGAAACCCTCAATTCTCAGAAGAGACATAGCTGAGGAAAGTGTAGATTCAGTGATCAGGGTTTTATGCAGCTGTCTGAGGGACTTGTTTCTTTTTTCATGACCCAGAGTGCTAAGAGATGGGCAGGCATTATAGTGTGAATGCATTGTGATGGCTGCTAAGAAAAAAGGTGACTGTTTAACCACCAGGGTGACTGTAGTACTGAAGACAGACATGATGTAAAGAAAAACATGATGGGCCCCCCAAAAGAAACAAAAACGTTTTAATGGGAATTTACACACACACACATACACGTACACGAGTACACATCCCCAGATTCGGTCTGACAGGCCTTAAAACTTCTTGCACAGCTGCCTGTTATTTCTGTTCTCCTGTACAAGGCAAGTATACAAAGCCTGAGTTGGTGATTGATTCTTATTCCAAACCTCAACAATAAATTGCAAGGCATACAATGAAATAGAAAAACTTGGTTTAATCAGAGGAACAAAATAAACCTTAAGAAATTGGCCCTAAAATGATGGAGATCATTTTAGGAGTTACCTGACAGAGAATTCAAAATAACTACCTTAAAGATGCTCGACAGAAAAGAGAAAACAACTAAATAAGATCAGGACAACTATGCAGGAGCAGAATGAAGATGCGAAGAGACAAATTATAAAAAAGAACCAAAACAGAAATTGGGAGCTAAAGAATACAACGCCCGAATATAAAAATACACTAGAATCTTCAACAATAGACTTGGTGAAGCAGAAGGAAGATTCAGACAACTCAAACACAGTTCATTTCAAATTATCAATTTAGGGAATTGTGTGGGAAAAAAAAGTGTGGTAAAGGGAAAATGGAATAAGGGACTCATGGGACACCAAGAGTGGACCAATATGCATAACAAATAGACCCCATCAGGAGAGGAGAGTGAAAATGGGCAGACAGCTTATATAAAAAATTAATGGCTTAAAATTCTTGCATTTGAATAAAGAAACAGAATACAAATTTAGGCAGCTCACTGAACTTTAAGTAGGGTGTGTGTGAAAAACACAGACACATTATGATCAAAGTATCAAGAATCACAGACAAAAAGTGAATCCTGAAAACAGCAAAAAAAAAAAAAATGTTTTAAGCAATTCATCATGTACAAAAGAGTATCAGTGGGTTTTTCAGCAGCATCTTTACAGAAAGAAGAGTGAGATACAATATTCAAACTGCTGAAAGAGTGAAAACTATCCATCCCAAATACTATATCTGGCAAAACTGTCCTTCAAGAATGGAGAAATGAAGACTTCCTGATGAAAACTCCCAAGAAGTTCCTCACCATTGGACCTGCCACGCGCACACACTCCCACCCCCAAAGAAAATCCTGCTAGTTGAAATAAAAGGATTCTAAACGACAGCACAAAATCATATGGAAATATATAGCTCTCTCATAAATGAAATTGGTATTGTCATGATGTAATGCAAATCACTTATATTTCTCCCACAAATTTTAGAAAATAAAAGCATTAAATCACAAATCTATGTATTACGATACACAATATAAAAAATAGAATATGTGATACTGATGAGATAAAGTAGGTGCAGGGTGGAGATATTATGTAGAAGAGATTTTATATGCAATTGATACTGTTAACATATTCACATACCTTTAAGACATTTTAAGTAACCCCTATATTAATCACACACAAAAAAAGCGCCCACCTATAGCAGACAAACAAAAAGGAAATAAGAAATCAAAGCCTGTCAGTACTAAAAGAAACACAGTGGAAAACAGTAAGAAAGGAAAGTGGGAGATGACAGTTACAAAAAAGGCGGAAAACAATTCTAAAATAGTTATACTAGTCCCTTCCTTTCAATAACTACTTTAAATGTAAACAGATGGAACTCTCCCAGTCGAAAACATGGATTGAATGACATGGCTGAATTGATTTAAAAAAAAATGATATCCAACTACCTTTCTGTCTAAAAGAGACTCACTTTAGTTGTGAGGACACACATGAAACGTAACTAAAAGGATGGGGAAATATAGCCCAAAAAATAGTAAACAATAAAGGGCATGGGTGGATAAACTATATCGGACCAATTCACAGTAAGTGTTGAAAAGTGTCACCACACAAAGAACATTTTATAATGACGAAAGGGTGAATTCAACAGGAAGCTATAACAGTTATATTATAAATATGGATGCACATAACATCAGGGCTCCCAAATATATGAATCTGGCAAGACAGAATTAAACCAAGAAATAGATAAAGTACAACATAGGGGATGCAATCAATAATAACTGTAATAACTATGTATAGTGCCAGTTGTATTAGGTGCTGTGTATTACTACTAGACTAATCGGGGGGAACACTTAGTAAATTATATAAATGTTCAACCAATGTGGTATACGCCTGAGATTAAGATAAAATGCCGAATGTCAACTGTAATTGAAAAATCAAAATAAAACAAGAAATAGAAAGTCATGTAATAGGAGGAGATGTCAATACCCCAATTTCAACTAGATAAAAACAGAAAAACAGGATCAACAAGGAGAGGACTGAACAACACTATACACTAGTTAGATATAACAACATGCACGGTCCACTTCACCGAACTAAAATGCGCAGTCTTCTCAATCGCACATGTAACATTCTCCAGTACAGGTAATCTGTGAGTCCACAAAACAAGTCTTAGCAAACCAAATAATGAAAATCATCCAGGTGTCATTTGACCACACGGAATGGAAACGAGAATCAATAGCAGACAGAATATTATTATTCCACAAATAGTTGTATATTGAACAACACACTCTCAAATAAGTAGTGGGTCAAAAAGGAATCAAAAGGAAATCAGAAAATACCTTGAGACAAACGAAATGAAACACAATACACCAACACTTCTGGGACTGAGGGAAAATAGTACTAAGAGGTAAGTTTATAGAAATAAACACATCAAAAATAAGAGTGATTTAAAGTGAACGACATAACATTACACCTCAAGGAAAATTAAAAGAAGAACAAGCTAAGCCCGAAGTTAGCAGGAGTAAGAAAATTTAAAAGGTGAGCAGAAGTAAACAAAACAAACAATAGCAAAAGTAAAAATAATATCAATGAAAGGAAGAGTCTTGTCTCAGAAAAGATAACAGAATCAACAAACACTTACCTAATTAAGAATTAGAGAGAAAAACTAAAATCAGAAGTAAAATAAAACAGATATTATAAGTAATGCCATAGAAAAAAATTGTAAGAGGCTACTATGAGCAATTATATGACAACAAATTGGACACCTAGGGAAAACGCATTAATTTCTATAAAAATACAACCTACTTAGACTTTGCAGAAAGAAATTAAAGAAAAACTACAGGCAACCTACAACTAGTAAGTAGATCAAAACAGTAATAATAATAATTTTAAAACTCCCAAGACAGTATGTCCTGGACTAGATAAATTCACTGGATAATTCTAGCAACATTTAAAGAACATTAACATTAATTTCCCATGAACATTTCCAAAGACTAAAGAGTAAAGAAATGATCAAAGCAATTTCTATGAGACCAGCATTGCCAAATTTCAAAGCACAAATAAAGAAAACTACAAACCAAAATCTGCGATGAATACTGATGCCTGGCTCCCTCTCAGCCCTGCTTGGGTTCCAGGGGACTGTCCCCAGGGTGGGCCTTGTCCCCGTGTCCTCACACTTCACGGCGCAGTTAATTACTGCGACGGGGTCACTCCCAGCGGAATTACTTTCACATCAGGTAGTACGAAAAAGAGCAGGTGACAGTGAGGGGCCTCAGCCCCGGGTCTGCTGGGTTTGAAATCTCAGTTCTGCCACTTCCCAGATGGGCATCCTGAGCGAATTCCTCCACGTCTTCGTGCCTTGGTCTCTCCGTCTGTACACGGGGAGAATGGCAGCCCCGCTCCTCCCCGACACGCATGCCCAGGCGGCTACTGCCAGCTGGAAGCACAGTCACGCAGGGAAGCAGCAGGCGCGTCACAGCCCTTTCCCCTCGGAGGGTGCTGGGGACCTAACGAGAGTGCGTGTGGGCTTCCCAGGGCACGGGAGCCGGTTCTGGTCACTTCGACCACAACTAGGAGTTTGGTTCAGCTTAAAACTGCTTTCCGTGAAAATGTGAGAAACTATTTTGAAAAACGATCTAAAAACTGGGGATGGATTCTGAGTCATTGTAAATCGGCTGCACGGGGCCATTCTTCAGAAGGTGGCGGCGCGCCGCTCCTCTGCTGTTTCTCTCGCCGCCCGACTCCCCGCACGCGCACGCACGCATGCACACACACGACTTCCACCCCGAGTCCACTCTGGTGCTGAGTTGCACGCTTTTATAAAACCTCTTACTTGCCTCTTGTCGCGTTCGGTGGCAGTGTGTCCCCGGCAAGCCTGGAGTGGAGGAGGGATCGGAGACTCTGGGTGGGCGGTGATGGCGGACTCTGCGCGAAGCTCCTCGCTGGCAAGTTCCTCGACCCAGCCCCAGCCTCACCTTCCACAGCACAGAAATGACAGCAAAAGTCCTGCCAACGCTCGGGGCCACGCTTGTCCCCACACACACCGCCCTCAGCATGCCTCCTGGCCGAGTTCTAACAGTCTCGGTGGGCTAGGATTCCCCCCAAGTGCCTCATGAAGAGCTGACAAATTTAATCGACTCTATTCACCCAACTTTCTTCCAGGAAAAGCTTGAGGAAGCGACAGCCAACCTGAGGCAACTGGAGGAGGAGTATACGAATCACAAGGCGGTCACGGCAAAGCAGATAACCCAATGGAACGGAAGAGCCGGCTTTGCTGACCTCGGGCTGTTTTCCGTCCTAGTCCTAGAGCTCAGGCGTGGGGGGCGATGGAGCAGAGCGCGGCGACGGCTGACTCTCCCGGACAGGCAGCGGATGACACCCCGAGAAGAAACAGCCACTCGCTTTCAGGCGCTCGGTTGTCTGCGCCTTTGAGCACGTCCCTCCTGCCCCTGCCACCACCACCAACCCCCTCCCCCTCGCCACAGTAACCAGCCAGGGTTCTCGGCACCGCAGTCGCAGGTCGGGAGAGGAGGAGGGTGATGCTGCCTTGCAGCCGCGCGCCGGGGGGGGGGGGGGGCGCGGCGGAGCTCTGAGCCTGTCTCCGAGGCGCCCCGCCTCCCGAGGTCGGGGTGCTCTTCTTCACGGAGGACATTGTGGGGCCCCTCGGCTTGCAGTCCAGTCTCGCCGGGCGGCCGGTGAGCCACTGCACCTCGCTCAGAGGTCTCTTCCCACCTCTGCCCTGCCCCTGAAGTCTCGGAACACCCCTTCTTCCCGGGCTCCCGGCGTGGGGAGGCTCTTGGTTACAACAAATGCCTAAGGAAACACCGGCAGTGACCCCGGCAGTGACCCCGGTACCCGACCCCCCACCGCATGAACTGAGAAAGCGCCAGTGGAAACTGCAGTCCCGTATCCCTCAAAATGAAAGCTGAGTCCCCCAGCATGTTCCATTTGGTTGTGGTCAGTCTTACACGTAGAGGTGACTAAGGGGACCTGGACTGGGGATGGCTACTTCCTCTGCCACCTGGACCTCCCCCCCCCTCCCCCGCCCCGAGGCTCACAGACCCTCTCACTGGCCTGCTGGCCTAAAGTCCAGTACTGGTGTGAGGGTCATTACCAGCTTGTGCTCAAGAAATTCCCCAGATGCAGATAAACCTTACAGCCCTGATAATAACTCAGTTGTCTCTGTAACTGATAGTGTCGGACCTTGGCGCCAGTGCCGCGATTAAATTATCTCATGCTCCCACCCTTCGTTGCCCCCACATCTTGGGAGAAAAGGAAGGAACTTACTCAGGGGAAGGTGGGGAATCATGACCACGCCTCCCACGCAGGAGCGCTGCCTCCCAGGCACGCCTGCCGCAGGGGACTGGGGACACCCTTCCAGCTCAATAGCTCATGTGACACCAGGGCGGTCACACATACTTCCTGGGTATGCGTATGTGCATTAAAATATCCATAACGCAAAATTTGCCTTTTCAGCCATTTTTAAGTATGCACTTCCGTGGCATTAAGGATTGTCATACTGTTGTGCATTTGTCACCTCCACCCACCTCCAGGACTTGTCTTCACCCCTAGGTGAAACTCTGTCACCATTAAACACGGACACGCTGTTCCGCCTCCCAGCCCCTGGTAAACAGGATTCTGCTTTGCATCTCTGATGTGACCACTCTGGGCCCCCGGGGTAGGTGGCATGATGCAGCAGTCGCCCCCTTGTTTCTGGCTCACTCGACTTAGCATCACATCTCCAGGGTCCCTCCATGCCATGGCACATGTCAGGGCTTCTTCCTTGGTAAGGCCGCAGGGTGTTCAGCTCCACACACCCACTCTGTCATTTGTCCATGGGTAGTTGCTGGGTTGTTCCCACCTGTTGAGCATCCTTTCTTGACTCCAGGAGAAGATAAAGAATCGGAGACAGAAAATCCAGTCTGACTTCAAGAACATGCAGAGCTTCCTGCGGGAGGAGGAGAAGTCTTATCTGTGGAGACTGGAGAAGGAAAAGAGCAGGTTCTGTGGAGGCTGAGGGCCAGAAGAGCCATAAGCTCGAGACCTGCATCCTGGAGCTGGAGTGGAGGTGCCAGGCCTCAGGGCCCAGAAGATGCTGAAGGTGAGGGGGCAGGAGGGCTGTGCTCCTGGGGGGCGTGGGGCGAGGGAGCCGCCCACCTGGGAGGCTGGCTCATCCTGGTGCGCAGGCGCAGTGCTGCTTCTTGGCGCTCCGGGTGGGCATCTGCAAGGCGGCTCCCCGGGATCCCCGGGATCCCCGGGTGCCTTTGTGTGCGTCAGATACAGCCCTCTGGCTGGGCGCGGTGGGCTCCTTGGCCAGAGGGAATGATGGGACCACTGTTGTCAGCAGCTGCCTGTCCCCTGCGCACTGAGCCTGAGGCTCCTGGGGACAGCTGGGTGGGACGGTGGGAGTGGAGACATCCCTGTCCTGGGTGCAGCCGGCCCCCGGGCCCCGGGCCCCAGCCCCCGAGTGATTATGGAGCCTCCCAGCCGCCCCGAGGCCTGTGGGGCTGGTGCCTGCCCCCGGACCACAGCACCCCAGTTCCCGCGAACCCAGCTGGGGCTGCAGCCGCTCCGCACCCTGTGACACCAATGCCTGTGGCCCTGGCACCCAGCCCCGGGGCTGCACGGGTTCACCTGGGGCCCCATGTTGGCGATCCCCAAAGGCAGTTAGGTCCTCGACGGCAGGTTGTGCCAGAGGGTGCGCGGGCGAAGCTCCCACAGCCTGGGAGGAGGGTGGTCGCCCGCCATGGCCTTGTCCCAAGGCGCCAGGCGGGAGTCATCCCGTCGGGCCCGCGTCCGCTGGTACCTCCAGCTGGAGCTTCTTTAAACCTTGAGAGGAGCGGTTCTGGGGGCCAGACGTGTGTGCGCAGCCCCGCTGGGGCTCATGTTCCGACACTCACCTTTGTCTCTTTCTCTGTAGGACATGGAGGACACTTTGAGGTGAGTGTGTGAGGACGCAGAAGGGGAGGGCATGGAGCCCAAAGTGACGGACGTGCCACGGAGAAGCCTCGGGTCTCTGCTCCTTCCAGGATTCGGGCTGTGAAGCTGGAACTGCCGGAGGCCCCCTTCCCCCCGCCCCCGCCCCGGAGGTTCAGACTCCATGCGATGTCTCCCAGCTTTACCTGGACGTGAGAGGGCTGCTGAGGCGCCACCAAGGTACGGAGGGCATCTCCGCACAAAGTGCAGGCCCCTGACCCGCCTCCCTGCCATTCCGTTGGGCAGATGAGCCGGCCTCGCACAGGGTCAGAATCGGTGGGGGCCGGTGTCATTTCAAATGAACTGCCCTTGGGGACCAAAAAAAAAAAAAGGTCTTTTTTCTCCCCCTTCGGTCAGCGTGACTCTGGATCCAGATACAGCTCATTGTGAACTCATTGTGTCCTAGGATCAGAGACGAGTGACTCCGGGGTACCCCCAGGAGAACCTGGACGCTTACCCCAGCAGATTTGCCACCTCCCCCTGTGTCCTGGGCCGCAAGGGCTTCCCCTCAGGACGACACTACTTCAAAGCAGACGTGAGAGAAGGAACCGCGTGGGATTTAGGGGTCTGCTCAGACAGCGTGCAGAGGAGCACTGATACGGAGCCGCAGCCCTGGTGTGGATTCTGGACCATCAGGCTGCACACCAGGGCCAGCTACGAGGCACTGACACGCCCCATCACGCCCTTCCATCTGACAGAGCAGCCCCTGGCCGTGGGAGTCTTCCTGGACTGTGAGGCCAGGGTCATGTCCTTTTACAACACAGCCACGGCCTCCCACATCTTCACCTTTCCCAAGGTCACCTTCTCTGACACGCTGTGGCCCTACTTCCAGGTTCATCAATATTCTCCTCTGTTCCTGCTGCCCCCAGACGTGTTAACTGACGAGCAGGAAAATCGTGTAAATGCCGCAAGGCAGAATTTCAATTGTTTTCTCCGCTGCTGCTTTCCTGTACCGAGACCGGCGCCGGGCTTATAGTGAATCCTTAATAAATGCACACTGAATGATGACTGTAAGCACTGGAAACACTGCAGGTGGTCACTCTGAGCTGGACAAAAGCAAGATCAAGCTATGATCACACCGGGTCCCTCCATCCCCTTTCAGTGGGTTCAGCGCTGAGACTGCCATTAGTCCCAGCAGGGTGACCCAGGGGTCGGGGGACATGGGTCCTCCCAGTTTGATGCAGTTTGACCCACCGGATGACTGAAAGACCCCAACTTTATGCAGAAGTGAAGGCACAAGTTGGACAAAGACAAAGGGGAAGCCCACTTTACACAGATAAAGTGCTGGCCCTGGTACCCAACCAGTCCATTTTTATGCAAGTGAGGGACCCAAATTGGCACAATTGGATTGGTCCAAATACCACTGTCCTGAATGGTCAATATGATTGGTCAATATGAAGCAGCTCTGGCTGGTCGGTAAAGAAGCAGATGTGGCTAGAGCTCTAATTCGATGAGGCAGACCTCAGCCCATTGGTCAAATTACAATTCCAGGAACTCCTTTATAAGAGTGAGCTCAGCTGACAGAAGCAGTGCAGGACGCTGACAGGTCAGCCTGGGGCTTTCTCCTGAAATGCAGAGGTCTCCTGAAATAAGAGGTCTCTGCCAGCAACGGCCGTTCAATTCTTGGTTATGAATTTGAGCCCAGTTAAGTAAGAGGAATCCTTCTTGGGAGTTGTATTCCTTCTCAAGGTTCACGATACCTAGGTTAGTGCTTAGTTCCATCACCCCTGAGGATGAATGTGCCCGTTAAGACTCCTGGAGGTAGATTGAGCTCAAATTTATAAACAGCCTAGTAAGCACTGTTAAATGGGACTCTCTTGTGCTCTGCACGTCAGGGAGAAACTGCTCTGAGCTGCCTGCCTCCTGCACTGTGCTTCTGCCTTCGAGCCACCTTTATTAAGGAGTTCCCAGGTGCCCAAATTAACCAATGGGCTGAAAAGCTGCTCCAGTTCCCTCCTTCAATCTGAAAATTCGAGACAGTTCTGTTTTGGTATGTGGCCAAGGCCTTCACTGGACTCACATTTACATCTCCAACCAACCAACCAACCAACCAACCAGAACAACTCCTTTTGACCAATCAGGGTGGTGCTATTTGGACCAAACTGTGAGGATTTGGAGCCCTCATTTGCATAGAAGCGGACAAATCAGGGTCGGGTGGGCAGTCTTTCTTATCTAAGTCCACTTCAAAAGTGTGTTATGCATACTTAAAGATGCAAACGTTGTTCTACTGAGAGGTTATTATGCAAACACAACAAGCAGTGCTTATAAGTTATACTTAATGCGACCTTTATAAACATGTCACATGTTATAGTTATTCTGTTTTTACTAGCTGCTGTTAACTGGGCACCTTGCATGAGTCACTGTATTGTGTCATTTTCTTATTTGCTGAACCAGGAGTTAGGAGGCTTCACCTTTAAGGAGCTTTACAGGCACACACCCGAGGTTCTAAGATTGCACAATGGCCACCTGGAGAGATGAGGCCAAACGCAACAGCAAGGGCAGCATGGCCGACCTCCCTGTGCTAGGCAAGCTGGGGAACATGTGGAACAGCCCTGGCCCACAATCCCTTGTCTGCTTGGGCTAGGTGAGCACTTCCCTTTGGGTTTCGGCCCCTTGAAGCCCTGCACGCTTACACTGCGGTGTCACCCGTTTAATTCATCATCTAGTGGGGTCAGCTTATTGCCTCCAGGAAGGCTCCAATCAGCCGTAGGTCTGAATTTTACCTTTTGAAGCGTTCCCGACATGTCCTGGAAAAGGCTCTAGGTGTGCTGGAGCAGTGGGGAGCCTCGGACGCAGGACCAGGACGCACTGGAGGAGGCAAGGAGGCGGGATGAGGGATGAGACGGAATGGGAGAGAATTGTGGGCTGGAGGAGGGGTTGCTGAGTGAAGGGACCTGGCTGGAAGCGCGAGAGGATGGAGCGGCAGCGGCATGTCCCGAGATTGCACATGGGGGCTATGATTCCTGCATGCAGAGAGGGTCCCATCCCCTGGACAGGTTCCCCACTTTAACTGATAGATTAGCAGCAGATCTAGAGGAGACACAAGCCCACAGCCCAGAGGAAGGAGCCACCCCCACCCACTGCTGCGGGTGGGCCCGGTACTCTGGGTGTGCACCACGGGGCAGCCCCGTAAGTGGTTACGTTACTGACAAGCGATACCTTGCAAACATCACAAACATTTCAAAGGGAGCAGAAGTGGTTCCACGAGGACTAAGTTGGCCCTTTCTCTGGTCGTCGGTGTCGGGAGGGGAGGAAGAAGCCTGAGCCCAGTGAGACCAGCACCCAGCCCCCTCAGCACCCAAGCAAAGGGCGACGAAGTCTTAAGGAGGCACAGGGCTTCCCAGCTGCAGGACTGTTGACCCCCCAGTTCCCTCCTTCAATCTGAAAATTCGAGACAATTCTATTTGGGGCCCTGACTGGACTCACATGCGGCTAGACGGGACACGGGCCCCTGTCAGAGTCCCACCACCTGTAACCGCAGGGCCCGCTCTCATCGGCAGGTCAGGGCATGCTTGCGATTCTTCGCTCTTGGTTACTTGCAGTGTCACAGGAAGGCAGCCGAGTCCTGGCCATTGACCGACACAGGAGTCGGGCTACTTAGAAGAGGCGTCGATTGTCAGAGCACCGGTGGTCAGAGAAGACAGCAGGTGAACACCTCCAGAAACTGCCTTCTCATTTCAGTCCAGCATAGGGTATTTAAGGGACAATTTGGGCATTATTCCAGGGGCTGCATGACAGTTTCGAGGAGCCTTCCCCTTGGCAATGAGGCCCTCTGGTGGCAAAGATGGGAGGAGCCTGGAAAGAATGCTAGACCATAACGATCTGATTAGTAAGCATGGGGGCCTTCATCGTGAGTTTCAGGGGGACTTTCTCTGGCAGGGGACAATGAAGGAAAAGTGAGGCTGGGGACAACTGAAACCTACTATGAGGGTGACAGAGGGTGCCTTCTTCATAATCACTTACAAGAAGTAACAAAAGCTGAATGTAAGTGAGGGGGAAATGGCCATAAAATGAGGAAAGAAATGTTGCTGATGTCGAAAAGTGACTGCTAACGAGCATACCTCTGTCCCCTCCCAGCTCTGCCTCCCCTCCCTGCAGCAGGCCTCTGTTCCCCATTACTTCACCCCTGTGTCCTGTTTTCGTATCTCTAACTCCTGTGTCTAATGACCTTTCCGAACCGTAAATAAACCTCTGCCTTTTCTGCAGCGATACCCAGATGGTTGGACATGGCTGATGAAAAACAAATAACTTTGAATTTTTTGGCCAGTGTTACCGAACAAGAAAAAGTTACCAGAAGAGCGTATTCAAATGACCAATTAACTTAAAGAATGTGTTAGTGTCCCGGCACCCGCAGCGCCTGTCCCGGAGGAGGGTGGCTTCGCCTGCTACGGGGACACCATGGACCGGCCAGCGCGCAGCACAGCGCAGAGCCCAGCGCGCGCTGCAGCCGCTTTACGCAGCAGCTTTACCGCTCGGGGGCGTGGGCAGTCACCACACCTCCCGGTCCCAGTTCCACGCCGGGGCCCAGGCCCATCGCGGTGGCCGCGAGGGTGACAGGTCCCGGGCAAAGCGGAGTGTGGCGGGAGGCAATGAACCAGTTCCCGTCATGGCGGCTACCGATTCTGTGCCGTGTGGGAAGGGAACTCACGCCCCGCAGGTTGACGTGGAGCACGGACCTGATGTAGGTGGGCAGGTAAGTGACGACAATGGTGCACAACCAGAAGTGGCTGAAAAACCCGGTGAAGATGGCCCAGAGTGGCAGGCACCTGACCATGGCCTTTATGGGGACAGACCGTTTGGGAGAAGTGGGCTGCAAGGAAATATCTGGTCAGCACGTGCACCGGTTTTGGTGGAGGGCATCTCCAGCCCCCACCCACTCCTGCCCCTGCCCAACCCACAGGGAGAAGGGGCACCCTGTACCTGCTGAGCCAGTGAGGGCATGATGTGTTCCTTTTCCCTGACACTTATGCACGGGTGACGCATGGGGTCTTCGTAAATCACCGTGAACCACAGGACACAGCAGCCACAGCCCACGATACCTGGAAGCGGGGACCCCCCTTGTCGGCAGGTGGACTCGTGAGCTGGGAGGGAGCCTTCCCCTCAAGGCCGCACACCTCCCGCAGGACACACAGCCGCTCACGTTTATCCCACCACGAGGACCTAAATCCTCCCCCTTCTTCATCTCGATTTTTCGACAGGCGTCCTTCGAACTAAAGCTCCCCAGACAGCACCTCGGACACAGACTGCCACCTGTCTGCGTCAGAGTGTGACAGGAAGTAACATGAGCGTGAGTGTGTCACCATATGGCTGACGCGTGCTCTCGGCATCCCGGCGGTTCCCGCGTAACGTGTCGTGGGCAGCAATTTCTTAATATACACACTACTGTCTCATTGTGCAAAGATCTGAGTAATGAGGACAGAAGAGGAGAGCAGTCACACGTGTACGAAGCAACCTGCCATAACATCAGCACTGTGAAGAAAATGTCCCCAACTCATGTGCGTAGGACAGTGGCATTTGTGGCCGCATGACACGTCTGTCACGGTTTCCGGGAGAGACATTTCCAGATAGTATGTGACTTACATTCACAGACCAAATGACCCGGGATTAGCACCATTAACAACAAAGCCGGCCAAGCCAGGACCGAGCTCAGAGATGCCACTGGTTATAACCACAGGACAGAAACGTGCCCCATTGCCGAGCTGTGTGGTTTGAAGAAGGTTCTACGTTAAAGGACCTTGGGAACTAATGCTTCTCAAGGTCCCTCTAATGACTGGGCTCATTTATCCTCTGATTTATAAAGCCGTAAGTCAGGAACTGTGATGATGACAGCACAGAATCCAGTGTGACAGAATGGAGTCCCTAACATGAGCACGTTACAGTCCACTGGAGCAGGAGAAGGGGAAAGACAATCACTTGCCAGCCAGCCCAGAGAATAAACATCAGTAGCACCTCCAAGGACAGAGACCGAACGCGATGGGACACGTCCTGGAGTTCCCAGAGGGAAGGCACATTTGAATCGAGTGTTGCAGGTTTCTTGAGGGGAATAATAGGTTGAGGGCTTCTCAGGAGAAATAGTAATCATAATAAAATACCAAGACACATGTGAAATGTTTAAAATGCACGTCTCCAACCTTGACCTCTTAACCACATGCAGAAGGAGACCTGGCATTTCGGACGGGCTGGTAGGGACCCTGCAGTGGACACTGGGGGTGGAAGGGTGAAGCTGCCCTGATTTCTTAGAGGGCCGGTGGCCTGCGTGACCGTCTCTCAGGCCGGACTGAGAGAGCTGCCAAGCCCCCGCGCTCTTCACATTCCCTTTGCTGCGTGGGTCGAATGCCTGGAAAAGCGGGTGGGGGGATGGGGGAGGTGGGGGCGTAGGGAGTAACAGACAGCCAGACAGCAGCTCACCAAAGATGTAGAAGATGAACAGCCAGCCCAGGGCCTGTGAGATTAGTCCCTCCACACAGAGGATGACGAAGGTCTCGAACGCTGCCCCTGGGGAGGAGAGGGAGAAAAACACTCGCGAAAATAGCCAAGCAGCCTCCCTGGCATCGTCCGTCTGGGAGGCGAGGGGCACACGCAGGACTGCTGGGGGATGAAGCTCTTTTTTCCGCTCCCAGCTCTCACCCAGGAGAGTGGTGGGAAGAGGCTGAAATTCACGACGATGCACCCCAACACAGACATGGCTCCCTCACACCAGACCCACCTCCCTTAGACATCTATCTGGTCATGGAGATGCTGCAGCCGCAGACGCCTGTTCTTACAATCGGGGTCACAGTGTAGTGAGTGCAGTGGGAGGTCGGGGACAGGAAAGACTCAGAGTCAGTAAGAAACGGTCCCTGCCCTCAGAGAGCTCAGTCCAGTTGGGCAGAACAGAACATGGGAACAAAACTGTCACAGTGCCCCCCACACACAGACCCCGCTGTCTGAATGTATTTTATAGAGAGACCAACAGTAAGAAGAGTATTTTACTTGGAAACGCATGCGCGTGCAAACACACACCAACTCCAGCAACACACGGACACTCCTCTAACAAGTTTCAAGGCTTGGTACTTAGTACCCTGTGCGATACACTCCATATTCTATTCTATTCTATTCTATTCTATTCTATTCTATTCTATTCTATTCTATTCTATTCTATTAGTTTTCACTCACTTAATTGATCTTATGACCCCTCCCCCCACACCATGGGTCCCGATTTTTTTTTTGGGGGGGGGGGAGGATGTCTTAAAATATAAATATGATAATAAAACTACAATGTGCTCTGGAGTATACACGAGAGGAAATGAAAACCGATGATAGTTTAGGAATTGTTTGCATGGGCTGAGCAGTGAGGTGGTCAGAATTTTGGAAAAAGAAGCTGGAGGCAGAGGACTTTCCAGGAAAATGAGCCAGCGGAGAAGAAGCCGGAAAGAAGCTGGGTGAGGCGGTGCGTGGGGACCCACGCCCTGCTCACAGGAGGGGATGCATGTGGAGCAGGAGGGGACCTCATGGCTGAGCACCCGTATATCTGTGCAACACGGAGGTCAGCCTTTCTCCACAGTCACAGGAGGACCCACTGAAGATTGCCAAGCAGGTGAGCAAAAGGAGCTTTAGGGAGATAACTCGGCTAGGGAAAGACGCTCGGAGGAAACAAAGCTGGACAGAGGGGACTAGCCGGGAGCAGGTACAGATGGAGGAGACGGTGGCAGCTGCAGCAGACAGCAACGTGGAGGGCTGCTTTGGAGTAAGTATGCAGGGCACGGCGATGTGGGACCAGGGGCTCAGGGGTGGAGGGGTCTGGGGGGACCTGCAGTCTGTTCTTCAACTCACACGCTCAGGGCCACCAGCGAGCGAATAGCAATGATAAAGTCCCCGCATTCTCAGCTACGCCCACGCCCTGTGGTGACCGACCGCGTGTGCTCCCAGGCAGACTGCGGCGGCTCAGGTCTCGGTCCCACCACCCGATGGCTGTCACACGGGGGTAGTTCACGTGACCTCTGCACACACTGATGTACACTTTGTAAAACTACCGTGAAAAGTAGCAGTGACCTCGGAGGGCTGTGAGGCTCAGCTCAGTAGACAGGAGCGCCCAGGACGCTGTGAGCTCCTTCAGGGCCACAGCCCAGCCTGGCTTCTCCCGAGTCTGCCCTGAGTCCTGATACCTTAGTTCTCACTCGTACGTGTTCGCTGCGGCAGTGTCCACATGCATAGCGGACTCCATCTACCTCGGTTCACGCGAACTTGCAAGGGTCCGCCCAGCCCCCTACAGCCCGCCTCCGCATCCGGGCCTCAGCGGCTCCAGCACGCATGCGCCTTCCGTACTCGTTACGTGACCGGCTTACGTGGTGGAACTGGGGGAGCGCCTCGACCCCTCCCCCAGACCGACCTGCGGGTAGAAGGGCTGAGGCGGGGCGCAGGGCTGTGGCGCGCGGGCATCCTACCTAAGCCCGCGAGGCTGGTGAGCCTGCTCCGTTTCAGCGGAGGAGCCCACTTGGCCCAGATCGTAAATTGCCTGGCCCACGCCATGCCCTAAAACGAAAGTCGTGGAGACCTCACTCTCCAGAACTCAGGGGTCTGTTTCCCACGCGGGTGGGGAAAGTGTCTGGATACCTGGGCCATGCCCTCCTGGGCTATCCGAATCACGACCACCAAAGTCACCCCAAGGTCGGCAGCCAGTGGGGTGAGGAGGGAGGAGACCAGCAAGGCGGCCCCCAGCACCCGCTTGGCGCCGATGATCCTGGCTAGATACCCGCTCGGGATCAGGGTCAGGATGATCCCATAGTTGATGGATGTTGTGAGAAACGCCTGTGGTCCTGGCGGGATGCCTGGTGCTTGGAGCAACACGGTCATCAGAAGCAAATGTGTACTTGCACACAAGGACACATTGCAGGGAGGACACACACGCCTGACCTATTCTGGGACTTCTTGCCCTAGGGCCGAGGATAAGAAAACTAGAAAAAGATACTTAAGAGGAGATAGCTGAGAACACGGAGGTGGCTTTGAGGCTGAATCTGAAAGTTAGCTGTAGCTTGTATCCAGCTAGTATCCGCTGACCTTAGAGTAACAATTACTTAATTACAAAGCCAGCATTACTGTGGAAATTAATAAAAAGCCATGGAGACAGGGGTGGGACATGCTAGCATTGCCATTCTTGCCATTCCTCCTCTCCCTTATCCATGTTAGTAAAAGCATTTCCAGACTCCGACTCTTCTTCCTAACGTCTCCGCAACAATGGAGCTGAAGATGAGGCCCTGAGTCTCTGGGCTCCATCCATACATGGAGGTCTGGAAAAATGCAGAGAGAGACAAGTCTTCGCTAAGACGCACCTTACAAGAGTCTGCTTCATGCCAGAGCGGCTCGGGGATGGTGCGACCCTGCCATAAAGTATCAAGTTTGGATTTTCTCCATCGTTTTCATCTAGTTTACGTATTTCACCTTTTCCAAATAGACAACTGGTCACACCCCGAAAGCACTCCTCTCAGAGGAAGAAGGAACAGAAGAAATGAAGAAGGAAAGAGATAAATACCGACCTGAATGGGAGATGAAAAGACGTAAATGAACGGAGACACTGAGAGGCGGCCCATCTCTGAAGGGGCCTCCTTTAACCATGCTGCTTCTGCTATGGTAGGGTGACATGTTGGGTGGCAGGTTGACTCTCATGTCAAAGAATGAGGGGGACACAACCCAACTGGGCTCTCACTGAGGTCAGCCCCTAAAACCAGATTTGGGGAGGCGGTCCCGGCAGAGCTGACTTCCTGGAACACCTGTGGCACAGTGATAAGGTCACGTTCTTTTCCCGATGGAACCCAGCAGATGATTTCTCAGGGCCGCTCTGGGAGGCCTCCTGCTGTGGAGTGGAGAGCTAAAACATAGAATTTGAAATGCTTTGTCCACTTTAAATAACTAAGTAATGCACGATACGGGATTCATATGAGGATGCAGGAATGAAGATCAGGGACTGGCCACCCAGAATCACTGTGTATCATACGGACACATGAGGTGCCCATGAGTCCTACTCACGACTCTTGTGGGGTTTCTACAATTTTCAATCCAGGACTTTGTTCAGTGGAGAAGTGAGCTCATTGTAGAAGGTTATAGAAAATCATTTCCCCCAACACTTGTCTGGCAGCCTCTTCTGAACATTTAGGAAGCATTTTCAATTTCCAAATATTTCATTCCACCTACAAGTACTGAGTCAAAAATTAGGGGTGGAGATATGATTTTACAATGGGGCAACAATATTTCAGAATTCTAGTAATTCTCACTAATCTAGACTGAAGGATGCAGATCACCTCAAGGAAAAGGAAGATCAAAACGAAACACCCTGCATTTTTCTTCTTTACACCAACAAATTCCTAACTATTCCCTTGAATTCTTTTGATCATTTATAGTAAGTTATATGATAGAATTTCAGGATACTTGAACATGTATTTATATGATTGTTTGCTGAAAACACAAAAGCTGTCTGTGACATGACTGTAAAATACAATGGAGAATTATAGGACTCAGTTCTGAGAGCCTCACTAGAAAAATCTATCATCTTCATGGAAGAAAGGCAAGTGCCTCCATTCTCCAAAACAAATTACAAAGGGGAGAGAAACGAAAAAGAGGGGGAAGTCTTCAGATGAAACGTGATGGCTTATTCACCCCTCTCGATAACTTTCTATAAGACCCTTACAAATGATACCAGGGAAAATATCCACTTCATAGAGTAAGAGTGGCAGAGAGCACCTGAACAAAGGGAACAAAGTTCACATCAGCTGTGGTGGGACAAGCTGATTATCACCTACCTGATGCGCTCATCGTTGTTGGGATGTTTGGGGAAAAACAAAAAAACAACCTGAAAAACTAAATAACATGAATGTAATCATGAAATAAAGTTTCCTGCATATCTGAGATCCAGACAGCTCCCACACACTAGGTTCTGGTGTATTTTAAATCGTCTTCCTCTGAAGCAGTCTAGGGAGCAAGCTCGCTCGCTCGCTCTCTCCATCGGAACTCAGAATTAGTTACTCTGGGCCATATAGAAATCGTTATTTGCGCATTCTCCTAATCCTGGTCTACACAGACAGATGTCACATCTAGATGGGACCTAAACATGAAATGTTCTCCTTCATCGCTGATACCCCAGGACCTGACCCCACCCCCCGTGGGAACCTTGGTACCAACACATTCCATGTGGATCTGTCACAAAGGGAACATTTTCGGTAGTTGCAGGTCATTAGTTCGTGATGAGACTCCTTCATGCCAAATAAGCCAGGGAGGGACAGCGTGGAGACAGACTCTGGGGGACGGGAGCAACAACCTTAAGACTATACTTCGACTTTCATTTAGAAGGGACACAAAGCAGTTGAAAACAAATTTGTTAACAGGACCACTGGATGTAGAAATGTCAAGGTTTGCAACTTCTAAAGACATGGCATTTCAGTAAGATAAGTGGACACAGCCTCAGACCTGTGACACCATGTTTACCTGAGAAGCAGCCATTTCGTCCTTATCCTCCTCCAGCTCTGGGTCACAGTCAGGAACGATGACCTCCTATCTGGGGACCAAACTGTGTGGTCTTCCCCCCCTGTCCTCAGAGACCCGGTGACTCTGTGACAGCACAAGCAGTGCTGCTGCTCTACTACTCCTTCCAGGCACAGGCATAGCCGATGTCACCTCCTCCTGACCAGCAGCTGCGTGCAGCTCTCACTCATCTACTTAGAGCCCTCATGCCAAACACGGGCCCTGGGAAGGCACAGGTGATGGTCGTTCTGCAAACTCACCACGTGATCTTCATTGTAAACCCAGGCTGAAAAGCACGCTCTAGAGACGCTTTACAACCTCTCACTGTTTAACGTGCGCGTGAATCAGCAGCTGTTCCCGGCCCCACTGGAAGGAACTGCAAGTGTCCCGATTTGCAGGGGCACCCTAGGAGAGGCCTCTTTAATTGGCTTACTGTCACTGCTGACGTTGCCCCAAGACCCATTTCTAGGAGCAGTATATTAAAGGAAGCAGACTCAGCACACTTGAGCCCCGCACACCAACCATCATCTCAACGCACCAATTTCTGCTGCGTTCCCAGCGAAGAGTTTACTGTTTACCGTTATCTCCCAGTAAAGACCACAGCCACCTTCCTGATCACAGGCTATGCTGGCACTTTCAAGTTCACAGGAGATTATTGAAAGCAGTGAGGCTGGACATTAGTTCAATAATCTCTGGTCAGGGCAGCTCTCTCCAGGTTCCATCCAAGCAGATGCCTGGATTGATTGTTCCAGAGACAGACCTGCACTGCTTGCTACTGACTGGGCATGGCTGACCTACATCACTGTTATTTTCCAGTGAGACAAATTGGTAACTCACGTAGTTACCATTTGTGTGTGCAGGCAAACAAATCTGACTCCATCTTGAAGCTAATTCTCCATCTTAATTGACCCCGAACCCAGTTGCCATACTGAGGCAAAGACTGAGGAATGAACAAAAAGGGGAGATTTATAACCATAGAACTGACTCAAAATGGTCCTATTCTGTTTTAAAGGCACCGAGTTGTTTTTCAGAGACAACAGACTAAAACTGCAAGCCACGAGGCTGAAACATGTGCAGAGGAGAGAGCTTTGACCTCCAGCCACACTCCAAACCAAAGTCTTTCCTCCACCCACCCCCAGAACAAAAGGACCAGGACATGACCAGAACTTAAACTCTGGAACCCTTTCAGAGGCGAAAGGGTCCATTGTTCAGGAAGATCAGTGCTAAACCCCCTCACCATAAATATCCAAGTTCCAAGGACTTCCAATTAAAAATTGCTCCACCAATGCTTCCACATACCTATTCCCCCATACCTCTTAAACACACCCCAAACCCTGGATTGGGGAGCTTGGGCTTTGAGCCATAGCTTCTCTTTCTCCTTGCTTAGTGCTCTACAAATAAAGTGACCCCAATTTCTCCATTGCAAACAAAACAAAACAAAACAAAAAACAAAACAAAAAATACAGTAACGACTGAGCAAGTCTGTTTGGAAAATGTATACATGTTCATTAATGCAGGCCTACTGAGCATCTACTGTGTCCTCACAAGCAGATTATGGTCATGGGGTTGGGAACCTCCCCGCACTATGAGTTAATCCTCATTGACACCCAGGGGTGGCACTACGTGTTCCATAATAACCCTGGGCGTGTAGATCCTGGGCCCTGCCTCTCTCTCTCCTTTAAGTGTTTGTATACAATAGGAGCAAAATCAGGACAGAGGGATACAGAAAGGAGGGTGGACTTAAGTTCATATAGTTTTCATTGCTGTTTACACTCACTTGTTCTGTAATAAGAAAAATAATTTAAGTTTCCTAATTGTGTGTACCTTTCACACTCCCATCAGCAATGATCATTTTAATTCCTCCACATCCTCACTAACATTTACTGTTTCATATATATTTTTTATTTTAGCCATTCTAGGAACTAGGAAGTGACATCTCATTATTGTTCCCTGGTGTCCAGGAAGAATAGATAAATAAATGCATATATGATTTTTGAAAAACAATATGAATATTAGCCAAAAAAAAAAAAGGATCCTTCCACTTGCGACATGTATGAGCCTGGAGGGCATTATGCTGAGTGGAATAAGCCAACATAGGAAGGCAAATATGAATGATCTCACTTGAATTTGGAATCCGATAAAGTCAAACACCGAAAAGCTGAGTAGAATTATGATTGCAAGCAGCTGGCTGTTGGGGAAATAGGAAATGTGGGCCAAAGAATACAAGATTTTGTTACACAGGACGAATACATTCCAGAGCTCTAAACCACAGCATGGTGACTCTAGTTCATTACAGTGGATATACTACTTGACATTTGCTGAGACAGCGTATCTTAGATGCTCTCACCACACACACACAAATGGCTAACTACGTGAGTTGACATTGTGCTAATTAGCTATATTGTTGTCATCGGTTCATAATGTTCTTTTTTGTGACTTGAGTAACTACTGGATCCGCAGGAACGCGAAGCAGGAATTGCAGAATGACAGAATCCCAAATCTTTTTTCTTTGTATTTGTTGCTCCAATTAGCACTCACCTACATAGAAGAAATGATATTTATCAGTATGTGTAGAATCCAGCAGAGGAAAATAAAAACCCAATGCACTTGGGAGCTCTCACATTCAGCTCTGCCCACCTAGAGTTCGTGGGGTTGATCGTGATGCTTTGAAAGACACTCAAGAGGGAGGTGGTGCCCATGGACACACCCCTGCCCACTTTGTGAGCACAGTACATAAGTTTGCATTCAATGGCATTGAGAGACGTTTCCACCCCAAAGCTGCCATTGTCTTGGGGATTTCTGTAGAAAGCACGACCAAGGAGTTAGCTACAAAAAGACGTGCAACGATCAAATCGGTGGACCGCAGCCTGCATCCAGCACAATTAAGAGATTATGGTAAAGCAGAGTGAGATTCCCCAGGACTCCGACTACAGTCTGTAACTAGAAGATCATGCCTACCGCCAAGTCCCTGCCTGCCATCCTGTCAGTTCTCTGGGAATATTTGCCTTCTGAGCTAGAGTTTTCTGCACAGAAATGAGGCATGGCCTCCACGTATCATAGCCACTTAAATCCAATATTCCCATTTGCCATTGGTTTCCAGTGAGAAATGGTTATTTCATGTTTTTCTTTCACTAAAAGCATTCCAAGAAATAAATGTATCATCAACTTTTGAAAGTGCAAGTATAATGAACAAAGCAACCCTATGAAGGCCATACGTGTACTGGGTGATTTCCTTGTTCTTCCCCAATCTACTAGGCAGGAACTATCAAAGAAAAAGAGAATTTAGGTGTGGCTTGGGGGAAATGTGATTTGACTCAATTCATATCCTAGGTACAGGCAGGATGGGATGGGCTGTTAACAAAGCACACACATTTCACGACTATGATACACAGACAAATCTAGTTAGCAGCGTCCTCCAGGAGTCTAGATATATATTTAGCTGTTCGTATAACTTATCAATATATTTCAAGCTGGTGGTAATTCATTTTGTAATTTGAGTCATAACAAGTTACCATTATCCGTAAAGATTTATTTCTTAGGCCAATATCAATTATGCACAAAACGTCAGAGGTCTTAACAAAATGTAGATGCTCTGAGTGCAATACTACTGAATCCAGCCAGATGACCAAGTTGCGTTTAAGAAGCACAAGAATGGCTCAAGATTAGGAGGGCAACAGACTCATTTGCTTTTGTACTATGAACAAAATGTAACATCACATCACAGGAGTGATTTTAGTGTGCTATAAACTAGAGGATATCACTAATAGATGAGAAGATTATGTAGAGGAAAAGTATTAACTAATTTCAGATCACATACTCATCAATTTATTAACATCTGCATAAAATAAAACTACTAGTAAGGAAGTTCTCTTACATTTTAATATTGTTATTAAACATAGAATCTAATGTGGGAAATCTTGTGCATCTTATTAAATCGGAATAATACATTTTAAACAAACAAACAAACAAACAAACACAAATAAATGCCAAGGCAGTAATATCATGAAATAGTTTAGCTGAACTCTCAAAAATACTCGTATTATCAGAGGAGGGGAAAATGGTGTAGGCGATAGATGCTTTGTTCATCACTCTTTCGACCAAATCAAAGTTGTGACAGAAACACAAAGCAAATGGCAAAGAAAGTCACCTGGGACCTAGATGAACAGAAGCACTACAACGAGCAACATACATAATCAATCAACCTGCGGTTTGAAGGCAAGAGAGCGCAAAGACGTGAGGGTGCCCGGTCCTGATCAGTTGAGTGGGACAGAGGCTGTGGCAGCTGCAGACACCTCTTAAGGGGCCATGTCCGGGAGCAGGCTTTCCCGGTGACGACCTGCTTGCTCTGATCACCAACGCTGGGTCAGCTGCAGGGGAGGGGGTGGTTGGGTGGGGGAGCACCAGGAGGGACTTACAGGGGGACACTGAGTTGTTAGAGCAAGGGCCGGAGGTAGAAGTGCGAACAGTATCCATTGTTCCTCTGTTGAGCCCTCGCCCCTCCCAGCGTGCACAGAGCTGCCAAAGCTGAGATGTCAGCAAACTGGGTAACAGAGGTCACTCTGCCCAGGAGTCCCGGAAACTCCGCCTCCCCAAACTTGCGACCCCACCGGCCACATCCACTTGTGCTCCCAGGAAGTATGGTGCTTCTTGCTGAGCAAACTCCAAGACTCACACTGGTGGCAGCTGATCTCGGTTTCTGGCGTGGCCTCTTGAAGCAACTATAAGCACAGCAACTGTGGACTGCTTGCTGAAATCTGAAAAGGTGGCCCCGGAGAGGCACAGGCTGGGGCTAAATTTGGCCTGCAGCTGAACCCTTCCCAGGACACCTACTGCACAAACCCACACTGAGAAGATCGGGAGACTTAGGAGCTTTGCTTAGTACATAGAAACAGACACAGAAAGGCAGCCAAAATGGCAAGACAAAGAAGAAAAAATCATATGAGAGAATAGAACAGTGATCCAGGAATAATGGAGTCAAGCAATCCAATAGATGGCAGAGTTCAAAACACTGGTTATAAAGATGCTCGAAGAATTTAGGGGAAAGTACAGATGAAGTCAGTACTTTAACAAGGAGATAAAAAACATAAAAATGGAAACGGAGATTATAAAAGGGAACCAAGTCAGAAATGAACACATTATCTGAGATGAAGAGTATATTAGAGGGAACCAATGGAGTGGACAGAGAGACTCGAACCACCGATAGAGGATGGGTGCCTACCAAATATGCTGCTTACCAGAGACTCACTTCAGATTAAAAGGCACACACAGACAAAAAGGAAGGGGCTGGGAAAAGATATGGCCTTGAAGGACCTAGAGGGCATTGTGCTGGATGAAATAATTCAGATAGAGAAGGACATATCGCATGATTTCATGTACACATGGAATCTAAAGAACAAAATCAACAGCAACAAAAAAGGAAATAAATTCATAGATATGGAGAATATTTTGAGGGCTACTAGATAGGAAAGGGTTTGGGGGGATGGCAAAAAAAGGGCAAAGGGATTAAGAAGTACAAATGGATAGTTACAAAATAGACATGGAGACGTAAAGTGTGGCATATGGAAGATAGTTAATAATATTTTAATAAATATGTAAGGGGGAAGAGGTGTACTAGATTTAATGGGGTGATCACTTTGTGAGTTATATAGATCTCTAATCACTATGCTGTAAACTGAAACTAATGTATTATTTTATGGCAACTATAATTGAAACCTCATTGACTTGAACAAGGTAAACATGAGCAACTAATTGTCTATCATATTTCGATAAAGGTGAAAAAAGAAAATGCTCCTATATCATCTTGTGTTAACCACCATAATGTCCGAGTAAGTACAACAAAAAGAAAATGTATGATATATACATTATAAAAAAAAGGGATTGCCAATTAACTGACTCCAGTGTATTACCGAAGAGTATTTTGCTACCTACAACCTTAAATAAGGTGGGATAAATTAACAGAATAATGCTTCATTCACTACACATCAGTGTGAACAGATTCAAATTGACTCAGCTTTATTAACAAAACTATATTAAGTCCACACATAGTCTAAATAAAGCATGACTAAACCAACATATATGCATTGAAAAATACAAATTACAGCATTCAAGAAACATTCAGTTTCTTCTGATAAAAGAATCTGAGAGCGGTACTTTCTATAGTTTTCAAGACTGAAGCTCATTGTTTAGTAAACACGGATGTACAACAGTTTTATGCACTTAGAGGTGACCTGTCTATACTTTCTCAGAAGATTTCTTTATTCCAACCACATCATATAATATTCATGATGCCAAGTATGGCTGCCATAAAAACACATGGGGATTTTGATGAGCTGCCACCATGTTTTCCTTAGAACACAATTGGTAAAACTAGTTAAAATTGTCAAAGTTCCTCTGTCTTACATTAATGCAAAGAGCAATGCCTTGAACACCTACTTCACAGTGGCTCACATCAACGTTCTAAGTCAAGCACAAATAGCTTCTTCATTTCAATTTTCTCCATACATTGTACATCACAGTGCCCTCGATCTTGAAGGGAAAAGTAGATCAGAGTGAATCCCACCCAATATGCAAGAACTCTCAAATCCTGAGGCAGCAAATGTCCACCCCATGATTTGCTAACAGAGGTAAAACATAGCATCAAGTGATTTCATAGTCGAATCACATATTTCCTTTTCAAAAACTCTCAAGTCATTATATAGACATGTTGTAAGTAATTATACCTGTCCAAACATCCATCCCTTTGATACTCTTAAGCATGTTAACAAGTACATTGTTTTTAAACTTTTACTTATTCTTTGCAGGTGTTCTGATTTAGAGTGATATCTCAAAAGTGCTCTTGACTTACTACTTTCTAATGTCACTTCTCTGATATTTCAGATTTGATTTTCCATTAAATATTTCCCCACATTTTTTTTTACATCTTTAAAGTCACTTTTCAGCATGAATTCTGTGGGGCTTTCTGAAGTGTACAGTTGTGACAAAGGTCTTTCATCACATATTAAAAATGCAGAACTTCTCCCCAGTAAGCATTTTCTGATATGGAGTGAGGTTGTAGGTCCAGATACAGGGTTCTCACATTCTTCACGGTCTTGGGGTTTCTCTCTAGTGAATTCTCGCATGTTGAATAAGCTGTGAATGGTGAATAGAGGCATCGCTACATCCTCTACAACAGTAAGGCTTCTCTGCAGTATGAATTGCCTCATGTTGAGTAAGATGTGAATGCCGATTAAAGTCTTTGCCACATTCCTCACATTTGTAAGACTTCTCTCCAGTATGAATTCTGGGATGGTGAGAAACTTTTAAGTGCTGATTAAAGGCTTGGCCACGTTCTCTACATTTGTAAGGCTTCTCTTCCGTATGAATTAACTCATGTTCAGTAAGACATGAATGACGATAAAAGGCTCTGCCACATACTTTACATTTGTAAGGTTCGTCCCTAGTATGAATAATCTGATGTTGAGTAAGCATTGAGGACTGGTTACGTGCGTGTTTCTCTCTAGTATGAAAGATCTCATGTTCAGTAAGATATAAGCGCTGAGTAAAGGTTTGGCCACATTCTTTACATTCGTAAGACTTTTGTCCAGTATGAATTCTCTGATGTTCAGTAAGACCCGAATACTGATTAAAGGCTTTGCTACATTCTTCACATTTGTAAGGTTTCTCTCCAGTATGAAATATCTCATGTCTAGCAAGATATGAGCATCGAATAAAGGCTTTACCACGTTCCTTACATCTGTGACATTTCTGTCCAGTAAGAATTTCTCTTGTCTACTAAGATATGAATATCGAGTAAAGGCATCACCACTCACTCCAGTATGAATTTTCTCATGTCTATTTAGACTGGATAATCGACTAAAGACTTTTCTACACCGATTACATTTGTAAGGTTTCTCCTCGGTATGAACGTTCTCATGTTCACTTAGATTTAAAGACTGGTTCAAAGATCTGTCAGGTTCACTACAGTTGTTTGTCTTCTCTACAATATGACTCTTCTGATGTATAGTAAGATTTGAGCTTTGACCAAAGACTCCCCCACATTTATAATGGTTCTCTGGAAGCTGAATTTTCTGATGTTTCTTAAGATTTCACCCTTGGTTAAAGTTTTCCTAAGAATCACTGAATTGATAACTTCTCTCTCCATTACACGTAGTCTGGTCATCACTGAAGACAGAAAGGACATTAGTGAGGGCACTAATTTCACTGAACATGTAAAGTTGTTCCCAATTACTCCATGATACCTATTAAACCATAAAGGTTGTATAAACATCCTCCCACAATCACAAAACTTCTACACCTTGAGACAAGAAGGGATTATTCCATTATGGAAGCATAATATATCCCTGGTTAAGGGATTGCCAAATTGATCACATTTAGGATTTCTCTCTTCACTTGTAAAGCTCTGATGTTCAGAAATGCTTGACTATAAGTTTGATCCTATCGTACATTTGAAATAATTCAAATGGCTATACACACCATAGATTAGATAACTTCACAGATATTCCACATTTTCTTTCAGAGAATATATCTATGTTTAGAAAATTGCTTACCGTCTTTACATTCAAAAAGACATTGTTCTGCAAACATAACTGACTTCAAGTGATGGTTTTCCCAAGACGTGTTATGTTTGATCTCTTATGGCAACAGAAATTTTATTATAACTGTCCCAATTTGGTGATGTCCCTCATAACATCCTTTAGGACCGTCACACTCTCTCTCACATTTTCAGTCCTACGTTAGGTACAAATTCTCAAGACCATCTCTTACCAGTAGCATTTTGTGAAATGAATCTTCTATGCCTGGCTTTCGCAACAAGTCCTGGCTGTCTTCAGGAGACAAAGCTGAAAGATGCCAAATAAATTATCACTACCACTATACTCAGGTAAATATGCTTTAAATTCTAATGCACAAATTGAATACCGATTGCAGGACTATGCAAGATGGCATAATCCTAATAGGAGGCTCCAAAACCTCGCTCCTCCATGGAGATGTGAACTTAGCAACCATCACTGACCCAATTTACTTTTTCAGTATTCCGGAATCGAGTTAGGTAGGAGCTCACAGCATGCCCCGGAAAGTGAAAAAATGAGGGAGAGTTACAGCAAAGAGGGAAAAAATGTTGCTTACAGTTGCCGACAACAGCTGTCCACCCATCCCGGCACGCCGTGGCAGTATTGTGAAAAATCCCAATTCCCAGCTTCTTCTCAGGAGAGAAAGAGATGAATGCACTGTGTGTCCTATGATGTGGCTTTTTTTACAGTTGCCTGAGAGTGTTGTTTATCTTTTGCGTGACAGACTGCTAAGGGAATGGCAGTACACTGTGAATGCACTGTGGTGGCTGCTAAGAAAAAGTACGACTAACTATTCAACGCCAGAAAGAATGAAGTGCTAAAGACAGACCTCAAAGATAAGGAGGATACCATGGGCTCTAAATAAGAAACAGAAATATTTTAAAATGAGAAATTACACACAAGAAACACAGAGGATACACACCCTCCAAAACCAGTGAGACTTGCCCTAGGCTGCCTGTTATTTGTCTTCTCCTGTAACAAAGCAAGTCCATAAAGCTTGAGGTGGTGGCTGCTGCTTCTCCAAAATCTCAACAAAACATCACAGGGCATACAAAGAAACAGAAGAACATGGTCTAATAAGAGGAACAAAATAAATCTCCGGAAATAGGCCCTAAATTAATGCAGAGCTATTAATTACCTGACCAAGAATTCACAACATATTTTATAATTTTGTTTTAGGTTACCCCCAATGTAACCACAATAAAATACCTACACTAGGCATGCAAAAAGAAATGGAGAGAGAAAGCAAAGCATGTTACTACCAAACAAAATTAAAGAAACACAATGGAACACAGTTAAGAGAAGAAAAGTGGGACAAAATAGCTCTGAAAAGTGCAGAAAATGATTCTCAACTGGTTATAGTAGTCCCTAATTCTCAGTAATTACCTTAAATTAAAAAGATGAAGTTCCCCCAATCAAAAGAAAAAAGTTGGCTGAATGAATTAAAAAATAATATCTAACTACCTTCTGTCGACGAAAGACTCACTTTAGAAGCGAGGACACATACAGGATGTAACTAAAACCATGGGGAAATGTATTACATGAAATAATCAATGAAAAGCATGGTGGCCCTACTAACTAACATCAGACAAACGTGCAGTGTCAAAAAGTATCACTACAAAAAGAGTGAACTGAACAGGAAGCTATGAAAATTATATTACAAATATGTAAAATGCAGTGCAGCCACAAACAGTAGGAAGGTTCCTCAAGAATTACAAACAGAACTACTGTACGAATGAGTAATTCCACTCGCGGGCGCTTATCCAAGAATACCAAACACTCACTTGAAGAGCTATATGCACCCCTACATCCACTGCAACGCTTTTTACAATACACGAGATATGGAAGCAACCTAAATGTCTATTGATAGATCAATGGATAAAGAATATGTGATAAATGTACACAATGGATTATTATTCAGACAAAAGAAAGAAGGAAATCCTGCCAGTGGCAACAACATGGATGATACTAGAGGATACTATGCTAAGTGAAATGGTCAGACAAAGACAAATTTCATAAGATTTCACTTATATGTGGAATGTAAAAAATAATAACGACCAAACTAATCAGAAAAAGATTCACAGATAGAGAATTTACAGAGAAGAGAGGGCCATGGTGAAGTGGATGAGCGCTATAAAGGTCCCGTTATAAAATGACTGCGGCACAGGAAATACAGTCAACGATATCGTAATGCCTTTGGAAGGTCACAGATGGTTACCAGACTTAGTGTGATCACTTCATAAGATTTACAAATGAAGAATCACTGTTATCCACCTAAAACTAATACTTCATTTCAATTACACTTTGATAATCAAAATAAATAAATTCAATGACTGCACCTTTGGCCACAAAAAATTGTGATAGATCTTTCTCCTGTTCAAGTTTTACGATAATCCTCTATTACTTTCATAATGCAAAATAAAGTAAAAATAAAAAATTTGAAAAAATAACTATTTTATAATGGCGGTATATTATTAGGATTAAATTAAAAACTGCCAGTATAGTTGACATAAAATACTGTCAAAAAACGTGTACCCCAACTTCAAGTGTTGAACCAATGTGGAGAAATTAAACCTTTATGTACAGTTGGATGAAATAGAAATTGGTGCAAATGGTATGAAAAACAGTATGGTGTTTCTCAAACAATTTAAAATAAAATTATCCGATGGCACAGCCATCCTACTTTTGGGTATAAATCCAAAAGACTTCAAAAGACAGACTGTAAGAGACATTTACTCACCCACGTATATTGTAGCATTATTCACAAAAGTCTGTAAGAGTTGGAAGCAACCCAAACGTCCATGGATAGATGAATGGATACAGAAAATGTGACATATACATACACCAGAGTCCTATTCGGCCTTGAAAAAGAAATAGAACTCCTCTGATACAATGCAGAAAAACTTTGAGAACATCTGTTAAGTAAAGCAAACGAGTCACAAAAAGACAAACACTAAAATTCCATTCCCGTGAGTCATCTAATGTAGTCTGCCTCATAGGGGGGAAAAAAAAAAAAAAGTGAAATGGTAGTAGCCAGGGGCTTGGGGTAAAGGGAAATAAGAAAGTGGTTGTTTTAATGGGTTTTGAGACAGTTGGGCAAGATGCGTATTTCCAGAGATCAGTTGCACAACGATTTGGTCATACTTAACACGACTGAATTGTACAGTTACAGATGGTCGAGATGTTACATTTTTAGTCACGTTTTTCCAAACTTGAAAATCAAAAATTATCTCTAACAGATAACTATAAAAAATTTCATTACCTACAATTCAAAAAAAGTGTTTCTCTCAAAAAGAGAATATAAAATCATCGGTTAATACATATGAAATTATGACTACTTCCATACTATTTACACAGGATAAAAAACAAAACAAAAACAAACAAACAAGAAAACCACTGACCATTAACTGAAAAGAAAAATAAGCTAGATAAATTATGACCGAGACAGGAAAAATTTATACCAACATGCCGAGAATCACTGATCTATAAAATCGGCACCGTGATTAAGAGACATGCTGAGCAAGGCACATGAACACCCTAATGATTACTTTCGGCCTCAAGAAAACTGAAATTGAGGAAGCAAACATTTTCCCAAATATGGGAGCCTAAAAACAACGTAACCCACTTCTTCCAAAAGGAGTACACATGAGCACGCTATATCAGCACTTCTGAATCAAAACCCACAAACTGACAAAGCTCTAATGAGAAAGTGAAAACAAATGAGACACAGCCCCAGGCAGCTTGGACTGAACAAGGCACAATAATAAAACGATAGTTATTAAGAAATCAGGTAACATGAAGACTGTCCTCTTCGGTGGGCTCTGTGCTAAGCCCCCTTGTGTCATGAATTAATTGACAAACTCTGTGAGGGCAACAGATACATAAACCTGTGGAAGAACACAGACTTGAAATTTCTAAGGTTCCTTCATACATAGCAAAAGAACATTCTGAAGTGAAACAGAACGAGTCTTCTCATTTCAGGGTGCTGCGATAAAACTGCTGACTCTAAACTTTGTAGGGTCATGTTTGAAGCCTCCTTACGATCAGAAGTTATAAAGCAGAAGACATAAGCCATCTGTCCCCAGTGCCCCCGGGATTTCTGCACCAAATCCCAGGACCTCCATCACTTCCTTCACAAAATCCTTGCATGGGGCAAGAAAGGAAATTTTAAAATGGCTTCTTGTAGAATTCCTCATAAGGTGCAGACTTTCTCAGGCCCCCAAGGTAATGGAAGAGCAGGCAGACCCTGCCGGCCCCCACAGGCCAAGGAGAAGACGTTGGCCCCCACTGCGAACGTGACAGAGATCACGGAGCAGGTGGAGAGTCCCTAGGGGATGTAGGAGCATGGGACATCTTGGAGAGACCTGTCCCTCTGTGACAGTGACAGAAAGAAACCTGGGCTTCTCATTTCCCTTCCAGTGAGGCAGGTTCCTAAACCACCATTGAAGGTCTGGCTTCCTCCGTGACCTTCAGCTCTCTCTTCCAGTGAGGCAGGTTCCTAAACCACCATTGAAGGTCTGGCTTCCTCCGTGACCTTCAGCTCTCTCACCGGTGTCGTCTGCTTCCTTCATTCCCACCTACCTGGGTGAATGAACACACTGCCTTTCTCCTCTTCATATCTTAAGCCTCCTTCATGTGCTCCAAAATGGCGACCAGGTCTGGCTTAGAGACAGCAAGGTCTATCTATTAGAAAAAGGAACATAAGTGATGGAGATTCTCCAGTTTCCAATCCAGTAAGTGCTCAGGTACAAAGAGAGGACATTGTAGAATGTTAGAATATTCTAGACAATGATTCCCTAAATACTGTTTTCTCACAGCACCTTTACTCTACTAGACAACACATGAAGTGTTCAGATCCTGACTTCCTCTTCCAGGTACATCATGAAGACTTCTTTTTTACACCAGCAACTCCGAATTTGTCCCTTCAGGGCAGCGATCTGAAACTCTACCACAGAAAGCAGAAGCTCTGAGAGACCCTGTACTGATGAAGGAAACAAAACCCCGTGGGTGAGGCAGGCATTCTGGAGGGAAGTCATCCTCACCCAGGGAGACCAGGTTCCTATAGGTCTCCAGCATCGCGCCCCAGTACAGTTTCTGCTGAGGTGGATCCAGGCATTCCCACTCTTCTTGAGAGAAATCTATGGCCTCATCCCTGAATGTCATCCATCTGTGAAACAATAGACACGTTTACCAAGTGGCCACGGGCAGAGTTCCTAATGTGACCCAATACGAAAACAGAGTTAAGAGAACTAGTTTTGACCTAAGAGTATCCAGGATTAAACAGTAAGATCATTGACAGAAATATTCTCTAGTGTATTTTTTTTACTCTGAAACAAACGATGACATCCGACCCAAGAAACAACCGAAGAGACTTGACTTTCCTGGAAGATAAATTTAAAAATACAATGTCAACACAGGCGTATGGTTTTTCGAGTGTTATATGTGTATCATAGAAGATAAACTGCATACGTTTCTAAGGAAACAGTCACGATGACTTAGATGTGTAAAGTACTTCTGAAATTTTAATGCGGACAACAATAAAGATCAAAAAATAAAGATTCTGAATGAGGAGTTCTGGGATGAAAGGTCTGTTTCCACATTTCTAATAACCTCACTTTTAACTAGTGACGTCAATGTCTCTGGTCCGTTGAATAGAACAGGGAAACAAAGCACAGGGGAAAATTCATACATGACTTAGAACTGAGATTTGTGGAATTTATAGTTCTCATATGCTAGCTAGGACGCATAGCAACCACAATCCTTTGGAAAATTTACTGTATACTATGTATCGTTCTAACAGCTTTCATAATTCCTAATGCACATAAGTAAGCTGAGAACAGTATTATTCTTCCTCTTTTATGAGAATATATTGTGAAACATTCAGTAAACGGTACAGCTTGGGTTTTACTCCAACCTTTCTCTAGAATTTTTCAGAAGGACACAGACCATTCATTACACATAGTCAACTCTCATGAATTTTCATATCCATTTCGGTAACTCAGAAGCACCAAAAGGACTTAAGCAAGTAAGAAGAAAGAATAGCTCCAACACTGTTAACATTTTATGCACACAGAAAGACAAGCATATGGAAACTATGTACATGTTAAAAGTGATAGAGAATAAAATTTTAACATCAATAAAATCGAGATGATTTTTGCAATGCTGTCAATCTCATGACTCCATCTGCGGCTGATACTCTGTATTGAATAAACACAATAAAAAGAGAAATACACAGAATAATGTACATTAGACCTACGGTTTCTTAGTCTTTCATTTCTTTGGAACATTCTGTGTATTATTTGTACTGAGCTATCCATTAGAAATTAAACTCACTTAAACAGATATTAACACGATCCTTGCAAACTTTCTTGAAAATACAAAAAGTGAAGTAGGGTACGTCTATAACATGAGTGTGGAATATAATGAAAATTTCCAGAATCAAGGCCTGATCGATTAAAGCCTCCACTTCAAAAGCCAATTGTCCAGCTTTCTTTTCACCCGACAGCAGAGGGAGGAAGGTGCGTGAGACACCATCGGCCCCGCACGCCATGCAGGTTGGGCAGCAGCACCTGTGGGCCCATCGCCCAGCTCCTCGAGGTGCCACGGAGCCTACGAGTTGAAGATGAATGAAGGTTGTCGTGATGAATGTTTTCTGAACACATATCACAGAGGTTGACGAAAACCACTAGAACTGCATCTAACGGGCACATAGGTAGCTGCAGAAGAAGATTCAAGTCCTTAGCTGTGGTGTTTCAAAATTCTTCACTGCCTCGGAGGTGTGGAAAAAAAATATGAAGAACTGGTCAAGAAAACATGAATTGAAGCAAATGATAAAAATAAATTTAACGTGGATCACCTCGCAATAAGTTATGTAGGAAATAAATGTCTGAATACTTTTAATTGCAAAGCAATAGGTTTTTTGTAGAGCCAGAGATCTCTAGCAAAGAAAGGTGAGGCCCTTCATTTTCAAAAGCAAAGGCAAAGGAAACAAGGGAGTTTCTGCAAATCTCTCAAGAAATCTCTCCAGGACCCATATCAAAGATAAAGGGGAAATTATTAACTTTCTAGAAAAAAGAGGACCTCAACCGTGTGAAAACCAGGTGGAATGAAACGAGTGCATCAGGGGTCCGAGGCACACGTGAGGACACATCACCACTGCTGTGATATCGGCAAAAACAAATCACTAAAAAAAAAAAAATCATAATCTGAACCCGATATAAAAAAAAAACCATTAGTTTAATGCAAATTTCAATTCACAAGTAGCTCCCGTGTTCTGTAACTCTAATAGTGCATGTTAACAGTAAGTCTTTCTTCCCAAATTAGAGAGCAGGTCTCTTTTAATTACTCTTTTTTCAGAACACCCTGAGCTGTCCTGACAACTAATGCCATCCTGGTCAACGGTGCACTTTCTAAATCCCACTCTACAGCACTGACGTTGCCACCACCATGTGAACCTACAACCTACACTCGCTCCCCTTCTTGACAACACCCAAGTATCTGAGTCACCCCATAAAGATCTTGGACATCGATGCCTTCCCCAAGTTGGTCCGTCCCACACGGGGATAATCGCTGGGGGTCATTACTTCTCAGTGAGAATTCTTCATGCCCTTAGGAGCCTGCATGGAGACAATCCAGAGAGGACTCTGGGACGAGGGACAGAACTAATCTAAAGAGCTAACCTTATCTCTCATTTTTTTAAAAAAGGAAAAAAGCAGCTGCAAAAAAACGCTGCTCGGCAAGGATGTCAGAAGTAGAGGATCATAAGTTGTAGTTGTAAATCCACCAATTTTAGAAGAAAAAGCAAACAGAGCCTCTCACCCCGGGCAGAACGTTTACCTGAGAAGCAGCCATTGCGTCCTCGTCCTCCTGCTCTGGATCGTTTGCTCAGGCAACCTAATGTTGAAGAATCACAGCCGCGTCTGGAGAATGTGCCTTCAAAAGTATCAACACAGCCCCTTCATCTGATTCCCCCACACTCAGGACCTTGATATGCTAAAAAACAAAACAAAACAAAACAAAACAAAACAAAACAAAACAAAACACTCTCCCCTGTCCTTTTTCACAGGACAGTCAGGGACAATGAGCTCCTACGTGAAGACCAAACTGCGAGCTTTTTCTTTCCTGTCTTCCCGTGCTCTCCCTTCCCACAGATGTCCACAAATTCCCACAACCATGAGAACAAGGGCTGCTCTCCTGCCCCCCAAACCCACTCCTTCACCAAAGCCTACTCTCATCTCACACAAATGTGTCCAGGAGCCCTCTGGCCAATCCTAGCCTCACCTTAGAATCACATAAAACACCTCATTAAAATAACAGTGATGCTCCGCCCAGACCACTTGTCCAATCTAGGGGGTGCTGGGTTCAGGTGATGATGTTCAGTCTCAAAACTCACATGATCTAGTAGGAACCCGGATAAATGAGAAGCGTTTAGCTTGAATGAGCATGCAGATCCCTTGGGGGATCCGGGCCCACCATAAGACTTTCTGCAGGCAGCCTGTGAAATGGCATCTTTAAGTCCTCTGGTGTTGTTGAACTTGCTCCCCAGACCTGCTTCCCATAGCACTGGGCTACAGACATCAGACTCCGCACCACTGAGACCTTTGGGTAGTGTGAGGGGCTGGGGTGCAAACTTCTAGAAGTTCAGGCTGGCCGGATGGATTTCCTTCCTCTTTTCCTGGAAGTCACAGAGAGTTATTTTTTAAATATGGAAAAGGAAAAAAAAAAAAAAAGGCATAGTGCTTTTAAGATTCCTTGAAAAAGCATCAGGTGGTGACAGACTCAGTCCTTTCTGGTCTTAGGTCACCACCCTCAGGCCATTCCAGGAAATGAGAAGAGACCCACGACAAACTGACCAAACCGAAGGCAGGTCCCTCCCCTCTGGCTGCATAAAGGATGCACACGGAAGCCACAGGGTGATGCGAATAATGATAAACGCACAAGCCTCAGAAACTACAGTCTTGTAATTCTCATTCAGCACATGTTAAGTTAAATCGATTACAAAGCCCCAAGTCAATACGTCACAACTCAGTCATCCACGTCCCATCAGCTCACCGCTCATCCAGGTTGGGGCTCCCTTCCGCCTCCTCTAGGGTTTTCCTTCCGTCTGTGCATCTGTGTGTCTCGTCCCTGTTTCTCTCTACCGTTGTCCTTTCTTGCGTTTCCCCGCTCTCCGATCTGCTCTTTCCCCCCTTTTCTCTACTCCTTTCCCTGCACCTGCCCCACCAAACTCTTGAAACCTATTTCACCCTCAGCGGCTCTTTCTCCCTAATCGTTCTGATTGCGCCCCACCTCCACATATTTCTGCCTCTGTCTCCCCATCCGTGTCCCCTTTGATTCCGGTCACCCGCCCTGTGCCCCGACTCACTGGTGACCACGCTAGCTGAGCTCTCAGGGCGACTTCTCCCGCTGCCGTCCTCCGCCGCCCTCCGCCCCGCCCCGCGCCCGTTGTCGCGGCCCCGCTTCTGCTCACCACGCCCCTCCCTCCCAGCGCCCCTTCAGCTCGCTGGAGCTCCTCTCTTCCCTCCGTATTCTCCATTTTCTTTCTCCTCTGCCTGCTTCCCCGAGTTACGCTCTGTCTGACTGTCGAAGACAAGTCCTTCCAGCGCCTCTGATTTATCGTCTCTTTAAGGACCCCTCCCTGACCGCTGTGCCTGCTCGCGTATCTAATCCTCTCGTTACTTCTCTCCCGTGAGGCTCTCACACCCTCGTCCCGCCGCTCCCCTGGCCTCCCCGTCGTAGTCACCGTTTCCACAAAGACTCTCCCCGCGTGTGTGGGTGAGGGGGTTGACCTCTTCCGGTGACATCCCGCCTTATTCCCTCCTAAATTCCACCCCCTGAACAGTGAACTCTTCCTGGGATTCGGGCCCCTTATTAAATTGGGGGACGGGGGAGGGTCTGCAGAACCCAGGCCAAGGAGGAAGCCGGGGTCCCTCCGCCGAGTGTGGCGAGGCTGGGGGAGGGGCGCCGAGGGTCCGAATCCAGCTCTCGAGTCCATCTCCCCAGACTGTACACGGCGCGGGGAGGGCGGGCTACCGGGTGAAGGGTTTTAAGCAGGAAAACGACCCGAAGGCGGACAGACTGCAGGCAGAACCGCCTCAGACTTTACGGGAAAGGACCACGGACCTTCCACTCCGCAGAGAGGCGTCAGGGACCCGGACGTCTCCCCTGGACGCTGGACTCACCGCTGTAGGAGGTGCGGGTGGGGGACTCTGGCGTCCGTAGCGAGCCCCCAGGCTTTCCGCGTGCAGTACGGTGGACCGAGAGGCTCAGGTTTCAGCCCGAACAGCCGGACATCACAGTCGCCAACATGACCTTCCCTCTGCATTAGCGCTTCTGGGTCTGCGAGAAATTCCGCGGGAGCGCTGAGGGGAACCCGGGCGGGGGGCGGGGCCCGGGCCGAGGGCTTCTGGCGAAGCGCGAGGCCTGAATCCCAGCCAGACCTGGACGCGGTCGCGGGTGGGAGGGGCGGGCGCAGGGGCGGAGCCTGGGCTCCGCTGTGCCTGGCTCTCACTATCTTGGGCTTAATATCTGGTAAGGCTTGACCGTCATTACTCATAAAGTTTGTAAGATTTCCTTCCAGAATTAATATGATGACGATCGCCCGAGGACCGAATTTTCGATAAATTTGCCACAGCCATTCCATTTTTAAGATTTCACTTAGATGTAGTTACTGTTGTTTAGTGAGGCTTGACTATTGTTTAAATTTGTAGCCAATTCATTATATACTTCACGGTCTCCCCTAGTACGAAATTCTGATGATTACAGAGGACTCGCCCTGCCTAAAGACCTTCCGAGTCATTATATTTGTACGGTTTTTCTCTAATATGTATAACTGTGATATTTGCTTATCAATGAAGAATGGATCAAAACTTTCCCATCTTTATTGCAAATGTTGGTTTTGATACCAAGACAGATTCTTTCCAGATGTGAAAACTAACTTGATCGTACTTATAATGTGCATCCTCAGTTTTAATCTCTATGGGTCACCCTGATGTAACTGAAAGCTTAGTCCGATATTTTAAAACAAATCATTCCATGCATTTGTTTCCTGAACGTGCTTTAAAAAAAGGGGAGGCAGGGAGAGGAGAAGGGGGAGACTAGAAGAGTATACCAAATCTTTTTGTTTCGTGGCATTTCTGTGGCTCCATTCGCCAGACATATATATGGGAAAAGACACATTTAAAAACACTTGCATGGTCCAACACAATTGTTGGAGAGCCCAATGTGCTTGAGAGCTTTGAGCACTGTCCATCTGGAGTTCCTGGGACTGACCATGATGGCCTGTATATACCCCAAAGGCGGATTGCTGGGCACTCTGAGGATACGGTACAAGTTCACATCTTAAATCATTGAAGAGATATTTCAGCCCCAAAGCTGCCATTGTCTGGGGGACTCCCTCAGAGTGAACGGCGAAGGTATTGACTAAAGTCAAGCGCTTGACGATCAGATCCGTGGACTTTAACCTCTGTACAGTGAAATAAAGGTAAATATGATAAAGAAGAGAGAAATTCCCCGGGATTGCAACTGCAGAAGGTAGTCCTCATTGCCAGGTCCCTGTAGGACATCCTGCTGCTTTTCTAGGACTGATGCTCATATTTGTCTTGCCACTTGTGACAGCATGAGGTTAAGTGAAACAAATTGTACAGAGAGAGACAAATACTGTATAATTTCACTTACATGTGGACTCTAAAAAGAAACAAACAACAACAAAAACTGAGACAGGAACAAACTCACAGATACAGAGAAAAAACCGATGGTTGCCAGATGGGAGAGGGGTGAGAAATTGGACAGAAAACGAGTTTAGACGTACAAACTTCCACTTATGAGTCACAAGGATGTCATGTTTGGCATAGGGAATAGAGTTGATGGTAGTGTAATAACTACACATTAAGAGATGGTTACTACATTTATTGTGGTGATCACATTGTAAGGAATATAAATGTGGACTCACTATGCCAGACACCTGAAACTAATATAATATTGTATGTCAACTATAATCAAGAACAAATTTTTTAAAAATTAAGGATAGAATAAGGTATCAAGAATTGATATTGAAACGATTCAAAAATAATTTACACAACACAATGTGTATGGGTTTGGAAAACAAGAGGATATGAAATTTTCTAGGGCAATGGAATTTACCAAGATTAACACTTATTTAGATCGGAAATCTAAACCAAATAATATCCATGCATTATAAAAGAAGGCCTCGCAAATAAGGTTACGTGAGCAAGTGATTTAACAGAGGTATCCTATAGTGATTTGGAATGTCAGATAAACCAAATCTTACACAATTCAAGAACATCAAAATGAAAACACTACTTCCAAAGATGGTTCGGAACGCAAATGAACATTGATACCGAAACCTTCCAAATGTTGTACCAGACAGAATATTACAAGAAAAAAATAAATTAAATCATGCCCACTTACACATATCTCTGCCTACAAATTTGTAAGCTAAAATACAAATACCGATGTGCCGTATACATAATTGCCAAATATAGTTTATGTCTGAAATTCAGGAATGATTCAATATTAGGAAATACATTTATATAGTGAATCATTTTTATAGGGTGAAAAGAAGTCACATGACTGTGTTCATGGGTACAAAAATTTATTTTGTAAAATTTAATATGCATTAATATTAAATTAAAATGATCAAATATTAAGAATTGATGGATTTTTTCACCGAGATATAATTGACATGACATTAGTCCCGGTGTACTACATAATAATGCAATATTTGTATGTATTTTGAAATAATCACAATAAGTCTAGTCAACGTACATCACCATACGGAGTTACAAAAATTGTTTATATTGTGATGAGAACTTTTAAGAACTTCTCTTTCAGCAACTTTCAAATACGCAATACAGTATTGTCAATGAGAGTCACCATGCCATACGTTACAGACCCAGGACTCACTAATTTTCCAGCTGAAAGTTCATACCTTTCGACCCCATTCACGCCTTTTACCCAAGCCCCCACTCTGACAACTGCCAGTCTGTTCTCTGTAACAATGAGCTTTGGGGTATTTGTTGTTGTTGTCATTTGTTTGTTTTTAGATTCCACATAAAAGTTTGAGATCATATGGTATTTGTCTTTCTCTGTCTTACTTATTTCAATTTGCATAATGCTGTCACGGTCCGTCCATGTTGTCACAAATGACAAGTTTTTCTGTGTGTGTGGTTAAATAATATTCCATTTTATAAACACACACACACACACACACACACACACACCACATTTTCTTCATTCATGTATTGATGGCTGTTTAGATTGCTTCCATGTCTTGTCATATTGTGACCGTGTTGCAATGAACATGGGGTGCAGATAACTTTTGAAGTTAGTAATCTAATTTTCTTCAGATAAAAACCCAGAAGTGTGATTGCTGGATCTAATGATAGTTCTATACTTAATTTTTAGAGGAAACTCCATACTATTTTCTGTGGGTTTTTTTTTTTTTTTCGAACTGGACAGACGGTGCATTTGCCCTACTCGAGCGCAGTTTTGTTTGCATATTCATGTGCATACACATGTCTCAGCGCTACTCATGGGAGGCTTTAGGGAGATCTCGCTATTGTCAGAAGCTTAGCCAAGGCAATTTAAAGTAGCAGAAGAATTGGAAATAATGATGGGAAACCCAATTTGAAGATGATATGATTATATATCTAGTAACACAAAGGAATAGAAAGGGAAAAAATCTGATATGAAATATGGTTTATTAAACTAGTACAATGTAACGCTGACCCACAAAAATAATTGCCTTTCTCTGTATAACTAACAATCATCTATGAGATGCACTGGAAGATGGCGTATGATAAAAAATAAAGTAAATAAAAAACATGAAAACACCTAGGCGACGTGAAATTGAGCTGTGCACGTGATCGCAATGATTTCTTAGACAAAGTGCTGGCACCATGTTCTTCCTTTTATTTGCATCTCTCTGAAAATCCTGCTCCTGTGCTATGTGTCTCATTTTTGTCTCTGCTCATGAATTATATGTTGGTGTATTTCGATAGTCTGAAAATAAGGAAATACATGTTTTTTGGTAAAATGACTTCTCATGGAAGTTCTCAGAGAATGCAATGGGACACACGTGCCCTTACACGTCAGACCTTAGAGTTTCCTGGTTACTTTGTTGCAATGTTACAATGCCTCTTCAAATGAGTCCATGTTTACAAGTGTCTGCCTGTGTGGCTGGGAGGAGAGAGTAGCCTACCTCCAAGGTCCCTTTGGAGAAGCTATCTAGAAACTTGTAATTGTTTTGTTTTGTTAAATTTCTTTGTAATTAGCCACTGAAAATAGATTTCAGAAACATTCTCTCTCTCCAGCATGTGCTCTGATGGCTGCTACTGAAGAGGAAATCTGAGGAATTTCATTGAAAACTAATCAACTTTCTGCTTCTGTAAATATGCTTGTTTTCTGCAAATAAGCTTACTGCATGCAAAGCCTCCTGGAAAAGCTCCCTTGCACTTTGCTCGACTTGCAAGTGTAACTGTTTGTACCCTAGCAGCTCAGGCTTTCTGTTGTGACAATTTGTATCTGTCAGCAGCCTGTAACGACTCCCGGCCTTACCAATGTTACTACTCGTACTCGCCATAGCAACTCCTGTCATTTGTAAAGATTTGAGTTCAAACTGACCAATTAGCTTGTGTAAAAATTCTGATATACAAGCAATATTTCAACTGAGCCTACTGCCCAGATCTTCAGAGCACGACTAGCTCGTCTGGGACGGTACATAATAAATTTGAATTCTCCTTCTCTCTGAGTTACTTCTTGGTTTTTCATTGGAGTGGGCTTTGGAGCTTTTGGGATATTTTCCCACGACACTATAGCTGAAATGACAAATGAGGTCCTGGGGAAAGGCGATGTTACAGAATCACTAACCCATGTGTCAGGGTCCAGCAGACTCCTTCCCGCATGTGCACTGGCTGTTGTAACCATCGCAGGAGCCCACTATTCTGTCAGCAGGAAGTTGGGTGTTTTCGATTTCCCTTGAGAGGCAGAATCTGTAATGAAAGTGGAGCTACATGAAGTCTGGGTAAGTGATCATGTGGAAAAAGTGATGCTTCTGGGTGAACTAGGTCCAATGTCAAGGCCACGTAAGAATAAGGAATAATTGCTGTGACATGAGCCCGGGTGGTAATGGCAGATGGGGTCCTACAGTGCCCACCAGTGGTGGCTCCTAATTTAATTTCGTGTAATTGACAATGGCAGTCATTTTGGTGTTTAAGTGATCGTGAAACCTGATTTTTAAGGTGCTTAGCAACTGTAGTCCTCAGATCAATCTGCTGTTCCGTCAGCCTCTACAGGAATTACAGACTAAATTTCAGGGTTACTAATGTTGTGCTTGTAACACATTCATGCTTTAATAAAGAACAGGATGAAGCTATAAGGACATACAATACTGTGTAGAATCAGTGTATTCAAATCACAGTTGCTGGAATAGAAGTGTTTTCTCTAACTGGTGTCAGTACTTGTGTTTCTACTGAAAACACCTGCGGTCTGTTGATAATGGAGCATTTCCCTCTTGAAGTTAAGGAAAAGGAAACTTTATAAATAAGTTTCAGTTAAGGAAATTTCAATTAAGCAACTAAGGAAAGGGTAACCTTATAACTACATATTCAGACACTAGCTGTCAAAATGAATTTATCTCAGCGAGATTGTATTGATATAAAAAATATTCTAATATGGAATCAAAAACTTTACTGCTGCAATTCATAAAACACACAAGAGGAGAAATTACGACACACTGTAGAAATACAAAGGATCATACAAGAATACTATGAAAGAATATAGAACACGAAATGTAATAACCTAGAAGAAGCGTATAAGTACTTAGAAAGATACGACCTTCCTAGACTGAATCAAGAAGAACTGGAAAATCTAAATAGACTGATCGGCAGTATGGAAACTGGAACGATCATCAAAAACATGCCAGAATGTAAAATTCCATGACCAGATGGCTTTACCAATGAATTCTACAACAAAACGTTCAAAGAAGATTTAATACCTATTCTCCTCAAACTCATCCAAAAAAATCAAAGAGGAGGCAACACTTTATAACTCATTTTATGAGGCCGATATTACCCCGATACCCAAAGATAACACGAAAAAAGAAAACTATAGACCAATATCTCGCATATTGATGCAAACACATTTGTAAACGCAGATGCAAAGATTCTAAATAAGATACTAAACCAAATACGGGAACACGTTGAAACAATTGTACACCACGATCAAGTGGGCTTCATCCCAGGGGCGCAGGGATAATTCAACATACACAAATCGATTAAAGTGATACACCACATAAACAAATCATAAAATGAACAGTTAGTTGCCTACAAGGGAGCACCCGTAAGATTGGCAGCTGATTTCTCAAAAGAAACCATGCGAAACAGAAGGGCTTGGCACAAAATAACGTTGCGATGAAAACCCAGGATCTACGACCAAGAATACTTTCTCCAGCAAAGCGTTTGTCCTCTTAGTGTCAAAGGACAGATAAAAACCTTCCCAGACAAAAATAAGCTAAAGGAATTTATCAACACCAAACCAGTATTACAGGAAATGTTGGAGGGACTTTTTATGAAAAAGAAAAAAAAAAAGCCATGTGTCCAAAACAGGAATAAAAAATGACATTCCTATCAAATGGAAAAGAGTTAAGTACTCCAACTGAAAGCTATAGTGGCTGAATAGATAAGAAAACAAGATCCCTACATATGCTGCCTACAAGTGACCGCTTCAGATTAAAAGACACAGAGACTAAAAGGAAGGGAATGGAAAAAGATATGGCCTTGGTGGACCTAGAGGACGTTGCACTGAATGAAATAAGTCAGATAGAGAGGGACAAATATTGCATGATTTCATGCGCATGTGTAATCTAAGGAACAAGATAAGGAACAACAAAAACGGAAATAAACTCATAGATACAGAGAATTTGGGGCAGGCACTAGATAGGAGGTGGGTTGGGGGAACAGAAAGAAGGGCAAAAGTGGTTAAAAAGTACAAATGGATAATTACAAAATGGACATGGAGATATAAAGTGCAGCATATGGAAAATAGTTAATAATGTAATAAATTTGTAAGGGGGAATAGTTAATGGGGTGATCCCTTTGAGATATGTGGATCTTAATCAGTATGCTATACAACTGAAACTAATATATTACTGTATGCCAACTATAGTGGATGAAAAAAAAAACTCATGGAATGGTACAATGTAAGTATCAACAAATAATTGTCTATTATATTTCAATAAAGCTGGGAGAAAACAAACGAACAAACAAACAAACAAAAAGGAGTAAATACAATAGGGAGAACCTGTGAGAAATGATTATAATGTAGAGATTAGGAGTCCTCGCTCCTAGTCTCATAGCTATGTGATCTGGGCTAAGTTTCCTCGTGTGTAAAGTGGAAATAATACCGGAGAGTTTAATCGAGATGATACCTATAAAGAACTCGGTTTAGTGCTTAGTTCATAGTAGTAAATGCATGGTCATTTCCATTCATTCCTTCAACATATACTTATTAGACACCAGGTATATGCCAGGCATTCTGCTGCCTAATAGGAATACAACAGGAGCAAGATTCTTGTCGTGGAACTTAGTTTAGTAACAAGGAGAGAAAATTAAACAGTTAATTACAAGAAAGTACTGTAGAAGTATGGGAGCACATAATCATTCTTAAAAAGGGTGTTGAGGGAGGTAAGCCAGACAAAGCTTCTTGGAGGACATAAATTTGAAGATTAGAAATGCAGGAATAGATAGATGGTTGGGCAGGAAACAAGACAGCAGAGTATTCCAGACAGAGGAAGTGTATAAAAATGGCTTTAGGTTTCCTTCAGATTCAGATGGGCATATGCTTTTCTCATCTTCATTTCTAGCCATTTTCTTTATGTCTGGTTCTCACTTTCCTCTGTTTATGCACATTGTTTTCATTTTGATAAACCATTATTTACTTAATTGCTTGGATATTTCCCCCTCAGCATTCAGATTTCTCCTTGTACTTCGCTTCTTCCGGGAAGTGTTTTCTAAGTATAAGAGGCACTCTCTCATATGTTCGTTCACCTTCTTGGCACATAGCACACTTTTCTCTCTGCTCCAATAAATTGTAACTTGTGAGGGGCAGGATCTAGCTTGTCTTTTATCCATGATATCTAGCTTAGTACCGTCACATAGCGGGTATTTGAAAAATGTTTCTTGGGGTCTGTTAAAAAAAAAAAAAGGTGAAAATAACACTAATTATGCCAAACTACTTCAAACTTCAAGTCCGTCTTATTGTCAAATATTGCAAGAAATGTATCTTGCACTTTTCTGCTTTAACTCTTAGGTTTTAGCTGTGTCTTGTACAAAAATCTAATTGAATATGGCCAATGTTTGCCTTTACCAGGAGCAATGAATATATGTGTATAAAATAGCAATGGATATATTTGGGTTTGGAATTATCAACCTACTACGTGTTCTTCATGACACTCGTTCTATTTTCTTATTCTTTCTCCTAATTTTTTTGCTAATTTTTCAAATTATTGCACATTTTGCCTGTTTTTGAAGGTTGTATTTCCAGTATCTCTTCAAACTAGACATTGCAGGATACTTTTAAAAAATAATCACGGTGTGAACTTATTGAATACTTTTTAACTTCTACCTTAACATTATAAGGGGGTAATGGCATTCATCTAGTCACATCCTACCAACTTTCTCTTTAATTGCAGATATGTATTTTTTAAAACTCAATGTATATGCACAGGTCATACGTGGATGGCTGAATGACCTTTCGCAAACTGAACGCACCTCCGATACACTTCCTACATCAAACGATGGAACATTGTCAGCTGCCAGATGCCTCCTCCTCTGCTCCCAGTCACTATCCTTAATGGTGACCCCTACGGTGACACCTAACATTGAATCTCTTTCCCTATTTTGTAATTTATGTAAATGGAATCGTATTGCATGAATTCTTTTGTATTTTGATTTTTAACTACCATATATTGTTTATGATTTTATTGCCGAGGAGTGATGATTCTGTTTGGCACTACTAGGGATAATGCTTATGTCTGAATTCTACAATGTGTTTCGATGTGATGTACAGAAATTTCTTTTTGATATATACCTAGCAATTATATTGTTGTGTCACAGCGTAATAGGCAGAACGCAGAGGTATTGCGGGTTAGGTTCCAGACCACAGCAGTGAAGTTAACATCACAATAAAGTGAGTCACAGTAATTTTCTGGTTTCCCACTGCAAATAAAAGTTATGTCTCTAATATACTGCAGCCTATTAAGTGCGCAATAGCGTTATTCTAAAAATACAATGTACATACCTTCGTTAAAAAACACTTTATTGCTAAAAAATGCTAACCATCCTCTGAGCTTTCAGGGAGTTGTCATCTTTTTGCTGGTGGAGGGGAGGTCCTGACTCGATGTTGATGGCTGCTGACTGGTTAGGGTGGTGGCTGCTGAACGCTGGGGTGGCTGTGGCAGTTTCTTTAAAGAAGACAAAATGAAGATGGCCACATCGGTAGGCTCTTTTTTCATGACCGATTTCTCTGGTGCACATGATGCTGTTTAACAGCATTTTACCCACAGTACAACTTCCAAGATTGGAGTCAAGCCTCTCAAACTCTACCGCTTCTTTATCAACTAAGTTTATGTAATAGTCTAAAACCTCTGTTGTTGTTTTGACAGTCTTCACAGCGTCTTCACCAGGAACAGGTTTCATCAAAAGAAACCACTTTCTTTGCTCATGCATAAGACAAGGGCACCAATGAACTTGCATGAGCCGCAGTTGCCACAAACCTTCATTTGTTAAATAAACACGATATCGGCCAAGTGCAGTAAAGCAAAACGCAATAAGATGAGGTATGCCTGTATATCTTTTCAGCTTTAGGAGAGATTGCCAAACAGCTTCCCAGAGTGTGTGCATGAATTTTACACGCAGCAGCAGTTGCTGAATTTTTTAGTTTATTCACAACCTTGTCAACACTTGACATTTTCTGTCGTTTTCATTTTAACATTCTGGTTATTGTGTAATAGTACCAGGTAGTTACTACTTGCATTTTGTTGATAAGCAAGAAACTTGAACATCTTATGCCATAGAGTAAACCCTTTTAAGAAATGTTTATTTTATCCTTTTTGTTTCAGTTGTGTTGCCAGTATATCTCTTATTGATTTATAGGAGATACCTGTGTATGTTGAATATTATTCTCAATGGATGTAATATCATTCTATCTATGCATCTACCTACCTAATAACTGTCTACCTATGTAGGCGCCTTTTGATGAGGAAAATCTCTTAATTTTAATATAATCTAATTTGTCATTTCCTCCATTATCGTTCAGATGTTTTGTTCTTTTGGAGAAATCTTTTCCTATTCTTGGATGACAAAGATAGTGTCCTCACTCTTGCTGGGGACACTCAGCTGACCTGTCAGATGTGTTAGAACAGGGATTCTCCACGGTTTGACAGTTCTCTCAGGGTTTATTTTCAAAAGTTTTTCCAGGAAGCAAAATGAGAATATTTTTATCACACATTTGGTCGAAAATCGAGTGGAGACAGTCTAAACACACAACAATGAAAATGACATAATTCTGATGAGGAAAGACTGAAGACATTGTGTGATACCATAATATATGTTTGGTGGTTCACAAAGTAGTTTATGACCCACGATAGAAATAAAGTAGTTTTTGACCTATAAAAGAAATAAAGCAGGTGATAATAAAACATTTAGAGATAATCAGAGGGTTATTTAAAAGGCAATGTACACATGATAGTGTTTCCATAGACAGTAACATGAGAAAGACGTACATGTCCACAAGATGTGGTACCATAGCAGGGCTTTTTTCCCATTGACTTACCAATATTTTCTCATCTTTTAAAAGTAAATGATCGAAGGTAAATATTTAAAAGTTAAGCATGACTATGTGTCAAATATTCTGAGAACATTTATTCTTTCTCACATTTCCTTCAAACGGAGTGTTCTATACTCCATGCATTTTGCTGCTGATGAACTTAGTAATAAGTGAATATTTTCCCTTGATATCTGTGCTCCGAATTTTTCCATCAAAGCAATATTTAGAAGTGTTTGTTCTAAAGGGTAAGGTGAATCGTCCTTTGTGAGCTTTGCTATTAAGCTATGCCTATTCCAGTATTACATTATTTTCTTATTTGCATTGAAGCTTTTTATTAGATCATAAATAGAGGTGGTAAGTAAAAACAGATTTGAAATTTAGACAAATAAAAATACAACAAAGAGCAAAGCCCCCTATTTGTCTCAACTTTTTATCATTCTCCCTTTGGCAGACCCGTAAGCACAGTTCCTGGTGTGCCCTTCCAGAACTCGATGGGTACAGCAATGTATCTACCTGTGCATTGGGGGGTGGGGTGGGGGGCGAGTGACTCATGGTGTAGAGGTGGCAGAAACTGTGGGGACAGGTGGTCCAAGTTGGAATACTCATGCAGCCACTGCTTGTGTGACATTAGGTAAGTGATTATGCTCCGTGTCTCACTTTCCTCATGTGGAAAATGGATATTACATCAAGAGTACCTAGTACAGTGTTATTATAAGAAATGCGTTAACGTTAGTCAAACATCTAGCGCAATGCTTGTAACATGGCAGGCATCATGTAAATGCTGTTTAGATTTTTGAAATATCCTTTGGTTTGCATAATAAAAATACTATTTAATTACTTGCATTATAGCATGGTATTTTGGAGATGTTTTCACACGAGGATTGACGGAGTTGTCTCAGCTTTTTGGGATTGTCGCAATACTTGACTACACTAAAGTTTCTTGAACTTGTTTCCTGCTTATTGGTCATTTGGATTTTTCATGTTATTTGCACTTGTAAACCCACATGGAGTAGACAGTGTGAGTGTGGACGGAGAGACCCTAATGTAATAAATACACATTCAGATTTTGTCTAAAGTTTCTTTCTGTAAATGAGAACGGTTAATTTTAATTGGACGGTAAGCCCAGTATGACAGCATGTATGTCCATATTGATACATTCCTATATGTTAATATGTAATGGCATGTCCTATCCCAAATTACATAAATACCCCTAGAAGACATGCAAATTGTTCCATCTGGAGATCAAAGTAGTGTTGGGCAAGGGATAACTAGTGGAGACTTTTATTTTAGTACTTAAATATTTTATAATAAAACATAAGTGTAATTGTTTTCAATGACAAATATTACAATATAGCCCTGAAACTATTACTAATGGTTACCTCTTGGGATAGCTTCTTACAAGGAAGAAGAAAAAAGGACTACTTCAAATATAATTTGTGTTACTATGTTTTATTTTCTTACAATAAAGCAGATGCTGAATTTTAGAAATACCACAATAAATAAAAGGAGTTTCAGCCTATCAGATTTTCGGTATAAATTCTTTAAGATGAAGCAAAGCTTGGTATTAAGACAGCAACAGACATTTATTTTCATCGCTAAGTATTGGGGACGAGTAAACATCTGCTGGACCCCCTAGGGTAACTCTGTAACTGGCCTCACAGAAAAGGCTGGGAATTGTTGTTCCCCCTAAATTTTACCTGCACTCCTATATTGTATAATCAGCTTAAGGGGCTTTCAGGAGTACTTTTTACACACAAGATTCCTGTCTGCTGAACTAAAAGTTTTTGAAAACCAAGAGTAAATTGTGAATCAACTGCAAATGAGGCAATTGAGTAAAGGAATGAATTTTTGGCTTTCGCTGTGCCTTGTTCATCCCCCCATGTCCATCCCGCTCATCTTCCGCCTTCGTCTTCCTGCAACCTCAGACGTGCTCTGTCCCACATCGTTCATCTACTAGATCACCTTCCGTGTCCTCGACTTCTACCTGCCCCTTTATTGCCACACAATCATCTAAGACATCCATGTTGCCACATCAGCTCTAGTCTATGCCATTTGGACTTTCATCCCACTAAGAAGTCTATCCCAGCATTCCAAGAGTGTCAGGTTTATAACTCTACCCTTCCTTCAACCCTGTGCCAGCCTTCCTCCTCGCCCTATATCTGATCCTGCATTTCAGTGACCCCAGTGCAATTACTGCATTCCTTCTGTTGCCAGCTCTCCTGTGGTGAGCATGCCCCATCCACCCCCTTTTCTCATGACCGAGCCCCATTACTCTTCGAGTCTGTAATTGTAGCCCTTTTTCCTGGGTCCTTTAGCTCACTGCTGCCCTCTGATGCCCCTGTCCCCTCAACCCCTCCCTTGTCCCACGCCATTTGTCCACATGTGTCCATTTCCCCTGCAAGCTTCATTTCCTTTTGCACCCTCCCCAGCACCCCCAATTCCACATGCACCTTATTTTCTGCAACTATACCTCCTCCACAGGCTACCTTTGCCCTGTATCCCCTTCTTACTGTGCACTCTACCACACACCCACCTGCCTGAACTCTCCAACTTTCTCACCGTGTTCCCTGATTCAAGGGGCAAAGCTGACAGCAGATTTATAACCAGGCATATTGAACATTTTCCTTGTGGGATATTTCGGTGGGCAGTCCAGAGGGGAATCACTCCAGGTCTTTGGTGTTTTCGAGCAGGTCTAGAGGTGCAAACTAATAGATAAATCCGTTGTTTCCACATTATATGGTCCTTGAAAATCTGATGAAGCAATCACGGCCCCTACCATTCAGAAATATTTGGTCTACCGTAAGTGGTTAAATGGTTGAATTCAGGATTGTGGGGTCAGTGAGAGGAAGGAGACTTGGGCTTCATTGGGGCCAGTTTCCTTTCTCTGTTGTGTGAGTATTGATATCCCTCCCACCCCCCGATGGGTCATCTATGTACAGAAGAGTTTTCGTTAATATTTTTTAACCTTTTAAATAATACAATAGATTCTAATATAATTTTCCAGAAAATTCTAAGGTTTTAAATTAAATTACTTGTTACTTTCTGATATGAAAGGCACAAAAGTGTCTTAAATAGATTAAAATTATACGAACTCTGGGAATTAGTCTCTGTTGAGCAGGCTTTGAAAAGATGGGAGTATGTGTGTGAGGGACATTAAACTACTCTCCCAGAAAATTCAAACACACAACACGGTATCATTATCCATAGTCCTCAAACTGTATATTAGATCCCCAGACTTACTCATCTTACATAACTGAAATTTGAAATGTTTTGACCAACGTCTGTCCATTTTCCCCACCTCAGACCCTGGAAACCACCATTTTCCTCTTTGCTTTTATGAGTTTGACATTTTAAATTCTAGGTAAAATTGAAATCATGCTATCACTCTCTTTGTGTGTCTAGCTTATTTCACTTAGATAATATCCTCAAGGTTCATCGATGGAGATGCTTATGAAATTTTTTAAAGGACAATATTATTCAAATCCATTCCTTCCATCCTTTCCCCTCTCCCCCTTCCCTTTTGCCCCTCTCCCTCTCCAGTTATATACATCACATTATTCAAAACGTGTTCATTCTAATCACCAGGAAAACTATACTGAGATAGTTTTCTAGAATGGCTCAATTCAAAACGGTGGTAACACTATGCATCAGCGAGAACGTGGAGGAATTAGAATTCTCATATGTTGCAGACAAGGAAAGTACAACACATATTCACTTTGGAAAACTGATGGGCAGTTATTTATAATTTTAAGCACTTACTACACTTTTACAAAAATAAATTAATTAGACAGTATAACGAAAAATCCCTCTGGGCCACTACTCTACACTCCCTTTCTGTATGCCTACTATCCACACATATTTAGCTTTTGTTCTATAAGGTCATTTAAAAAAAAATAGGAGGGAGAAATGAAGTGCTTCTGAAACAGGTGTGAGAGAGCAAGATCAGTATCACCAAGAAAGACTTACAGATGTCATTTCGTGGGCCCCCTTCAGACCTACAGAGGTGTGCGGTCTTAGAGTGGGCCCTGAACCCCAAGGGATCTGCACACTCATGCAAGCTAAATAGTTCCCATCTGGGTTCCTACTAGATCATGTGAGGGGTTTTAAGACATGACATCACCTGAGCCCAACACCCCACAGATTGGACAATTGGTCTGGGTGGAGCATCATTGTTGTGTTAACGAGTTGTTCCAGATGATACTAAGGCGAGGCCACCGATTGGTAGAAGGGTTCCTGCACACATTTGTGAGAGATGGGAACAGGCTTTGGTCAAGGGCAGGTAATAGGGTGCAGAGGGCTATGGGGGGACAGGAGAGCAGCCCTCATTCTCATTGCCGTGGGAATCTTTGGACGTCTGTGGAAGGGAGAACATGGGTAGACAGGAAAGAAAAAGCTCACAGTTTGGTCTTTACATAGGAGCTCATCATCCCTGACTCTCTCCTGCAACAATGGACAGGAATGGGTGGCCTTTTTTGGCATGTCAAGGTTCTTTTGCTCGTGAATGTGGCGAAAGCAGGTGAAGGGGTTGTGTCGATGCCCCTAAATGCACATTCTCAAGATGCTGCCATGGTTCCTCACATACTATTCCGCGAGCAAACGACTTAGAGTAGTAGCAGGATGAGGATGAAATGACAGCTTCCCGGGTGCAGGTTCTGCCCTGGGTCAGAGGCTCTGTCTACTTTTCCTCCAAAAACCTGTGGGTTTAGAGTCTGTGACCTCTGATTCCCTACTACTGACGTTCCTGCCCAGAGAGGTTGTCTTCATCGACTTGTTTTCTTTTCTTCTTATGAGAGTCAAGGTCAGCTCTCTAGAATACTTCTGTTCTTTGTCCCAGAGCCTTCTCTGCAATATTGCTTATCAATTAATTAAAAGTTCAAATGTGTACTTTTTACATAATTTATTGTGAGGTGACTAATGTGAAATAAATTTGTTTTCATCATTTCATCAACTTTTCTTGACCAATTCTTCATTTTTCTTTTCAAAATGTTGCACGCCACACCTCTGAGGCAAAGAAAGATTTTTAAACACCACAGCTAAGGACTTGACCTTTCATCTGCAGCTACTTATATCTTTGTTGAATGCAGTTATTCTCGTGGTGGTTTCAGTCATTCTCTATGATAAGACGTTCAACATGACAACCTTCATTCATCTTCAGCTCATAGACTCTTTTGCACCTCGAGGAGCCCATCATCTGGCTCTGCAGCCCAGGCTGCATGGTCCACAATGCACGCATGGCCAATGGTGTCTCACGTGCCTTCTGTTCTCTGCTGCCCAGGGCAAAGAAAGCAAGGTAACTGGCTTTTGAAGTAGAGGCTTTAATCTATCAGGCTTTGTCCCTGTAAACGTTCATTACCTGCCACAACTATGTCACAGACATACTCTATTTCCTCACTTTTTGTATTTTCAAGAAAGTTTATAAGAATCATATGAGTAACGTATGTTCAAGTATATTAAATTTCTATTGGACGTCTCGGCACAAATGATATGCAAATTTTTTCGAAGAAATGAAAGACTAAGCAGCAATAGCGCTAACTTATTTCGTGTTGTCCATCCACTCAGGTAGGTGGGAATGAAGGATGCAGATGACACAGATGAGAGGGCCAAACGTCACGGAGGAAGCCGGACCTTAAAATGTCAATTGGGGTGCTCTGCTTCAGTGGAAAGGATCTGAGAAGCCCATGTTTCTTTCTGTTGCTATCACAGAGGGACATGTCTCTTCGACATGTCCCTTGTTCTAACATCTTCTAAGGATTCTCCACCTTTTCCTTGATGTCCGTCGCACTCCAGAGGGGGCCAACATCCTCCCCTTGGCCTGTGCGTGCCAGCGGGGTCCGCCTGCTCTTCTTCCATTGCTTTGGGGCCTGGGAGAGTCTGTGCACATGCTGAGCAATTTTACGATGAGTTATTTTTTAAGTTCTGCTCTTGCCTCATGTGTCGATTTTGTGAAGAAAGTAGTGGAGATCCTGTAAGGTGGTGAAGAAATCCCAGCAGCACTGGGAACACGTGGCATATATTCTCTGCTTTATAATTTCTAATCCTAAGGAGCCTTCAAACATGACCCTATGAAGTTCAGATTCAGTAGTTTCGTCACAACATAAGGCACCTCGATCAAACGAGGAAACCATTTTCTGTTTCACTGCAAAATGTCCTTTTGCTTTGTACAAACGGACATGAGGAATTTCAAGTCCGTGTTCCCAATTCCTCCATGTTAGAATAGGTTAATGTATCTATTTCCCTCACAGAATTTGTCGATATTACAGAGGGGAGCTTAGAACATTGCCCACCAAAGTGGAAAGTCTTCCCTGTTATCTGATTTCTTAATGACTATTTTTTATTATGCAACCTTTTTCCGTTCCAAGCTGCCTGGGTCACGTGAGGAAGCCTATGCTCCCCAATCAAAACAGCTTTAATCACCGTCTCAAGAACAGGGATTCCACAGACTGATTATCAGAAGCTTCCAAGAGTCACAAGAGAAAATGCAGAGATACACAAATGTAGCCAGCAATTTTCAGAAGTTTTTTGTAGTTCTCCAACAGGGCGTCTTTGCTCAAGGCCCTCTGTGATGGGCCCAGACATTGTCGCTCCTCCCCAGGGAAACCGTTGGCCACAGTTGTGAATGTCAATTGTCCCTGAAAGAAAAACACAGTTCACCCAGTGGACAGGGAAAGAGTTCTTATTTTGACACAGAGAGGCAGAGACAGGCAAAAATTAACTTGTTCAGCAAGTGTTCTGACTGATTCATGATAGATAATTTGGAGGAACTTATAGCTCTCCATTTGTTTTTAACTGAAATTTAAATAATATAAAGTTGGCCAAGTTAAAAGTACGATTTAGTGGCAATTCAGTCTATACCATTCATAATATTATACAACTATCACTTCCAGTTCTAACGTATTTTTATCGGCCACTAAGGAAATACTTTAGGCACGAACCAGCTGCTTCATTCCCCTTCCCCCACTCCCTGGACACCACTCATATACTTTTCGCCTCTATGGATTTACCTATTCTGAACATTGCTTGCAGGTGGAATCAAGTTTAATGTTGAGTCTTGGTCTCCGCGGTGAATGGGCACTAAAAAAGAAAATGCTCTTTTGTTGGTGTCAGTATGAACTTGCCTATTCTACCGAGAGAGAGCTCTTTATTTCACGTTCTAGTTCATAATCCATCCCCAGACAACTGCCAATTTAACTGATTACATTAGTTCCAATTGCAGAAATATTCCTGGGTCCCTGCTCCCCCCGCCCTCCCGGCCCCGCCCCGCCTTGGCCACAACCCAGTTCCCGCTGGGTTGCCTCAGCTTCACCAGCAGAACCTGCATGCAACCAACTCTCAGAAATTTTTGAATTAAACCGTTTCCCACTTAGGAGGAAAACGTAGTTTCCAACATAAGTGGCTCACATAACTCTAACATTTTTTCTTTAAACTGTTAGACATAACTTAAAATGGGGAGACAGCCCCGGAACGATGAAGCCCCGCCAGCACCACGCCATTTCACCCTTTTCTTTTCAAATCGTTTCGAACACTGCACACGATCAGCCTCTCACGCGTCCAGCGTCCGGCTGTTTGACCGCCGCCCCTACCACGCCTCTACCTCTGCCGGATTTCATTTTTTCACCGCGGTCAGTAAGCAGGCGTGATCTAACTCTGGCCCCGCCCCTTCCAGCTGTAGCTCCGCTCTGGTCCCGCCCCTAAGCCTATTTTCCCGGTCCCCTTCATGGTCAGCGCGCAGGCAAGGCCTTCCTCTAGGTCCCGCGCGCGGACGCTCGCTCTTCGCCCCGCGGCCGTTTCCTAGCTTTTCCCATGGGCCAGTGCGCCGGCCTGACTTCTCACCAGGTACCGCCCCCGGGGCTCCCGCTTTTCCCGTACACGCCATTTCTTGCGAACAATGGAGCGGAGATCCGGGAGCGGAGGAGACCCTGCTCAGCGTGAGTTTCCGTTTTACTACCCTAACCCTGTGTTTCACAACGCTGCTCCTTCATACAGGGGTCAGGGGTCTCCGTGGACCTTACCGTCCCCGCAGCCGGCCTTTCCCTATTTAAATTCCAGGTTTGCGTAGCGGTCGGGCGCTTCCCTTGGCGTGTGGAATGGCTCTGGTCCTGCTCACTGCTTCTCCGTCTTCGGTCCACGTAGACCCACTTGTCACCTGTTTTCCTTCGTTAAACCCTTCCCTGACCTCTCCGTGCGTCAGGCGCCCTCACAGCATTCCGTGAGGTGAATTCGCGGCCCGGCCTCGCCCTCGCGACCCCTGTGGCAGCGCCGGCCATCTCGGCCCAGGAGATGCCGCGTCCTCTCCCTGGTCTTGTGTTTCTGGAGACAGCACTCGCCACCTGAAACAGCCTCCCCGTCCGTCCTGGCGTCCCACTCAGACCTGGTCCTTATGCTCCTCAGGCCTCCCCTTCGAATCCCTTTTCTTCTGACCTTTTATTTGGGTGAGTGTCTTTGTCTTGTTCTCTGCCACCTACAGTTATTCCGTCCCACATTCCACCCTGCTGGGAATTTGCACTTCGCGAGGCAGGCATCTTACTCCATCCCACTCCTTCTGTGCGGCCCAGGGGGTCTAAAGAAGCAGGGCCCGGGACAGGGAAATAGAGAAAGTGAAGGGAGCAGGGAGAGAACAGAGGCCAATGTGGAGAATGAGTGAGGGTCTTGCAAGGAGGTAGTAGAGTGAAAGTGCGGGATGGGGTGACATAGAGGTTCAGAGAAAATTGGGATTCCCGGGGAGATGCCAGCGAGCAAATAGAGGGGCCCGTGGGGGAACAGGGGGTTCTGTAATGAATCAGGAATTCCCAACTAGGCAGTTATGGTGGGTAGTCACATCCCAGGCCTGTGACTTCTTTAAAGAAAGGTTTTCAAGTCAACCTTCTCCGTTCTTATGCATCAAGGTTAACACACCTTTGATGTGCCAGAAGTCATGTCTCTCCATTCATGACCATCCTCAAGAGCACATCATCTCCGTAGCTGTCCTGTAACCTATCCGTGCCTTGCTTTCGCTCATCTTCTTGTAATCTGCCTTATGTTCCTTTCTTAATTTCAGATGCATAAAAGAAACAGCCAAACTGTCATTCTAGGGAGCATTTGAGATTTTGCCCCCCAGCATGTGTTCTCACTTTAGCTCAAATTCTTGATACATCAGGAGAAGGGAACAAAATGAGCAGAATAGAAAAAAGAAATAAGATATGGCGGTAGATACACAGAGGGGAGGAAAATGCATAGTAGTGAAGGAGGGGTTTCACTTCAGGGTATATATCCAATGGAAATGAAATTATAGTTTGAAGAGATATCTGCACTCCTATGAGCATTACTGAATTATTCACAAGAGCAAGGTGTGGGATCAGCCTAAAAGTATTGACAGATGAATGGAGAACGTACGTGTGATCCATATATTTTTACACATGCTATGAAATACGATTCAGCCATAAAAATGAAAGGAATGAACAATATGGATGAAAGTGGCGAATATTGTGTTAAGTTAATAGAGCCACAGAGAGAAACAAGTATTGTAGGATCTCACTGTTTGTCTTGTGTAGAAATCAGAACTAGAGAGAATGGTGGTTACTAGGGCTTGCAGTGGAGGAAATGAGATGTTGGTCAGACAATACAAACTTACAGTAAGACGTCGCCATCTAAAGTACTGCATCATGAGTATATGTACTCCATATTCCATATTTGAAATTTACTGAGAGAGAAGTCCTAGTGTTCTCACCACACACTGACATAAAAAATAGTCATTGTGAGTTGATTGATGTATTAATTCATTTGTGATCGTTATTTTATGTATGTATTTCAAGTGATCACATTGTATCCCTTAAATATACATAACTATTTTGTCCATTATGCCTCAATTAAGGTGGGAAAGAACAAGCTGATGGGAGATGTGCTAGTCTAGCCTCCTCTGGGCGGAGCTAAATGGCGCTTCCCAATAGATTGCTGAGGCATTTTGCACTGACATCTTTTTGTGCCCCCTGAGTAGAAAGTGTCAGTGAAACATTTGGGTTGGGCCCAGTCTCAGTAATATTTAAAAAGAGTTTCATGTGACACTAGTCTTTATCATGGAGCAGCAAGGCTCTGGGTCCTCATTACTTGGATATGAGATGTGTAGTGAATGAGGGGGCTCTGTTCTGCACCAGGTTAAATCAGTGCCGGGTCCATGACCTCGGGGAGAGTATTGGGTTAGTTGAGGTTTCCACCGCTGCAATGTATATGAAGGCATGACCAGGAGGGCAACGTGATCTTAAGAAGGGGGAGGTGAACCTCATTTGTTGGTCTCTGATAAGCATGTATTGTCCTTGAATGCTTCCTGTGGCAGGGACAGCAGACACTCTTTTCCACATGGTGAAGTCTCCCCTGTGTGTTCAGTTTTGACACCAGAAGGGGTATTTTGATATACAGGATATTTTCAACTTTCCAGATTGACTTGTAAAAACTTGTTGCCTGAGGAAGAAGCCCAGAAAAGGAGGAGGAGGAAAGAAGGGGTCAGCAATGGCTCTTTCCCAGGTAAAGTCATATTCTCGATTATTGTGTCTGTCCTTTCCAGAATGCCCTTTGACTTACTGATCTTCTCTGACTCTGAATTGTCCTGTCTGATGTTTGTTTGTTGACATTCAGCCTGGGTCTTTCTCAGTCCTTGTCATCTCTGGTTAGATTCTATCTCACTCTTATCCAGTGACATGGGACTTGTGAAGAGGTTCCACTGGGCATTGTCTTGGGCAGGGCTTCACTCTCTTGGATTCGATTCGGGATGTAGGCACTGTTGCATCAGTGCGTTTGGGTGAAGGGGATTGTTAGGGCCATGTCTGGATGCACTGTCACCTCTTCTGTCAACCAGGATAAAAGATGGACATCACATATTGTTAGGCACAAATACCCCAGTTCTGGAAAAGGGCCAATAGTGGGAAATGTTTCTAACTGCTTTTATGATGCATTTGAAGCTAGAGGAGTGAGTCACTAACTTCAGAATCTTCATGATTGGGAATGCAGTGTAAAGTTCACAGAAAAAAATTGGTGACAGTGGATGTTTTATTCTATTATGCATTTTAAAATATGAAATGAACTGTAATTTCTGAAGGTTGCAGATTCTTTTTTTTTCCTTCCCCTCTTTTAATTCCAGCCCCCCTTCTGACCTATGGATGTTGCCATCTCCCCTTAAGAACTGGATCTCTGAAAGTGGGGCATCTCCTCCCACTGGGTTGAGGTGCACACCTGGGGCCTGGTGCCCCCGGGGCCTGGCTCACCTGGGGCATGAACCCAGGACCTTCTATGCATAAAGCAGACGTGCTAGCCACTACACTATGGAGTCACCCCAGGCTGTAGATTCTTTAGGTTATTTTTCTCACATCCATTTCTCAGAGGGTGCATTTTCAGCCTGTGCATTGTATCCTCGGAAATAAAGAAGTTATTGTTTGATGCAGTTAAGAGTCCAGCTGTATTCTTTTGTGCGTATATACTCAGTTTTCCTTGTATGGTTTGTTGAATGGACTGACCTTTCTCTGTGGTGGAGTCCTGGTGTTGTTGAAAACCATTTGGTATATATACAGGGTTTATTTCAGAGCATTCTCTTTCGTTCTATTAATTCACTTATCTGGACTCATGTCAGTATTTCACTGACCTGATTACTCTTGCTTTGTGATGTTTTTAATTTAAAAAGTGAAGCCTTTGACTTTTATTTCCAGACTGTTTTGTTTCTTCTGTTTTTTTTCTGTTTGTTTGATTCCATGTGAATTCCGGTGTTTTTTTTTCTATTTCCACCAAAATTGTTTTTGGAATTTTGATAAGGATTTCGTTGAAGCTGTAGAATACTTTGGGTAGCATGGGCATTTGAACAACTCCAATCCATGAGTTAGGGATGTCTTTCTATTTATCTGTACCTCCTTTGATTACTTTTAGTAATGTTTTGTAGTTTTCAGTAAATAAATCCTCAATTTCTTGGCTTTGTTTATTTGTATTATGCAATTGTTTATGATGCTACTATAAATTGGATTAAAAAAAATTTTTAGATTATTCATTGCAAGTTATCTAAAATAATTATCCAGTTTTAACATTTTTTTAATGTGTAATCTTTATCATTTTCTACATATAAGCTTGTTTCATGTGGGAAAGAGAATTTTACTTCTTTTCAATTTGGATGTCTTTAATTTTTTTTTTCTTATCTAATTACTCTGGCTAGGGTTCTAGTACTTTGTTGAATTGTAGTGCATACTTGCCTTTTTCCATATCTTAGAGCTAAAGTTTTCAAATGTTCATCATAAAGTATGGCTGTAGCTGTATTCTTTTCAAATATGATTTATTATGTCGAGGTAGTTTATGGAGTGTCTTGTTTCCTTCTTTTGTTGTTAGCCAATCTCTATCCTTTGATTTGTGAACTTTCACTGTTGCAGCTCTTCAATTCTGTCTATTCTTTTGTCCTTTTCTCTCTTCTGGTCTCTGCTGAGGCAAGAGCTCTGCTCAGTCCCCTTTCTTTACTGTAATTTCAATGAAAATGTATACTCTTTTTTTCCAAATATTTGGCAAAAAGTTGCTGGGTAATGACAGGTTTTTCACCAATTTTATTTTTGTTTTGATTTCTGCTTATCCAAGAATTTTTTCAAGTGCCCACAAATGTGAGAATTTTTGAAATTTTAATCTGTTAAATTGATGTGTAACACCAATAATTCTAAAATCTCGAATCCTTGTTTTATGAGTAGAATAGACCAATATTTGGCTTTTGTTAAAGCTTACATGTCCAAATGTAAATGGATAAAATTGTATTTATATGTTTCAGTAAGTCCTTTATAGAAATTGTAGTTAAGTAGTGCATATTTTCAGTTTTTATAACTTTTTTACTAGTGTCCTTTACAATGTTAAAATGAAAATAAGTACCACATGCTTTTTTACTGACCCAAGATGCTCAAATGCACACGAATAAAAATGACAATGTATAAAGTCATTCAAAGATATGTCAAGAGAGATCTCTTCAGCTAATCGATTTGTTTATATATGTGTGCATGCATGCATATATGGTTTTCATAAAGGTTTACTATTTTTTTAAAAAATATTTAAGTTTTTATATTTTTTATCAGCATATCTTAAACATATTTTATGGTCTCAATTTTCTTCTACACTTTAATGTTAATTTAACTAGAAGTAAAAATATCACATGTACATGTGTATAAGCGTGCAAATGTAATGATCTCAAAATATGCCTCAGTGTCATTAACCTTGAACTTGATTCAAATTTTCTCAGAGAATGCTTTATTGATGTACTTCTGAGGTCTTGTTACGTAAATTTAATTTTTTAGGTTCATTCTAAACCCCAACACCTGAGTTCAGGTGTTCGCTTGATCAAATCATAGAATTTAAGCTGAGCTGAGTTTTTTAGAATGTCTGTGACACATTCTCCTCTGTAAGATGGGAACAGGTTTGTCTACAGTGAGCTGTTACGTTGATAACAGGTTAAAATACATAAAGCATGTACACTAATGCACATAGGACGTGTTCAAAAACTTTTTCAACATGGCTGTTGTTCTCATCATAATTTAAGAAGTCTGAATTTTTTTAAGAGATGCTGTGGACTTTGTCATCTCTGACGATGCTGCTCATACTCTGGTTCACTTAGACAATGAATATTACTCTGTGTGTAGGACATGTAGCCCTTATGTAAAGACAGCATGGTGTTAAATTTTAATTGTAATTTCATGTATTGTTCACAAAAACGAGAGGCCCTCCCTGATTTATGTGCTATCATAACCTTTTACGGGAAAGTAATATAAAGCAACATTACAGACGTGTAACTTGCTCAAAAATTTCTGATGTGGATCTGTCAGAAAATTCTACCTGAATCGATATTACATCTCTTCCCATTCTGTGTGGAGGTAAGAACTGTCACTGTTTCCCCTTGCTGAACTGTGTTTCCTTTCAGGGACGGTTGACGCTCAGTGATGTATTCATAGAATTCTCTCAAGAAGAGTGGAAATGCCTGGCCCCAGCTCAGCGGGCCTTGTACAGGGAGGTGATGTTGGAGAGCTACCGGAACCTGCTCTTCCTAGGTGTGTATGACTTCCTCCAGGGTCAGGATATGCCTTGTGTGTCTCTTGCTTTTCTCTACATGCTTCCTAAGAGCCCCTGTTTGCGTGACTGAGATCAAAGCTTCGTTTACTAAGATATGAAAAGGTTTCATAATGTGGCATCAGGACTTTGATCTCGCCCTTTTTTCAGATGATTGCCCACATTGTGATACATCAGGAGTTGTTATCAGGCTTAGTTTTTATAAAGACCTGTGGCAAACTTAAATATCTAATTCTTTGTTTTCTGTCTTCATGTGTTAATTCAGTACATGAAGAGAGTTCGGTGTCTGCATGTGATACTGGCCCCTATGCACAGAAGGAGACGAGGAGTCTATACATTTGTGAACTGTTTTTAAGTTGTCTGTACTACTCTCATTCTTCAGTTTAACGGAGATTGGGATTCTGGCAAAACTACAGGTCTTGATGCTCCTTTCTTCTTATGTGCAGGAATTTCTGTTCCTGATCTGTATGTCGTCTCCACTTTGAAGCAAGGGAAAGCACTTTGGACTCTGGATAGCCAGTTGAAAGTAGCACAAAAACAAAATTGGTGGGAACGTATCGAAGGTATGAACACAGGTAAGAGCTTGGGAAAACAGAGAGGAGGCTGCAGCCTTCAGAGTGTTTATAAACCCTCTGAAGCGAGAAAGTTCTGAAGGCAAACATTTTATTTCTTGGTCCCTAAAAGGTAATTTTTCTTCTTTCCAACTTATGTGTCCATCCTTCAAGGTGTAAAATTTATTTTTTCACTCTCATTTGGGCTGCATTTTTAACAGATTGGGTCTTTATCATGATTGCAACACTCTTTTCTGTGGCCCTGTGATATGTTTGGTTCCTTGAGTTCTGGAGCATGGGATGGGCTGCGTCAAATGGTCTCTGTTCCCCTGGTCTCTCCCGGACTGGGTTCCATCAAATGCTCGGTTCTCATGCCATACGGAACAGAGCTGAGGCCTTACTAACCATGATTTTATGTGTTTGTATATCATCTCCAGAGAAATGTCTGCTATGTCCTTTGCCTGCCTTTAATCGAGATATGTGGAGTTGTTGATGTTGATCGTAAAAGTTATTGATACTGTGATTTATGATATAGATAAATATGCGGTCTTTGTCCTCATTTCTGCCTCGAGCTCCAAAGATTTGGAATTGCCAACCATAGAATTAGAGAGTCAGAACTACAGTTTCACCCCATGACTTCTTTGGAGGGAAGAAAGTCTAGGGATTGAATTTCATCACCAATGGCCAATGATTTAATCAGCCATTCCTATTTAATGAGACCTCCCTAAAACTCAAAAAGGAGAGTGTTCCAGGTTAGTGAATATGTGGTGACTGGGGAGAGTAAAATGCTGGGAGGGGCATGGGAGCTTCTGACCTTTCGCTCATAGGTTTTCCTATACATTTCTTTGATCTGGCTGTTCATGCCTTTATACTTTGTCAATAAATCAATGATGTACTAAGTAAAATGTTCTCTGATACATATGATTTCCAAATATTTTCTCCTATTCCATGGATTGGCTTTTTACTCGATTGACTATGTCTTTTGCTGCACAGTAGTTTGTAATTTTGACATAGTTCAATTTATCTGTGTTTACTTTGGTTGCCTGTGCTTTTTGTGTCATTTCATAAATTACTGTTGAATCCAATGTAAGTTATTCTATGTTTTCTTCTAGGAGTTTTATAGCTTTGAGTCTTATATTTTGTTGTCCATTTTATTGTTAATTTTTCCATGTAGTATAAGGATTGTTCCAAATTTCTTTTTTATATTCATATCCTGATTTATCAATATCTTTGGTTGAATATCTTGGTTTTTTTTTTTTTAATCAAGTGGTCTTGACAATCCTGTGAAATATCAGTTGATTATATATACCTCAGTGTATTTCTGACTACTCTTTTCTGCTGCTCTCTGTATTCCAGTGCTACGTATTTTGATTGGTTTAGCTTTGTAATTTTGAAATATGAAAACGTGAGACTGATTTTTATTTCTTAAGTTTTCAATTAGAAGTTTTAAGCTTTTATTTGAAACTTAGGGTGGACTTATTTCTTCAAAAAATGCTGTTACAAATTTCATAATTATTACATTGACTCTGTTGATGGCTTTGGTTAGTATTGACACCTTGACAATATTCCATTCCTTAAATGTGGAATGTCTTTCCATTTATTTGTATCTTGTATACATTTTTGTGGTGTTGTTTTTTATTGAGAGCACACAAATCTTCCCCTCCTTGTGTTAGGTTGCACCTAAGGATTTTATTTTATTTCATTTTATTTTAATACATTATTGATACTTTATTTTATTTCATTGTTAATTTATTTTATTATTCGGTATTGTAATAGAATTGTTTAGAGGATTATTCTTTGTTAATGTATAAAACTCAAATTGATTTTTGCATTTTTATTTCATAGCTTTCAGATTTATTTACATTTCTTGCCTACTTGTTCTGGTGAGAACTTCCAGTACCATTTTTTATAGAAATATTGGGAGTGGGCATCCCTCTCTTGTTCCTAATGTTAGAGTAAAGGCTTTTACTCTTTAACCAGTATGTTCGCTGTGGGCTTGTGTTATAGGTCATCTTTTATGTTGAGGAACTTGGTTTTTATTCCTAGTTCATTGATTAGGTGTTTGGGTTTTTTTTTCCTCATGAAAGACTAACTTTTCTCCAATGCTTTTGCTGCATCAGATGAGGTGATCATGTCCTTTTTTTATTCATTCTTTTTACTGTGCAATATTACATCAAATGATTTTCCCATGTGGAAACTACCTTGAATTCCAAGTACGTATCCCCTTTAGTTATGCTGGGTATTCCTTTCAATGTGCTACTCGGTTTATGCTTTCATTGGTAATTTTTTATTATTACTCAGCAGTGATATTGGTCTGTGGTATTCATATATTGTATTTGTCTCACTTTCAGGGCAATTCTGGCCTCCTAAGTTGAGTTCTGAAGGGTTCTGTCCGCTTCAGATTCTTGAGAAGTGTTTGAGGAAGATGGATATTTGTTTTTCTTAAATGTTAGATAGAATTTTGTAGTGACTTTCTGTTACTTATTTCTTGAATGGTTTTTGATTAGTCATTTAATCTCCTTACAAGTTATAGTTATGTTCAGATTTTTTAACACTTCACACTTGGTAGGTAATGACCCAGAAACCATTTTCAGGACCAATGGCTGTACAACATTATCATAGTGACACAACTTAACTGTTGTATGTCCTTGGACTATTTCTTTCCAAGCTCTTTGTATAAGCCTTTTTGATCTGCATTGCTTGGGTGTGGGCAGTTTAGAATATGTTACCTGAGTCTTTAAGTCCAGGTTCCACTTTTGTTTCTGTCATCTATGTACAAGGGTTATGTCCCTAAACCCTGTTAGTCTACTGCCATTATTTGAATGTTTATTGGTAATTTCCCACAAGGCTTTTTAAAACACGTTAGTGCTGTTAGATGGCTTAGGATATTGCATATTTTGTACTGAATACTCAAAAGTTAGTTTTGTTTAATAAGATATATCAACTTTCTGGCATCTTTATTATGAGATATTCTTTTGCCTGCAATGTATTCTATGTTTATATTTTGTCACATCTACCCTCAATCAATTTTCAAGGCACAGACTCTATTACATATGTCGTAGGCCAATGTACTGGATGAATTAGTAGCCCTGTATACATAGGGAATCACTCTATGGACCAGCTGTTATAGAACAATCATAAAATCCCAATAATGAGTTTTGACTTCTAATATTTTTCCTAATGTTGTGTCTTTGCCTGACGTTGATATTTGGAAGACAGTGTTGCCCATGTAGTTTCCATTTCTCATATTGTGTGTTCTTTCTAGAACAGAAATTCTTTCTTTCTTTTTAAGTGGGTGAATGTTTAGAGTTCGAGAGAGTTCACTTTCTGTAGTATGGTTACCTGTTATTTACTGTCGGTTTTCTCATGAGTTCTTAGAATCCTTTTTTAAATTAACTTCTTGTGATGTATGGATGATTTCATGTTTATTCAATATAACTAACATGCCCCACACATATTGATGTTCTCAAATGCCACTTCTTTGTGGGTACAAATAGTTTTATGACATTTAGAAAAATATTTTGTTTTTTAAACATGTTTTATTGATACCTTAATTTTCTCAATGTTATGGTTTTTGTGTAATTTTAGACTGCTTTCTATATATATATACTTTAGCATTTATTCATATCCAATAAGTATGAAGAAAGACATATATAAATTTTTTGCATTTATTAGTTCACAGTTTGGTTACTAGCATGGTATATATTTTGGAATCATGATGGAGTAATACCTTTTCCTTGAAAGTTAACGTAAGTTTACACAACTTGAGTGTTTTTATCAGTGTTTAAAACTAGGCTACTCTTAATTTGATTTGCAGGTGACAACTATTTTGTTGGTAAAGAATTTTGTTTATTATTTTAGAAGTTTGAGGGTCATGTTTGGGAAGTTTCATAACTGTTCAGTGTACCTTTACTTGTGTATTTCAACGTGAAACATTTACTTAGAAATGTATTAATAGGGTAAATATGTTTTTTAAAATTTCTTGTAGATATCTGTCCTTCATATGTGATCAAGAAATTAAAAATGACAAAACCCAGTAGTTCAGGAAGAGCACATCAAACAGTGATGTTTGGAAGTTGTGAAAGCCGTGTAATCAAAGATTTTTACTTTGAGGAAATCCAGAAATATATGCATGATTTTGCTTGTCAGCAGAGAGATGCTGAAAGGAATCAAAAAGGAATGCCTATAAGTCCTAGAAAACATCTCACTGATAGAAAAAGTGAACTTGGTAGCGAGCATGCCGGAAAGGAGCCTATTGAAAACAAACTTGGACTGAAGTTTCAGTCAAATCATGCTGATATGGAGATATTTCAAACTGAAGGGAACATTGTTGAATGTAATCTGGCCGAGAAGTCTTTTAACAATACTTCCTCCATCTCTCCACTTCAAAGAGCTTATTCTAGTGTCCAGTCCACCATTTATACTATATATAGGAATGATTCTAGGCATCCTTCAATACTGACAGAAGACCTGAAAGCATGCAGAAAAAGTTCTTACAAATGTACTGAGTGTGGCAAAGCTTTTAGGGTGCTTACAAGGCTAACTAGTCATCAGAGAATTCATAGTGGAGAGAAACCTTACAAATGTAATGAGTGCGGCAAATACTATAGTGCGCAGTCGAGCTTAACAATACATCAGAGAATCCATACTGGAGAGAAACCTTACAAATGTAGTGAGTGTGGCAAAGCCTTCAGTTTGCGTGCAAACCTAACTAGTCATCAGAGAATACATACTGGAGAGAAACCTTACAAATGTTATGAGTGTGGCAAAGCCTTTAGGATGTCTTCAATTCTCAGTTACCATCAATCAGTACATACTGGAAAGAAACCTTACAAATGTAATGAGTGTGGGAAAGCCTTTACTGTGCATTCAAACCTACGTATACATCAAAGAATGCATACTGGAGAGAAGCCTTATAAATGTAATGAGTGTGGGAAAGTCTTTACTGTACGTGCAAGCCTAACTAATCATGAGATAATTCATACTGGAAACAAACCTTATAAATGTAATGAATGTGGCAAAGCCTTTACATTGCGTTCAAGCTTAACTACACATCACAGAATCCATACTGGAGAGAAACCTTACAAATGTAATGAGTGTGGCAAAGAATTTAGTGTACATTCAACCTTAACTAAACATCAGAGAATCCATACTGGAGAGAAACCTTACAAATGTAATGAATGTAGCAAAGCCTTTATTGTGCATGCAAGGCTAACTAGACATCAGAGATTACATACTGGAGAGAGGCCATACAAATGTAATGAGTGTGACAAAGACTTTAGTGCATATTCAAGCCTAACTACTCATCAGAGAATCCATACTGGAGAGAAACCTTACAAGTGTAATTTGTGTGGCAAAGCCTTTAGTGTACGGGGAAGCCTAACAAGTCATCAGATAGTTCATAGTGGAGAGAAACCATACAAATGTAATGAGTGTGGCAAAGACTTTAGTGCCAACTCAAGCCTAACTGTACATCAGAGAATCCATACGGGGGAGAAACCTTACAAATGCAGTGAGTGTGGCAAAGCCTATAGTGTCCGTGCTAGCCTGACTTACCATCAGTTAACTCATAGTGGAGAGAAACGTTACAAATGTGATGAGTGTGGAAAAGCCTTTCGTGTGCATTCAAACCTAACTACACATCAGAGATTGCATACTGGAGAGAAACCTTACAAATGTAATGAATGTGGAAAAGCCTTTAGTGTGCGTGGAAGCCTAACAAGTCATCAGGTAATTCATAGTGGAGAGAAACCATTCAAATGTAATGAGTGTGGCAAAGACTTTAGTGCCCATTCAAGCCTAAATGCACATCAGAGATTGCATACTGGAGAGAAACCTTACAAATGTAATGAGTGTGGCAAAGCCTATAGTTTGCGTGCAAGCCTAGCTTACCATCAGGTAACTCATAGTGGAGAGAAACCTTACAAATGTAATGAGTGTGGCAAAGCCTATAGTGTCCGTGCAAGCTTAATTAGTCATAAGATAATTCATACTGGAGAGAAGCAATATAAATGTAGTGAGTGTGGTAAAGAATTTAGTGTACATTCGAACCTAACTAAACACCAGAGAATTCATACCGGACGAAAACCTTACAAATGTAATGAGTGTGGCAAAGCCTATAGTGTCCGTGCAAGCCTAACTAGTCATCAGATAATTCATAATGGAGAGAAACCATTCAAATGTAATGAGTGTGACAAAGACTTTAGTGCGCAGTCAAGCCTAACTATACATCAGAGAATCCATACTGGACAGAAACCTTTCAAATGCAGTGAATGTGGCAAAGCCTTTAGTGTGTTTTCAAGCCTAGCAAGACATCAGATGATTCACAATGGAGTGAAACCTTACAAATGTATTGAGTGTGGCAAAGCATTTCGGGTTAATTCAGACCTCACTTTCCATCATTCACTCCATACTGGAAGGAAACCTTCCAAATGTAACAACTGTGGTGAGGTGTTTCAAAACAAATCACACCTTGTGATTCATCAGAGAATGCATTCTGTAGAAAACCTTAAAAAGTATTGAGTATGGCAGTGTGAATTTCTGAATTCAAAGAAGTTTAGCACCAGATACTCCATACTGGTGAGAGGCCTTGTAAATGTAGTGGATGTGGCAGGGCTTTTAGGTATTGCCTTCAACTTAGGATTCAGTAAATAGTTCATACTTGCAAATGCTGTGAATGTGGCAAAATTTTAAATTGGGACCAACTCTTTGCTAGCTATAGGAATATATGTTCTGGAGAGATGCCACACAGATTATCGTGTGGCAGAGAGTTTCCAGAGATCAACAATTGGGAACAGCGGAGTGATTCCTTATAGTTCAATGAGTGTGGCAAAACCATTGGAGTTCACATATTTTGGAAGACCAGAGTCTACAATGAAGAGAAATTATATAAATGTGTCAAAACCTTTATCCAGGCCTTTCAGTGTTTAGACAGCAGAATTTGAGAAACCATACAAAAGTAATGTGCATGTTATTGCATTTACAAAAGGTAAAACGGGACATCAGAAAATAATATTTTGAACTGTAACCTTGCAAATGTAGTGAATGTCATAGGCTTTTCATCAAATATATACATGTTTTGTGTAATGACAATTAATAGAAGGTAGAAACTATACTAATGAACATGGAAACACTAAGCAACAGTGTGTTCTCAGCATTCACCCAGAATTCATGCATTTGTAATGAAGATAGTAAGTAAAATTTTTAACCAGTTTTTAAAACCAGCTCCTCAGTCAATCATCCATACAGAAATAGCTAAGTTCCCAGTTCTTTGAAATTAAGACATTACATACTGCAGAAACATTACAAATTTTGTATTAAAGCTTAGGACATGTTATATATCATAGGAACAAGGACATGTACAAACAGCCCATTTTCTTCACTTTATAACATTTAGTTTCGTTTTCTTTAAAAGACTACGTGGTTATGAAATTTAACCTTAAGTTCAAAGTCTGTTGAACTTACGACTTCTTTCCAGGCCTTTCATTCTAATCTCTGGGAAGCAATCCATACGATGAAAGAGCCTACTTTAAGGGGCATAGTTCATTCATTTCTATGTTTCCCAGTAGAACAAGAACACTGAATATCACATTCATTGTTCTATGAGCTAACATCAGGGAAGGCAGAGAATAATGGAAAACTCTGTTCTCAGTCTTATTTACTAAGCACAGGGTGTCCGTCGTTGGACAGGTTATGTCGATCAGGATACAAGGCTCCACCCACCATGTATAAGTGCAAGTCTGGACATGAAGGTTGGGCTTTTCATAGGAGGAGTATGATAGGTGACTAGAGGGTGATTAGTGTTAGAAATGATGCAGAAAAAGTGACTTTCTCCATTGAATGGCAATAACTGTTGTATGTCAAAGATTCATGGAAAATTTTCTTATTCATAGAAATTATAGAAAGAGCAGGTACCTGAGAGGGAAGCTTATTCAAAAGAAGCAAAATAGTATGTATGTGTGTATGGTTCTCACCAAAGTTCTGGTATTATGTTTTGCCAGGTTCATTGGGAATATATCTTAGGGCTCATGTTTTAATGAATAAAATTTAATTACTTTTCATAACCCTGAATGAATCATGTTTCCTATACCAACACAGTTTCATCCCACCTTTGTACTATACTTCATAAGAGAAAGGCAATGCACCATTGGGCTCTCAAGGTCACAGGAATCTATGGCAATTTTCTTACATGTTGGGTTCAAATAATATACAAGTTAGCAGTTATATACTCGCAGTGTGCCCCTGGGTTATTCTCTCCACGCTCTACCTGTGACATTTATGAGGGTGTAATCAAAATATCTTAGCCAGAAGTGGGTTGGCTGCATTTTAGGATTATTCTACTTTTGATTTTTGAGAAACAGCATACTGTGTTCATACAGTTTGCCCCAATTTACATTTCAACCAAATACATAAGGGTTTAATTTCTCAATATCAGTTCAATGCTTAATTTTTTGTTTTCTTGATAGTGGTCTTCATATTTGGTGTGAAGTGTTATTTGTAGAGTTTTTGATTAGCAGATACATAAATATTTTGGAATGAGAGTAAAGAACCACTGGAAAGACATATGGATCCTAGAACATATTTCGGAGAAGCAGAAGTCTGAGCTTGACTTTGTCTTTAAGAGCAGTTTGAGGTTCACAGCAGAATTGAAGTTTCAGAGTGTTTCCACATGCATAATCTTCCTCTTCTCCACGTCCGCCACCAGAGTGGTACGTTTGTTACATAGATGACGCTACGTTGACACATCATTACCCCCAAAGAGTATAGTTCTATTTCTGTTTTGCCTTTTTTAGAATGTCATAGTAGAAGCCTTACAGTACATAGCCTTTTCAGATTGGCTTCTTTCACTTAATATGAAATAATTCAAACTTATATTGGAGAGAAGCCTAACAATTGTGAAAAATGTGGCAAATCCTTTAATCGGCATTCACATCTTGTTCAACATGAGAGAATACATAACTGCAGGGCAGTGTCAAAATTGTAGAAATTGTAGAGATTGTGGTGAATTTTTTTTGGAATTCATGTCTTGATACATGAGCAAAGTCCTACAAATGTATGTGGCAAAGACTAATCAGTGTTCACGTCTTACTCAACATGAGAAAATTCATAGTGGAAAGAAACCTTACAGATGTAGAGAATGTAGCAAAGCCTTAATTGGTTTCCAACTCATTGATCATGATAGAATCGATAGTGGAGAAAAATGTCTGAAGAATGTGAGAAGCCCTATATATGGACCTACAGCCTCCACATCACAATAGTTACTGGTGAGATATTCTCTAATACTTGAAAAATCTTTGTTCAAACTGTACACTTCAGAAAACCCCACTGAATTCATGCTACAAATTGACTAAAGATGTAAAAAAAAAAAAAAATGTGGGGAAGTATTTAATCAAAGATCACATCTGAAATATTACAGAATTGACATTAGAAAGTAAGTCAAGAACACTTTCAGATACTCAAAACCAGAATACATGTGCAAAAGTTTAAAAAATGTTAATATGCTTCAAAGTACCAAGGGGATGGATGTTTGAACAGGTATGATTAATGTGTCTTTTTATATTGACAGTACTTGAAGTTTTTTGAAAAGGAAATATTCCACTATCAAATCACTTCATGCTGTTTTTAGGCCCAGTGTGTATATGAATTACGGTATCAATTGCTGCTTTCTCAAAGATTCAAGAGCCTTTGTATGTTAGCTGGAATGCCCTCCGATCTACTTTTCCCTTCAAGATTGAGGGCACTGTGATGTACAGTGTATGAAGAAAATCGAAATAGAGATGTTTGTGCTTAGAATGTTGATGGAAGACACCGTGACATAGGTATTTAGGTCATTGTTCTTTGCCTTAATGTAAAAAGAAGCATTGCTCTCTCAGAAAAATAAGGTGGCGGTTCATTGAAATTCTGATGTTTTCTCATAGCCATGTCTTGATATTATATGAATATTATATGAGGTGATTGAATTAAGTCTTTAGAGTCTGCGGCCATGCCACCCTGAACGTGCTCGATCTCATCTGATTTCAGAAGCTAAGTAAGATCGGGCCTGGTTAGTACTTGGGTTGGGAGATCACTTAAGGATAGCAGGTGCTGTTAGTGTTAAAAAGTCTTTAGAGATATCTAAGAAAGTATAGACAAGTCATCTTAAGTGCATGAAATTTAGGAACATCCTTATTTACTAAACAGTGAGCCTCAGTCTTGAAAGCCATAGAACGCACCATACTCAGATTATTATGCCAGAAGAACCTGAATGCTTCTTGACTGCTTGTAATTTGTAAATTGAAAACACTCATACATTGTTTTTGTCACACTTCACTTAAACTATTTGTGAACTTAGGATGTTTTTATTAAACTTGTATTTGTTCACACTGATGTGTAATGAATGATGTGTTCTGCTGTTAACTTATATCCCACCTTATTCAAGGTTGTAGGTAACAAAATGCTAGTTGGTAATGCACTTGAATCAATTCATTAGCAATTTTCTTCATAGTTTATATAATATATTTCTTTTTGTTGTACATACTGGGACATAGTTAACATGAGATGGTATAGGATTATTTTTGAGAGTTCAGCCAAACTACATGACATTGTTGCCTTAGCATTTAAGATGTATAACCCCGGATTCTAGGGAAGATGGCAGACTAGGTAAAATCAGGGTTCATCTCCTTCCAGGTCCACACTGAAATTACAGCCAAATTATAAAATAATCAATATGGAGAATCACCTGAAGTCCAGCTGATCATAACAACATCTATGTCTGACAATATAAAGGAGCCACATCGAAGCCAGTAGGAGGGGCAAAGTCACGAATTGGGCTGGACCCATGCCAATGGGTGGTGGAGGATCACTGGGAGGGACAGGGAGGCTGCAGAGGCTCTCCTGAAGGGGAGGGAGGGTCCTGATCTCATCTGGGGGCTCCCAAGCCCAGGGTCCCAGCCTAGAGAAGAGGAGATTCCAATAACTCTTGACTGTAGAAACTGGAGGGGATTCCAGAAGTGTGGACGAGACAGAAGGAGACCGAATCCCTAGACATCCCTTTGGAAGACCTGTGTATAGGTATTCTGACCTGTGGACACTCACCCAGGACACTGGTGGTGGGTTAGAGGCTTGTGTAGGATTCATTCTGAGAATGTCTGCATTACCTGGCACCAGAACTAGGCCTGGAAGGGCAGCCAGCATTGTGCCTTAGTCTAGTTCCCCTACAGGGCAATGTACAGACCATACTGCTTGACTGTGCAGATCGCTCTCACAGAGCCATTAGGAAGACATGGTCAGAAGGGATCAGCCCATCCCACCCACTCTGCAGATTGCCCAGGGCATTTGTTGCTGGATGGCTGCCAAACTGCTCCAGTTCAGGTCCAAGCATTCCCAGTAGGTGACCAGTGCTGTGAGCCGCATTTCCAAGATAGGATCAGGCAGATTACTGCTGCTGAATGAACCTGGGTGGATATCAGGGACCTGTGGGCCAGTCCCAGACAGTAGCAGGTCTTGCTGTGATCTGGGACTTCTGCAGGAACTCATGAACAGTTAACCAAATTTGCAGAAAGACTGAGGTTATATTGATCTGATTGCCATTGTCTTCTCTCAGACCCCACCCACCCTACCCACAAATTGCCCCAGGTGGCCCATTGTCACTGAACTGCAACAGCACAGCGCCTTCCCTGCCCTGAACTCCCAATCCACACAAGCAACAAACTTTGGCTAGTGCAGGGAAATCAGTTGCAGGCAGACCTTTGCTGCCTGCAAATTTGCAATATTTTGTCTGGAGTCTGTGGGACTGCCCCAGATGGCCATCTCACTGTGATCCCTGACTACAGCAGGAAAACCTGGTACAAAAGTTGCACCAAAACAGGCTATATTGGCCTGACAGCCCCTGTCTCTCTGAGATCCTGCTTCACCCAAGCCATAGAGTGCCTGCAGCTCATGATAGGCCGTTTCCCCTGCCCTACTTGGATCTGGGATTGTGCATTTTGCTCAGGCAACAGACCTCAGCTAGTGCACTGAGTATGTTTAAGGTAAAACAGTTGTAGGCAGACCACTGTTGCTTGTACAAGCTGGAATATATCTTGAGGGGATCTCAGAGGTCTGTGAGACTGCCCCAGACAGCAACTTGTTTCCTTGTGATCTGTGACTTTGGCAGGAATGTGCAGACACAGAAATTACAGAAAACAGGCTATTGGTGTTGCAGTGGTTTGTTACATGTGGATTGTGAGTTTATTTGCCTCTGTGTGAACTAGATTTGAATTATATTACATATGTGTAAAATGGCTCCACTAATGTTAAACCTTAGAAATGTAACCAACTTGTTTTGCCGAACTGAAATTGTTTACCCCAAGGGTGAAATTGTTTTGACCAAGAGTGATAACCAGACACCCATGCACCTGGCTCATAAGACACTGAAGATGTCACTGCTACACATAAAATCTCCAGGACTCTCTGCCTGAATCAGAGCACTCTCTCTGTCTCACAAGAGTGTGTTTCTCCATCTCTTGATTTACTTCTTGGCCTAAGACTCTGCCCATCCAAATGAGAGGCCTCTTCACCGATCGATGTGGGAATCAACCGGCACCTGACCCAGCACTGATACGGTGCCGTTCTTGCTCATCGTGTGTCTGTCTCAGCCAGCATCACTGGGTGGTCTGCTAGGACTGAAAGCCATCAAGATCTGGTATGAATAAACCCTAGCATGCTTGCAATCTTATTTGTTTGTGTATCTGCATCCTTACTTAGTTGTTGTTTCGCTGGGCTCTTCATATTTAAGTATATTAAGCAAAGTGCTGTCGCGGGTTCGAACTGGCTGAAGGGCCTTAAGGAACAAGCAAAGCCACCTGTGCATAAGCCCAAAAAAGAGGTTGACTTGGACAATTGGCCTGACGGCCCTTGATTCTCTGAGCTCCTGCCCCATTCAATACACAAAGTGCACACTGCACATTGATAGGCAGCTGCCCCTGCCGTGGGATGGTGCATTCAGGTCTAAGGTGAGCAGCAGCTGACCTTGCTATGAGTGGAAACATACAGGGAGCCACAGAGACAGCATTGGCATATAAACTGACATTGCAGTGGCAGGGAGAAATTTACTCAATAGACCCAGGAGACTCCCAGGGTCCCTGCACCAACCAACATACATAACATCCAGAGGCTCATCCAGATTCAGAGACAGGCAACTGATAGACAGTGTCAGGCCTTCAGGAGCACTAGTCCCTCTGCTAAACTGCCATAGATCAGGGAAGGGAGATAACTGACCACTGCCTACAGTGTGGTCTCTTCTACTTACTTATATAGATCTAGCTTAGGCAACAACCATCTCTGATTGTGTTGTAGTTCTCACTGGGTAACCCAGAGCAATCAAAGCAGCAGCTGACCTTGGCCTACAGAGAAGCCCCTCTCAAGGGGCCACAAAACCAACACATCTGGAGGCTGGCACCAGACCACAATGGAGCAACTCCTGACTAGTCCCATTAGCGATATACACAAAGGGTGGTTGCAACAAGTACACAAGCCTGCTAGGGCAAATCCCACTCAGTGGGGTCAGCCCCCACACAGCAACTCTTACCCTGAGGCTAGTTCCCACAATTAATCAGCCTGACCATTAATCCCATCCACTGATCTACTAACAACAATAAAGGCTTGACAACAGCAATTGATCACACACAACCCACACAAAGATCACGTCCAGAGTCCCCAGCATAAGGGATCAGGGAGAGTGCACCACTGGGCTGCACAGGACATCTTCCACATTAGGCCATCTGGCCAAGACTGCAAGACAGAAAAAAATGTGCCTGACATGTAGACATGAACACAGGTTAATAAAATAAGAAAACAAAGAAACATGCCACAAATGAAATAACAGGAGAAAACTCCAGAAAATAAGCTATATGATATGGAGGCAAGCAACCTACCAGAGGCAGAGTTCAAAATAATGGTTATAAGGATGCCCAATGAACTTATGGAGAGAATGGATGAATACAATGAGAACCTCAACAGCACAAAAAGGGACATAGAAACCATAAAAAAGAAACAGAGAGAAATGAGGAATACACTAGAAAGATTCAACACAAAGATCGGATGAAGAAGAAGATTGTATCAATGAATTGGAAGACAAGGTAGCAGATACACCCAATCAGAACAACAAAAAGAAAAAAGAATTTTAAAAATTGAGGATAGTTTAAGAGACCTCTGAGACAACATGACGTGTAAAACTATCCAGATCATAGGACTACCTGAAGAGGAAGAGAGAGAGAGCAAGGGATTGAGAATCTATTTGAAGAAATAATGACAGAAGGCTTCCCTAACCTGGCAAAGGAATTAGACATACAAGTTCAGGAAGAACAAAGGGTCCCAAACAAGAGGAATTCAAACAGACCTACACAAAGACACATCATAATTCAATGCCAAAGGTCAAAGACAAAGAGAGAATCTTAAAAGCAGCAAGAGAAAGAAAGCTAGTTACTTACAAGGGTACCACCATAAGAATGTCTGTGGACTTTTCAATGAAAACTTGGTAGACCAGAAGGAATGGCAATAAATATTCAAAGTTATGAAAGTCAAGAATCTACAACCATGAATACTCTACCCAGTAAGGCATTCCATTAAAATGGAAGGTGAGATGACAAGCTTCCCAGACAGGAAAAAGCTTAAGGAATTCATCACCAACAAGCCAGTATTACAAAAAATGTTAAAGGGTCTTCTGTAAAAAGAGAAGACATAAAAAAGAAAATAGAAATAACAAACATGAATAATAAAATGGCAGTAACAATGTACCTACCAGGAATCACTTTAAATGTAAATGGATTAAATGCTCCAATCAAAAGACATAGAGTAATGGAATGGCTAAGAAAACAAGACCCATGCATATGCTGTCTACAAGAGACGCACTTCAGATCAAATGACACTCGCAGACTGACTGAAAGTAAAGGGAAGGAAAAAGATATTTCATGCAAACAGAAATGGGAAAAAAAAGCCTGGGTAGCAATACGCATATCATGTAAAATAGACTTTGAAACAAAGGCAATAATAAGAGACAAAGAAGGTCATTACATAATGATAAAAGGATTGATAAATCAAGAGGACATAACCCTAGTAAACATATATGCACCCAACATAGGAGCACCTATGTACATAAAGCAATTATTAACTGACATAAAAGGAGAGATCAATAGTAATACACTCACAGTAGGAAGTTTTAACACCCCATTGACACCAATGGACAGATCTCCCAGCCAAAGAATCGACAAGGAAACAGTGGGCCTAAAGGACACACTAGAACAAATGGACTTAATAGATATTTCCAGAGCATTTTATCCCAAAGCAATAAAATATACATTCTTCTCAAGGGCATATGTAATAGTTTTCAGAATAGACTATATGTTAGGACACAAAACAAGTCTCAGTAAATTTAAGAAGACTGAAATCATATCAGCTGTCTTCTCTTATCACAATGATATGGAACTAGAAATCAACTATAAGAAAAGAACTGGAAAATCCACAAACACATGGAGGCTAATTAACATGGTAGTAAACAATGAATGAGTCAACAATGAGATCAAGAAAGAAATAAAAAGATATGTAGACACAAGTGAAAATGAAAACACAATGACTCAAAATCTATGGGACATAGTGAAAGTGGTCTTAAGGGGGAAATTCATAACGATACAGGCCTACCTCAGGAATCAAGAAGAAACTCCAAAAAAAAAAAAATTAACATGACACTTAGAAGAACTAGAAAAAGAATAGCAAACAAGGCCCAAAGTGAATAAAAGGAAGGAAATAATAAAGATTGGAGTGGGAATAAGTAAAATACAGACTCGAAAAAAAAGACAAAAGATTAATGAAATGAAGAGCTGGTTTGTTGAAAAAATTAACAAAATTGAGAAACCCTTAAGCAGACTCATTAAGGAAAAAAGAGAAGATTCAAATAAATAAAATCAGAAATGAAAGAGAAGAAATAATTACGGACTCCACAGAAATACAAAGGATCATAAGAAAATACTATGAGCAATTTTATGCCAACAAATTGGACAATCTGGAAGAAATGGACACTTTCCTAGAAACATACAATCTCCCAAGACTGAGTCAAGAAGAAAAAAAATGAACTGACCAATTACCACCAATGAAATAGAATCAGTAATGAAAAACCTCCCAAATACAAAATTCCTGGACCAGATGGCTTCATAGGTGAATTTTACCAAACATTCTAAGAAGAATTATGACCTATTCTTCTGAAACTATTCCAAAAATTTCAAAAAGAGGGAAGGCTCCCTAACTCCTTTTATGAGGCCACCATTACTTTGATTCCAAAACCAGACAAAGATATTACAAAAAAAGAAAACTATAGGTCAGTATCTCTTATGAACGCTGATGCAAAAATACTTAACAAAATATTAGCAAACCAAATTCAGCAATACATTAAAAATATTCTACACCATGAGCAAGTCGGACTTACTCCTGAATACAAGTTTGGTTCAATATCTGCAAATCAGTTTATGTGATACACCACATTAACAAATCAAAAGATAAAAACCATACGTTCATATCAATAGATGTAGAAAAAACCTTCAACAAAATCCAGCATCCATTCATGATAAAACCTCTCTCATCAAGGCGGTAATAGAGGAAACATACCTCAACATAATAAAGACCATATATGACAAACCTACAGCTAACATTATACTCAATGGGGAAAAGCTTAAAGCATTTTCTTAAGATCAGGAACAAGACAAGGATTCCCATTTTCACCGCTCCTCTTCAACATTGTATTGGAAGTCCTAGTCACAGTAACAAAACAAGAAAGAGAAATAAAAGGTATCTGAATTGGAAAGGAAGAAGTAAAACTCTCATTATTTGCCGATGGCATGATACTGTATATAGAGAACTCTAAAGATTCCACCAAAAAACTGTTAGAACTGATCAATGAATGCATTAAAGTAGCAGGTTACAAAATAAATATTCAGAAGTAAGTGGCATTTTTATACACCAATGATGAACTTTCAGAAAGAGAAATTAAGAAACCCCATTTATAAAATAAGTGGCAATCAAATTAACTAAGAAGATAAAAACCTGTTTTCAGAAAATTATAAGTCACTGAAGAAAGAAATTGAAGAAGATATAAATGGCAGCATATACCCTGTTCACGAGTAGGAAGAATGAATATCATTAAAATGGCCATACTACCCAAAGCAATCTATAAATTCAGTGCACTCCCTATCAAAATTGCCAATGGCCTTTTTCAGAGAGCTAGAACAAATATCCTAAAATTTATATTGAGCCATAAAAAACCCTGAATAGCCACAGCAATCTTGAGAAAGAAGAATAAAGTTGGAGGTATCATACTACCTGATATCAAACTATATTACAAGTCTACGGTAATTAAAATAACATGGTACTGTCATAAAAACAGATACATTGATCCATGGGACAGAATAGAGAGCCCAGAAATAAATCCATACCTATATACTCACTTAATATATGACAAGGAGGTAAGAATATACAATGGGGTAAAGACAGTATCTTTAATAAATGGTGCTGGGAAAATTGGACAGATACATGGGGGAAAAAGGTAAGAAAAGAAAAGAAAAAAACTGTAACACTATTTATAAGAATAGACTCAAAATTGATTAGAGACTTAAATGTAAGACCTGAAACCACAAAACATCTAGAAGAAAACATAGGCAGTAAACTCTGATATTACTAACAGGAATTTCTTTTCAGATATATCTCCTCAGACAAGGGAAACAAACAAAATAATAAACAAATGGACTACATCAAACTAAAAATTTTTGTCCAACAAAGGAGACCATAAGAAATTGAAAAGACAAACAACTGAATGGGAGAATATATTTGCTTATAATATATCTGATAAGAGTTTAATATCCAAAATATATAAAGAACTCATACAACTCAACAACAAAAAACAATCCAATTTTTAAAAATGGGCAGAAAACATGAACAGATATTTCTCCAGAAAATACAGATGTTCAATAGATAAATGAAAAGATGCTCAAGGTCAGTAATCATTAGAATAATCCAAATTAAAACCACAATGAGATATCATCTTACACCTGTTAAAATGGCTATCATCAATAAATCAAAAAACAAGTGTTGGCAAGGAAGTGGAGAGAACTCTCATACATTGTTTGTAAGATTGTAAATTGGGAAACAGTCTGGAGATTTCCCAGAAACTTAAAAATGAATATACCTTTTGACCCAGCAAATGTGCTTCTGGGTATTTATCCAAAGAAAAACAAAAAAATTCATAAAGATCTATGCACCCCAGTATTCACGGCAGCACAATTTACAGTAGCCAAGATGTGGAAACATCCTCTATGCCCATCAACAGAAAATTGCATAAAGAAGTTATGGTTCATATATACAATGGAATATTACTCAGCCATTAAAAAAATGAAATCCTACCATTTGTAATGACATGGATGGACCTACAGATTCTTAGGTTGAGTGAAATAAGGCAGATAGAGAAAGATAAACATCATATGATTTCACTTATATGCAGAATCTAACAAAAAATCCCAAACTAATTAAAAACAGACTCACAAATATAGAAGACAATCTGGTGACAGCCAGAGGGAAGGGAGGTTGTGAGGCTATGAGAATGGGGTGAAGTGTTAAGTACAAATTTTTAGTTGATAGATGATCACAGGCATGGGGAGCATGGCATAAGGAATGCAGTTAACATTAATATAATGGCTAGGTGGAGAGCTAGAGGAATGAAAGAACAATTAGGGAGATCATTTTATAAACTATATAAATGTCTAACCAATGTACTATATACTTGAAACTAATAATAAAATAAAATTAAAAATGTAAATAGAAAAAATTATGTATACGTTTATATAATTTTCTCCCCTCTTTGTTCATGACTTATCTTGTTTATTTCTTTCATTAATGGTGAATGGTTTTTTACCTTGTGTAATTAAGTAGTTATAAAAATAGTATGAATTTCACATCTATTTATTAATGATTTAATGTTCTCTTTGTGAGATAAACATTTTTTAATTGAAGGTAATTTTTGAAGTTTTATAACTCATTTTACATATAATTTTTAAAATTTTATTTGTGAAAAACACATGACTAAAATCTAGCATCTCAACAATCTGTAACTGTACAGTCATGTTAAATATGTTCACACTGTTGTCCAACTGATCTCAGGAAATTTCCATCTTGCAAAACTGTTCCAATATCCATTAAACACTCACTCACTTTCCTTTACTCCCATCTTCTGCACCTTCTGGCTACTATTGTTCTTTTTTTTTTCTATGAAGTTGACTATATTACATGACTTACCTAGGTGTAATCATACAGTACCTGTCTCTTTGTGACTTATGTACTTTACTTTTAAAAATGTCCTCATAGTTTATCTGTGTGAGAGGATCTTTTCTATTTCGAGGCTGAATAACATTTCATTGTATGTATATGCTACATTTTTGTCATTCATCTGCCCATGGACATGTGGGTTGTTTCTATCTTTTATAGGCTGGGATTGAATAATACTACAATGTACATGGATTTGCAGATGTCTCCTGTAGACTCTTTTTTGAAGTCACAGGTCATCCAGAAGTGGGATGACTGCATTATAGCATAACTATATCTTTAGCTTTCAAAGAAATGCCATACTGTTTTCACCAATTTGTATTTCATACAACTATGCATAAGTATTCAATTTCTCAACATTTTTGCCAACACTTGATATTTTTTGTTTCTTTGATAATGGTCATCTTAACTGGTGAGAGATCATATCTCATTGTGTTTCTTTTTTTTTTAAATAGAGGGTACAAACATTTGTTTCTCAGACGTGCTTAAAAAACTACTGGAACGACACATGAACCTAAGAACAGAGATTTCAGAGAAGCAGATCTGAGGATGACTTCTCACTTTAATGACAGCATTGTATGTCAACTATGCTGACATCATTTAATTTGCTTCTAATTGTATATCACTATAATAAAGATTTTTTTTCCAAAAAATAATTTTGGTATTTATTTGCTTTATAATAGTAAGACATGATTACAGCAAAAATTGAAACAGTAGAAAGATTTATCAAATTTTTTTTGTAGTCAAACATGGGATCGAAGTATAATTGACATGCAATATTATATTAATTTCAGGTGGACAACACAGTGATTTTTCCTTTATAGATTTTACAAAGTGATCATTGCATTGAGTCAAATAACCATCTCTCACCTTAGAAAGGTATCACAATATCATTGACTATGTTCCCCATACTGTACGTTACATCTCCATGCTTATTAATTTTGTAACCAGATGTTTTTACTTCTCAATCCCTTTCGCCCTTTTTTTCTTTCCCCCAACCCTTCTTCACTGGCAACCATCAGTTACTTCTTTGTAGCTATGAGTCTTTTTCTGATTTGTTTGTTCTTGTTGTTTACATTCAACATGTAAGTGAAATCATATGATAATCATTGTTTATCTCCATCTGACTTATTTCACTCAACATAAAACACTCCAGGTCTGTGCATAATAGTTGTCAGAGGCAGGATTTCCTTTTTTCTCCTGGCAGAATAATATTCCATTGTACACATTTATCACATATTTTTTTTATCCATGATCAACTGATGAACACCTAGGTTGCTTTCATGTCTTGTTTATTGTAAATAATGCAGCATTGGATGTAGAAGTGTATTTATCTTTTCTAATGAGTGTTTTCATATTTTTGGGGTAAGTGTCCAAAAGTAGAATTACTGGGCTGTATGGCAGTCCTGTCAATAACTTTTTGAGGAATCTTTATCCTGTTTTTGGTGGCACTAATTTATAATCTCACCAACAGTGCATGAGGGTCCCCGTTTCTCTGCACCTTCACCAATACTCATTATTGATTGCTTTTTTGTTAATAGTCATACTGACAGGTGTGAGGTGACATCTCATTGTGGTATTAATTTGCATTTCCCTGATAATGAGTGATGTTGAGCATCTCTATATGTCTGTTGATCATCCTGATGTCTACTTCAGACACATGTCTATTCAGGTCATCTGTCCACTTTTTAGTCAGATTTTTTGTGTTTTTGATGTGGAGTTGTATGAATTTTTAATATATCTTGGATATTAACCTCTTACTGGATCTATAATTTGGGAATACCTTTTCTCATTCAGTAGGTTGTCTTTTGTTTTGTTAGTGATTTCCTTTGCTGTGCAAAAGCTGTAGTTCGATATGGTCCCATTTGTTTATTTTTGCTTTTGTTGCCCTTGCCTTAGGACACATACCAGAAATATAATTGCTAAGACTCATGCCAAAGAGTTTATTGCCTAAATTTTTTTTCTAGGAGTTTTTATGTTTTCAGGCCCTATATTAGAATCTTTAATCCATTTTGAGCTTATTTTTGTATATGGCGCTAGAAAGTGGGCGAGCCTCATTTTTTTCCCCATGTATCCGTCCAGTTTACCTAATATCATTTATTCTTTTTCCTCTATTTAATTTCCTCCTCTCCTAATTCAACCCCTGACCTATGGATGTTGTCTCTCCTTAGGAAATGGATCTCTGAAGGCGGAGCGTCTCCACCCACACGCTCAGGGCCTGCATCCAGGGCCTGGTGCACCTGGAGTATGGTCCGTGGCTCCACATGGGGTGCAAACCCAGAATCTTCTGCATGTAAAGAAATGTCATTTATTTAAGAGACTGTCTTTCCCTCTCCACTATTTTTTTTTGGCCTCTATTATCATATATTTAGTTACCATGTATTTATGGATTTATTTCTGATATCTTTATTCTATTCCAATGGTGTATGTGTCTACTTTTTGTTCCCATAACCTAATGTTTTGATTACTGTAGCTTTGTAATATAGGCTGAAGTTAGGACACATGACACCTCCAATTTTGTATTTCTTTCTCAAAAGTGCTTTGGCTATTTGGTTTTTGTGAGTGTGTGTGTGTGTTTATATAGATTTTATGATTATGTACTCTAGTTCTGTGAAAAATGGGGATGACATTAAACTTTAAATTACTTTGGGTAGTAGAAACATTTTAATGATAGTAAATCTTATCCATGAACATGGTATATTCTTCCATTTATCTGTGTCATCTTTATTATCTTTCATCATTATTTCTTATAATTTTCAGAACTGAGTCCTTTCACTTCCTTGGTTAAATTTATTGACAGAACTCACTTTACTTCTTTTTCTATTTAGAAGCCTTTTATTATTTTTTTCCTGCCTAATTAATTTTGCTAGGACATGCAGTATAATGTTGAATCAAAGTGGTAAAAATAGGTGTTCTTTCCTTTTCCATAATTATAGAGAAAAGATATGGGTCTTAACTATGGAGCGTGATGTTAGCTCCAACTTCTCATATATAATGTTTATTGCCTTCATGTAGTTTCATTTGATTCCTAGTTTGGTGAGTGTTTTTATCATGAAAAGGTATTGAATATCATCAGGGGTTTTTTTTGTAGCATTTGATAATAATCATGTGGTTTGGCCTTCATTCTATTTAAGCAATTTTACATTTTCAGATTTCCATATGTCGAAAAACCTTGAATGCCACTTGTTCTTGGTCTATAATTCTTTTAATGTTCTTTTGAATCTAAGTTTCTTATATTTTATTGAGAACTTGTACATCAGTATTCTCACAGATTTTGGTTTGTAGGGTTTTTTTTATTATTATTATTTATAGTGCTTTTGTTTGGCTCTGGGTAATACTGGCCTCATAGAAATTGTTATAATAATTTCTTTACTCTTTAATCTTTGGAAATGTTCATGGAAAATTAGTGTTAATGTTCTTTAAATGTTACTAGAATTATCTGGTGGATCCATCTAGTCCAGGACATACTTTGTTGAGAATTCTTTTAAAATTATTATTACTGTTTTGATTTATTTACTAGTCTTAGGTTAGCTGTAATTTTTTAAATTTATCCTTGTGAAGTCTAAGTAGGTTGTGTTTTCATAGAAGTTAATACATTTTTCCTAGGTGTCTAATTTGTTGTCATATAATGATTCATAGTAGCCTTTTACAATTATTTCTGTGGTATTACTTATAACATCTCTGCTTTCACTTTTGATTTTAGTGTTTTGTTTTCATTCTAATTCTTAATTAGTTAAGTGTTTGTCAATTCTGGTGATCTTTTTTAGAGACACAAATCTTCCTTTCATTGATATTTTTCTATTTTTGCCATTCTTAATTTTGTTTATTTCTTCCCAACTTTTAAATTTTCTTACTCCTACTAACTTTGGGATTAGATTGTTCTCCTTTTACTTCTTCCTTGAGGTGTAATGTTATGTTTTCATTTTAAATCTCTCTTATTTTTGACGTAACTGTTTATTTCTATAAACTTATCTCTTAGTACTACTTTCAGTCAATCCCAGAAATGTTAGTGTGTTGTGTTTCATTTCATTTGTCTCAAGGTATTTTCTGACTTCCTTTTGATTCCTTTTTGATCCACTAGTTATTCAAGAGTGTGTTGTTAAATATACAACTATTTGTGGAATTAATAATATTCTATCTGCTATTGATTCTTGGTTCCTTTCTGTGTGGTCAGAAATGATACCTGGATAATTTCCATCTTATTAAATTAGTTAAGACTTGTTTTGTTGACTAACAAGATGTCTGTACTGGAAAATGTTCCATGTGTGATTGAGAAGTTTAGTTTGGTGAAGTGGATTGTGCATGCCTTTTATAGTATTGTTCAAGCCTCTTTTTATTGATCTTGTTTCATTGCTTTTATGTAGTTGAAATTGGGGTATTGACATCTCCTACTATTACATGATTTTCTATTTCTTGTTTTGTTTGTATTTTTATTTTTAAATTATAGTTAACAATCAATATTTTGTATTAGTCTCAGGTGTACAGCACATTGGTTAGACATTTATATAATTTATGAAGTGATTCCTCCAAATAGTTTAGTACTAATACCTAGTACATAATACACCTGGCACTATACATAGTTATTACAGTATTATTGATTACATTCCCTATGTTGTACTTCATCAATTTCTTATTTTAATTAATATATTTGAGAGTCCTGGTGTCAGGTGCATCCATATTTATAATATAACTGTTATAGCTTCCTATTGAATTCACCCTTTCATCATTATAAAATGTACTTTGTGTGGTGATAGTTTTCAACATTTACTGTGTATTTGTCTGAAATCAGTTTGGCAACCCATGCCCTTTGTCATTTACCATTTCTATGGAATATACATCTCCATCCTTTTAGTTACATTTCATATATGTGCTCACATCTAAAGTGCATCTGTTATAGACAGAAGGTAGTTGAATTTAATTTTTTAATCCATTCAGCCATGTCTTTTAATCTATGTTTTAATCAGATCATCTTTACACTTAAAGTAATTATTGAAAGGGAGGGACTAGTATAACTATGTTAAAATTGTTTTCTGCCTTTTTGTAACTATTATCTCCTACTTTCCTCTCTTACTGTTTTTCATTGTGTTTCTTTTGGTAGTGACAGGCTTTGATTTTTTATTTCCTTTTTGTTTGTCTACTATAGGTGTTTTTTTTGTGGTGAATATAGAGGCTACTTAAAACATCTTAAAGGTATAAGAATATGTTAACAGGATCAGTTGTATATAAAATCTCAACTATGTAACATCCCTAACCTGCACCCACTTTATCTTATCAGTATCACATATTCTGTTTTTTATTTCATGTATTCTAAGACATAGATTTATAATTTAATGCATTTATTTTCTAAAATTTGTGGGAGAGGTGTCATCAATCACATGGTGGAGTGAGAGATGTCCCCCAATCTCTCCCCTTGAAGCAACAATAAAGTGAACATCTAAAACTCAGCAAAAACCACCCAACCTGTATACAAGCACATCTGAGCAAGGGATCTGCACATAAAAACTAACACAGGTTAGAACCTTGAGAGTTGGGCAGTGGACTGGGAGAAACAAAGAGGCTGCCTCTGGCAGCTGGAGCTCCCTGTAGGAGGAAAGAGAGGAGAGAAGGCATGCTAGCCCTGCCTGGGAGAGCTGTGAGCTCCACATTGTGGCAGTGCCCAGAAATCAGGGAAGAAAGCAGAGAAGTGGAGATGGCAGAGAAGCAACAACTGATTATTACCAGCTGCAGTTGCAAAATGTAAGGCTGAGCCGCAGCCCCTATCCCCCAACCCAAAGGGCTCCTCCCCCCATTTCCTCCAAGAACAACTCCTGGGAGCCCTAGGGGAATATGAGCTAATGCTACTCAAATTGTCAGTAACACTGAGAGGAACTGAGACTGAGGGTAGTGAGCGTGATTGAATATTTATAAGAAAAAGAGGCATTATTAAGACTTTATATAAAGCAGGGATCCAAGAGGATTAGATGCTACCTGCTGGAAACCAAAAGAAAAATGCCTTCTTTGCAAAAAAAGAAAGAAAGAATACACTTCCATTAATGCCCAGGCGGAGAAATAGTACATTAAACACCATGAACAACCAAGGAGACAAGGCAGCTCAAAAAGAAACAGAAAAAATCTCCAGAAAATAAGCTTAAACGCATAGATATATGCAACTTAAATGACAGAGAATTCAGGATGGAACTTCTGAAAAAACTCAATAAGATACAAAACAATTCATATCAATAATTCCAGACATTGAAAAAACAACTATATTAGCAGAATGAGATTTTTAGCAAGGAGATTGAAACCCTCAAAGAGAACCAAATAGAACTTCTGGAGATGAAGAGCACACTAAAAGAGATGAAAAATGAAATAGCAAGCTTGGGAAATAGAGTCAACCAAATGGAGGAAAGGACCAGTGATATTGAAGACAGAAATTTAGAAATAAATCTGAAGGAAGAAGAGAGAAACTGAAGTGGGAAAAATAATGAAAGAGAAATACAAGAGGTAGCTGATACCATCGGGAGAGGAAACATAAGAATAATAGGCATTCTCAAAGAGAAGGAAAAGGAGCAGGGATTAGAGAGCATTTTCAGACAAATAGTTGAGAATTTCCCAAATTTAAGGAATGAGGTGGAGCTTAGAATTCAAGAAGTCAACAGAACACCCAATTATCTCAACCCAAAAAGGCCTTCTCTAAGACACATTGTATTAAAATGATCAAAAATCAATAACAAAGAATGAATTCTCAGGGCAGCCAAGGAAAAGAAGACAGCAAACTATAAAGGAAACCCCATTAGATTATCATTGGACTTCTCAGCATAAACCTTACAAGCCAGAAAGTAGATCAAATATCCAAACTATTAAATCAAAGGAACTACCAGCCAACATCTCCTTTAGATATAAAGGAGAAATAAAGACCTTTCCAGACATACATAGATCTTTTCAGCATATATAGGGACAAATTGAGACAATGTAAATAGAAAAGGGAAGGATTCAAAGATCCAAATTTGCAAAGCAGAATGGAGGAAATAAGGCACATGCAGAAGGAAATGGACTACTACATATATAAAACTGTCCTCTACATATTTGTAATGGTAGCCACATGCCAAAGATTCAGAACTGAAATATATAGCATAAAACAAGAAGGACCAGAGGGAAAACCCACAAAACCCAATCAAAATGATGATGATAATAATAATAATAATAATAATAATAATAATAATAATAACAACAACAACAACAATAATAATAAAACAGAAACACAAAGACGAGGAAGCAATGGAAACACCAAGCTACCAGAAAGCAAAAGATAAAATGACTGTAAGAAGACCTCATAATTCAATAATCACCCTAAATAGACTGAACTCACCAATAAAAAGGCACAGAGTTGCAGATTGGATCAAAAAACAAAACCCAACCATATGCTGCCTCCAGAGGACATATCTCAGAAGCAAGGCTTACATCGCAACCCTGTATACCCACTTATCTCATAAACTAAAATTCAAGTTCCAAGAAGCAGTAGTTACTCTATGGGGATGCACTGATGTTTTCTGTTTTGTTCCAAATGCTACCTTCTCTGACATTACACCTAACATGCACATGTGCACACACAGGACCATACACCCGATTTGCAGGATGAGCAATGTTTGTTGGTGTGCACTTTTATTTCAGAAACTGATCTAAACCAGGACTTGTATAGAGACTGGGAAATTTATAAAATTGGTAAACAGTATAAGATGATGTTATTTCAACACCCAGTTCTCTCGGTGTGTGAGATTAGGGTATTCTAGTATGAGATTAAGCAGAACTGAAATCTGAAGTCAAATTAGCCAACTGTGTGCATCTACTTGATGAATAGATGGTGGGTAGGGGGAGATTCTGAGCAGAAGTTTCTGGGTTTGTTCTTAGTATCGACGGGAGACCTGGGCAGACCATATCTAGGGCAACTCCCACCCCCATCCCAGAGCACATGTGGGTGTAGGAGATTATGGGAGAAAAGGGTCCTAGGTTATAAAGAGGGAACCCGACCTGGATGGGCCTGAAAAGTCATCAAATGCTATCTGTCCACTTTACAGATGGAAAACTGGTGAAACAGAGAGGGGGCATGAAGTTCCCTCAAAGTCATATGGAAAGTCAGTGCCACACCAGGAAGGCCAACCCCGAGTTTGTACTTCACCTTGGCTCCATCTATTCACTCATTCATTCATTTAATCATTCAATTACTGATCTACTTTTCAATTTATTCTGTCATCCATTTATTTCTTCATTGATTCTCACCCTTATTTCTTTCTATGCATCCACCCCTTGCCACTTGCTCTCATTTGTCCACGTACCTATCTTTTCATTTGCCCTTGTACATCCTTCATTCATTCTCACATCCATTAATCCATTCCTCCCTTCATTGATCAAGTAATCAATTTATTAATCCACTCACCTATTCATTTGTTTATTCAATATCCATCAACCTACCCATGCATTTATCTATGCAATATATCCCACAATAGCAGTTTACCTCATGACTAGCACAAGGCTTGGTAGACACCAAGTTTTCAATGAATGCTTATTGAATGAATAGTATTTATAATATGAATTTCACTTTCTACAATTGATCATGTTTCCATATCATTTTGCCAGGAGTCCACATGTTATTGCAGGTCATCAGCAACAGCTCTCTGAGACACGTTACAGTTGACCCCAGAAACTCAAAGAGTCTGTATGCTTGAATTGTTGGGTTTCTTCACCCTCCTGCTCTGCCTCTGAAAAATAACAAAACCATCTCTTCCAGTTTGTTGAGTCAAGCCTTGTGGGTTTTACTGGCTTTCATCTCCTGTCTCACTTTCACTTTTAAATGAGAAAGATAAAGGGGAATATTTAACATTCAACAATTGCAAAGCCACTGATGGTTTCTGAGGCAATGATTCCTTTTATTTGTCACCCATAAAGGCTCAGAGTTCCCAAGATCTCCCTAATGAAACTGTGACACATCTTGCACAGTCTCTCCTTTCTGCCCCCTCTTGCCTGGTTACCTCTGCTGGTCCTCTAGGTCTCAGATTAGATGCTTTTTCCTCTGTAAACTCTTGCCTGACCCATCTGTGCTTCCTTAGTGCCTCATCGCACCCTAATTGAGTGCTTGTTGTCCTGTATTTTGATCCTCTGTCTCCTAGATCTGACCACAAGCTTGTCCAAGGGACCAGGCTGTTTTATTTCTACATCCTTGGGGCTTGGTATACAGGTCTTAAGAAACATGACACTGTCACTGGATTAGCTTGCTATGCTGAAGTTTACAGAAGCAGGCTCTACACGTTTGCCATTCTATGCTGGGCAGGGTAATGGTTTGATGAAACGTGCAATGTCCCATTTTCCAGAACCTGTGACTATGTTACACATGATAAGAGGGACTTCACGGACATGATTCAATTAAGACTCATGAGGTGGAGAGATCAGCCTACATAATTTGGGTGAGTTCGATGTCATCACCAGGGTCAGTCAGAGAAAGCAAGTGGAGATGGCCACTTGGTCCAACATGCCGAGAAATGCAGGTGACCTCTAGGAGCTGCAAAAGACAAGGAATTAGATTCTCCTCCTGGGCCTAAAAGAGAAGCCAGCCTGCCAACCCATTTTGGACTTCTGACCTGCAGAACAAAAGATTAAAAAATTTGTGTGATTTCAGCCCACTTAGTTTGTGACAACTTATTATAACAGCCACAGAAAAATGAATACTATTAGCTTCGACTGAATCCACCTCTTACTCCACAAACCCAGGCATCCACATCCTTAGGACTTCTACATTTGTCCCTATACCTGCTCACTCCAGGTTCTCATTCATCCACTTATCTCATATTAACTTAAGGGCTCCCATGTACCAAGCACCATGACAGGTGCTTGGGACACAGTGGAAAGTAATAGCAGACATACACCCTACTCTCATGAAGTTCACATTAATCAAATTGCCACTCACTATACTGATCAGCCAGCACTTCAAGCTGCTGTCGCAAAGAGGTTGCCCCCTACCACCAAGAAAAATATCTATTTAATTTTATTTCTCTCTCACTTAACAATAGATGGTTGAACAGTCTAGGGCTGTTTATCAACATCTTTGCTTTTATCAAACTATAGCTTTGATATCTGGTTCTGAGCTGGTAGGAAAGGAGCTAGGGAGGGGGAGGGAGTGACTCACAAATCATTTTTAAGAGCAGGACCTGGAATTTGAACACTTCTCTCCACTACCACGAGCCAGAACATAGTTTGCGGCCACATCCAGCTGCAAAAGCAACTGGAGAGATGTGGGCTCTGGTATGTGCCCTTTGAAAAATGGGAAGGATGTTTTCTGTTACCAGAAGGAAGATGGGAAACATGGACACTGGGAAGCCATTAACCATCTGCATTGTTGGGAAAAGAAAAAGTGATTTTAAAAGCCTGTGATAGGAGGACTTTATTTAATAATGGCTTAGCTGAAGAAATGATGTGAGATCAGAGAGTTCAGCAGATGTTAACCAGGTGATGACGGGCTGGAAGAGTGTTCTAGGCAGAGGCAACAGCATGTGCAAAGAGCCAGTGGAGATCCTAGATGCAGGGTGACTGTGATGAGGTACTAAAAGTGGCGTGCTACGGCCACCTAGTGGTCACATCTTTTTCCTTGCTGGGCAGTGAAATCCTGAGCTCGCTGTAGGTCTGCATTCCTGAAAGATGGTCAGTGTGGCTGAAACAGTGTGAAGAATGAGAGAAATGTAAGTGCTGGAGTGTCAGTCATAGGGCCTTCGTACTTTATGGCAACACCTGCACTGAGCATTTGTTCTTCAGAGGGAAATTTGAAGGCTTTCCCTCATGAGATTAAGTCCAGGAGGGATTTTCTGGAACAGTCTTAGATAAAATTCTTTGTGTACACCCGCATCTGCCTTAACCTGTACTACATATTTATTTTTCTCTTCTCTGGGGGTGGGGGAATACAGCAATAAAACATGATGAACACTGTTCTCAAGTAAGTTCGTAGAAATCAGAGTGTCCGTTTCTTAGAAATGCGACATGGGAGTCATTTCTACCTTCTGCCAAGGGTCTCCACATGTCCCCATTTTAGGGTACTATTATATCAATGAGCCAAATGGTCTCTACATACTGGCTCTACCCATGTACTTCAGAGCAGGTTGAGATCCATTAGTCCAAAAGCCCAACAGGCACCAAACTCAAAAGCTTATGTATCCTTACATATCCAGTTATTTTATATGAAGCCCAAATAAACAGATTTTGAAACTAGGCAGCACCTGCTTGCTTTGTACTTCCCATGGAATTGTACCTGACTTTGGCTAGCCACAGGTGAACCTGCCCCTATAAAAGGCAGCACTTTGGAACGACACATGAGCCCCTCCCTAACACCCCTCTTCTTCCTATTCCCTTGTCCTCTTCCCCTTCTGGGTATTGTCCCGCATCCTTTGCCTTTGGAAAGTTTCATTCCAGCCAGGGGCTTCCCCACACATAAATCTGTCAAAGTAAACAGAACTCATTGTATGCTATTGCCAACTCACGGCCACGCCTTTTCCCCTGCTCACCACCGAACCCCCTGAATTCACTGCATTCATGTGGCAGGACTGCCCTTGGTAGTCTTGGTAATCTGTTCTGGCTGAACAATGAGTTGTCAGCAGCAGTGACGAATGTCCCTTCCGGGGTGGAGCATTTAATCACAAGAAGTCCCTCCCTCACCCTAAGCTCTCTCTTCTCCATAACCCAGTGATCGGCAATGTTTGAGAGAGTGGCTGCTCTATCGGTCTGACTGCCTGAGTAACAAAGACATGAGGATGTGATCCCTTATCAGCTATCTCTACACAGTCTCCCTGCCCCACCTGGCTCTCGACACCCAGCTTCCTGTCCATGTTACCATCTTTTTGTGCATCTGTCTCAATAAACCTGGGCTTTTACACCGAGATACCAGACTGGGTGGTTTCTGAACAAGATTATTTCTCACCATCCTTGGAGGCTAAGGTGTCCAAGGCAGTGGTTCTTGTAAGGGCTCACTCCCTGGCTTGTAGACAGCTGCCTTCTTGTTATATTCTCACATGGCAGGGGGAGAAAGGAAGGAGGAGAAGGGGAGAGAGGAAGAGAGCTTGCTCACATCCCTTCTTACAAAGACATGAGTCCTATCATTGGATTCTTCATAATCCACCCTCCTGGTCTCAGCTAAACCTAATGGCCTCCCAAAGACCCCCACATCCACGTTGGGCATTAAGGCTTCAACCTGCATATTTGCCAGGGGCCAAGGGAGGGGCAGACCTTCAGCTCATAACTTCATCCTTTTCAATATCTCTTATCCATTTCTCATTTCAAAGCACTGTGTAAAGTTCAAAGTTTACGCTATTGCAAGCGACAGCTCCAATACGGCTCCAATATGGCTTACTGGAAACCTTCCAAGTGGCTTGGACTTTCCTGATAGAAGCATCTTTTGTTCTAGCGAGGCCACTCTTGGTGGGCCCCTAGGAAGCTTCAGGATGGGAGCTGGTCATCCAAAAGACCAAACCTTAGTGAGAAGCTTGGAGCTTTCATACCTGCTGCCCAGACTCAGGGGAGAGGAGAGGGGAGATGCACTGGACACCTAGTCAATTGCCAAGGAGTGGAGCCTCTATTAAAAAATCACTTCAGGAAGAAGAAAGCTCTTTCTGAGTCAGGAAACTAAGTTAAGGAATCTGGTTAAGGTGTTGAGTTAAAAGTGTTTCCAAGAATATCGGTCTTGTTTCCAGGCACAACACAAAGAACTACATGAATGTTCGTGAATCTTACTGAACTGTACAACTTTCTGTTGAAATGACACAGGAGGGTTTTATAAGAGTCTCACGACTTGAAAAGTCATTGCCACATCCTTTGAACATAACTTTCAAAGAAATATCTGTAATTATAATGGGTTTTCTTGTGGCCTTGTTGATTTTTCTGTATTTGTAAATGGTAAGACAAGTAAGGTCCATCCAGAAAACAGAGCTTTGAGGGCATTTGGTTCTTCTAAACAAATGATGGAAAAATAATATAAACCTACAATTCTCTTGGGTCTTATTTTAGCAAAGAGATTGAGACTTTTGTCTTATTTAAATTAGTATATCAACCAACTGCAGTTTGTAGACCTCTATTTTGAGGATTTGGAGTCTGATTTTTAACAAATTGAGAAAAAGGACATTTCTTAGATCATGGGGGAAATTTAAATAACAGCTGGATATTAGATGGTATCAGGAAAGTGCTGTAGTTCTCTTGGTGTGATGCTGCTATTAGATATTTTTTAAAAGATTCTTAGCTGATAAAGATAGCTATGTGCTAAAATATTTGGGGATTAAAAAGATGAGTTCCCAAAATGACTGCCTCAAGACACTTGAAGTAGTATTTTAATAACTACCATTATAACTATAGTATGTCAGGCATAAGCAGTCCTGATGCACTCCCACCCCACCACCCCTCACCCCCAAAGGCAACTCTAGGCTGTCCAAGTCCATTTCTGAACCTGATGCTACAGAACTAGACCTTGGGTCAGTTTTTCAGGCACTTTTGTGGTCTTAGTTTGGGTTCCCTCAGAAGCAGACCCCAAGACAAGGATTCAAGTTCAAGTTGTTTATTTGGGAAGTAAAGGAAACTCTTTGCTGGGAATACAGAAGTTGTGAAGTCAGATTATGCTGTGGGCAACTGGAGCTTAATATTGCAGGAGCTTAACACTGCTAGCACTTAATACTGCTGGAGCTTAATACTGCTAGAGCTTAGTGCTGCTCTAAACACTATGCCACTAAACACCAATTAAGCTTCAGAGACCAGTGAGTGAGGAACACAGACTTCACAGTTATCCCACTGGCAGTCAAGGGGGCTGAGGTATTTATACAGCATCTCCTGGCATATGTTACTGAAGGGCTGCTTCCAGGTCATAAAGTCCCAGCACCTCCACAGCAGGACAAAGCAGATTTTTTTTTGCCACCCTTCGGCAAGCACATATCCATTTGTCTTCTAGTTTTCATAATTTTGTTGACATTTCTTTTCCTATGTTAGTTCCTCTCAAGCTTTTTTCCTTCCATGTCCTCTTCATAAATCTCTTTACTGTCTTTTCATGAGATTTGGGGGAGGAAACTAGGTATTCCTTCTGAATATTTCCATGACACTCCTTATATTTGTCCTTAAATCCATCAGTTCCAAACTCTAACTTTTAGAAGAGCTCGCTCTTTCTTTAAACTTAGTTTTTCTCATCCCATAGCACTTCATTTAAAATTTCTGAAGCTTAAATGTTAAAAACATTTAAAGTGCTAAAATTAACTGACATCAAATTCAGCTACTTCAAAAACACATGTAAGCAAAAGGAGAAAAATATATATTGGCCACAGGTCCACTACTCAGGGAATAATAGTTTAAAATACGAGATTAAAACCTTCTAGATTTTTCCAGGTGCATGTCCATTGGCTCTTGTCTATTGTTTGGACTTACCGTCTAGGTTGTCTCTATGTTCCTGTAGAATGTCAACCAGACATAGAACACAGCTCCTCCAAGTTCTCCTGAAGAACCCATTCCAGCAAAGGCTTCATACAGAGGTTGATCTTACCAAAGCTTTCATTCAAGATCTTGTTTATATCATGCCCCCCACAGCAGACAACTGACAAATCCATCAGAGACACTCGCTTTCTTCCAATCTCCTATTCTGCCACGCCACCCATGAGGATCCTTTTTTCTTGCCTCTCCCTTACAGAACCTGTTGTCTCATTCTCCTAGAGTCTCCCTCCCTCCATGACACTCCTACGACTTCTCATCTGCTATCAGCTCAGTCCCAGTTCCAGTGCTCCAGTGCTCCAGTGTTACTGGGGGCATAACCTAGAAGTTGTAAATGTCACTTTAGCTCATGTCTTGTTGACCTGGGATACCTACAGTTCTCTGTGAGAGAGATATGTAGTTGTGATTCTGATTGCCATGGGCCCATTTGTATTCTGTCACTGTGTGGAAGAGGACAATGGTTGTGAAATTCGAGGAGCAATTTCTCACATACTTTGCCTATTTATGAATATGCCTTAGCATTGGGTGATCTCAACCCTGTGCTGTGGAAGGACTTTGTAAGTTCAGCCTGTGGGAAGTGGCTTGAGAGTATGTTGCAATAAACAGTCATAATTTCCTGATTGTGACTGGGAGATAGAAACTGTGGTATATAAGAGCAGAACTGTTACTGTATATCTGGGAGGCAAGAGAACATTTTGACTTACCTCAAACAGCTAAACTGAAAGAAGACCCTTGGAAGAGACTTAGGAGGGTAGCCATGCTCCCCCCATTCCTGACCCTGTTCTGCTAAGGTAAGTCTTGGGAAAGGAGTGGGGAGGGCTATTGAGGGTGGTGGTGAGTTGGGCTATGGAGGTGGCTAGAATCAGTTTTGACTTGTAGGGTTAGTAATGGGGCCAAATGGATAAGCAAAGAATAAAAACTTCCATTTCCAGAATATATGTTATCAACAAAGAATGTGTTAACAGACATTTCCCTCTATCTGTTTTCCAAATTCAGTCATTCCTGTACTTCCCAATGACATTTTGTCATATGTACGTGGCATCTGTATTCTTTCTCACATGACATTCTTCTTCAAATTGCCTCAGAATTTTACATTATTATTTTTGTACTCAAATCAATTTTGAAAGATTTGTGAAACATTTCTATTAATGGAAAATCAGTATTTCTCATCAAAAATAGAAGATAGTCATTAGTATATACAGTGGGGGAAATAATACAATTAAGTTCTAATAGCTACTGCTGCCTGGCTGTAGACACTGAGCCACATTGCCCCCAGTCTAAGAAATATGAGTGAAGGCAAGAAATAGATTGGATATTTCATTAATTTATTAGCCATCTGATTTCATCTTTACCTCTTTGTATTATTTGGAAGCAAGTGCCCCAAATCAAATAATTCATATATAAATAATTATATACATATTTCTGAATGACTGGGATTCTTTAAAAATATATTAAAATATTACCAGTACATTATCTTAATTTCAGGTGTACATTGTAGTTATTCAACATTTTTATTCCTAAAGAAGTGATCACCATAAGTCTAGAAATCATCTGACACCATACGTTATTACAATATCATTGACTATATTCCCTATGCTGTGCATTGCCCTGAGATATTTCTTTCTGCTCTCATAGAATGCCCTAAATGCATCTCTGATATTACAACTGGATGACTAACCACCTTGGTGCCCCAGAATAAATCTCAAAAATCCAAAATTGATATGGCTTGGAAGAGTGAATCATACGTTCGCCACTTGTCATGTCTGGTAGCTTTATAGATTTGGGTCAAAATTACTCTGAGAAATGTGTTCTGTAGACATCAATGTAGTTGGTCTAGTTTGATTAACTTTTAGCAGTGGCTCTCTACTGGGGACAACTTTGTTCACCCTCCTCCTCGGGGACATTAAGCAATATCCGGAGACTTCTTGTTTAGCAACTTGCTAGTAAATAATACTGTATTGTTAAGTACTATTATCATGTTGTACTCTAGAACCTCAGAATTTATCCACCTTGTGGCTGGAAGTTTGCGCCCTGGGACCAGCATTTCCCCATTTCTGCATCTCCAGCCCCTGACAATCACCATTTCACTCTGTTTCTGTGAGTTCTGTTTTTAGATTCCACATATAAGTGAGAACATTTGTTTTCTTCTGTCTGACTGACTTCACCCAACTTAATTCCCTCAAAGTCCCCACATTGTAAAACATGTTGCAGTGAACATGGGGGTTCAAGAGGGTGTTTTCATATCCTTCAGCTATATACCCAGAACTGAAATTGCTGAGTCATATGGACTATTTTTAATTTTTTGAGGACCCTCCACACAGTTTTCTGTCATGGACACATCCATTTTTGGCCCATTCATGTCTCTCACACTCTAGAAGCCATGGCACCAGGGAATGGATGGGCCCTATGCTTTCTACAATGCTGACACACTCAGGATACACCTGGGTGACATGCCTAGGGTAACAGAAACCATCAGGAGTCACATCTATTGTCCCTCATCTGCTCTTCCACCATGAAATCTAGGATATGGTAGAAGAATAAGATGGATAATGGGGAGAAATGGGTAGGTTTGGGACAAAATGGCAGGGCCATCCAAGATCCTGGGAACATTGCGAGGGGAGAAGAACCTAGGATGGGGACAATGTGAGAGATGGTAGAAAGAAGACTGTGGTAGATTCCCTGAGGATGTTCACACCCTGTTTCCTGGAGCCTATGACTATGGCCCTTTACATGAGGTGGTGGCTAGAAATAAAGTTGGTGATCAGTAGACTTTAAAGTAGAAAGAGGGTCCTGAAAGAGTTGGCTAGTCCCAATGTAATCACAAGGGTCTTGCAAGTAGTAAGGAGAAGAATAAGAGGTCAGACTCCACTACCTACTGCTGGTTTTAAAGATGGAGAAAGATGCCACAAACTAAGGGCTGCATGTGCCTCTAGAGACTGGAAAAGGCGAGGATTCTTCCCGAGTCTTCAGAAAGAACCAACCCTGCTCATACCTTGATTTCAGCCAGCAAGACCCATAGTGTTGGGTTTCTCTCACCTACAGAATGGCATGCTACTACATTTGTGTTGTTATGAGCCATGCAGTACGTGGTGATTTGTTGCAGCAGCCCTAGGACCTAACAGGTGCTGATGTCAGTGGGTCTCGGGATAGTGGAGAGGCTCGGACTATTGGTGAATATGATGATGAGGGGTCTTTTCTCAGCAAGAGCCTCTGGGATGGTTCCTTGGGGATGACAACAGGGTGATGACCTTGGCTCCAGGAAAGAGCTTATGACTCATGGATGATTCCTTTGCAGGGCTTTGTGCTGCCCAAGGAGACAGAAGAGGTGGTGAGTGTATCTAAAGTGTAACCTTCCACCCTCCTTCACTCCAAATTTTGCATCTCCCTTTTCTTTTTGTAAATGTGCTTCGTGATAGCAGGTGAGCAGATCAAATCCAGCCCTGGACTCTGCTTCCTTCCAGAGTCACTTCTCAGGCCCTCCATCAGTGCCCGGCCCAGCTGGATGTTCCCTGCCAACAGTAATTGACACTGCAGTGCTTGGCTCCTACCAGGAAGGTAACTTTTGCTCTCAAAAAGAGCAGACTTCCTTTGGAGTCTTTTCCATCTCCCAATTCCCCAGAGGGCCTGGCTGAATTTCATCTCACTGATCTAAACACCAGTCATGCTGGAAAGTATACCTGTGAATACTACACAGAAGGGAGCCCTCACATAAAGTCATCACCCAGTGACATCCTCCCACTAGTGGTGACAGGTGAGGACAGGGTGCTCAGAATAATATATGGTCTTCCTAGGACAGGGATGAGGGAGGAACCAGAGAATGAGAGAGGGCGGGGGGTGGGATCTTATCTCCAATGTAGCTGGGGAGGGGTCATGGAGAAAGACAGGAATGGAGCTGATGACCTTGGCCTCATCCAGGGCTTGTAGGAGGGAAATCGGAGTTGGAGCAGAAAGAGGGTGAGATCAGGTATCCCTCTCTCACTCTTCACATTCCTGAGAACCCTGCCAAGAGAACAAGGCTGAGTGGGGACCCCAGGTGCCTCCCTGTGACCTCGGAGCCTTCCTTCTCTTATGGGATATTTACCTAAACCTTCCCTCCATGCCCACCAAAGGGGTAAGGTGACCACAGGAGAAAAGGTGACACTGCAGTGTGAGAGGCCAGAGTATTTGAAACATTCGCTCTAAAGAAGAAACTTTAACACCTCTCCAGCTCCAGAGTCCAGTAGGAAAGAAGACAGTCTTCTTCCTTCAGAATGTGATAGTCAGTGACACTGGGGACTACAGCTGTGTACTTCCAGACAAGCGCTCCTTTCTGGGCCTCAGAGCCCAGTGATCACCTTTTAATCTGGGTGGCAAGTAAGGTTTTTTATCATCAGAATGACAGCTAGCTGGATTATCTGCCAGCAGATGTTCTGTTACCTGGAGTGCGTCAGAGGGAGGTTCCCTCTGTACAAGGCTCTGCAGCTTGGAAAAACCACTTGAGAAAAAGAAAGTTAGGGTCAGGATCCTGTGGGAGAGTGGACAGGATCTTCGGATGAGAGGGAGTGCGGGTGGTGGAGAATCACAGAAAAGGAGATTGGCAGAAGGCTTTTCACCACAGATGACCAGATGTGCTCTTTGGGGGTTAGGCTGGGACATTTTGTAATACCTGACCCTACTAGGAAAATAAGATAACCACGAAGTCACTGCATGTCTCCTGGGTGGGGCAGCATTCCTTTAGACTAAAGTGCAAATGATACCTCCTGGAATTATGCAGGAATTCCCAGCAAGAAAGCAGAGGAGGAGGGAGAATAACAAAGGGCCCAGGGAATACAGGACAGACTCAGAGACCTCTGGAAAGATCTGTGTCTGTTTTCCATTCATATTCTTACCTCTCAACCTCTCCTGCCTTTCAGCTCAACCGAGTGCAAGTTCTCTCATTTTGCCTAGCTTTTTTTTTTTTTTTTTTAGAGGGATGATTTTTTTTTATTGCGGTAAAAATGCATAATATAAAATTAACCATCTTAACCACTTTTAAGTGCACAGACAGTACAGTGGTGTTAAGTACCTTCAATATTGTGCAACCATCACCAACCAGTGGTGGAATGTAAGCATCCATCTCCAGAACTCTTTACCTCGTAACACTAAAACTCTGTCCCTGTTAAATAACTCCTGATTCTCCCCTCCCCTAGCCCCCCGCACCTGCCCTTCGGGTTTCTGTCTCTATGAATTTGACAATTTTAGACACCTAAGTGGAGTTATACAGTACTTGTCTTTTTGTCACTGGCTTATTTCACTGAGCACAATGTCATCAAGGTCCATTTATGCTGTAACAGGTGTCTCCCATCCCAGCTGGTGTCAGAATCTCCTTCCTTTTTAAGGCTGTGTAATGTTTCATTGTCTGGATAGACCATGTTTGTTTATTCATTCACTCTATGATGGAACTTGGGTTGCTTACTGATCGGCCAGAGGAGATGAGAATGAGGGTGAAATTGAGCCAAAGCGAAGTATGAAACAGGGTCTGCAGGTGAGGTTCTCTGGTCCCGAGGAAAGGGGCCAGAGAAGTCGCACGTGTCTGGGGTATAGGCGCAGTTTTTAAAGGTTTTGGCCCAGGATGTCGGTGGGGTTACAGGGCGGGGACTTCTCTGTTTGGCTGATCTCGCCGCCCGGGAAGCCTCTGCTGTAACTTTGGTCGTGAGCCATCGGCCATCTTAGGTATTGAGCCACCTTCCCGCTGGCTTAATGGCGTCCATGAGCAACTGAACACTTACCCCTTTTGGCCATTGTGGATGGTGCTGTTATGAACATGGTGTGCAAATATTTGAGACTCTGCTTTCAGTTCTTTTGGAGAAACACCCAGAAGTGGGATGGCTGGGTCATAAGATCATTCCATTTGTAATGTTTTGAGGGCCTGCCACATTGTTTTATATAGTGGCTGCACCCACTTACATTCCCACCAACAGTGCATGAGGCTTCTGTTTGTTTGTGAAAGGAATGCTTTTTGACCCTCTGGACTAGGACTCTCTTTGAGGACTGAATTTCTTGGGGACAAGGAGAGGAAGAGAGGCCAGTAGGAACCAGCCCTCATCTGGGGGGGAGGGGTGTCAGGAGCCATTTTGAGACATGATGGGAGCCATTATGAGGCACTGAAGAAGTCACTAGCTGATAGCCATGAAGCAGCTGAGACTGCTTAAACAATGGTTCAAGGAAGCAAGATGTTAACTTAAACATTACTGACCCTGGTGGGGAGACTTGCATCATAAAGAAACCCTTTTAAGGTAATAGAATGTTTTACAGCCTAGAAAAGAAGGATGTTCAAGAACTTATGTAAATGCAAATGTCAGCATTTCCGATGGTATGTACTTTGTGCTTTGCTATTGTATCCAAAAACTTATATAAAGGCTATGCTAAATAAACACGAGGCTGCAGCAGTGACTGTTTGCCCTCCCGAAAGTTCTTTCCTGTCTTCTTCTTTTTTCTTAGGCTTCACTCCCCTCTTTCAGGTGCTGATCAACTTTAGCTGGCTAGGTCCGGCAGAGGGGCACTGACCTCCCAGTGTTAATAAATAGACCAACTATAAAACCACATGGTTGGATGAAGTTCCCAGAGTATCCCAGCACAGGAGGCAGGGTCAGGGGCCCCTGGGAACCCCATGCCCTTTAAAGCAGTAGAGGGTGTGGATCAGATGCACCCGAATTAAAATAGTGCTGGCACTTGCCATCTGCAAGGTGCTATGCGAGTCACCTCTTCGTATGCCCTTCTCAGGTGTAGACTGGGGGACAGCAAAGCACATGGATGGCCCATGCAACTTCTACGAGAGCTAAACATGAATCAATTTTACCTAACAGTTCTAATGACAGTGTCTGTATTAGTAAAGACATTTGATTGCAAGTGACAAAAATATGGAAGAATCCCAGAAAGAGTGCGGGGATGCATTGGTCTACAGAATTAAAGCGATAATTCAGCGTGTCCGATCTGATGCTGTTGATATATTCACTGAGCTGGTTTGTGGGAAGAGAAAAATGCAATCTGTGCATCAGAGGGTGTTTAGCAGCATCCATGACTTCTACCCACTACATGTCCCCCTCTCTGGTTGTGATAACTGAAAATGTTTCTAGATATTGCCAAACATCCCCTGGGAGGCCATCTCATGCCTGGCTGGAAACCATGGAGTCACATACTATGAACTATGGGAAATGCAAAATGTCAATGATCTTCAGAAATCAGAGCCAAGGCCTAGGGTTCTGCCAGACCCTTTCCCTCTGACACTTGTGTTCTGTTTGTTTTATTTTCAGTCTGGACTAGCTTCCTCTGCTGGACACAGCATGGCTTTCAATGGCTGAGTTTTGCGGCTCACAGATACAGTTCCCTTGGAGAGGAAACTGACCCTCTTTCCAGACCCAGTTCAAAACAGACACGCAAACCCACAAAAAGCTGGGGAGGAACTATAAATGGCCCTGGTCAGCTTAGCCTCTGGCTCAATTGCAGGGACGCTCTCACTCCATCTAGGGTGACAGGAACACAGAGAAGGAATGAGCAATTCTTGAAAGAGAGGTGCTATTTTCTGATGCCATGGACTGAGTGCCTGTGTGCTCCCAAATCTGTGTGTTGAAATCCTAATGTGTAATGCAGTGGCATCTGGAGAAGTGTGAGATAAGGAGGCCATGAAGATGGAGTTACATGAATGAGATTAGTGACCTTGTAGAAGAGACCCCAACGAGCTTCCTGTCCTCTTCTGCTGAGTGAAGACAGAATGAGAAGTCAGCCACCTAGAAGCTGGCCCTCACCCTGCCACACTGGCACTTGACCTTTGACTTCAAGCTTCCAGAACTGGGAGAAAGAAACATCTGTGGTTAAGTCCCCGCAGCCTGCGGTTTTCGGTTTTCGGTTATAGCAACTTGACTGACAAAGGCACCTAAGGAGGCGGCTGTAATGTGACACTCAGTGAAGGGGTTTGCCACAGAATCACAGATCCCTAGTCATGGGAGGGATATTCAAGGCACCAATCTAACTTGGAGAATATTGGCAATAAGGAAAATATTCTTTCTGCCCCATGTTGGAGCTGTGGAGCTCAGGAGTGAGGTTGCAGGTTCATGTTCTTAGGGTCACCCGTTCTGCATCTGTGGCCCATTTTCTCCATTCGGACCTTTCATTCACTGTGGAGGACACTCAGTGTCCCCTCCAGGGATACATATGATAAGCGGGAACAAAGAAGACCATTCAAACAACCAGAATCACTTAAACAGGACACAGGCACCCATCATGTGGGTGGATGGCTGCATGGTCCAGAAGGCTGTAAAGAGAGTCTTGTTTCTGTGAATGATGATAACCATTTGGGGCTTAGTTGGGCCCATTAACTAATAATCTGTTTTCCCACAGATTGCTTAGTGTCTCTGCCTCAGTTTCCTCATCTGTTAAGTGGGGCTGTTACTAATACCTACATGATGGACTTGTGGTGAGATTCTGGTGAGTTTTTACTCAAATCCTTTCCAAACCCTGTCTGATGCAGAGCAAATGTCATATAAGTATTTACTATTATTATCATTATGAACACTCCAAACTCCTACTTCTGAATTCCAAATCAGCTTTGTCAAAAACTGTATTCCTAGTGGGAGACTTCCCAGGAAATAGCGGACTAGGGAACATGTGTATCCCTCTCATGATAATGGTAAATATTTCTATCATCATTCATCATGAATATTGGTGGAAAATTATATGATGTTTAAGGTATTCCAGGTCCTAATAAGGCCAGGGGTGTGTGTCTGTCTCTGTAACTTGTTTCAATCATATGTGACAAGGTCAAGCGCAGATGAGATGGCCTTTTTAACAGAGATGCAAAATGAGAAGAAGACACAGTAAGTTGGATTTGCTCTCTGTAGAAGGGGGAACTTTTCAATCTTTTTGGGTTATTCAACAACTGGTGACTGTTTTTTCCCCAGCCCTCTATTCTTGGTATATGAGGAACTTTCTGAATTTCTTACTTAAGGGTCATAATTATTGCTGCTTCTGACATGGATATGCTGAGTTAACAGGTGACCTGGAATGATCCAGGTAGCTGTTGTCAAGCTCAATCTAGACCCTTCCTGTCTTCCTTCAGCTGTAGCCCAAATCTTGCCAACTGTCGCTGAGAGCCACAGGCTGAGAAAGATGTCCCTGGGGGTGTGCTGGGAGGGCAGATAACTGGGTGCAGGTGTACCGACAGATTACTGAAAACAGGCCAAGAGTTCCCCTTTGGGTTTCACTAGAGACTTTAAAAAATGCCTTAGTTTCATGTGGCTGCTGTAAGAGCAGGACTCTGAACACTCTGCTGCAGCGGTATGTTGACCCACAGAGATGTGAGGGTCACCTCATTGGCCAAAGCAAGATCCAGGCAGCTGAGCTAGGCAGGAGCGGTGATCCTGACAGAAGAACAAGAAGGGGGAGAAGTGGCCTCAGCCTCATCCCTTATTATTCTTAGATCACTGGTTGCTGACCAGGGCCATTTGTCACTTGATGATATATGGTGATGCCTGGAGACACGTTTGGTGGTCACAACCAGGGACGGTGGTGCTCCTGGCACCCAGGAGATAGAGCCCAGAGATGCTGCACAACATCTCATGATGCACGGGCCCTTTTCCCCACAATTACCCAGCCCTGAAAGTCGACAGTATGAAAGTCGAGACACCCTGTCTGGTTTCCGGTTAGTCACCCAAGTTCTTGGCAGGGACTCTGGGGATGGAGTGCATATTTCCCTTCAACCTCTGAAGCTTCTAGCTATTTAGAACATGTGCCCCAATCCAGCAGCTGCTCAAGAAGTAGCTGTCACCTAACTTGGCATCTTCCATGTTCCCTAAGGCTACTCGTGTGTTTTTCCCTACTTTATCCCAAAGTCCAATTTGTCCCAAGTTTCCCAGTCTGATTCCTGCAGAGCCAGGCCCCAGGACTCTGAGGGTGTGTAGGCTGTTCATTATTTCTGAGCTATGACCTCTGGTTCTTCAGAAAGCAGAATGCAGCAGGCAGGGAGGGCTGGGTTGGCTGGAAGAGGTGACAATAAATATTACCCTACTTCCTGATGGAGCTGTGAAAAGGAAAGTAAGCTTACAGGACATAGAAGTGAAGAACTAAAGGTGGCAGGAGAAGCAGTATAGGCTATATACTGGGGGGGGGAGGGGGACGGAGGTAAACTGTGAAGTCCCATGGCTGTCCTCTTCTTTCAAGTACAGAGCTGAAGGGGATCTTCACGCCATTTCAGGGCCACTTCTCCTCTTTGGTCAGCACCAAGGGGCGGGGCCAACACAGCTGTGGATGGGAGGCAATGGAGGGTGGAGTGATGTGGTGGTGACTATCACATTAGCAGAGCTAATGAAGCCTGACCATCCCAGTTACACCTTGCCCTCACCGGCGTGTGACCCTGTACAACTCCCGTGCCTTCTCTGAGCTTTAGTTTACTTATCTGTAAAGGAAAAAAGAAAAGAAAAGAAAAAAGAAAAAAATCCACATCTGTAGATGAGGAAGGCTGCAAGGAGGAAGAGGGGGCCATGGGGAAGATGCAAGACCAGGTACGTGAGTAAGTCCTCAATAAGTGTTAGTTGGATTATTAGTATGTTGCCCTAGAAGAACTATAGGAAATGGGCAAGATACTCCATTTGTCCCAGGAACTGTGGCCATATCTGACTTAAGAGAATTCTGTCTTCCTGTGTGAGGCCAGGTCCTCTAGAGAAACACAACCAACAGGATATATATATATGTATCTCCTATTATATATATATGTACATATGTATACACATAGATACAGAGATGACCTTGACCTTGATTATAATTATTGTCATATGTAATATATATCCCATATGTGCATATAAAATTATAATATATAACATAAGCTATATATAAGAATTTCCTCTCTTTGGAGAAATTTGAAAAATATTATCTAATAAAATAGAAATAATAACATAACAGGATGGTCATGCATTGCCACCCAGAATGGTGCTTGTTCACATTTAGTCATATTTACTCTAAGTTGTTTTCTTTCTACAAATAAAGACAAAAAGGAAGTCCTCTTCTCCTCCCCATGCCATCCCCTTTATCTTGCCTCCCCCAGTAGAAACTTGCACCAAGAAATCTCTGTTATCATTTCTGTGCATGTTTTTATGTGTTGATAATAAGAGTATGCCTTTGTAAATAATATACAGAGTTTTTAAAATCATATCTTAGTGGTCTGCTGCTGTGACTGTTGTTCTACCACCTGGTTTTTTTAAGTGAAGAATTTTGTCTTCTAGACAGGACTGAGTTCTCCCAGAGAGCAAAAACACCTCCAGGTAATGGACAGATGCACACAGGCACGAGTGAGGCTCCCCATGCACAAGTGAGGTGTCTAATACGGGGGACATCCTTGAGGACATTTGTCTGTATTCTGGTAATACCTGAAGACTGCAATTCAGGGCCATGTCTTTTGTGGTGGGGATCAGCATGCCAGCTCTGCCTACTCAGTAGCTGAGCCCTGGGCCCTCAGCTTGTGCATCTGCCAAAGGGTGACGCTCCCTGTCCTGGGAAGCACATCAGTGAGAGGGGGGTGCAATGAGCCCCCAGGCTTCAGGGGAATTCAGTCACTGGAGACACAGGTAGACCTCAGAACAGGTCTCAGAAGCAACTGGCCCTCTCACCTGTTCTCCTCTCTCCAGGAACTACTGAAATCACCCTCATTGTCACCTTCATCCTCCTCTTCCTCCTTGCAGCCTTCCTCATCTACAGATGTTCCTGCTGTGGTGAGTTCAGGAGAATTATGGCCACATCTTCTAGGGAAAGAGGGAGAAACACATGAGGAAGCTACCATCACAGGGTTAACCCATCCCCTTCTTTTTCTTTATCCCCAAGGGCAGCTGCTGACAGGATGACCAAAAGGCAGACCATTCAGGGAACTCCACCAGTCCACACTTACCTTTCCTCTGCCTCTCACGTGTCCCAGACCAGATACAGTGACCACCCAAGTCCCTCTCTACCTTCTGTCTTCTCACCAGCACCCTCTACTTCTCAGGCAATATTTTTTCCTTAGATTTTCTCCCCATGGAGCACACTGCCCCAATTACTTCCTCCTCCTGAGCATTGTTGACTTGGGGACCCAAGGGTGGGATGTCTGAGCTGGGAGTAGGTGGAGAGACTTGGGTTTCCAGGTGACCCCACTTTGCATCTCACCCCCACCTAAACACAAGGATCTTGATTTTTCCCCCCAACTTCCTTGATCACCAAAGCTTCACTGTTTCTTTCTCAGCTGCCGCTCTTCTAAAGAATCTGAAGTGATGACAAGTAACCAGCTGAGAAAGAAAGTGGTGTGTGGGGGGTTTGTGTGTAACTGTGTGTGTGTGGCGTGTGCACACATGTGTGTGCTATGTGCATGGGAGTCTGCGTGTGTAGGTGTACGTGTGTGTATGCATTCAGTGTGTACACAGATGTGTGTGTATGTGTTTGAGTATGCATGTGTGTCTGTGTGTGTGCATGCGCGTGTGTAGGGGCTGAAACCATGGCAGAATCTTCTCCTTTTCAAATGTGTCTCCAGCTATGAAGAGCTGTCATACTGCCCTGGTGGGTTTCCAGTTTGGTAATTTCCCATCAGCCTCTTCCTCAGTCCAGGCTCCATGGATCCTTGTTTGGTTCTGTCAACAGTTGGGGCCTCTGTTTTCATCCTCCCACACCCTTCCTCTACATTTTAGGAGAACTTGGCCTGAACCCATCTATGCCTCCTCTGGCTGTGGGACCTTCACCTCATGGCTCCTCCTTTTCAGGGACACCTTCCATCTGTAAACAGGGCGAGCCCCTCCTTCCTCATATGATCAAGTGGGTGGCTTCAGGAGCTCACAGCCACAGTAGGATTACAGATGGGGTGCAAGTGCCTAGTACCTTAAAGTTATATCACTGCCGACTACCTGCAGGACCCCGGGCAAGTGCCAATCCCACCCTGAGCCTCAGTTTCCTCATGTGGACAAATCATCCTCCAACACATAGCAGCTTAAAGCAACAGCTGTTATTTCAGTTGCCTGTAGGCCAGGGGCTGGGTATGTCCGAACAGGGTCCCCTCACTCTTGGTCTTTCAGAGCTGTGACCAAGCTACTGGCTAGGTCAGCTTGGGGCTCGGCTGGGAGACAATCTGCTTCTACATTCACTTGGGTGGTGGCCGGCAGGATCCCATTCCTCGCTGGTCACTGGCTGGAGACTACACTGGCCACATAGGCCTCTCCCTAGGGCAGCTCTGAATGTGGCAGCTGGTTTCATCAGCGTGAATGAGTGAGGGGACAATAGAGAAGTAGGCATAATAGAAGTCACAGTCCTTCATTACCTCACTTGGACATGCCATGCCATCTTTTTCCTGTATTTTTTCTTGTCATACCTTTTTGATGGGTGTGGGACACTAAGCCTAGCCAACTCTCAAGAGAGAAGGGGGTCTCTCAAAGGCTTGGGGCATCAGAGGCTCTGGGGAGGAGTCCTGGGAAGCTGTTCAGCATGCTCAACATCACCAGAAAATGGTCCTCCTTGAAAGGCCTGATGCTTTTCTCCTTGCTCACCTTTAGGAGAAAGGATCTCAGATGTCAAGAGCTGAAGAAGCTCATGGAATGATGTATGCTGAGCTTGACACCAGTGCCCTGAGTCTAGGCCCCCACATACAGGTAAAGCAGCCTCTGGAGACCTTTGTGTACTCGGCCCTTAAAACGTAGCCAGGAGATCTGGAGCCAGAAGGACCTCCAACACGGGAATGGATGACGGACTGAGGCCGCTTGGGGGAAAAGGCACACCAGGACCCCTTCCCTCAATTCTCCAATTTAGATTTGTCTTTCTAAAATATTATTTTTTAAAAGTAAAAGGTATCAGCTATGTAAAGTAATATGCAAATGAGATGACTCAGATGGGCATAGGGGCTGGGCATGCCAGGAAGACCAGCCATGTGATTAGAGGGTTGGGGCTTGAGCCAGTGAGTATTGGCCTGACCTCTGGTGGGGAGAATAAGGCTAGAGGTGGACTCAAGACTATGGTGAGAATTCAACTGCAGTTGTGTGGTGACATCCCAATGAGAACTCTGGACACTGAGGCTGGGGGAACTTCCTGGTTGGTGACATGCCTTGATGTATTTGGAGGGCGACACACTCTGAGAATATAGGAAGCTCTGCTTTGGGGACCTTCCCAGACCTCACCCTATGTGTCTCTTTGTTTAATTGGTACTGGTTGGATCCTTTGTAATAAAATCATAATCTTAAGTACAGCACTTTCTTTGAGTGTCTCTAAGAAATTACTGAATTGGAGTGGGAAGGAGTGGGAACCTTCAAATTTTTTTGCTGTTGGTCAGAAGTGCAGGTGGCCTGGGAACAGTGAGCTTGCAGCTGGAGTGTAAAGTGGGGTAGCTTTGTGGGTGCTGCACCTTTCACCTGGGAGTCTGTGCCAACTCCGGGTAGTGGGCATCACAATGACATCGCAGCTCAGAAGTGATTCCTTTCCTAGCCAAACCTTCATATCAGACCTCAGCCCTGGCTGACATGGTGACTGCATCCCCTGAGGGCCCTGCTAGGTTGTACTTGGGTTCTTGGCACTCAGAACCAGGAGAGAATGACTGCATGTTGCTGATACCACTAATTTGTGGTAATACCTCTATACCGCAATAACCAATACCATAGCCCTACTGTGCACCCTCCCACAGAATGACGGCTGGGACAGGGCCCTTCAAAGGGTTTCCTGGAGAAAAAAAAACAAATGGGCTTTTGAGACAGAGTTAGATTCCAATTCTGGCACTTGCCTCTCCCACTTGTGTTTGAGATGGGGAACCTGCCTTGCTGTGCCTTGGTGTACTTATTTCCAATTAAAGAGACTCAAAGGAATTTTACCAAGTACAACTTGTACACCTGTATGGTGAAGTAGCACTCACAAGGCTACCCCCACTTCACACCCCAACTTCAAATTGGACAACGTGTAGGTAAATTGAGATTTACACTTTTAAGTGGCAGAGACACAAATATTTTCTGACCTAGAAACAAAAAGCAGTGAGGATGGCTCAGTAAGTCGATATGGAAGAAAGGGAAGTAAAAGCTTGTGGTTTCAGATCTTCTGATAATTTCAAACCTGGGGGACCCACTGGCTAAGTAAGAGCCTGTGAGTCTCACATCAGATTTTCCAGGAGTCAAAGATGATTTTAAATGCAGAGAGTGTGGTGTCACAAAAAATCATCATGAACTCCAGAGGCCATGGTGCAGCACCCAAGCACAACGGCTCCTCTAGGACTGTGCTGCAAAGGCTGATCCAGCAGGAACTGCACTGGGCTATTCTGCTGATACAAAAGTGGACCCACACTGCCAACGCCTGGTTATGGAATTAACACACTGATTAACAGTGAGTGTTGCTTTGTAACTATGGGTCCAAGTTCAGGGAAAGTTTGTATCAGCCTGCCAGTACTGCTTATTGGTAATTGGGAAAGTGACAGTTTACACTTCATCCTGTGAGAACCCCCAGAGGGCTCTGCCATCAGGGCTGGCAAAGTAGCAAGAAGATGGCAACGTGCCCATGGTGGAGTAAGGAAGCCGAGGGTTTCCTTTGGGTTTCCTGGTTCTGAAGTGTGCTGTAGACACAGTGATGGTTTCTAATCCAAGAGAGAAAGCCCATCCATGCAGCCCCTAGAAGAAGGAGGAAACTGTGGCTCGTGACTGCTACCCAGGGACCCTTCCTGCCTGGGAACCCTGACTGCCACCATCAGTGAAGAAACATTTGGCCTCAGTCCTTTGTTTTGAGATATGCGCAGTGTCTAGCAGCCTGAACGTTTGTCCAGGGCTCCCTATATTCTTGAAAGCTAAGTGCCTTTGTCTCCTTCATAGGAATTCTGAAGGCTCAATTCTTAGTTGTTTGGGGGTTACCTGTTTGATGCCTGAAACCTGATTGAGACAGAGCAGGGTCTTCTGTGAGTCAAGTCCTTGAAGATCGGCATGGGAGGGACACATTGCAATCATTGGGATCAATGTGTTTCCAGGAAGTGGCTGTGGGAGGATGGAGCTGAGAGAGTGAAGTCAGAACTGCACACACTCAAGTCAGGAGTGATGTGGTGCCCATCCTAGCTTTTTTCCCTCTGCAGATGGTAAAACTGAAGAAGGGCTCCCAGGCAGGCCAGCGAGATGATATGACACAAACTGCTCCTCCTTTTCTGGTTCAGTAAGTCTCATGGGGTGGTATGTGGGGACCGTAGAAAAGAATGTGACTGGTGAGAGGTAGAAACTGGGGGTAGAAAGAGAAACAATAACTTAAGCTGTGGTTTACTGAGTTATGTTACGAATCAGAAGTCTCACTAGGACACCTACGTCACCTCTATGTCAATGGCTCTTGCTCCAGCTCCATGATTTTTCCTGAGTACCTCGACTGCCCGTACTTCATTGTATGATGTTTTTCTTTTTTTCTTTTTTTTTATTGGCTTGATGTTTTTAATATTGATGCAAATTTTTTGCTTAATTAAAAGTGTTTATGATAGAAACTTTATATTAATATTATGAACAAAGACCCAGTGTCAAACAGGAGGTAACTGAAGTAAATACAATGAAAAGAAAATAGTGCTATGATCTTCTAGCTATAGATTTGTTGCCTGTCAAGCTTCTGAGCCTGAGATCTACTATTTCTTTGCTCTCCAGTCAGGTAGACTTGATGGAGAGATGTCAGAGGCTTTCTTCCAACAGGCTCTCATGCTCCTACATCAAAGGCACACAAGAGTGCTTATGCCATGCTAACATGCACTGCTCTAATCCACTTTCTTTCCACCTTCCATCACACATGACACCTATAGGATGTCACCCCGGTTTGGGAAATACCATTCTGATCTTCCAAAACAAAAAGAAAGACTCTACAAGAGAACTAAGTCCACTTTTAGAGATGAGGAATCAAATCTGAGTCTGCAAACTGCCCTCAGAGTGTGCAGGTGGTTTGAAGGGAGCCACATTTCAACCCAGAATAACCTGGCTCCAAACCTTTTCCACTCAGCCATGGCATCATCTTAAGAGGAATATGTATGCAGGCTCCTTGGTATACAGGCATCCTAGGAGTGTTTGAAAGGACTTGGGGTTGAAAGAAGCTTGTGAAGGTAAAGGCAAGCAGTTCGTCTACATGGCTAGAATGTAATTTAAAATGAGTATTTTTAGAAACCAATAAATCTTGATACCCACAAAAAACCAGGAGGGGAGACCTTGCCCTGGCGTGGTCTCTTGTATTTGGCTTTCTCCTGTTGCAACAATTTTAGGATCCCAAGGCTTTAGGTTACTTCAAAAGCACCCCTTGGGAAGACACACGGGGAGGTTTGTCTCAAGAAGACACATGGGGATGATGAGTGCAGCACATGGTCAAGAGACTCAGCTACTCCACCCACTTCCTGTGGAGCCTCAGAAAACACATGGCAATATTTAAGAATTTCTTCATCTTTCAGGGTCAGCTTCACCAGCAAGTTCAAGCACACGTTACACATAGTGAGGCCCATAGTCTGTGCTCAACAAATGCTATTTATGTTTACTATTCTTTTTATCATTCATTCTCCTCTTATTTGGTTAGGCACTGATCCCACTAGCAATTTCTTCCAGAAGGCTTCCCTAGATACGTGTATGGAAATTTCCATTCCTTTCTGTGGCTGAACAGTATTCCATTTATGTATCTGTGTATCTATACATCTATTAATGAACAGACCACATTTTGTTTATCCAGTGATCTGTAGATGGACACCTGGACCCTTCTTACATGTGGCTGTTCATTATCTTTCTCCTTTCATTGAGTAGGTTAACTTCTCCTCCTATTTTGTCTTTGAAAGACAGTCTCTCTTCATGGATTTCCTGTTGCTTTCCCAGTAATGAGGCCTCTGAGCAGATTTCCGGCTGTCACTGGGGTATGTACCACTGAAGACAAAGATGACGTCAGGTGACATAATGTGGAAGTGTAGGAGAAACCCCATGACTGAGCTGTCTGTGTCTTACTGCTATCCATCAAGCTTAACAAAGCTCTCAATCTCCTTTGGGTTCAGAGCATGGCAGACTGTCAAAGGGTGCCTTTCCTCCCACAAGGTGCAGGAGGGGTTGATGGAGATGGGCTAGGATTGCAAATGCTCTGAATTGTTATAGAGCCCCAAGAGGCCCATGAGCCAAGAGAGAGTACATCCTGGCTTTATAAAGTCTTAATCACAACTCCCTCATGAGTTGTTCCACAACACCCAGAATTTATTTATTTTCCCTAATTTTAAGTCAGATTGTATTCTCACTCTCTCTGGACAGCTCATACAGCCTACAGACTTTCTAAGTCCCTAAGATTTGATCGTGTCCTGCAGAAAAGTGCCTGAATTCTCACCATCTGCTTTGCTTTCTGCCATGACAGATATTTACAGATGGTCTTGACCTGCTATGCAGAGAGCAAAAGCAGCACTTACCTGCCCACTCAACACAGTCCATTAGAAAAGAAGGTCAGCGCTATGGGTTCCACTTCCTCTTTGACAAATAGGGCAAGGGAACAAAGTCCAGGCTCAACCAGAGACCTTGATGCTCAGAGACCAGGCTCTCTCCAGAGTTGGGATCATGCTGCTTCCCAGGTGCAGTTTCTCATCAGGTCAGGTGTCCACAGGTGTCTGCTCTCTCAACATTTGTCCTTGTTCCATTCTCTGTGGATTCACCTACTGTGAGAAAGAATTTTCTTTTCAATACCTTGAATGCATCCATTACATTCCTTTAATGGTGGTAAAATATATGTAAATAATAGTTATCCTTTTAAATCCATTTGTGAGTGTATAATTCAGTAGCATTGCACATTCACAACATTGTGCAACCATCATTACTTGATACTTTCTCACCATCTCAAACATAAACTCGATACCTATGAACCAGTAACCTACTCTCTTTCCTCCAAACCTACAGCCCTGGTAACCTCTACCTCTGTCTGTATGAATGTGCTTGTACTAAGCACTCCGTGTAAATGGAATCATAAAATACTTGTCTTTTTGTGTCTGACTGATTTCATGTTAACATAATCCTTCCAAGGTCCATCCATGTTGAAGTATGTGTCAAATAGTTTTCCATCATCTGGATAGACATTTTTTTTAATCCATTTATCCTTTGATGGACACTTGGGTCTTTTCACCTTGTGTCTATTTATTCCTTTTCTTTTCCAAAACATGAAATGCCATATTTTTGATTGGGCCATAGAATTTTAGCAAAAATACTTAGCAACTTCCTCCTTTTCATTACTAAGATACAAAACTGATTAATCCCCACAGGGAGGCAAAAGAGGAAATCTCTTAGAAATACAGGCCTAACCAGCATCTGTTGACCTAGACCAATCTCTTTCTTGTAACAGTGTTTGTAAATAAGCTTGATGTTAATTTTAGATATCTTACTACTCAGGTAAAACTTTTTCAACCACCTACGGGTATTGATAGCAGAATGGCTGTGGATGGTCAGTGATGTACACAATCACATTTGCTTGGAAGCTTCTTTCTATGACAACTGATATTTTTAAATGTATTTATTGAAATTAGTTTCAAGTATACAGTACATTGGTTACAGAGCTATATAGTTCATAAAACAATCCCCCTCAACTGCTCCCATCCTCCCCTGGCCCTCCACCTAGCCATCGTATTAACGCTAACTACATTCCCTCTGCCATGCTCCCCATCCCCTTGTCCAACTATCAAGTACTAATTTGTACTTCTTTAAAACTTCATCCCATTATCCCAGCTCCCCAAACCTCCTTCCCTCTATCCTTCACCTAATTGTCCACTATATTTGTAAGTCTGTTTTTTATTAGTTTGCTCTTTTTGTTCCTTAGATTCTGCATATAAGTGAAATTACATGATATTTATCTTTCTCTGTCTGACTTATTTTACTCAGTGTAAGAACTTTTAGGTCCATCCATGTTGTTGCAAATGGTAGGATTTCATTTATTTTAATGGCTGAGTAATATTTCATTGTATATATGAACCATAACTTCTTTATCCAATTATCTGTTGATGGGCATTTAGATTGCTTCCATATCTTGGCTATTGTAAATTGTGCTGCCATGAATATTGGAGTGCATGGATCTTTACGAATTATTGTTTTGGTTTTCTTTGGCTAAACACCTAGAAGTACAATTTCTGGGTTAAAAGGTATATCCATTTTTCATTTTTTGAGAAACCTCCATACTCTTTTCCATAGTGCCTGTACCAATTTGCAATCCTACCAACAGCGTATAAGGGTTCCCTTTTCTCTGCATCCTTGACAACACTTGTTTTTTGATTTATTGATGATAGCCATTCTGACAGGTGTGAGGTGATATCTCATTGTGGTTTTACTTTGCATTTCTCTGATGGTTAGCGACCTTGAGTATCTTTTCATATGTCTATTAGCCATCTGTATTTCCTCTTTGGAGAAGTATCTGTTTGGATCTTCTGCCCATTTTCTAATTGGATTGTTTGTTTTGTTGTTGTTGTTGTTGTTGAGTTGTATAAGCTCCTTATATATTTTGGATATTAACCCCTTATCAGATGTATCATTAGTAAATATCTTCTCCCAACCATTTATTTGTCTTTTTGTTTTGTTGATGGTTTCCTTTGCTATACAAAACCTTTCTAGTTTAATGTAGTCCCATTTGTTTATTTTTTCTTTTGTTTCCCTTGCCCAAGAAGACATATCTGAAAATAAATTCTTGTTAGTAATATCAGAGAATTTACTGCCTGGTTTCTTCAACAAGTTTTATGGGTTTGTGTCTTTCATTTAAGTCTTTAATCCATTTTGAGTCTATTCTTGTATACAGTTTAAGAAGGTGGTTCAGCTTCTTCTTCTTTTTTTTTTTTTGGCATGTATCTGTCCAATTTTGCCAACACCATTTATTAAAGATACTGTCTTTCCCCATTGTATATTCTTACCTTCTTTGTCATATATTAAGTGAGAATATAGGCGTGGATTTATTTCTGGGCTCTCTATTCTGTTCCATGGATCAATGTATCTGTTTTTATGCTAGTACCATGCTGTTTTGATTACTGTAACCTTGTAGTATAGTTTGATATCAGGTAGTGTGATACCTCCAAATTTGTTCTTTCTCAAGATTGCCATGGCTATTCAGGGTTTTTTATGGCTCCATATAAATTTTAGGATTATTTGTTCTAGCTCTCTGAAAAATAACATTGGTAATTTTGATGGGGATTGCATTAAATCTATAATTGCTTTGGGTAGTATGGCTACTTATACATTCTTCTCTAGTGTATATGGAACATTTTCAAGGATTGACCACATATGGTTCACAGAGACAGCCTCAACAAATATACGAGGTATGATATCATACCAACCATATTCTCTGATTATAATGCTTTGAAGCTGGAGATCAACTGTAAAAAGAAAGCAGGAAGAACCACAAATACATGGAGACTAAACAACATGCTACTGAAGAATGACTGGGTAAGAGAATAAATAAAATGAGAGATCAAAAGATGCACAGAAAGGAATGATAAAAATTTTTGGGACATGGTAAAAGTGGTCAAAAAAGGAAATTACAAGCCTATCTCAAAAAACAAGAATGAGCTCAAATAAGCAAACTGTTGCTTCATCTTTAAAAACTAGAAATGGAAGAACAAATGAAGCCTAAAGTCAGTAGAAGGAAAGAAATAATCAAAATTAGAGTAGAAATAAGTGAAATTGAAAACAAACAAACAAAAAAGCAATAGAAAAAATTAATACGATAAAGAGCCAGTTCTTTGAGAAGATTAATAAGATTGGCAAACCCCTAGCTAGATTCACTAAATAATAAAAAAAAAAGGAAGGACGCTAATAAACAAAATAAAAAATGAAGGAGGAAAAATTACAACAGATAAGCAGAAATACAAAGGATAATATGAGAATCCTATAAAAAAGTGTATATAACATCAAATTTAATAACCCAGAAGAAATGGATCAGTACTTAGAAAAATACTACCTTTCTAGACTGAATCAAGAAGAATTGGAAAGTCTAAATAGACTGATCATTAGTGTGGAAATGGAAACAATTATCAAAAAAACCTACCAAAAAGTAAAAGTCCGGAAACAGACGACTTCACCAATGAATTCTATCAAACATTCAAAGAAGATTTAATATCTTTTCTCCTCAAACACTTCCAAAAAATCAAAGAAGAGGCAATACTTAACTCATTTTATGAGGCCAGTATTACCCTGAGACAAAAACCTGGTAAAGATAACACAAAAAAAGAAAACTACAGACCAACATCTCTCATGAACACAGTTGCAAACATTCTAAATAAGATACTATCGAACTAATTATGGCAACATATTAAACAGATTATACACCACGATCAAGTGGGCTTTATCCCAGAGGCACAGGGATGGTTCAACATATGCAAATCGATTAATGTGATACACCACATAAACAAATTAAAAAATAAGACTTATATGATCATATCAATAGATGCAGAAAAAGCCTTCAACAAGATACAGCATCCATTTACGATCAAAACGCAGAACAAAATCAGTATAGAAGGAAAGTACCTTAACATAATAAAGGCCATCTATGATAAACCATCAGCCAACATTATACTTAATGGTGAATAACGAAAAACCTTCCCTCTTAGATCAGGAACAAGTCGAGGCTGTCTACTATTGCCACTGTTATTCAGGTCCTAGTGAGTGCAATCAGGAAAGAGAAAGAGAAATCCAATCGGGAAAGTCAAATTGTCACTATTTGTGAAAATATGATTTCCTATATAGAAAACCCTAAAGACTCCACGAGAACACTACTAGAAATAATAAGCAAATACAGTAGTTTCTGGATACAAAATCAATGTTCAAAAATCCATAGTGTTCCTATACTCTAATAATGAAGCATCAGAAAAAGAAGAGGAAAAACTAATTTTTTTTGCAATTACAACAAAAAGAATAAAATATCTAGGAGTAAATCTAATGAAACATGTGAAGGACATATATAATGAAAATTATAAAGCCCTATTAAAAGAAATAGAAGATACAAAGAAATGGAAAGATTTTCCATGTTCCTGGATCGGAAGAATCAATATAGTTAAAATGACCATATTACTTAAAGCATTATACAGACCTAATACAATCCCCATCGAAGTCTCTTCAGCATTTTTTAAAGAAATAGAACAAAAAATCATCAGATTTGCATGGAAGCACAAAAGACTGCAAATTGCCAAAGCCACCCTGAGAAAAAAGAACAAGGCTGGAGGTATCATTCTTCCCAACTTCAAAAAATACTACGAGATGACAATAATCAAAATGGCATGGTATTGGCAGAAAAACATACACACAGACCAGTTGAACAGAATTGGGAAACCAGAAATAAACTCATGTTTATAGGAACAAATAATTTTCAACAAAAAGACTAACAATATAAAGTGGAGAACAGAAAGCCACTTCAATAAATGGTGCTGGGAAAATCAGAAAGCCACCTGCAAAAGAATGAAACTAGAGTGCTGCCTATCACCGTACACCAAAATTAACTCAAAATGGATTAAGGACCTGAATATAAGACCTGAAACAATAAAGCACATAAGAAGAAAACATAGCAATGAAACTCGTGGACTTTGGCCTTAAAGAGTATTTTACAAATTTGAACTCAAAGGCAAGGAAACAAAAGGCACAAATAAATGAATGGGACTACATCAAACTAAAAAGCTTCTGCACAGCTAAAGAAACCATCAATGAGGTAGAGACAATCATCCAAATGGGAAAATATATTTGCAAACAATGCCTCTGATAAGGGTCTAATATCCAAAATATACAAAGAACCTTTGTGTATAACTCAACAACAACAACAACAACAAAATCTGATCAAAAAATGGGCATAGAACCTGCACTGATACTTCTCCCTAGAGGACATGCAAATGATTGACAAACATATAAAAAGATGCTTGTCATTGCTAGCTGTTAGGGAAATGCAAATCAAAACCACAGTGACATACCATCTCACACCTGTTTGAATAGCTATAATCAACAGGACATGTTGGAGAGGATGCAGAGAAAATGGGGCCCTCATACACTGCGGTGGGACTGCAAATTGGTATAGCTACTATGGAAAACAGTATTCAGGGTCCTCAAAAAACTAATAATTGATCTACCATATGATCCAGCAATCCTTCTACTGGATATTTACCCCTAAGACTTGAAAACCCATATCCAAAAAGATATATCCACACCAATGTTCATAGCAGCATTATTCACCGGCCAGGACATGAAAGCAACCAAAGTGTCCCACGATAAATAATTAACTAAAGAAACTGTGGTACATATATACAATGGAATATTACTCAGCCATAAGAAGAGATGAAATACTGCCATTTGTGACAATGTGGATGGACCTCGAGATAATCATGCTATGCAAATTAAGCCAGACAGAAAAAGTTGAAAACCACAAAAATGTTGATATCACTTATATGTGAGATATAAACCTAAAAGCAACAAACAAAAAAGACAACCAAACAGAGACTCATGAACATAGACAATAGACTAGTGGTTACCAGAGGGGAAGCAGAGAAGGGGTTAGGATGGTGGGAGATAGAGGGAAAAAGGAGCAAATATGTGGTGACAGAAAGAAATCTAACTATAGGAGAGATCACATAATGCAATATATATATTCCTTACTGTTAAATGGTACACCTGAAACTTATTGGATTTTGTTAACCAATGTCACCAAAAATAAATTAATTAATTAAAAGAAAAATACACAAGAAAGATGTCATGCCCTAGAGATTCAATTTTGTACATATGTCTCACATGTTTTAATATCCTTCAAAATCCATGCACCATTGTAATTTTACTAACTTGATTATTAACACATATAAAAGTATATGCTCTAGAAAAAATAATAATTTAGTTTCTACCCTATACTATTTTATCATGTAATATTGTCTTATGTCTTATAATTTATGTTACGGCTTGAATTTTTAAATAGTTCTTGTGATAGGAACCACTTTATTTTTTTTCCAGGCAGAGAAGCAAATAAATCTTTCTTTTCCTTTTCTCATATAAAGCCGTTCTTCTCTTCACTAAATCCAACTTATCACGGATCAAGGTACTGTGGTTTTAAACTCCAATCAGTGCATCTAACTTTCTTGAGATTTCTAAATCTTCATTCATAACTCCTACTGGCCTATAGAAAATCTGCACATATAAATGAAAACTTGTTATAACCAAAATCATAAAATTACCACCAATGTAAAAGCAGATGACTAAGTAAAACAACACTAAATACTGAAGGACACAGCCAACTGGATTTTAGTGTAGCTTAGTGGTTTCATTCACTGTATTGTTACCAGCCCAGACATTTTCATGTCCCCACCTCCCCCTCCCTAGCATATGAATTTAGATCACTTAACATCTATGTGTCTAAATTCCCCTTATCTTTCTAATTAAAGTAATAGTAGTGTAAGCCTCAACGTTTTGTGAGGAACAAAGAAGTTATCACATGTACGCTCCTCATAGCGGTGATTTATGAATTGTAAGGGTTCTCTGAAGGATATAGAGTCAAGTCTTGAAAATCTCTTAAATACACAAAAAAATTCAATAGAACTTAGAAATATGTACAATAGAACTAACAGAAGTGGAGAGTATTGGAATTTAGTCGAGCCCCTAAAGATAGCCTAAAATCATGCAGATTTTAATGGCTTTGAACACAAATATCACTCACAGAGAATGTGGTAGCCACCAGGGATTTGGCAATAGGAATGGCCTTCTTATCAGAAACTGTATTTGGAATCCAGGGGAATATCTCTCATTTTACCACTATCTCCTTCTTCACTTCACTGTTTGCAGGGTGAGGTGCACAAATTTGGTTCTCAGGCATCTGATAGCAGCCAACTCTTTGGTCATTCTGTCTAAAGGAGTCCTCCAGACAATGGCAGCCTTTGGGTTGAGATATTTCCCCAGTGATGTTGAACGCACATTTATTTTTAGGTTCAAAGAGAGGCTAGGGGTATATCCATCGGCAGCACCTGCCTCCTGAGTGTCTTCCAAGCCATTGTGGTCAATCCCAGGAACTCCAGGTGGGAAGAGCTGAAAGTGAGAGCCCCCAAGTGTGTTGGGCCCTCCACTGGCCTGTACTGGGTCCTGAACATACTGATAAATACCATACTCTCTCTTTGTGTGATGGGCAAGTAGATGAACACAAACATCACAAGGAAAAGAGACTGTGGATATTGTTCTTCATGACAAAATCACAGACACAATATACACAGAATTGCTGTCATCCCCTGATGTTTTGTTTCCCATGCTCATGCTCTAGACCAGTGGCTCCATGATCTTTGTCCTGCACAGGCACCAGCAGAGGGTCCAACATATTCACAGAACAAATGTCTCCCCCAGATCCTCCCCTGAGACCATAGCCACCCAAAGCATTCTTGTCCTAGTCAGTACCTTTGTGTTTTTCTACACCCTCTACTCCATCTTTTAAGTTTGTTTGATTATTTTTAATAATCCCAGTTAGTCCATGGTGAACACATCTGAGCTATTTGCTGTGTGTTTCCCAGCTCTCAGCCGCTTTGTTCTCATGCACTATGATACCAGCATCTCCAGGCTCTGCTTTGCCTGTATATTGTGTTTTTTCACACTATTCAGTTGTTAACTCACTCAATCCCCACAGATTGATAGAATCATAAGCACAGTTTTGTGACAGTCACATTAAAAGAGGTGGCCTATGCACACATTCTGTGCATTTGTATACATAAAAATTTATGTATATACCCCCACAAGAGACAGATAGGTGACAGATGATAGATAGATAGGTAGACAGACAGATAGATAAATATGTATATGAAGATATAGATATATAGATATGTATAAACACAATTATATTATGTTGCTTAGACCCTAAGCAATAATGCTAAAAAAGTGTATGTTAAAAATGTGAACATAAGATGGGGAAAAATGGCATAGATGATAAAGGCTTTGTTCATCCCTCTTGCGACCTCATCAAAGTTGTGACAGAAACATGGAGCAAACAGCAAGTAAAGTTGCCTAGAATCTAGAAAACAGAAGCACTACAACGAGGGAAAAAAATAAGAAATCAGCCAACAACAGTAGAAGGTAGAAGGGGGCGAAAATGTAAGGCTGCCCAGTTACCAGTGGCTGAGTGGGACATAGGCTACAGCAGCAGCAAATGCCTCTTAAAAGGGTCTGGTCCACGAGCAGACTTTTGCTGTGACAGACCTGCTCACTCTGAGCACTGGTGCCATTTTTCTGCTCAGGGAGCACCAGGGACTTACAGGGGTCACTGAGTTGTCAGAGTGAGGGCAGAATCAAGGCTGTCTTCCAGGCAGATATTTCAGTGGTATCCACTGTTTCTCTCTTGAGCCTCTCCCCTTCCCCACTCCCAGCTTCTCCATAGCTGAGACCTCTCGTTAAACTGGATAACAGAGATTGCTCCACTCAGAGGATTCCCTGAAACTCCACCTTCCATAACTTGTGGGCCTGCTCAAGCCATATCCAGTTGTGTCCTTGGTGAGTCCAATGCTCCTTGCTGAGCAGCACCAAGGCTCACACTAGTGACTGCTGACCTTGGTTTCTTGTGTGGCCTCTTGAGGCAAGTATAAGCACAGCATCTGTGGATTGCTTGCTGAATTTTAACAGGTGGCCCCAGAGGGGCACAGGCTGGGCCTGCAGTTGAACCTCTCTCAGGACTATGCCACTGAACACCTACTACACAAAGCCATGCTAATAAGATTGGGAGACTTAAGAACTTTGCTTAGTACATAGAAACAAGCACTGAAAGGTAGCCAAAATGGGAAGATAAAGAAGCAGAAACCATATGAGAGAACAGAACAAAGATCCAGGAATAATGGAGTCAAGCAATCTAACAGATGCTGAGTTCAAAACACTGGTTATAAAGATGCTTAATGAACTTAGGGGAAGTGTAGATGAATTCATTGGGAACTTTAACAAAGAGATAGAAAACATAAACATAAAAATAAAAAATGGAAATTATAAAAGGGAACTGGTAAGATATGAAGAATACAATATCTAATATGAGGAGTGTATTAGATGGAATCAACAGAGTAGATAAAGAACAGGATTGAACCACCAATATAGAGGATGGGGAAGCCAAGGACACTCAATCAGAACAACTAGAAAAAAAAAGCCGAAACTATAATAATTTAAGGAGACTATGAGACACAATTAAATGTAAAAATATCCATGTCATGGAAGAACCTGAAGGGGAACAAGAAGTTTAAAAGCTACTTGAAGAAACAATGATGGAAAAATTCCCTAATATGATGAAGGAACAGACATATAACCCCATGAAACTCAGAAAGTCCCCAAAAAGATGAACCAAAGAGGCCCACACCAAGATGCATTATAATTAAAATGCCAAAGGTTAAATACAAAGAGGGAATATTAAAAGTAGTAAGAGAATAGCCATTAGTTATCTATAAGGCATCACCCTTAAGTCTGGCAGCTGATTTCTCAAAAGAAGCTATGCAGGACAGAAGGGTTTTGCACAAAATATTCAATGTGATGAAAACCCAGGATCTACAACCAAGAATACTTCTAGCAAAGCTATCATTTAGAGTCAAACGACAGATAAAAACCACTCCAGACAAAAATAAGCTAAAGGAAGTTATCAGCACCAAGCCAGTACTACAGAAAATGCTGGAGAGACTTTTTTAAGAAAAAAAAAATCACGTATCATAAACAGGAATAAAGAATGGTAATAACTACATCCTATCAAGGAGCACCTCCAATGGAAAAGAATTAAGTGCTCCAACCAAAAGACAGGGTCGCTGAATAGATAAGAAAACCACACCCTTCCATATGCTGCCTACAAGAGACTAGCTTCGGATTAAAAGACACATACAGACTAAAAGGAAGGTGATAGAAAAAGATATAGCCTTGATAAACATAGAGTGTATTGTGCCGAATGAAAATAGTTGGCTAGAGAAGCACAAATATCACATGATTTCAGTGTATGTGGAATCTAAGGAACAAAATAAAGAACAACAACAACAAAAAAACACACACACAAAATAAACTCATAGACACAGAGAATTTTTTGAGGGCTACTAAATGGGAAAAGGGTTGAGGGGGACAGAAAAAAGGGCAAGGGGATTAAAAAGTACAAACGGGTAGTTACAAAATAAACATGGAGATATAAGTGTAGCTTATGGAAAACATTTAATAATGTAATAAATATGTAAGGAGAATAGTTAGTGGGATGATCGCTTTGAGTTATATGGATCTTAATCACTATGCTGTACAACTGAAATATTATTGTATGCCAACAATAATTAATTTAAAAAACTCATTGAATGGTACAATGTAAATATGAGCAACTAATTATCTATTATATTTCAATAAAGCTAGGGGGAAAAAACAAAGGAGTAAATATAATAGGGAGAACCTGTGAGAAATGATTGTAGTATAGAGATTAGGAGTTGAGGTTCTTGAGTCAAACAGTCCTTGATTTCAGTCCTTGCTTTGTCTTATAGCTCTGTGATTTCAGGCAAGTCTCTTATCCCAAAACTCATTTTCCTTATGTGTAAAATGGAAATAAAACTGGGGAGCCTAAGTGAAATAATGCATATAAAAAACTTGGTATAGTGCTTAGTTCATAGTAGTAAATAGATGGTTATATCCATTCATTCATTCAACATATATTTATTAGATACCAGGTATATTCCAGACATTTTGCTGGTTAATAGGAATACAACAGGAACAAGATTCTTGTCATGGAACTTAGTTTAGTAACAAGGAGAGAAAATTAAACAGTTAATTACAAGAAAATACTGTAGAAATAAAGGAGAACGTGATCATTCTTAAAAAAGGTGTTGAGGGAGGTAAGCCAGACAAAGCTTCTTGGTGGACATAAATTTTAAGATTAAAAATGTAGGAATAGATAGATGGTTGGACAGGAAACAAGGCAGAAGAGTATTCCAGACAGAGGAAATATACAAAAGTGACTTTAGGTTTCTTTTAGATTCAGATGGGCATATGCTTTCTCATCTTCATGTCTAGCCATTTTCTTTATGTCTGGTTCTCATTTTCCTCTGTTTATACACATTGTTTTCATTTGATAAACCATTATTTACTTATTTGCTTGGATATTTCTCCCTCAGCATTCAGATTTCTCCTTGTACCTTACTTCTTCTAGGAAGTGTTTTCTAAGTATAATAGGTACTTTCTTATATGTCCATCCACCTTCTTGGCATATAGAATACTTTACTCTCTGCTCCAATAAATTATAACTTGTGAAGGAATCTAGCTTCCCTTTTATCCATGATATCTAGCATATTACTGTCACATAGCAAGTATTTAAAAAATGTTTGTTGGAGACTGTTAAAAAAAAAGGTGAAAATAATACTAATTATGCCAAACTACTTTAAACTTCAAGTCCATTTTATTTGGTATTTATATGGTCTTCCCAGTTGATCGTTAAATATTACAAGAAATGTATCTTGGACGTTTCTGCTTTAACTCTTATGTTTTAGCTGTGTCTTGAACAAAAATCCAATTGAATATGGTCAATGTTTGCCTTTAACGGGAGCAATTAATATATGTGTTTAAAATAGGGCTGGATATATTTGGGTTTGAAGTTATCAACTTACTATGTGTTCTTCATGACACTCATTCTATTTTCTTATTCTTTCTGTCTTAAATTTTTTGCTAATTTTTCAAATTATTGCACATTTTGTCTGTTTTTTGAAGATGTATTTCCAGTATCTCTTTAAACTTGACATTGCAACATACTTAAAAAATAATAATCATGGAGTGAAGTTATTGAATACTTTTTAACTTCTACTTTGTAATTTTATTGACAAGGAGTGATTATTCTGTTGGGCACTACTAGGGATAATGCTTATGTCTGAATTCTACAATGTGTTTTGATGTAATGCGTAGAAATTTATTTTCAATATATACCTAGTGATGATATCATTGTGTCACAGCTTAACAAGCAGAACGGGGAGATATTGTGGGCTTAGTTCCAGACCACAGTAGTTAAGCGGATATTACAATAAAGTGAGTCACATCAATTTTCTGTTTCCCAGTGCAAATAAAAGTTATGTTTATAATATACTGCTGCCTGTTATGTGCAATAGCATTATGTCTAAAAATACAATAGACATAACTTTGTTTAAAAACACTGTATTGCTAAAAAACGCTAACCATCCTCTAGCTTTCAGGAAGTTATAATCTTTTTGCTGGTGGAGGGGGTCCTGACCCAATGTTGATGGCTGCTGACTGGTTATGGTGGTGGCTGCTGAATGTTGGGGTTGCTGTGACAGTTTCTTAAAATAAGACAAAATGAAGTTGGCCACATCGCTAGATTCTTTTTTTCATGACCGATTTCTCTGGGTCATGTGATGCTATTTAACAGCATTTTGCCCACAGTACAACCTCCGAGATTGGAGTCAATCCTCTGAAACCCTGCTGCTGCTTTATCAACTAAGTTTATGTAATAGTTTAAAATCTCTGTTGTACTTTTGACAGCCTTTACAGCATCTTCAACAGAGACATATTTCATCTAAAGAAACCACTTTCTTTGCTCATCCATAAGACAAGGGCACCAATGAACTTCCATGAGCCGCAGTTGCCACAAACCTTCGTTTGTTAAAAAAAAAAAAAATACAATATTGGCCAGGTCCAGTAAAGTGAAATGCAATGAGATGAGGTGTGCCTGTATATCTTTTCAGCTTTAGGAGAGATTGCCAAACAGTTTCTCAGAGTGTGTGCGTGAATTTTACATGCAGCAGTAGTTGATGAGGTTCTTAGTTTATTCACATTCTTGTCAACATTTGAAATTTTCTGTTGTTTTCATTTTAACATTCTGGTTATTGTGCAATAGTACCTGGTAGTTACTACTTACATTTTGCTGATGAGCAAGAAACTGAACATCTTTTCACATCTTATGCCATTGAGTAAATGTTTTTCAGAAGTGTTTGTTTATTTTATCCTTTTTTCATTTGTGTTGCCAATATCTCTCATTGATTTATAAGAGATATCTATGTATGCTGAGTATTTTTCTTGGCGATTGTTCTATTATTTTATCTATGTAGGTGTCTTTTGATGAGGAAAATCTCTTAATTTTAATATAACTTAATTTGTCATTTCCTCCAGTTCAGATAGTTTGAACTTTTATAGTTCAGATGTTTTATTCTTTTGAAGGTATCTTTTCCAATTCTCAGATGACTAAGTGTTCTCACCTCCATTGGCTCACTCTTGCTGGGGACACTCAGCCGACCCGTCAGATGTATTAGAAGGATTCTCCATGGTTTGACAGTTCTCCGAGGGTTTATTTTCCAAAGTTTTTCCAGGAAGAAAATGAGGATGTTTTTATCATTCATTTGGTCAAAAATCACATGGAGACAGTCTAAACACACACAATGAAAATGAAGTAATTCTAGTGAGGAAAGACTGAAGGCATTGCCTGATACCATAATATGTACTCGGTGTTTCACAAAGTAGTTTATGAGCCACCATAGAAACAAGGTAGTTTTTGACCAATAATTGAAATAATGCAGGTGATAACAAAACATTTAGAGATAATAGGAGGGTAATTTAAAAAGCAATGTACACATGATAGTGTTTCTATAGGAAAATAACATGGGAAAGACTTATAAGTCCACAAGATGTGGTACCATGGCAGGTTTATTTTTCCATTGACTTACCGATATTTTCTCATTTTTAAAAAGTACATGATTAAAAGTAAATATTTAAAATTTAAGCATGACTATGTGTCAAATATTCTGAGAATATTTACTGTTTTTTATATTTCCTTCAAATGGAGTGTTCTGTACTCCTTGCGTCTTTGTTGTTGAACAACTGGGTAATAAAAAAATATTTTCCTTGGTGCGAATTTAACTCCATAATCTCCTGGATAACCCTTTTTTAAATTAAGCGTACAACCTAAAAGTATCTGTTTACTCTGTTGTTTAGCCATCCTTCCACCCATGGTCAGTGTTACACATGCACTCAGATTCCCTTTGCTTCTCTCCGGCTGTACCCCTTGGAGGAATCTTTCAGGAATCTCTTAGCAATTGGTGAGTCACTTATAACCCCCCGACTTGGATCACTGGAGTAGACTCCTCACAGAGATCCGGTGACACCACTGTAAGCCATATGAGGTTCTCCACAGAACTGCAGATAGGGGCTCAACTATCGCTTCATAGCCAGGCCACATCTCAGTCACATGCAATCACACGTCAAACACACGCCACCTTCTGCCCTATGTACCTGAGAGGTCACGGTTTCCTCTAACAAATGTAGAGTACTCAGGTGACCTTGGGAGTTAATCAGACTCCCCTTCTGCCCTGTAGTGGACAGGCTGTTCCTGGGACCTGGGTCTTTACCACTCAGTTGGGTGGTTCACCTGGGCTGGTTCCTGTGCCTCTCCGGGTTCTGTTGAGCTCTCAGAGCCACCGCCTCGGTCCAGTGGAGGAGTCATCCTCCCCAACAGATGATAAGTCTTCTGGTGAGCCAGATGAAGTCTGTTTCTCCCAGAGTCCTGGGAGCCAGACCCCAAAGACGAGGGAGGTGAAAAACCACCATCTCTGGATCCTGGACGAACCCCTAGAAATGTTGCAGGATTCTCAAACAGAGAGATGGGACACCGAGGCTATAAGCAGGAAGCAGTGTTGATCGATGCCAGGACGGCTCAGTGGATTCTTATCCGATGCCTGAGCTCCAATTGTTACATGGCGGGCAGTTTTATACAATCTCCTACTTCCATATTCCTCCACAGCTATAGACATTCCATATAAGGAAGGCGAACATAAGAAGAACATTGATTGGCTCCCAAACCATAAGGAAACCTGCTTAATCATTTCAGCAGATTTTTGGACTGCCGCATCAGGCTGAGAGTCCTGGGAGCTGGGGGGAGGAGGGGCAGCAGATGTCAGGAAGTAACTTGTTCAAGCGGGAAACTATCATGCAGGGTCAGCCTGCCACAATACCATAATACACGTGTTTGATAGTTCATAAAGTAGTTAATGACCCAAGATAAAAATAAAGTAGATTTTGACCTATAAAAATAATAAAGCAGGTGATAATAAAACATTTAGAGATAATCAGAGGGTTATTTAAAAGGCAATGTGCACATGATAGTGGTTCCATAAAAAATAACATGGAAAAGATGTATACTTCCACAAGACGTGGTAGCATAGCAGTTTTTTTTCCCCATTGACTTACTGATATTTTCTCATCTTTTAAAAGTAAATGAAGGTAAATATTAAAAGTTAAGCATGACTATGTGTCATATATTCTGGGAACATTTATTCTTTTTCACATTTCCTTCAAATGGAGTGTTCTGTACTCCATGCGTCTTTGCTGTTGAAGAACTTAGTAATATATAAATATTTTCTCTTGATATCTGTGCTCTGAATTTTTCCATCGAAGCATATTTAGAAGTGTTTGTTACAAAGGGTAAGGTGAATTTTCCTTTGTGAGCTTTGCTTTTATTCTATGCCCATTCCAGTCTGACATTATTTTCATATTTGCCTTAAAGTTTATATATTAGATCATAAGTAGTAAGTAAAAACAGATTTGAAATTTAGACAAATAAAAATGCAAGAAAGAGCAAAGCCCCCTTAAGTGTCCCTTCGGCAGACCCGTAAGCACAGTTTCTGATGTGGCCTTACAGAACTCTATGGGTACAGCAATACATCTACCTGTGCATTGGGCGGGTGGGGGGGGCACACATAGTGTAGAGGTGGCAGAAACTGTAGGGACGGGTGGTCCGAGTTGGAATCCTCATGCAGCCACTGCTTACATGACATTGGGTGAGTGGTTATGCTCTGTGTCTCACTTTCCTCATGTGAAAAATGGATATTATATCAAGAATACCTACTATAGCATTATTACAAGAACTGTGTTAACATTAGTCAAGCATCTAGTACAATGCTTGGAACATGGCGGGCATCATGCAAATGCTGTTTAGATTTTTTCAAATATCCTTTGTGGTTTGTGTAATACAAATACTATTTGATTACTTGCATTGTAGCATGGTAATTTGAAGATGTTTTCACACGAGGATTGACGGAGTTATCTCAGCTTTTTAGTATTGTTGCAATACTTGACTGTACTAAAGTTTCTTGAACTTGTTTCCTGCTTATTGGTCATTTGTATTTTTCGTGATATTTGTACTTGTAAACCCACATAGAGTAGACATTAATCTACTGTCAGTGTGAGTGTAGACAGAGATAGCCTAACATGATAAATACACATTTGCACTGTAAATGAGGAGAAGAGTTTATTGGACAGTAAGTCCAGTACGACAACATGTATGTCCATAATGATACGTTCCCATATGTTAATATGTAATGGCATGTTATATCCCAAATTGCATAAAAAGGAGGATATGCCTCAAAGACATGCAAATTGTTCCATCTGGAGATCAAAGTAGTGTTGGGCAAGGGGTATTAGTGGTGACTTTTATTTTAGTACTTAAATATTTTATAATAAAACATGAATGTAATTGTTTTCAATGGCAAATATTACAATATAGCCATGAAACTATTACTAATGGTTACCTCTTGGGATGGCTTCTTACAAGGGAGAAGAAAAAAGGATTACTTCAAATATAATGTGTTTACTACGTTTTATTTTCTTACTATACAGCAGGTGCTGTATTTTAGAAATGCCACAATAAATTAAAGGATTTTCATCCTATCATATTTCGGGTGCAAAATTCTTTAAGACGTAAGCAAAGCTTGGTATGAAGGGAGCCACAGACATTTATTTTAATCACTAAGTATCAGGGATGAATGAACATCTCCTGCTGGACCCCCTAGGGTAACTCTGTAACTGGCATCACAGAAAAGGCTGGGAATTGTTGTTTCCCCTAAATCTTACCTGCACTCTTACATTGTACATTCAGTTCAAGGGGCTTTCAGGGGCATTTTGTACACATAAGATTCCTGTCTCCTGAACTAAAACTTCTTAAAAACCCAGAGTAAATTGTGAGCCAACTGCAATAAAGAAATTGAGTGAAGGAATGAATTTTTGACTTTCATTGTGACTTATTCGTCCCCCATCTCCATCCTGCTCATCCTTCTTCTCCATTTTCCTGCAACCTCAGACCTCTACCTATCACTCAGGAGAACGTGCTCTGTCCCACACTCTTCATCTACTGGATCACCTTCCATGTCCTGGACTTCTACCTGCCCCTTTATCTCCACACAGTCATCTAAGACATCCACATTGCCACATCGCCCCCAGTCTATGCCATTTGAACTTTCATCCCACTAAGAAGTCTATCTCAGCATTCCAAGAGTGTCAGGTTCAAACTCTACCCCTCCTTCAGCCCTGTGCCAGCCTTCTCACCCTATATCTGATCCTGCATGTCAGTGACCCCAGTGCAATTATTGCATTCTTTCTGTTGCCAGCCCTTCTATGGTGAGCATGCCCCATCTACCCTCTTTTCTCAAGATCGTGCCCCATTACTCCTCGAGTCACTAATCGTAGCCCTTTTTTCCTGGGTCCTTTAGCTGGCTGCTGCCCACTGATATCCCTGTCCCCTCAACCCTTCCCTTGTCCCATGCCCATTTGTCTACCTGTGTCCACTTCCCCTGCACGCTCCATTTCTTCTTCGCACCCTCATCCTGCACTCCCAATCCCACACACACCTTGTTTTCGGCAACCACACCAAACCTCATCCACAGGCTATCTTTGCCCTGTACCCTGTATCCCCTTCTTACTGTGCACTCTACCACACACCCACCAGCCTGAACTCTCCAACTTTCCCACCTTGCACCTCATTGAAGAGGCAAAGCTGACAGCAGATTTACAATCAGGCATATTGGACATTTTCCTTGCAAGATATTTCAGTGGGCAACCCAGGTAGGAGTCACTCCAGATCTCTGGTGTTTTGGCGAAGAACACTGAACAGGTCTACAGGTGCAAACTAATAGATAAGTCCACTGTTTGCACCTTCTATGGTCCTTGAAAATCTGATGCAGCAACCATGAAACCATTCAGGAACATTTGGTCTACAGTAAGTGGTCTAATGGTTGAATTCAGGATTGTGGGGTCAGGAGAAGGAAGGGGTGATTCACAGAGGACTTGGGCTTTATCGGAGCCAGTTTACTTTCTCTGTTGTGTGAGTAGTGATGGCCTCCCAATGCATCATCTATGTACAAAAGAGTTTTCATTAATATTTTTAACCCTTTAAGGAACAAAATAGCTTCTAATATAATTTTTCCAGAAAATTTTAAGGTTTTACATTAAATTACTTGTTACTTTGTGTTATGAAACAGACACGAAAGTGTCTTAAATAGATTAAAATTATATGAACTCTGGCAATTAGTTCCTGTTGAGCAGGTTTTGAAAAGACGGAGTATGTGTGTGAGGGACATTAACCTACTCTCTTAGCAAATTCAAACACACAACATGGTCTCATTATCTAATGCTGTACATTAGATCCCCAGAACTTACTCCTCTTGCATACCTGAAACTTGAAATGCTTTGACCAATGTCTTTCTACTTTCCCCACTCCTAAACCCTGGAAACCACCATTTTCTTCTTCACTGTTATGAGTTTGACATTTTAAATTCTAGATGTAATTGAAATCACGCAATCACTCTCTTTGTATGTCTAGCTTATTTCATTTAGATAATGTCCTCAAGGTTCATTCATGTTATGGCTTATGAAATGTTTTTAAGGGATAATATTATTCAAATCCATTCCCTCCAACCCTTCCCCTCTCCCACTTCCCATCTGCCTCACTAGTTATATATATATATTCATCACATTGATGCAGGACAGGGAAAATTTCCCTAGTAGGGGGGACACCAAAGCCTGCACTGAGAGAAGAAGAGGGTCCTTTGGTGAAGAGTGTGGAAAGATTTCAACACACATGCCAAAGTTAGAGTCAAAGGAAAGTTTATTAGAAAACAGATAACACTCCACAGACCGAGTGTGGTCTCCTCTCAGAGACAGAAAATGAGAGGGACAGTACAAGAGACAGAGAAAGAGATCAAGTAAAGGGACTGAGAGGGCCTCAGAGGGATAGAGACAATAGAGATGAGTGTTAGGTCAGTGGGGGGGAGAGGGAGAAGGGCCAGCCATATGCCTGCCTGAAGGCTTCCCAGCTTGATATCAGAATCCAGACCTTCCAGCAGGACATCGAAGTCTGGAGTCCAACTGATAAGGGCCCACCCTAAAGCCCTGGGCCACCACCCTAATCCAGATGCTCAACTAACATTCAATTAACACTCCCCAATTCTATACTACCCCCACATAATCCCATGAAAACTACACCTTGCCACCCCAGGGTGCGACTTCTCTGACCCCTCTCTTGGACTTCTCTGGCCCCTCTCTTCTCGGGGCCAGTGAACCTCACCCAGGAGCGCTCTCCCAATAAAGGCTTGCTTTTAAAACTTCTCTCGGCGTGTCACGCGTTTACCTTACATTTGGTGCCAAAACCCGGGAGGAGATTGTGACCCTCGGCCTCCCAGCCTTGAGGGGCCTTTCTTCCCTCTTCCGGGACCTTTGCTGCCCACCTCTTACTGTCGGATAGGGTAAGTTCCCTTTCGGTCTCCCTACCCTCTCCAGGCCTGGCCCACCTGGACCCCTGTCTGTAATCGTGGCTGCGTCATGGTCACCCCCCCGTCATATTTGACTCCCGACCTGGTAAGTTACGAGAGATGTCTCTAACTTTCCATGGTCCTTTCTGCCGTTGGGTTAAATCAGAGTCTCGGGGATGCCTGATCTCTGCTTTCACCTGTCTGGGTGGCTGAGATCATGGGAACTTCTAATTCGAAACTGGACCCCAAAACTCTGCTTGGGTGTCTCTTAACAAATTTTAGCCGTCTAAGCCTTGATCAAGATTTAAGACGTAAAAGACTGATCTTTTACTCTACCGTCACCTGGCCTAGATATCCGTTAGACCATCAATCTAAGTGGCCTGCTGAAGGCACTTTTAACTTCTGACCGATCTAGACACTTACTGTCATAGGACAAAAAAGTGGGCTGAAATCTCCTATGTGCAAGCCTTTATTGGGATCTACGCTCCCGTCTCACCCTCTGCTATCAATGCTCAGGTCCTCTTAGCTTGGGAGGCTGGCCCTGAGCCTTCCACCTCACTGATCCCTGACACAGAAGGTGAAGCTGCAACCGACTCATCTGCCTCTCCTCTCAACGATCCTTCAGAAATCCTTTCTCCCCCTCCGCTCCGGCCTACCCCGCCGCCTCTCTACCCTAGTCTCTCAGCTCCTCCTCTGCCGCATACCAGCTCTCGCTCTGCCCCTGCCCCCGACTCTGATCTCCTCTGCCCTCTTCAAGAGGTCCCTGGGAATGAAGGTGTCGTCCGAATCCACGTTCCTTTCCCTTTACAGGATCTCTCCCAAATAGAAAAGCGGTTAGGATCTTTTTCTTCTAACCCCACTAATTACATCAGAGAAATCCGATTGCCCAATGACCGGATCGGCGGCGGAACACCGTCACTGGAACTTCTCTGGTTAGCGGATGACTGACGAGGCTCAGACTCGGGGACCCCTCTCACTCTCGCTGAGCCCGGGGTAACGCTCCAGGTAGCGGGTAAGTCCATCTCCTTCCTGGTGGACACGGGGGTTACCTTCTCTGTTTTGCCTTCTCATTTGAGTCCTACAGTCCCCTCACCTATCTCGGTTATGGGGATTGACGGTACAGCCTCACGCCCACCTAAAACCCTTCTTCTCTCATGTTCCTTAGATCACTTCCCCTTCTCACACCCCTTCTTAGTCATTTCCACATGCCCAGCTTCCCTCTTAGGTAGCGATCTCCTACATAAATTAGGGGCCTCTATATATATAAGGCCACAAATACAGGTCTCTCCACTCCTGCTACCTCTCCTAGCGCCAGATTCTCCTCCTCTCTCTACCCTTTCTGACCCTGTCGATCCCTCTGTCTGGGACACATCTACCCCTGTTCTTGCTACTCATCACACTCCTATCTGTATTTGCCTCAAAGACTCTTCTCGCTATCCAGCCCACCCACAATTTCCTATTTCTGAGACCCAGCGTAGGGACCCTAAACCTATTATTACCAGACTTCTCCGTCAGGGGATCCTCATCCCTACTAGTTCACCCTGTAGTACTCCAATCCTACCTGTCCATAAGCCCTCCGGAGCCTACTGGTTGGGTCCAAGACCTCCGCCTCATTAACGAGGCAGTTGTCCCACTCCATCTGGTAGTCCCCAATCCATATACTCTCCTTTCCCATATCTCCCCTTGCACGACTCACTTCACAGTATTAAATCTAAAAGATGCATTCTTCACCATCCCTCTCCACCCTGACTCATACTTCCTCTTTGCCTTTACCTAGGAAGACCCAGACTTATCAGCCGGTCCACAGATAGGAGCACCTTCCCAGAGATCTCTGTAATCAGGAATTTTCTTCTGCTTCACCCTTGGACTCTGAGAGGGAAATGGGACCCAACCTAATTCATCGCTCCCTGAAATATGCACACCCAGCGAGGTTACAAATACCGATGACGGGGAAATATGAGTGTGTGCATGGCCTCTAATCTATATTTGTCTGTGTTATATGTAATATGGTAGTTCAGTTAAGAATTCTAATTATGATGGAAAGGAAAATATGTTTTTAGTAACAGAAGGTATAAAGTATAGAGATTTATTTTGAAGGGAATTGAAGGAAAGGTGTTTGTCTTAAAGTTGGTTATTTCTGAGCGAGTGAGAAGAGGCAAACTGAAAGAATGAGAAAAGTGGTAGAAGGTTTGCGAAGAGAAATCCTGAGAGGAAAATAAAAGACGAGAACATAAGTGAACATATGAAGTTGTAAAGGAAAAGAGAAAGAGAAAATCTTGTTTTATACAGTCAAGTTGGCTAAAATTAAATGTATTTATCATAAGGTTTTAAAATGAACAAAACTAGAGTTTAGATTATTGAGCTGTTCCCAATAATAGATTTGCAAAACCTTCCCGCCACCCCAAGATGCTGAACAGATTCTCTCCTTCTTGGGCCTCGTAGGGTTTATCTGACATTGGGTTCCTAACTTTGCCCTATTAGATAAGCCGGCCCTCTTACCGCTCCTGCTTATTAAGCAGTATTTTTCTAAGCTCCAAGAAGCCCTGGCCTCGGCACCCCCTCTCACTCGCCCTACCTAACCCTTCCACTTATTCACTGATGAATGTTACCGTAATCCTCCCACCACTGATCTCTTATCTACCTTGTCTCTCTCTCCTCTGGAGCTTACTCAGGCAACATGCTGACTCGTGCCTCGCAGCCCCTACAACAGACCCAGCTACCGGACCAGCTTCCTCAAATAGTGATCCGCTGTCTCTGGGGGACCAGATCCTTCTCAAGGAGCTACAGCCTCGGTCACTAGAACCTCGGTGGTCAGGTCCACACACTGTCATCCTGACCACACTGATAGCTGCCAAACTCCTCGGTCATCTGTGCTGATACCACCTCACTCGCCTGAAGCGTGTTCCACCCCGCGATGCATGGTCTGTTGAACCCCTGGGACCCACCAGGATCTGTCTCCACTGCCAACCTTCTGTCTCTCCTTCTCCTCCTCACCCTTCCCCTATCTCCAAGTAACCCCCTCTTCCTGCAGCCTTCAACATCTCCCTGCTTTACCCTGTCTCCAGAGTCTCCACACCAGACACTCAGAGATATCCCACTCTTCTTTGACCCGCTCTCTTCCCAATTCCCTTTCTGCTATTCTTCTCCTAATCACTCCATATGTAACACTTCCTCTCAAACAACTAATGCCTGGGCACCTCCGGGAGGTTTCTTCTGGTGTAGCAGGACTCTCTCAAAAAGCCTATCATCCCCCAACTCATCTGATCTTTGTCTCCCTGTAACTTTAGCACCCCAGCTCACCCTGTATAGTCAGGCAGAATTTTGCATCCTCTACACCCCTCCTCCCATCACCGGCTGTCCTTGCCGAGCCGTATTTCTCCCTCTACTAGTCAGAATTTCCCTAGCATCTTCCCTAGTCGCCACTAGTCTGGGAGGGGGTCCACTAGCCCATTCTATCACTGCCACTAGAGACTTGGCAGAAAAGCTTCAACTTGCAGTTGATGCCTCAGCCCAATCCCTAGCATCACTCCAACGCCAAATCACCTCCATAGCTCAGGTAGCCTTACAAAATCACAGAGCCTAGACCTTCTGACAGTGGATAAAGGGAGTCCCTGTCTCTTCCTGAGAGAAGAATGTTGCTACTATATCAATGAATCAGGCTTAGTTGAAACGAATGTAAATACCCTTTCTAAGCTCAGTGAGGACCTCTGCCAATGTCACCAAGAGGAGGGGACGAGGCACTCGTCTCTTGGTGGAGATCTGCTCTCATTAACTTAATTGCACCAATTCTAGGGCATATCCTTCTCCTCTGTATACTACTAATAATAGCCCCATGTGTACTCAGATTCATTCAGGAATGCATCCGTGAAGTCTCCCAGATCACGGTCAACCAGCTACTTTTACATCCATATGCTCGCCTCCCCACCGAAGTCCCGGCCTCAGACCCTCAACCTCTTCGCCCCTGGTCAGCAGGAAGCGGCCAGATTTGACTCGGCGCCCCTATACCAAAGAGGTCAGGATGTTAGGTCGGTGGAGGGGGGAGAGGAGGAAGGGCCTGCCAGATGCCTGCCTGGAGGCTTCCCAGCTTGATGTCAGAATCCAGACCTTCCAGCAGGACATGGAAGTCTGGAGTCCAACTGATAAGGGCCCACCCTAAAGCCCCAGCACCACCACCCTAATCCAGATGCTCAACTAACATTCGATTAACACTCCTACATTTAAATAACACTCCCCGCTCAGTTAACACTCCTCCATTCTATACCCTGCTCCCACATAACCCCATAAAAACTATGCCCTCCCACCTCAGGGCGTGAATCCTCTGGCCCCTCTCTCAGGACCAGTGAACCTCACCCAGGAGTGCTCTCCCAATAAAGACTTGCTTTTAAAACTTCTCTCGGTGTGTCACGCATTTACCTTACAATGAGAACAGTGAGAGAGACAGAGAAAAGGCTGAGAGACAGAGAGGGACCCTGAGTGTTCAGGGAATTCAGAGAGCAGTTGTTTTAGTGATCTCAGTCACTCCGTATGATGTGTTTAGAAAACACTCAACATGACAACCTTTATTCATCTTTAACTTATAGGTTCCCTTGCACCTAGAGGAGCCCATTGACAGGCACACAGGCGCTGCCAGACAGGGCACAGAGTTCACATTTCATGCATGGCCAATGGTGTCTCATGTACCTTACTCTCTCCACTGCCAACAAAAAAAAAGCAAGATAATTGGCTTTTGAAGTGGAGGCTTTAATTGATCAGGCTTTGACCCAGTAAACTTTCATTATCTTCCACGCTCATGTCACAGACATACTTTAATTCATCACTTTTTGTGTGTTCAAGAAAGTTTGTAAGAAGCATAGTGACAATGTATGTTCAAGTATATTCAATTTCTATAGGATATTTCAGTACGGATGACATGCAAAATTTTTTTAAAGAAATGAAAGACAAAGCAACAATAGCTGTAACTGATGTTATTGTGTGTGTGCCTCTCCTTATTGTGCTGATAAAATACAAAGAGTGTTATCCACAATTAAACTTATGAGATACACAGAATTGCAAAATAATGTGGATTTCATGGATGTGATAATTCTATTTTGTATCATTTTTCACGTGTATTGAGTTTTGATATGTCTGTCTGTGCATATAAAATGTTAACATTGTTGGAGCTGGTCTTCCTTCTTATTTGCTTAAGTTGTTTTTATTCTTTTCAGTTACAGAAACTGCTATGAATGTTCATGAGGGTTGTCTCTGCACAGTGGTCTGTGTTCTATTTGAAAACTTCTAGATAAAATTTGAAGTAAAACCTTGGCTTTACCATTTACTGGATGTTTCACAAAATGTTCTCATATTACTTATATGCATTATGAATAAATAATATTAGAATATCAAACATATAGTTAAATTCCAAGACATTTGCATCGGTAGTTAAAAGTGAGCTTGATAAAAGATGGAAATGAAGTCCCCACCCTAGATGTTCTCAACTGCAACCCTTTTTTTTTTAAATCTTCATTGTCATCTACATTAAAATTTGGAAAGTATTTTACACTTGTGAGATATCATTACTTTGCCAGTTGAGAAATGTACAGAAGGTATCCTGTAAGATATACATATGACACTAAAAATTCTCTAACTTGAGTTAACACCCCAAATTTAAATTTATTTTTTGGAAATGTAAATTAACTCTCTCTAGCTTTGTGGGTCATATATTGTATCTTTTCTCAAAGTTTGAAAATGCACGAGAATATTACTGTCAATGATCTTACTATTTAATTCTGGATACTCTCTCCTAGGTCAAAATTAGTTCTGTTAACTCAGTTTTTATATTGGGTCACATAATGACCTCTGCCTGTGGCCACTTAGTAAAGGCTTTTTGTTTCGGAGATGGTTAACATTCAGGGACTGTTGTGACGCATTCAAATCTAAGACTCATGGAACCAACCGAGATTAATTATGAGCCTTCATTGGTCGGCCAGTGACTGATTCTCCCCACTAGAGAATCAGCCCCGAGCCTCCAGAGGAGGCAGCTTATAAAGCCTAAAACTATGTCTTGGTGGGCTTCGATTATGCAAGCTAACAGATTACAAAGCAGATTTTGGCGGTTAGCATCTAACACAAAGAAATGTGGTTTCTGGTGGACAGCTTTGCTATCTATACTCCGGCAGCAATATCGTCTTATTGTTCTTCTTGGGAGCCTTGGGAGCTATCTTCTCCTAGGTAGCTGGCACCTGGAGATAAAACTCTCTGCCCTGTCCTTGGGGCTGACTTACTGAGGAATTGATGCCAATAACCATAACAACATATTTTCCAAAGTAGTCATGGCCGGAATAGAGGGGAGATGTGAACAAGGAAGATGTTATTGAAATGCACTTTTACACTGTTATGCAATGTGGCCATATATCCCTCTCAGGAGGAATGGGAATGTCTGGACCCAGCTCAGCGGAAGCTGTAGATGGATGTGATGCTGGAGACCTATAGAAACCTGATCTCCTTGGGTTAAGATGACTTCCTTTCAGAAATCTTACCCAAGCCACAGGGTTTTTTTCCCTTCATCAGTATGTCTCCTGGGAACTCCTGTTTTGTATAGTAGAGTTTGTATAGTAGAGATCCCTGCTTTCAAGAACCAGATTGGGGATTTACTGTAGTAGAAAAAAAGGCTTTGTGATGCTTTCAGGATCTGACATCTTTACATGTTGTCTAGGTAAGGTTATGTCTGAAAATAGTATTTTGGGGAAACATTTTGTAGAATATTCTAACACTCTGCAGGGTCCTCTCTTTTCATCTGAGCTCATGCTGGATTGGAATTGAAGAATTTCCATCAAAACTCTTGTTCCTTTTTCTAATAAACAATTCTTGCTGTCTATAAGCCACACCCAGTTACCACTGAGGAGCAAATAAAGGAGGCCTAACATGTGAAGAGAAAAAAGTCAATGACCTTTCACTCAAGTAGGTGGGAATGAAGGAGACAGATGACATAGGAGAGTAGGCCAAAGGTCACAGAGGAAGCCAGACCTTAAAATATCGATTGGGAAGCTCTGCTTTTGTGGAACGGGTCTGAGAAGCCCAGGTTTTGAAGAGAAAATTTGAGGAATTTACATTAAAAAAAAAAAAGCTAATCGGCTCTTTGTTCTGCTTCTATAAACTTGCTTGCTATATGCAAGAGCTCATGCAAGAGCTCCCCCACCCTTTGTCCTACTTGCCCTTTGTTCAATGGCTGTAACTGTTTGTTCCCCCTAACAGCTCCTGTTTCCTGTAACAATTTGTAACAGTCAGTAGCCCTTAGCAACTCCCACCCTTACCAATGTTATTACTCGCAATCTGCAATAACGACTCCTGCCATTTGTAACGGTTTGAGTTCAAACTGACCAATCAGCCTGTGTAAAATTTTTGTATATAAGGAATGTTGCCACTGAGCACACCGCTCAGAACTTCAGAGCACTAACTCCTCTGGGACTGTGCATAATATATCTGAATTCTCCTTCTCTCCAAGTTACTGCTCAAGTTTTCATTGGATTGGTTTTGAGATTTTTCTATAACATTTTTGGAGGCCCCAGTGAGACATCAACCACACCAGCCCCTTGAGTTGCCGGACCGGTGGCTCAGCCTGACTGAGGCAGAGGGGTTTTGAGACAACTGAGGAGACACATCACCAGAATAATTTGGGTTCTCTTTCAGATTGGTGTCCTGACTCCCTGGGATGGCTGAGCTGCCTCACTGAACTCATAGGAGCGAAGGATCGGTTCACCAGAAACAGCTGCAGGAAGGAAAAGTACCAAGGTAAGATCAAGGAGAGAGTGCACAAAGTAGAGCAGTCCTGGGACAGCCCCCATTCAAGTCCCCTCTGTCTAAAGGAAGAGGAAATAGATTCAGCTTCCTGGTCTTCATAGCAGACATTGGTCAGGGAGGTATCAGGTTAAGGCATGCACCCACTAGCTGAGGTTAAAACCTGCAAGTATACTGGTGGGGAGGGGCAATGTTTTAACCTGATGTATGATTGTGTAAGTGAATGAGCGGCTTGACTGATATAATCAGTCAGGTACAAGTTTGTAGCTCCACAGCTTGGGACCCTTAAGGTCCCCTAAAGGCCATGGAGTTCGTTTAGGCTCACTCTGCTGGTCTGTGGTGAATGGCATACAGTGCAAGGCGGTATCGTAAGTCACAAAGCTGAGTCTGCTACAGCTGAATGTCACCTAAGCTCCCTGGAAAAGAACAAGGCCAGATGAGCATCTGAATGGTCTCCTCTTTGGGGGGGTCACCTGCCCTTGTTTGTCTTGACATCACCGTTGAAGAGTGGAATAAGTTGGGTCAACACTAAGTAAAGAGGGGAGTTTCATTATCCTCTGGAGGGCAACCAAACACCCTCCACAAGTTAAGGGGAGCGGCTGCTTGCTCTCAAGCGCTCATTGTTAAGGAATGATGGGAGGTTGTACGAAAGAGAGTGAATGCCATGTGACTGAGACATGGCCTTGCTGCAAAGTGAGAGTTGAGCCCTAATCCACTGTTTTGTAGATGACCCTTATATGGTTTACGGTGGTCTCACTGGATCTCCGTGAAGAGTCTACTCCAGTGATCTCAGTCAGGGGTTTATACTGACCCACCATTGCTAAGTGGCACCTGAAATCCCTGCGAGGGGAGCAGCCAGAGGCAGCAAAGTGAATGGAGTCCCCTCCAAACTTTCCCTGACCCTTTCCCCAGTCCTTCGTGTGGCATGATTGTTGTCTGTCATGGGAAGCATGGGAGGAATCTCAGATCAGTAAGAAGGAAAGTGTTTTTGGTAACAGAAGGTTTAAAGTCTAGTGACTTGTTTGAAGGTAAAGGAAAGGTGTTTGCCTCAGAGTCAGTTATTGCTGAATGAGTGAAAACAGGCAAACTGAAGGAATAAAGAAAGTGTGAAAGAAGGTTTATGGAAGTAGTAGACGGTCTGTGAAAGGAAATCCTGAGAGGAATTTTATGAGAGGGAAGTATGGAAGAAGGTTTAATGTTTGTGAAGAGATGCTGAGGAGAATTTTATGTAATTAAGCAAAACAAGATTGGAAATTTAAATGTCGGAAGTAAACTGATGTAAAATTGGAATTGTATTCTAATGTTTTGTAGACAGTCTCCCACTAATGTTATGAAAAGTTTTTCTAAGTAGAAAACTAGAATTCTGCACTTCACCAAAATAATTCCAGTGTTTTATGCTGCCTTGGCGAGATTTCTCGAACTTTAAAGAATATTCTAACACTGGCCTTTGTGCCCAGTTTTCAAAGGAAACCCTGCAAATATGGGGGGAGTTTCTGCTAGACTAATTGTCTTAGATTGTATGTTGGAAAATTTTAAGGAAGGTTTCTCAGAGGAGTATGGAGTCAGGCTGACTTCAGGAACACTTTGTATTCTTTGTGAGTTTGAATGGCCCACCTTAGGGGCAGGTTGGCCCTCAGAAGGGACCTTTGACCACCTCACAGTGAGGTCAGTGTATTAGGTAGTGACAGGGACCCCAGAATATCTAGACCAAGTTCCATACATAAATACATGGGTGCAGACCATCACTATAGTGCTCCCTTGGGTCTGGTTTGTCCCAAATAGGCAGAGAAAGAATAAGGCATTTGTGGCCCCACCAGTGAGGCAAAAGGACAAGAAGTCATCAGCAAAATTAATCTGCCAAGAGGGCCCTGAGGAAGATCCTATTTTCCTACTGCTGTATATTTCAGCAGCTCTGTCAGTCCCTGTGCAACTACTTTACTCACAATTGTCGAACAGGCCTCCACTATCAGTGCCTTTGCTTCCCAGAGACCTGGCCTGGCACCATGCTTTCCATCAGGTTCAAGTACAACTCCTCAGATCACTCCGGCTGGCCCTCAGAACTCACAGACCCCTTTCTTGGTCTTTGGCTGAGGTACTGAGCAAATGGCCAATTTCCTTTTGTATCCAAGTGCCTGATGTCCTTCTGAGATGATGAATCTAAGGTGCCTGACCTTCTGTTTGCAGGTCTGAATCTTTTTCCACATCTGTACCCCGTGGTAGAGAGTAGGGCCAGTAAGGCTTTAATGCCTTTCCAGTAGTCCTTTTGGGTGGAGCTAGCCAGCAGCAGGTCATCTATGAACTGAAGTAGAGTGCAATTCAAAGTCTCTCTGGGAAGGCAGCCCGATCTATGGCCATGGCAATGCCCAATTGCATATTTGTCCAAACAACTAGATCTGGAAGCTCTGAGATGGCCACTGTGTCTCAAAGCCTTAGCTGCCACAGTAATCTTGGATGGGGAAGCAGACAAGCTTTCACTGGAACAACACCAGAATAACTCATCATTGGGGCTGCTTTATCAAAGTCCATGAGTCTGCCTCAAAATTGTAAGTAAATCAAAGCCCACTACAGAAGGGCCTACCAACCACAGTCATGAGGGAGTCATGGACAAAATTTACTCTAGCCAGCCAGATCAGTCAGATGTTCCCTTTAAGACCCAGAACTAGTATTGTTCACAGGTGGCTAAACAATGACTGCTGATGAGGTAATCAAAGCTAAGACTCTGCTGTAGGGCTGGTCATCACAGAGGGCTAAACTCTGGGCACTCATCCAAGCACTACCTCAGGCTGAAGGGAAATGGGCCAATAACTAAACTGACTCAAGGTATGCCTTTGCTGTCCTGTATGTACATGGGACCATTTGTAAAAGAGGGGTTGTTGCCAGCAAGAGGAAAGGAAATGAGACCTTGTTTAAAAGCTCTAGGAATCAAATGAAAACTCCACACGACCTACAGACTGTAGAGTTCAGGGAAAGTTGAATGCATGAACCGGACCCACAAAACCACTCTAGCTAGGCTTTGTCAGGAAACCCAAGACCCCACTCAGGTTAAGGCAAAAAGAAAAAGAGCTCTATGAAACCCTCAGTAAGCAGGGACTATGGCCATTCTTAGCAGGAAGCAGACATGGAAGAGACCTCCAATCCCTCAACATCCATACAATAACAAGGGGGCTCATAGCTCCTAGAAAAGAATTAAACAGAAAAATTAATTAAGGGGATTCTGGGTCAGCTTGCAAAGACACTGAGGTCATCTTACTTTAAAGGGGGTCCGCAAAATCCTTTATGAACTGCCCCTCCCCCCACCCCACCCCCCAGTGATAGCAAAGTTAAAAGGAAATTCTAGATTAACCTAGAAATGTCCCAACACCTTCAGGCCTTAGGGAGGATCCTCTGCTACATTGCTCAGGAAACTTTAGAAAGAGCCCTTATCTCTTTAGGGAATTGGGTCCACCCCTTTCAGCCAGATGTAGTATAGGTTAAAGATTGAAGAAAAGGAGCCACTCCAGCCAAACTGGAGAGGCTCTCACACTGTTATATTAGCAACTCCCACTGCTCTTAAAGTTGCAAGTATGACCCCATGAATCCACCCCACACCCAGGTAAAGAAAGCAGCACCTCCAGAAAGTCGGGAGACTTGGACTGCAGAGCCTCTTCCTGATCAACTGCTCCAAGTTGCACTCCAGAGGCAGCAGAAGTCCACCTAAGATTGCTAGCCCTGCTCCGGTGACCCCCGGAATCTGGCCAGTCTATTCAAGGCAGACGTTTGAGGATCAACTGCCACCTTCTGCAGAAACTCTATTGTGAATAACACAAATGGATTTCACCAACCCTCGTAAGAAGGAAGACAACATGCCCTGCTCCAGCCACAAACTGGAAGCTGGCTGGTCCGCACACAGCCGAAGCCTGAGGAATTTCATCACAAGATTCCTTATAATTGGACACTGGGGAGGGAAGGAAATTAGGGCAGAGGACTGTGAGCTCTATCTTTATTCATGTCACTAAAAAAGGTAAGACTACCTTAATCTTCTAAATCTACTATGAATGTAGGGGAACTCTAATGGGAGATAGATGGCCATGGGTAGCTACTGAATTGGTTCCCAACCAGGCAATGCCAGTACCTCAAATGATGGTCAATGGATTGTAGACCATACTATTATTGGACAATATTGCCTGGCCAGAGGTGGAGGAAATCTCAAGCACTTAATCGGAAACTTAATTTGCTCAGGCCAACAATATTATAATGCTACCTCCTAACGAAGTGGCCAGATTCCCATGTCTAACTAAAGCCTGGCATAGCTCAGGCAGGGCCCGAGACTGGACAGTCCCATGTGAGCTTTACTGGATATGTGGGAGCACGGCCTATATTCGCCTTCCCACAAATTGGAAAGGAAGTTGTGTAATTGACATGATAAAACCGTCCTTTTTCCTAGTATCTCTGAAAACAGAGGAGCAGCTTGATGAATCAGTCCCACAACCCCTTAAAGGGTAAAAAGAGAACTCCAAATAGGGGACTGGGAGAATGATGAGTGGCCCCCAGAATGAATAATCCAATACTATGGGCTTTCCACTTGGGCAAAAGATGGATCTTGGGGATACCAAACCTCCATTTACATGTTGAACTGAATTATCTGACTGCAGGTAGTTTTAGAAATCATTACTAACGAGACTGGGAGAGCCTTGACTCTCCTTGCACATCAACAGGCTCAAATGAGAAATGCCATCTACCAGAACAGGTTGGTGCTAGATTATCTATTAGCAGCAGAAGGAGGCGTAAATGGAAAATTCAGTCTCACTAACTGTTGTATACAGATAGATGACCAGGGCCAAGCAATTGAAGATCTTGTCAAGCAGATGACAAAACTGGAACATGTGCTTGTGCAAGTATGGCATGGATGGATTCCTGATAACTTCTTCGGAGATTGCTTCTCTACCTTCAGAGTCTTTAAGACCTTAGTTGGAGTAGTACTCCTCCTCCTCAGTACCTGCCTCCTTCTGCCTTGTCTATTGCCTCTTGTTGTCTGAACAATTACCTCCCTCATAGAAGATGTAGTAGAAAGACTACGGCAAAGATCTCTGTGCAATGGAATTACCAGTCCCAGGCACTGGGAGATCAAGGGGGAGATCATAAGGTTGATGCCCTATGAAGAATCTAAACAGGCATCAAAAGGGAAGAATAAAGAAGAAATTTGAAGAATTTACATTAAAAAAAAACAACTAATCGGCTCTTTGTTCTGCTACTGTAAACTTGCTTGCTGTATGCAGGAGCTCATGCAAGAGTTCCCCCACCCTTTGTCCTACTTGCCCTTTGTTCAATGGATGTAACTGTTTGTTCCCCTAGCAGCTCCTGCTTCCTGTAACAATTTGTAACAGTCAGTAGCCCTTAGCAACTCCCGCCCTTACCAATATTACTAGCAATCTGCATAGCAACTCCTGCCGTTGAAACAGTTTGAGTTCAAACTGACCCATCAGCTTGTTTGAAATCCTTGTATATAAGGAATGTGGCCTCTGAGCACACTGCCCAGATCTTCAGAACACTAGCTCCTCTGGGACCACATGTAATAAATCTGAATTCTCCTTCTCTCTGAGTTACTGCTCAATTTTTCACTGGATTGTTTTTGAGATTTTCCCACAACATTTTTTCCCTTGTGTTTACATCCTCTAAGGATTCTCCACTCTTTCTGTGATGTCCATCACATTCCCAGAGAAGGCCAACATCCTCTCCTTGGCCTGTGGGAGCTGGCAGGATCTGCCTGCTCTTCCACTGCTTTGGAGGCCTGGGAGAGTGTGTATATATGTGCTGAGGATATCTACAATAAGTTATATTTTAAGTTGTGTTCTTGCCTCATGTGAGGACTGTGTGAAAAAGTAGTGGAGGTCCTTGAATTTGGTGAAGAAATCCCAGGAGCACTGGGAATAGATGGCATATGTTTTCTGCTTTACAGTTTCTAATTCTAAGGAGGCTTCAAACATGACTCTATAAAGTTCAGATTCAGTAATTTCATCACAGCACAAGGTATCTCGATAAAATGAGAAAACCATTATCTGTTTCACTGCAAAATATCCTTTTGCTTTGTATGAATGAACATGAGGATTTTCAAGTCTGTGTTTCCAATTCCTGTATGTTAGAATAGGTAAAGTATCTATTTCACTTACAGAATTCATCAAAAAATTAATTACAGAGGGGAACTTAGAACATTGTCCTCCAAAGAGGAAAGTCTTCACTGTTACCTGATTTCTTAATAAGTACCATTTTATTATGCAATCTTGTTCAGTTCCAAGCTGCCTGGGCCACATGAAGAAAGAAGCCTATGCTCCTGAATCAAAACAGCTTCAGTCACTCTCCCAGAACAGGGATTCCTGAGACTGATTATCAGAAGTTTCCAAGAGACTCAAAAGAGACAATGCAGAGATACACAAATGTAGTCAGTGATTTTTAGAGAGAAGGTTTCTGTAGTTCTGCAACAGGATGTCTTTGTTCAAGGCTCTCTGAGACCAGTTTGTACCTCAGGCATTGTACCTCCTCCTGAGGGAATGTGTTTGCCACAACTGTGAATGTCAATTGTACCTGAAAGGAAAACACAGTTCACCTAGTGGACAGGGAAAGCGTTCTCATTTTGACACAAACGGAGAAGCAGAGATAGGCAAAAATTAACTTGGTCAGCAAGTGTTCTGACCCATAATAGATAATTTGGAGGAACTTATAGCTCTCCATTTATTTTTAACTAAAATTTAAATAATTATAGGTTGGCCAAGTTAAAGTACAATTTACTGGCAATTCTGTGTATACTGTTCAGAATATTATACAAATATCACTTCAAGTTCTAATGTATTTTTATCAGCCACTAAAGAAATACTTTAGCTTCATTTCCTCTTTCCCCATTCCTTGGATACCACTAATATACCTTCCATCTCTATAGATTTACCTATTCTGAACATTGCTTGTAGGTGGAATCAAGTTTAGTGTTGAGCCTTGGCCTCCACAATGAATGGGCACTAAAAAAAAAAATGCTGTTTTGTTGGTGTCAGTATGAACTTGCCTATTCTACTGAGAGAAAGCTCTTTATTTCATGTTCTAGTTCATAATCCATTCCTGGACAACTGCCAGTTTAACTGCTTACATTAGTTCCAATTGCAGAAATATTCCTGGGTTCCAGCCGTGGCTGCATCCCAATTCCTGCTGTGTTGCCTCAGCCTCACCAGCAGGAGTTACATGCAACCAGCTGGTGCGGGGACAGTTAGGAAGAAGAGTCGGAGTCTGGAAATGCTTTTACTAACATGGATAAGGGAGAGAAGGAATGGCAAGGAATGGCAATGCTAGCAGCCCCCACCCGTGTTTCCATGGCTTTTTATTCTCCCTCACAAAGCTGGCTTTGCAAACATCATTAGTTACTATCAGGTTACCAATTATAAACTACAGCCAATTCCCAGACTCAGCCTCAAGGCCACGACCGTGTCATCAGCTGTTTCTTCTCAGGTAACGTTTCCCCATCCTCGTCCCTAGAGCAAGAGGTTCCAGAATAGGTCAGGTGTGTGTGCCCTCCCTGCAATGTGTCCTTCTGTGCAAGTCCACATCTGGACCTTGTTGCTCCAAGCACTAGGCATCCTGCCAGGACTGCAGGTGTTTCTCACAACACATCCCCCTTTTCTTTTTGCTGAATTTTATTCAGCATTGCTGAGAACACAGCGGCCTGAGTCTTTCTTAGTCTTTGGCTTCTTGAGAATCTCTTCCAGACTAAACAAAGAAAAATAAGTAACAAACAAATTACAATCCAAGAAGTGATAGATGAGCTCAATAACCCATGAATTTGTGGAATAGGATATAAGTCTTCAATACCATTGACCATGCTTTGTAGCACTGCAATCCCTATAATTCAGGAAGCTGTTTTTGAAAAGTGTCAGCAATATGTGTTTGCAAATCTGTAATTAAATGTGAAGCATTACCATACCCCAAAATATGCTGTCTTACTTTATCCCATTCAAACATACTTTCATTATACAATACAGGAGTTATACAAAAAGAAGTAGCATTCCAATTACATTTAAGTTGCCTACGTTTCTGCAAACTAACAATTTGATCTCCTAACAATATAACTGCTTGCTGTAAATCTGCTACTTGACTTTGCAATACAGAGTCAATTTGTCTTTGAGAAGTCCATAACTGTTCAGCATCCCGACACCAGGTTCGAACATAATCAGCAGTCTGTACAGATTGATGCAGAGCCACTCCAGCCACGGCAGCAGCAGCAGTAACAGTGATGATACCTGTAACAGCCCCAATCAGCATGCCAAGGAATCTTTTAGCTCTTCTTTTAACATGGTCCATCAGTTGCTGCAATATCATAGTGGCAGGAAGTCCTGCCAGGATCGAGACAATTGAACTGGCATCCATACTCCAGTTCTAGCTCTAAGAATATATAAGCTTTCATATGACTTGTTAAAAGGAATAGAAGGGTAAATACAAGTGTAATAAGAACAATATTTACATGAAACATAACCTAAAGTTTCATTCCACTTTTCACCTTGTTCTCCATAATGATATAAGGGAGTCGAACACAGGCCTGAGCAAAGTGAGTAACGTTCTGATGAAAGGTGATATGAGAAGAACTCCCAGATTGAACTATGAAACCCTTCCAGGCATGCATGGGAAGTAAAGCAGCTCTTAACTTCCAAATATGATTCTGTAGCCTGTGATGGGGTAGTTGAGGAGATGGAGGGGAAAACCCTACATCATGCCAGACGATTGTGTTATTACTAGTTCCGTCTGAAGAAATACTTACTGAACCTTTCTCTATCTTTCGGTGCCACCGCAAATTTACTTTTCCTCCCTTTGCTCAGGCAGAGCCAGAGGACTCCAATCAATGACTCTTCCATAGGAAGTATTAACTAAAACCTGAGCTTCTTCAGCTCGACACTGAGTCCACTGAACCCAATGTTCAAGCGTCTGAACTTTCGGAGCGGCACACCATGGTAAATCTGGTGGAGAGATGTCATCCACAGGTTCTGTAACATTTTTAAATCCTACCATACTTAACAAAAACAAATGACCTACCCCAGCATTCTGTTCAGAAGTCTGCAAAATTGTCAACCACACTTGAGCACCTAGCTGTAAACACTGCTCTCCAGCTCCCATGCAAATTGGCATCCCTTCTGTTCCCATCGTATAGTTCTCAATCACTCTCCCTTTCTTCTTCAGGCTGAGAGGGCCTCTAGTATCATAAGGTACAGGCATCCAATTGGAATCATTAACATAAACTACCACTGAAGCATCTCTCCATCCTACTGCCTTATTTAAAGGGGGATTGGGCACATACGCCCAATATGAATAATTTCCTGTCTCAGCTTGTACCCCACTTACCTGTGCTGTAATCAGGGCTGTTATTGCAAGGAATAGAGAAGTTGGACTTATCTCCTGACCTGACTTACTGATTACTCGCCGCTTCTCTCCGCTCCCAGAGCGTGACATTCTTGGCTGCAACCCAAAGCTTCTCTGTTCCTGTAGAGATATAAGCAAAACCTCAGCCCCATTTCAGTACCTCAGCAGGCACCCAATCCCCTGTTAGATCCTTGTAGTATACTGGTGCTGCAAAGGCTCACTGGCCTGTTTCACCCAATGCCGATAAGCCGCTGTGTTGCCTTATTCATCTTGATTTAAAAAATTTAAAGTATGTAAAGCTCTATTAAGCCTTTGTCTCAGGGTATTCCATATTTTCCCTTTTTGTTTTATAAGCTTATCCTTCTTTGAAATGTCACAGGAGACACCCTCAGGGTGTCTTCTGTGAACTCTGGTTTCCCCCCATCGTTTGCGCAGAGAACACAAAACAGACACTTAGACAAGGACAATTACTGGGATGTAGGCAGGCTCAGAGAAGTTCACCACCTACACCTTAGACAAGAATAAAGACAATAAACAGAACCTGACAAGAGGGCACAGGAGGCGGCGTCCTGCAGCCTGGCCATGGTCCGGGAGATATGACTGCGTCTGGTCTCTCCACGGACCCCTGGTGACCGGGTCAACAGAAACAGGAACAGAAAGGTACCTTAAAAAGCACTGAATTTTGTAATTTAGTCATTACTTTTCTCATCTTCAATAGAAAATCATGTTATTTTCACTGTTGACTCCATGCTAAAATGTCCTAAGTTTTAGACTAATTAACCAATAAAAGAAAAAGGAAATCATTAATAGTTTTTAAATTTAAAGTTAGAGAAAGAACCTTTACCGCACAATAATGAAACCTGAGCAATGCAAGCTTGTGACTACAAGAGTGTCTTTCTTTCAATAATACAATTTTTAAATTCCTTTTCCACCAGTGGCATTAATTCCTGAGGACTGTCTAACGCTGTAGGCCCTTCTAAAATAGAGAATAAGTTAGTTAAAGCATATGTGGGGATACTGAGGGAAGGACGAAGCCAATTAATATCTCCCAATAATTTTTGAAAATCATTAAGAGTATTAAGAGCATCCTATCTAATTTCTATTTTCTGAGGAGTAATTTTCTGTTGAAAAATTTTATACCCTAAATATTGATAATGAACAGATTCATATGTAGCTGAGACAAAAAATTAGTGTAACTCTCCCCAGGACTCAGTATAATTTTAGTGAATGACTGAGGATGTTTCCCAGGTGGCTCCACTTGAGACCAGCTCTTAACACTATTAATTTCACTTGTAACAGGGTTTCTTCAGTCGAATGACATTGTTGTTCAATGGTGGTAAAATTTCCTGTACCTGTCAGCTCTTCAAGAGTAGCCCCTGGAAGGTTTCTTGCTGTGTTTCTAGGAGCCACCTGTTGGGCTTCCTCTCTCCACCAGGTTTTCATTTGCAAATAAGGACCTGGTTCTAACACAGTTTTTATAATAGCTTTCCAATCTGACACTAACAATCGTTGTTCTGTGGCTATACTATTTAAAAGACCTGTCTCATAAGTGGACTGCATACCATAGTGATTGACAGATTCCTTAAGTATCCTCAAGAATTTATGTTCTAATGGTGTATATTGTACATTGATTCCCCCCCTGAGGAAATTGAGCATTGGGGGGAAATGTCTGTCTCACTATAGGGAACCCCATCAGCTGAGGAGTAGCTGTCTGTCTAGGAAGATTTTCTCGACTATTCTCTTCATTCATTAGTTCCTTAGTCAAATCAGGTGAAAGGGGAAAAGTTAATGAAACAGGACCAGCAACTGAAGGCTCTGCCCCAAATAAAGTCTTTACAGGTGGTGCAGAGGGCTTTCTTGGTTCTTGAAAATATCTTCTAGTTGGCTCCAAAGGCAGTTGCTTCAATCTCTGATTTAGTGCCTCTACTTGGGCCAAAAGAACCTAATATGATTCTTTACTGGAAGGAATGCGGCCTGCACAGTCCTCTGCAGATGAGGACCCAGTAGATTCCTCTTGCTCATTATCAGACTCTATTTCTATAGTATTTTCATAAACAGGTTCAGGCTCTTCTTGATGTGCTGCCAAGTCAGTTGCAGTGCCCTCAGAGTCAGACTGCAGAGGCTGTAAAACCTGAGAAATTAAAGTGCATAAAGACCAAACAGAAACAGCGATTGGATCCCCCTGTTGATGAGCTCTCCACAAAGCTCTTATGACTTGTTTCCACACTTTAGCATTCAATTGAGATTTTCCCTCTGGCTTGAACCAGTAGCAATGTCTACTTATAAACAAAAACAATTCATGAATTGACTTTTCTTCACTTCTACTCCTGAAGATGACAATAAGTGTCACAATAACTTAATGTACTGGGTCTCCACGTTTGACGAAGAATTCCCCATGCTAAAACTGTGTGCTAATAAATTATGCTGAAGGTGCCGCTTAACTCTGAGCCGACTTGCCCCTTTCGGTTTCCAGCGCAGTTCCGCACCCTCTTCTTGATGCCCCACATTGGGCGCCAATTGTTGTGGAGACGGTTAGGAAGAAGAGTTGGAGTCTGGAAATGCTTTTACTAACATGGATAAGGGAGAGAAGGAATGGCAAGGAATAGCAATGCTAGCAGCCCCCACCCGTGTTTCCATGGCTTTTTATTCTCCCTCACAAAGCTGGCTTTGCAAACATCATTAGTTACTATCAGGTTACCAATTATAAACTACAGCCAATTCCCAGACTCAGCCTCAAGGCCACGACCGTGTCATCGGCTATTTCTTCTCAGGTAACGTTTCCCCATCCTCATCCCTAGAGCAAGAGGTCCCAGAATAAGTCAGGCATGTGCACCCTCCCTGCAATGTGTCCTTGTGTGCAAGTCCACATCTGCTCTGATGACCTTGTTGCTCCAAGCACCAGTCATCCCGCCTGGACTGCAGGAGTTTCTCACAACATCAGCTCGCAAAAATAAGTTTTTAAATAAATCATTTTTAACTTAAGAGGAAACACTGTAGTTTCCAGCACAAGTGGCTCACATAACTCTAATATTTTTTCTTAAAACTGTTAGACATAGGAACTTAACATGGGGAGGCTGCTCCGCCAAGGGCTAAAGAAATCTTGGGATCGAAGCCCTAGAATACTTAAGCCCCGCCCGCACCACGCCAATACACGGTTTACTTTTCAAATCTTCGCAGTCACTTCGCTTGTCTGGCCTCTCACATGTCTCGCCTTTGGCCTTCCACCCCTTCCACGCCCCAACCCCGCTACATACACCAGATTTATTTTTCTCCTTTTTTTTTTAAACGCCTATGGTACCTGGTATTCCTAGGTGGTCTCCCAAATGCTAACCAGGCCCGACTCTGCTAAGCTTCCGAGATCAGACAAGATCCGGCAGGTTCGGGGTGGCATCACCGTAAACATTTTTTTTCCTCCAGGTCAACAAGCAGGCGAGGTCTATCCCTCATCCCGCCCATTCCCTAAGTAGATCGCACCGGTCTGGCCTCCAAGCCTATTTCCCCGCCCCCTCCGGAGTCAGCGACCAGGACGGCCCTCCCTTTAGGTCCCGGCCCCAAGTTCTTGCCCCGCCCCACGGCAGTTTCCTCGTTCTTCCCATGGGCCACTGCGCCGTCCTGACCTCTCCCCAGGCAGCTCCCGCAAGACGCCCCTCACTCCTATCCGCGCCATTTCTTGCAGACAAGGAAGCTGAGATCCGGGTGAAGAGGTTACACTGCACAGCGTGAGTTTCCGTCTTTCTAGCCTAACCCTGCGTTTCACAGTCCCCCTTCATATAGGGGGGGTCTGTGGTCGCCATGGACCTTATTGTCCCCACAGCTGGCCCTTCATTCTTTAAGTTTCTGTGTCAAAAAAAAAAAAAAATTCCTGTGTTGCCGTAAGGGCTCCTGCACTTCCCTTGGCGTGTGAAATGGCTCCAGGATTGCTCCCTGCCCTCTGTTTCTCCCTTATCGGTTCACGCACCCGCCTTTCGCCTGGATTTACTTAATAAAACCCTTCCCTGACCTCTCCGTCCCTCAGGCGCCCTCGCCACATTCCGTGAGGTGGGTTCGCGGTCCGGCCTCGCCCTCGCTGTCACGGAAGTAGCGCCGGCCATCCCAGCCCAGGAGACGCCGCGTCCTCTTTCTGGTCCTAGGATTCTGGAGTCCTCACCCCTCTCCTGAGATAGCCTCCCCGCCCTGTCTTCGTGTTCCCCTTAGGCCTGGTCCTTTTGCTCCTTAGGCCTCTCCTTTGCCCCTTTTCCTCTGACCCCGCTGTTGTGAGGGTGACCTGGACGTGCCCTGTACCCCTTACTGGTCGTCCGTTCCACATTCCACCCAACTAGTAGTGTGTGTGCCCTCGGGGGGAGGCAGGCCTCTTATTCCATCCCACTCCTGTGCGCGAGGGGGTCTGGAGAAACGGGGCCCCAGAGAGAGAAATAAAGTGATGGGAGTATAGTGAGGAGAGCAGATGCCAGTGTAGAGAATGAGTGAGAGGCTTGCAAGGAGGTAGGTAGAGTTCAGAGAAAATTGGGATTTCCAGGGAGATGACTAAGCAAAAGAGGGGACTGTGGAGGAACAAGGGGTTCTGTAGTGAACCAGAATTCCTAACTGGGTAATCATGGTAGTTAGTCACACCCCAGGCTTGTGACGTTTTAAAGGTTTTCAAGTCAGTCTTGTTCTTTATGCTTATGCACTCAGGTTAACACACCTTTGATGTGCTAGAAATAATGCTTCTCCAGACATGACCACCCTCAGGAAAGCACATCATCATCTCCTTAGCTGTCCTGTAACCTATCCCTGCCTTGCTTTCTCTCATCTTCAAGTAGTCTACCTTATGTTCCTTTCTTAATTTCCGATGCATAAAAGAAGCTGCAAAACTGTCATTCTGGGGAGCATTTGAGATCTCGTTTCCCAGTATGTGTTCTTAGTGTGGCTCAAATTCTTGAAACATCCTCAGGAGAGGGGAACAAAACGAGCAGAAAAAAAAAAGAAAGAAAGCTATATGGCAGTAGATATATAGAAGGAGAGGGAAATACATAGTGAATAAGGAGTGGGGGTCCACTTCAGGATATATATCCAACGGAAATCACATTTTGAAGAAATATACGCACTCCCGTGAGTGTTACTGAATCATTCACAAGAGTAGGTGTGCAATCAACCTGAAAGTATTGACAGATGAATGGAGAACATTAATGTGATCCATACACTTACACACAAAATGAAACATTGTTAAGCCATAAAAATGAAGAAAAGAATGAACAACATGGATGAATAGAGACAGAAAGACAAGTATTGTATCAACTTGGTGTATGTGCTGTCTAGAAATCATACTCAGAACCAGAGAGAATGATGGTTTACTGAGGCGGGTAGTGGAGAAAATGAGGTGATGGTGGTTAGACAGTACAAACTTTCGGTAAGATGTCACCATCTAAAGTACTGCATCACGAGTACACTTAATTACGCTGTATTACATATTCAAAATTTGTTGAGAGATAAGTCCTGGAGTTCTCACTACTTCGACATAAAAAATGGTTCTTGTGAGTTGATCCATGTATTCAGTTGATTGTGATAATTATTTAATATATTTCACTGATCACGTATTCCTTGAATATCCATAGCTTTTTGTCCATTATGCCTCAATTAAGGTGGGAAAAAAGAAGCAGGTGGGAGACGTGCTAGTCTTACCTCCTCTGGGCAGAGCTGCATGGCGCTTCCCATTAGATTTGCTGGGGCATTTTGCAGTGACATCTTTTGTGCCCCCTGAGAAGAAGGTGTCAGTGAAACATTTGGGTTGGGCCCAATCTCAGTAATTTTTAAAGTGCTTCAGGTGACACTAATCTTTATCATTGAGCAGCAAGGCTCTGGGTCCTCATTACTGGGGGAGGAGGTGTGGGGTGAAGGTGGGAGCTCTGCCCTGCACCAGGTTAAATCAGGTCCAGGTCTGTGACCTGAAGGAGAGTGTCGGTTCAGCCGAGGTCCTCACTGCTGCAGTGTATGTGAAGATATTACCAGGAGGGCAACCTCACTTCTTGGTCTCCGAGAAGCAGTTACTGACCCTAAATGTGTCTTGTGCCAGGGGCAGCAGACGCCATGTTTTCCACATGCTGAATGAAGTCTTCCTTGTGTGATCGGTGGTGGCACAGGAAGGGGATATGTTGATAAAGGCCATATTTCAACTTTCCAGATTGACTTGTAAAGACTCGTTTGTTGCCTGAGGAAGAAGCCCAGCGGTGGAGGAGGAGGAAAGACAAGGGAGTCATCAGCCATGGCTCTTTCTCAGGTAAGTTATATTCTCAGTTTGTTGTGTCTGTCCTTCCCAGGAATGCCGTTTGACTTGCCGATCTTCTCTGACTCTGAATTGTCCTGCTTGACTTTTGTTTCTTGACACTGGACCTCGGCCTTCCTAGTTCCTCTCATCTCTAGATTCCCTCTCACCATGATCCAGTGACAAGGGACTTGTGAAGAGGATCCACTGGACATTGTCTTGGACAGGGCTTCACCCTGTTGTATTTCAGACGGGGTGTAGGCCCTGTCTCATCAGTGCAGTTGGGCAAAAGGGATTGTTTGGGGCCACATCTCTATACACTGTCCCCTTTCTGTCAACCAGGAAGAAAGATACCGCACCTAGATGTCACATATTGATAGGCACAAATACCTCAGATCTGATAAAGGGAGCAGTAGGAGTAAAAGTTTCTGACTGCTTTTATGATACATTTAAAGCTAAAGGAGTGAGCCACTGACTTCAAAATCTTCCTTATTGAGAATGGAATGGGAAGTTCACAGAAAGGCATCGGTGATAGTGGGTGTTTTATCCATCATGCATTTTAAAATAGGAAATGAACTGTCATGTCTGACAGTTGGAGATTTTTTAGGTCATTTTTGCCACATGCATTTTCAGCCTGTGGATTGTATCCTTGGACGTAAAGCAATTATTGTTTGATGCAGCTAAGGTTCCAGCATTATTCTTTTGCATGTAGATACTCACTTTTCCTTGCATGGTTTATTGAATGGACTGACCTTTCTCTGTGGTGCAGTCTTGGTGTTCTTGTTGAAAATCACTTGGCGTATATGCAGGAGTTTATGTGGGGCATTCTCTTTTGTTCCATTATTCATGTATCTGGCTTCATGCCAGTATTTTGCCGACCTGATTATACTTGCTTTGTAATATGTTTTTTAATCTAAAAAAGGGAAGCCTTTGACTTTTATTTCCAGACTATCTTGTTTCTTCAGACCTTCTTTTTGTTTGTTTGATTCCATGTGAATTCCAGTGTGTTTTATTTTTCTATTTCTGCCAAAATTCTTTTGGAATTTGGATAGGGATCCATTGAAGCTGTAGAACACTTTGGGTAGCATGGGTATTTGAACAATATTGTCCTGAAATCCATGAGTAAAGGGATGTCTTTTTATTTCTCTGTACCTTCTTTGATTTCTTTTAGCAGTTTTTTTGTAGTTTTGAATATATAGGTCATTAAGTATCTTGGCTATCATTATTCTTATGTATGTCATCATTTTTGATGCTACTATTAATTGAATTAAAAAACTTTTTTAGATTGTTCGTTGCAACTTATCCAAAATAGTTTTCCACTTTTAACAGTTTTGTGTGTGTAATCTTTATAGGTGTCTACACGTCAGCTCATTTCATGTGGAAAAGAGAATTTTACTTCTTTTCAATTTGGATGTCTTTAACTTTTATTTTCTTGTCTAATTACTTTGACTAGGACATCTAGTACTTGTTAAACTTAGCGGTATGAATATGCATCCTTACCTTTTTCCGTATCTTTGAGCTAAAGCTTTCAGATGTTCACCATTGAGAATGACTGTACTCTTTTCAAATATGCGTTCTTTTCAAATATGGCTTATTATGTCGAGGTACTTTACTATTAATGGTTTCTTAAAAGGTTGTTGAATTTAATTAAGTGCCTACTCTGGATTAATTGAGATCATGTTTTTTTTCTGTGTTCATTCTGTTAATGTGGGTGAATTGATTGATTTTTATACGTTGAAACATTCTTGCCTGATAGGAATAAATTACAGTTGGTAATGATTCATAATTGTTTTAATGTGCTGTTGAATTTTATTAGTATTTTGGTTTTGCATCAGTATTGATCAAGGATATTAGTCTGTTTCCCCACCCCCCACCACCATTCTTCAGTTTGCTTTCAGAATCATGCAGACTCCATGACATGAGTTTGTAGGTGTTCATTCTTGAACGTTTTGGAATGTGTTTATCAGGATTATCGCTATTTTTCTGTCAGCGTTAGAATTTAGTGGTGAGACCATCTGTTCTGAGTTGCTATTTTTGTTACATGTTTTTAATAGTGCTTGAATTCCTCTAGTTATCATTTGGTTCACATTTTTAATTTTTTCATGATTGGTTTTTGTATGTTATTAGGAATTTACTCATTGTCTTCTAGATTATTTAATGTTTTTGTATGATATTGTTAATATTACCCTCAAAATCATTTAAAAATTTTTTATGATATCAGATTTAGTGGACCCTGTTTCCTTTCCGATTTGAATTATTTGAATATTCTCACTTTCCTTAGTGTACTTAGGGGTTGGTAAATTTGTTAATGTACTAAAAAAAACCAGTTCTTAAACAGTTTGATTCTGTTTATATTGATTTTATAGCCTTATTTACTTCTGTTCTCATTATTTCCTTCTACTAAAACAGTGTTTACCTTTTTTTGAGGTAGAAGTTGATTTCTGATTTTAGATGGTTTCTTTTTTTATGTAAATGCTTAACACTAGCACCTCTTAGAGCTGCTGTCATTGCATCCTGTAAACTTTAATCCATTGTATTTTCATTATTATTGTCATCCAGATTTTTAAAAAATTCTCTTGTGACTTCGATCTGGTTGTTTAAGAAGACTTGTTTACTTTCCCCTTTTTTGTGGGTTTTTCTTCTATTTGTTTCTAGTGTGATTTCCTTGTGGTTACAGAAGATTATTTTTTAGGATTGCAATTTGTAAACAGTTTTTCATACTTGTTTTGTAGCTAACATGATTTGTCAAGGAGAACATTTTGTGTGTGTTTGAGAAAAATGTATTTTCTAGTGGTGTTAGTTATAGAGTGCTGTATATGTCTGTTAGACTCCATTGCTCTGTGGGGATATCAAGTGTTCTGTTTCCTTATGTGTCTTGTGTATGGTTGTTGTATCCATGACTAAAACAAATAGTGAGATCTCATAGGATTACCATGCTGGTGCCTATTTCTACCTGCATTTCTGTCAACATCTACCTCATATATTTGGGAGCTCTCATGTTATATGCACCTCTATTTATAATTGTTAGAACCTTTTGGAGAGTGGACTTTTTTATGTCATGATGTTCTTTGCCTGTTGTCAGTTTTTGTCTTATAGTCTGTTTTGTCTCCATTCCATAGTCTGTTTTGTCTCCATTCCATGAGCTGGCTCTCTGTAGTAGTTTGCATGGAGTGTCTTGTTTCCTCTCTTCATTAGCCAATCTTTATCCTTCGATTCGTGAATTTTCACAGTTGCAGCTCTTTGACTCTCTGTCCACTCAGTCTATTTTTTCCTCCTTTTCTCTCTTCTGGTTTCTGCTGAGGAAGGAGCTCTGGTCAGCACCTTTCTTTGCTGTAATTTCAGTGAAAATGTATCTTGTTTTTCCAAATATCTGGCAAAATGTACCAGGTTAATAACAGGTTTTTCTCCAATTTCATTTTTATTCTGATTTTTACTTACCCAATAATTTTTTTTCAAGTACCTGCAAATGTGAGGATTTTTGAAATCTTAATCTGTTAAATTGATGTGTAACACTAGTAATTCTTAAAATTTTGAATCCTTGTTTTAAGTGGATAAACCAATACACTATTTGGCTTTTGTTGTAAAGCCTACATGTCTCAATGTAAATGGATAAAATTGTATTTATATGTTCAACAAGTTCTTTTAGAACTTGTAGTTAAATAGTCCATGTTTTTAGTTTGCATAATTTTTTTACTAGCGTCCTTTACAATCTTCAAAAATGAAAATAAGTACCACTGATACATTTTTATTGACCCAAGATGCTCAAATACACGTGAATAAAAATGACAGTGTATAAAGTCATCCAAAAACGTGTCAAGAGACAAATCTTTCAGTCAATTAGTTTATTTTATGTGTTTGGATGCATTTATGGATGGTTTTTATAAAGGTATATGTTTTTTATAAATGATGTCATTTCTTAAGTTTTATATTTTTTAGCAGTTATGATATCTTAAACATATTTCATGATCTCAATTTTTTTCTTTGACTTCACGTGAGATTTCACTAGAAGGAAAAATAATATCACATTATGTGCGTGTGCACATGTAAATGTAATGACTTTAATATGTATCTCAATATTGATAATCTTGAACTTGTTTAAGTTTTCTCAGAGAATGCTTTGTCAGTGTACGTGTGAGGTCTCGTCTGTTACATAACTATTATTTTTTAGGTTGGGTGTAAACGCCAGCACCTGAATTCAGGTGTTTGCTTGATCAAATCTTAGGATTTGAGCTGAGTTGAATTTTTTGAATGTCTGTGACATTTTTTTCTCCTCTGTAAGATGGGAACAGGTTTGTCTGTAGTGAGCTGTTTTGTCGATAACAAGTTAAAATATGTAAAGCATTTAGACTAGTGCACATAGGACGTGTTCTAAAACATTTTGTCATGGCTGTTTTCATCACAATTTAAGAGTCTGAATTTTTAAAAAGATGCTGTGGACTTTGTCATCTCTGACGACACTGCTCATGCTCTAGCTCATCTAGACACTGAGTATTACTCACTGTGTAGGACATCTAACCCTTCTGTGTAGATACTTGGTGTTGAATTTTAATTATAACTTCAAGCATTGTTTGCAAAAATGAGAGGCCCTCCCTGATTTATGTACTATCATAACCTTTTACAGGAAAATAATATAAACCAACATTACAGACACATAACTTGCTGAAAAATATCTGACATGAATCTCTCAGAACTCTCCACTTGAATCAATTTTACATCTCTCTGCGCTTCTCATTCTGTGTGTAGATAAGAACTGTCGCCATTTCTCCTTGCTGAAATGTATTTACTTTCAGGGACGGTTGACACTCGGCGATGTGTTCATAGAATTCTCTCTGGAGGAGTGGAAATGCCTGTCCCCAGCTCAGCGGGCCTTGTACAGGGAGGTGATGTTGGAGAACTACCGGAACCTGCTCTTCCTGGGTGAGGATGACTTCCCTCCAGGGTCAGAATCTGTCCAGTATGTCTCATCCTTTTAGCTTGCGTGACAGAGATTGAAGCTTCATTTACTGGGACATGAAAGACTTGATAAGGTGGCATCAGGACTTTAGCCTCGCCCTTTCTTCAGATGATCTGCCCACTTTGTGACACATCAGGGGTCATTTTGGGGCTTAGTTTGTGTAAAGCCCTGTGGCAAACTTAAAATATCTCATTCTTTGTTTCCTATCCCAATGTATTGATTCAGTAGCTTTTGGAAGAGGGTTCCTATCTGCATATGACACTGGTCCCTATGCACAGAAGGAGGTGAAGAGTTCATGGGTTTAGAAACTTGTTCTCCAGTCATTTGTACTGCTTTCATTCCTCATTTAAACAGAGATTATGGATTCTGGAAGAATACAGGTCTTGATGCTCCTTTCTTCTTATGTGCAGGAATTTCTGTGTCTGATCTGTGTATTGTCTCCATTTTGGAGCAAGGGAAAGCACCCTGGACTCTGGAGAGTGAATGGAAAATACCACAAAAGCCAAATCGGTGGGAACGTATCGAAGGTGTGAACACAGGTAAGAGCTCAGAAGGGAGAGAGGAGTACATAGTGTTTGAGACCCGCCCAAGCGAGAAAATTCTGTGGGCAAACAAGTTTATTTCAGGTGATCCCTCAAAGGAAATGTTTTCGTATTTCCAGCTTCCCACTCTGTCCTTCAAGGTATAAAATTTATCCTTTCACCCTCACTGGGGCTGCAGTTCCAACAGAGAGGAAGGCAGAGTCTTCATTGTACTTACAACACACTGATCTGTGGCCCCGGTGACATCTTTGGTTCCTTGAATTCAGGAGTTTGGGGCAAGCTGTCACACAGTCTCTGTCCCCTGGTCTCACCTTCTGGACTGGGTTTCATCGGATGTTCGGTTCTCAGTCCATATAGAGCAGAGCTGAGGCCTTGCAGTCCTGCCCCCTGGACCAGTCCTGGTCCCATCCCTGTTTCCTGTGGTTGGAAGGTCTGATCAGAAGAGGGAGCCCCACTGTCTGTTCGTTCCATTCTGTGCTCTAGACAGGGGTTGCTGGTGCTCTGTCACCTGTTCCAGACCCTCAGACACCTCTTCTGCTTTTTCTTCACACTTCAGAGGTGTGGGTCACAGGGAGATGGGTAGGATCTTCTGTACCTGTTATTAGGAAATCACCAGAGACAGTGGACAGAGAGAGCGTCTCTTTGGTTCCCAGTCCTACATTGGAAGCGCTTTTCAATCTTTCAGGGTTGTAGCATGGTGTCTGTGGTGGCGCACGCGTTTCCCTCACGATCCAGCAGTGTCTGACCCCATTCCTTGTACTCCTCTGTGTGCATCTCGCTACCTCATCTGGGAATATAGACTCTTCCAGATTTCATATTCTCTGTAGTTTGCATGATTTGCTTCTGAATCTTGCTTGTGAACTATACATTGCTGGGATTTGATAGTTCACCGTCTTTCACTGGTATCCACCTATAGGGGATGGACAACTGGTGGACTTTCTTATGGAATGAGTGTCTTCGGTCATGGAAAATGCTTGATGGAGATACATTGACTTACATGTTGCAATATTATCCAGCTACACACTGAAGCTGCACTTGGAGCTGCTCTGTAGAGCAGTCAGTATGTCCCATGACACTGAGATAGAAAGTGTCATGACAGCCCGACTGATACGTGTTTTCAATTTTCTTTGCAGTTTCCGGAATGTCAGTAAGCATTTCTCCGGAATACTGTGATCATGTTGATCACACACATACATATACTAAATAGGGTAGAATTTCTCCTGCGAGAACGCTGTCCATTCTTGAGGCTACTGACTAAGCTATCATTCATGCCAAGTTCTCATCCCCAGTGTGTGCCGCTGTGCATGCTGCCTCAGCTGGTACGGTTTTGAAGCATCTCGTTTAGGGACTTAGGAAGTTGAATGATGCTTCCACGAAGTCTGCCATCATTTGTTTTTGTTAAAGCCACTGCTTCTTTCATGTTATAGATTCTTATGCATTTGTAAATGAATTTGAGTTTTACTTAGTCATCAGTTTTATATGTTTGATACTCTGATTTTATATTTTCTATGTGTGAGAGGGTGGCATTGGGGAACAGACATTGTTTATATATGACAGATTTCATGTTGAGGGTATGGTGCCTCAGCTCTTTTCCCTAGCCCTAAACTTACTTTAGAATATTTTAAAAAGATGTTCTTAATTATTTTTTCCACTTCTTTTCACCTGACTTAATACCTCATATTAAGTTACTCCTTTTTCAATTGAATTCAGTACAAGTTTTAAATTGGGAATTTTCAGTATCTTGAGACTGTAGATAAATTTTATGTCACATCCTTAATCCCAGGCACAACATTAATTTTGTCATAGTTGTGTGAGAGTTTTTGGTGTTTTCAGTTTTCTATAATTTTTTGAGTGTTTTGTAAGTATCACTGCATATTTATGTCTTGATGTAACTGTTCTTTTCTAATAATACTCACCCTGTCTGGGACCATGGTGTCTATGTTGGTATACTATATTAATCCTTAAATATTCTATTGTATTTTACGGGAAAGTTACGTAATTTTTTTCATTTTTGAAATTTCTTTCCCATTGTTCTTTATAGCACTTGCAATTTCTGCAAAATTTCTAAAGTTCTGGAAATAGCATTTTTAAACAAACACGTGAAGATGATTTTTTCCCATCTTTCTTTCCATCTGAATCCATGTTGAGTGCTTGGACGCCACTCCTCAGGAGGAATCCGCCCTCATGACCCAGTTGCTTCCCACAAGCTCTCCATTGTCCTTTGGAGGATTTCAGCATTGAAACTCTAAAAGACACCACATTCAGTCTATAGGGGATGGTAATTCAGTTGTTGCTTTTCAAGGACCTGCCTTACTGGGTTCAATAGCAGCTAAAGCATTTTATCTTCCTAGCAGCAGTGCATAAGAATTCCCATTTTTCCACATCCTCTCTGGCTCATGTTATTTTCAGTTGTTTTGATCGCAGCCATCATAATGGGGGTCTGGCAATATCGTGGTTGAAATAATGCATTTCCTCATGATTAGTTATAAAGACCATCTCTTCATGTGTTTGTACATGATCTCTACAGAAATGTCTGTTCATGTCCTTTGCCCATTTTAATCGAGGTGTGTGGGATGATTGTTCATGTTGAGTGTAGAAGTTAATTGATACCTCTTGATTTATGATCATAACTATATATATGGTTTTTTTCCCATTTCTGACCCAGGCTCCAAAGGTTTGGAATTCCCTGAATGATGAGAGCAATGGGGGCATCTACTGTTACTACACGTGGTCTCTTGCCCTCAGATCCTACAGTCTCTTCAGGGCCTTCAAGGTCAAATGGGGGTGTTATTCATGCATAATCAGCCCCTTTCAGTCACATCTCTATATGTGATTGAGGTGATTTTTGGAAATCCCCAACGACAGGAAGGCTGGTTGTCAGAGGAGCCAACCATGGAATTAGAAGGTCGGAACTACAGTTTCACCCTATGACCTCTTGGGAGTGGAGAAAGGCTATAGATTGAGTTTCATCATGATGGTCAGTGATTTAATCAGTTATTTCTATGTAATGAGACCTCCCTAAAACCCAAAAAGAGAGTGTTCCAGGTTAGTGAACCTGTGGTGACGGGGGAGAGTGGAATGTTGCCAGGGGTATGGGAGCTTCTGGCCCTTCTCCTTCGTAAGTTTCCCAATGTATGTCTTCATCTTTTCTTGCCTTTATTCTTTTTCAATAAATAGTGACATAGTAAGTAAAATGTTCTCTGATATATATGATTTCCAAGTATTTTCTCCTATTTCATGGATTGGCTTTTTTCTCAGTTGAGTATGCCCTTTGATGCCCAGTATTTTGTAATTTTGACATAGTTCATTTTGTCTGTCTTTAGTCTGGTTTTCCATGTGGTGTAAGGAATTGTTCAAAATTTATTTTTTTTTTAATATTTATATCCTGTTTTATCAACACCTTTCGTTGAATGGCCTTTTTTTTTTTTTTTTTTTTCCATTGAGTGTTCTTGACAACCCTATGGAGTATCATTTGTTTTCATTTACCTCATTTCTGACTGCTCTGTTCTTTTCTGCTGTTCTCTGTCTTTATTCCAGTACAACATTATGATTAGTTTAGCTTTGTAACAGATTTTGAAATATGGAACTGTGAGCCTTATTTTAATTTCTTAAGTCTTTTTTTAATTAGAGATTGTTGACATTCCATTTGAACCTTCAGATGGATTTCTATATTTCTTCAAAACATGCTGTTGTAAATTTCCTAACTATTACATTGACTCTGTTGATTGCTTTGGCTGCTGTTGACACCTTAACAATATTGTCTTCCTGTCCATAAACTTGGAATATCTTTGTGCCTTTGTCTATGTTTTGTCTACATTTTTCCAGTATTGCTTTTCATTGAGAGTACACAGATCTTTCCCTCCTTGTATAAAGTTACACCGAAGGGTTTTATTTTTTTAATCCTACTTCATTTCATTATATTTTGTTAATTATTTTGTTACTTATATTTAATTTTATTTTGTTTATTGTATTATGACATGGTAATGTAATGGAATTGTCTACAGGATCGTCCTTTGTCAATGTATAAAATTCAAATTGAATTATGTTTTTTATTTCATAACTTTCAATGTTTATTTACTTTTCTTGCCTATTTGTTCTGGTGAGAACTTTCAGTACCTTTTCACTCCTCTACTTCCCAGCTTTGTCGAAATATAATAGACAGTTAGGTGCTCACATTTACATTGTACAATTCAAAGATACTTTCTTTTTTTATTTTTTTGGTCAATTGTAGATGACAGGCAATAATATATTAGTTTTAGTTATACAGCATAGTGGTTAGAGAACTATATAACTCATAAAGTGATCACTCCACTAAATCTAGTATACCTCTTCCCCTTTACATATTTATTAAAACGCTCTTAAGTATTTTCCATATGCTACACTTTATATATACATGTCTATTTTGGAACTTTCCATTTGTACTTCTTACTCCCTTTGCCCTTTTTCGCCATCCCCCCTACTCTTTTCCTGTCTAGTAGCCTCAAAATATTCTCTGTATCTATGAGTTTATTTCCATTTTTGTTTTTTATTTTATTCCATATACGTGAAATCATGGGATATTTATCTTTCTCTCTCCAACTTTTTTCATTCAGCACAGTGCTCTCTCCATCTAGTCCATATCCTTTTCCATCTCCTTCCTTTTAGTCTGTGTGTGTCTTAATCTGAAGTGAGTCTTTTGTAGGCACCACACATAGGGCTGTGGTTTCTTCTTCATTCACCCACCCTATCTTTTGGTTGGAGCACTTAATTTTTTTCCATTTGAGATACTTATTGATAGGAATGTAGTTATTATTCTTTATTCATGTTTTTGAAACATGTTTTGTCTTAAAGAAATCCCTCTATCATTTCCTGTAATACTGGCTTGGTGTTGATAAATTCCTTTAGCTTATTTTTGGAATACTCTTTATCTATCCTTCAACTCTAAATGCCATCTTTGTTAGATAAAATATTTTTGGTTGTAGATTCCGGGTTTTCTTCATGTTGAATATTTTATGCCAAGCCCTTCTGTCCTGCAAAGTTCCTTTTGGAAATCAGCTGCCAGTCTTATGGGCGTTCCCTTGTAGGTAACTAACTGCTTTTCTCTTGCAGCTTTTCAGATTCTCTCTTTGTATTTAACCACTTTCATTATAATGTGTCGTGGTGTGGGCCTCTTTGAGTTCCTCTTTTTTGGGACTCTTTGAGCTTCTTGGGGTTGTATGTCTATTTCCTTCACCAGGTGAAGGAAGTTTTCCATCATTATTTCTTCAAATAGCTTTTCAACTTCTTGTTTCCCTTCTTCTCCTTCAGGTACCCCTACAACATGGATGTTTTTGCATTTAATCGTGTCCCATAGGCTCCCTAAATTATTATTATAGTCTTGGCTTCTTTTTTCTTGCCATTCTGATTGAGTGTCCTTGGCTTCCCCATTCTCTTTATCAATGGTTCGATAATCTTTTTATCCACTGTTGATTCCCTCTAATATACTCTTCATCTCAGATAATGTATTCTTTATTTCTGACTGGTTTCCTTTTATATTTATCTCTTTGTTAAAGTTCTCACTGAATTCACTTACACTTCCCCTAGGTTCATTGACCGTCTTTATAACCAGTGTTTTGAACTCTGCGTCTGTTCGATTGCTTGACTCCATTATTTGTAGATCTCTCTTCTGTTCTCTCACATGGTTTCTGTTTCTTTGTCTTCCCATTTTGGCTGCCTTTCTGTGTCTGTTTCTATGTACTAAGCAAAGCTCCTAAGTCTTCCGGTCTTATTAGTGTGGTTTTGTGTAGTAGGTGTCCAGTGGCACACTCCTTTGAGTGGTTTAGCCCTAGCCTGTGCCCCTCTGGAGCCACTTATTAAGAATCAGCAAGAAATCCACAGGTGCTGTGCTTATAGTTGCCTCAAGAGGCCATGTCAGAAACCAAGGCTAGTACCACCAGTGTGAGTCTTGGCACTGCTCAGCAAAGAGCATTGGACTCCTGAGGACACAACTAAATGTGGCTTGGGAAGGACCTTGAGTTGGAGGAGGCGGAGTTTTAGGGAATCCTGGATGGAACTACCTCTATTATCCAGTTTGATGACTTCTCTGGCTGTGCTGCCTCAGCACACTGGGAGCCTGGAGGACTCAACAGAGAAACGATGGATACTGCTGGCACTTCTGCCAGGGAGAGGGCCTTGCCTCTGACCATCACTCCAAGAACTCAGTGTCCCCCTGTAAGTCCCTGGTCTCCCCTGAATAGCCTACCCAGCGCTGGCTCAGAGCAAGCAGATACATCACCGCAAAAATCAGCTCAGGGACACAGCCCCTTTAACAGGTGTCTGCAGCTGCCAGCTGCCACCTCCAAGCTTCTGTCCCACTCAGCCGCTCGGAACTGGGCTCATGTCTTCCCTCCTCCTTCTACGTTCTACCATTGCAGGGTGATTTATTTCTCTCCCTAGTTGTAGACCTTGCTTATCTAGATCCTACATGACTCTGCTTGCTGTTTGTTTTGTGTTTGTCACAACTTTGGTGTGGTTGCAGGAGACATGAACAAAATCTCTATCATCTGTGCCATTTTCTCCCTTACCTCCCAATACCATATTTTATAGATGTATCAGGAGTAGGTATCACTGACTTGTTCCCGATGTTAGAGTAATGGCTTTTAGTCTTTCACCAGTATGTTGTTAGCTGTGGGCTTGTCATATAGGTCCTTTTTTACATTGAGGGACTTGATTTTTCTTTTTAGTTCATTGAGGGTTTTTTTTTTACTCATGAAAAGCTAACTTTTCTCAAATGCTTTTGCTGTATCAGTTGAGGTTTTCATGTGTCTTTATACGATACTACACTGAATAAGTTTTCTGTGTGGAAACTACCTTTCTTTCCAAGGAGATAACCCTGTTAGTTATGGTGGATGATCCTTTCAATGTATTACTTAACTTGGTTTGTACTTCATTAATAATTTTTTCATTATTATTCACTTTGCTATTAGGGCAGTTTTGCCTTCCTGGATATTTGGAACAGTTTCCTTGTCTTTAGTTTTTTGGGAGGTATATGAGAAAGATTGATGTTAGTTTTTTTTAACGTTAGAATTTTGTAATGATGTTTTTTATTCTATCTTGAATGGTTTTTGTTTAGTCATTTAATCTTTTTACAAGTTAGAGGTATATTCAGATTTTTTAACTCTTCAAAAGTCACCCTTGGTAGGTGATAGATAACTCAGAAACCAGTTCCAGATCGATGGCTGTGTAACGCTGTCATAGTGACACAGCTGAGCTGTCATATGTCCCTGGAAGTATCTTTGTACATTCCTGGTATTAATAAGTATTTTTCTCTAAGTTCCATGCCATAAGCCTTTGGGATCTGTATTGCCTGGGTGGGCAGTCATGGTTCTGAACATATCATCTGAGTCTATAGGTCCAGGTTCCAATTTTGTTTTCATCACTTTCTATATAAACTAGGATTATGTCCCTAAATCCTTGAGTGTACTGCTGTTATTTGAATGTGTATTGGTATTTCCCACAAGCTTCTTTAAAACACGTTAGTGTTGTTAGATGGCTTAAGATATTGCATGTTTTGTACTGAAGACTCAAGTTACTTTTGTTTAATAAGATATAACTTTCTGGTATTTTTCCTGTGAGATATTCTTTTGCCTGCATCATTTTCTTTGTTTTTATTTGGAAACATCTATCTTCATTTTAATCAATTGCAAAGGCACAGACTCTATTTCTATATTGTGGGCCCATATACTGGATGAGCAAACGGCCCTGCATACATAGAGAATTGCTCTGTGAATCAGCTATTATAGAGTAGCCATAAAACTTTCAACAGTGAGTTTTGGCTCCTTTTAATATTCTTCTTTATAATATTGTGTCTTTTTCTGACCTGATATTCGAAGTCAGTGAGGCCCATGTAGTTTCTAGTTCTCAAATTGTGTGCTCATTCTAGAATAAAAGTTCTTTCTTCGTTCTTAAGGGGGCATATTTAGAGTTCAGAAGAGTTCACTTTCTGTAATAGGATTCCCTTTTGTTTACTGTTAGTTTTCTTCTAGGTTCTTAGAATCCTTTTTTTTTTTTTAATTGACTTTTATTGTGACATACAGATGATGGTTTCTCACATGTATTATGCAACATAACTAACATGCGCCACTCATTGATGTTCTCAAATGCCAGTTTTCTGTGGGTACAAATAGTTATATGAGAGACATTTAGAAAGTTTTTTTCATTTTTTTCTTTTTTTTTAATTTTAATTTTATTTTTTATGAAAGTTTTTTTTAAACATGAATTTTTGATGCTTTATTTTTCTCAATGGTATGTTTGTATAATTTCAGATGGCTCTATATTTATATTGTTCTTTAGGTAACAATTTTGGATGATTTATCATTATAATATGTTATCTTTAGCATTTATGTTGGATATGTGAAAGTACATATAATGTATGTTTTTCCTCAGTTATGTGATTGCAGTGTTGATACTAACAAATGGTATGCATTTTGGAATCATGATGTAGATAGTCTTTCCTTGAAAGCTAACATAAGTTTGCACAATGAGTATTTTTATTGTAGGGTTATTGAAATAGGCTACCCTTACATTTATTTGATTTGCATGTAACAACTATTTTGTTGTAAAGAATTCTGTTTCTTTGTTATTTTAGAAGTTTGTGGATTATGTTCGGTTAGTTACATGACTGTGTGCGGTATAACTTTACTTTTGGTGTAATATATTTCAACATGAAACACTTACTTAGAAATGAATTAGTAGGATAAATATGTGTTTTTAATTTCTTTAGATATCTGTCCTTCATATGTGATCAAGAAATTGAAACCAACAAAACCCAATAGTACAGGAGGAGAATACCAAACAGTGATATTTGGAAGATATGAAAGCCATGTAATCGAAGATTTTTACTTCAGGGAAATCCAGGAAGAGATGTATGGTTTTGTTTATCAGCAGAGAGATGATGAAAGGAATCACAAAGGAATGCCTGTAGGTCCTAGAAAACGTCTCACTGGTAGAAAAGGTGAACTTGGTAGCGAACATGCCAGAAAGGAGCCTATTAAAAACAGACTTGGACTGAGGTTTCAGTCACATCGGGCTGATACGACGATGTTTCATACTGAAAGGAACATTAATGAATGTAATCCAGCTAAGAAGTCTATCTACAATACTTCCTTTGTTTCTCCACTTGAGAGAGTTTTTCCTAGTGTCCAATCCACCGTTCATCCTGTATGTAGGAATGATTCTAGGCATCCTTCACTACTGACAGACCTGAACGCATACGGGAAAAATTCTTACAAATGTACCGAATGTGGCAAAGCCTTTAGGGAACGTGCAAAGCTAATTAGTCATCAGAGAATTCATAGTGGAGAGAAACCTTACAGATGTAATGAGTGTGGCAAATTCTATAGTGCGCTTTCAAGCCTGACTACACATCAGAGAATCCATACTGGAGAGAAACCTTACAGATGTAATGAGTGTGGCAAATTCTATAGTGCGCTTTCAAGCCTGACTACACATCAGAGAATCCATACTGGAGAGAAACCTTACAAATGTAATGAGTGTGGCAAAGCCTTTAGGGTGCTTTCAAGCCTCAGTTATCATCAGTCGGTTCATACTGGAAATACCCCTTACAAATGTAATGACTGTGGCAAAGCCTTTATTTTGCGTGCAAGCCTTAATAGTCATCAGAGAATCCATACTGGAGAGAAACCTTACAAATGTAATGAGTGTGGCAAAGACTTTAATACACACTCCAGCCTAACTAAACATCAGAGATTGCATACTGGAGAGAAACCTTACAAATGTAATGAGTGTGGCAAAGCCTTTAGGTTGCATTCAAGCCTCAGTTACCATCAGTCAGTCCATAGGAGAAATACCCCTTACAAATGTAGCAAATGTGATAAAGCCTTTAATTTGCGTGCAAGTCTTAATAGTCATCAGATAATTCATCATGGAGAGAAACCTTACAAATGTAATGAGTGTGGCAAATGCTATGGTACGCATTCAAACCTAAGTATACATGAGAGAATCCATACTGGAGAGAAACCTTACAAATGTAATGAGTGTGGCAAAGCCTTTAGGATGCCTTCAAGCCTCAGTTACCATCAGCTGGTACATACTGGAAAGAAACCTTACAAATGTAATGAGTGTGGAAAAGCCTTTAGACTGCATTCAAACCTAAGAGTACATCAGAGATTGCATACTGGAGAGAAACCTTACAAGTGTAATGAGTGTGGAAAAGCTTATAGTGTTCGTGGAAGCCTGACTGTTCATCAGATAATTCATACAGGAAAGAAACCTTACAAATGTAATGAGTGTGGCAAAGACTTTGCTGTCCACTCAAGCCTAACTACACATCAAAGGATCCATACTGGAGAGAAACCTTACAAATGTAACGAGTGTGGCAAAGAGTTTAATTCGTGTTCAAACCTAACTATACATCAGAGAATTCATACTGGAGAGAAGCCTTACAAATGTAATGAGTGTGGAAAAGACTTTACTGTTCACTCAAGCCTAACCGGACATCAGAGAATCCACACTGGAGAGAAACCTTACAAATGTAATGACTGTGGCAAAAACTTTAATGCACATTCCAGCCTAACTAAACATCAGAGATTGCATACTGGAGAGAAACCTTACAAATGTAATGAATGTGGTAAAGCCTTTAGGTTGCATTCAAACCTCCGTTATCATCAGTCAGTCCATACTGGAAAGAACCATTACAAATGTAGTGAGTGTGGTAAAGCCTTTATTTTGCGTGCAAGCCTTAATAGTCATCAGAGAATTCATACTGGAGAGAAACCTTACAAATGTAATGAGTGTGGCAAAGCCTTTACTGTGCTTTCAAGTCTCCGTTACCATCAGTCGGTCCATACTGGAAATACCCCTTACAAATGTAGTGACTGTGGCAAAGCCTTTATTTTGCGTGCAAGCCTTAATAGTCATCAGATAATTCATAGTGGAGAGAAACCTTACAAATGTAATGAGTGTGGCAAAAGCTTTAATGCGCGTTCCAGCCTAACTAAACATCAAAGAATGCATACTGGAGAGAAACCTTACAAATGTAATGAGTGTGGCAAAGCCTTTAGTTTACATTCAAGCCTAACTAGTCATCAGAGAATTCATACTGGAGAGAAGCCTTACAAATGTAATGAGTGTGGTAAAACCTTTAGGGTGTGTTCAAGCCTCAGGTGCCATCAGTCAGTCCATACTGGAAGGAAACCTTACAAATGCAGTGAGTGTGGCAAAGCCTTCAGTTTGCGTAGAGGACTAACTAGTCATCAGAGAATCCATACTGGAGAGAAACCATACAAATGTAATCAGTGTGGCAAAGACTTTAGTTCGTATTCGAGCCTAACTGTACATCAGAGAATCCATACCGGAGAGAAACCTTACAAATGTAATGAGTGTGGCAAAGCTTTTATAGTGCATTCATGCCTAAGAGTACATCAGAGAATCCATACTGGAGAGAAACCTTACAAATGTAATGAGTGTGGGAAAGCCTACCGTGTCTGGGGAAGCCTGACTTATCATAAGATAATTCATACTGGAGAGAAACCTTACAAATGTAATGAGTGTGGAAAAGGATTTAGTGTGCATTCAGGCCTAAGTAAACATCAGAGAATCCATACCGGAGAGAAACCTTACAAATGTAGTGAGTGTGGCAAAGGATTTAGTGTGCATTCAAGCCTAAGTAAACATCAGAGAATCCATACCGGAGAGAAACCTTACAAATGTAACGAGTGTGGTAAAGCCTTTATTATGCGTGCAAGGCTAACTAATCATCAGAGAATCCATACTGGAGAGAAACCATACAAGTGTAATGATTGTGGCAAAGAGTTTACTGTTCATTCAAGCCTAACTACACATCAGAAGTTGCACACTGGAGAGAAACCTTATCAGTGTAGTGAGTGCGGCAAAGCTATAGTTTTGCGTGCAAGCCTAGCTTACCATCAGTTGACTCATTCTGGAGA